>NC_068448.1:44720538-45406788 GCF_023373465.1 Oncorhynchus keta | reverse complement strand
TTGAGGACTCTTTCTATGTGTGGTGTTTCAGTCAGTGGGGGAGAGGTCTCTTGGAGGTGGCCCGGTCTTGGAGGCCTGTTGGGTGGGCGCCACTGGGTGACCCTGAGTCTCTATTTCTCTCTCTCTCCCTCTCTTTTAATTGTCAATTCAAGTGGCTTTATTGGCATGGGAAACAATGTTTACATTGCCAAAGCAAGTGAAATAGCTAATAAACCAAAATTAAATAAACAATCTAAAATTGACAGTATACATTACTCACAAAAGTTTGAAATGAATAGACATTTCAAATGTCATAGTATGACTACGTACAGAGCGTGTGTGTGTGACTGCTATCATGAACTTTGCCATGCCCCTTAGAATATTCTATTACAGAGCTTCTCCAATCACATTTTTAGCCCCATGTGGGTTAACCTGTTGCGACGAGCAATCCCGTATCCGGGATCCTATTTATAGCCTCAAGCTCATTACCATAACGCAACGTTAACTATTCATGAAAATCTAAATGAAATTAAATAAATATATTTACTCTCAAGCTTAGCCTTTTGTTAACGACATTGTCATCTCAGGTTTTCAAAATATGCTTTTGAACCATAGCTAAACAAGCATTTATATATATATTATATTATTTGTGTAAGAGTATTGATAGCCTAGCATAGCATTCAGCATGCAAAATTTTCACAAATACAAGAAAAGCATTCAAATAAAATAATTTACCTTTGAAGAACTTCAGATGTTTTCAATGAGGAGACTCTCAGTTAGATAGAAAATGTTCAGTTTTTCCAAAAATATTATTTGTGTAGGACAAATCGCTCCCGTTTTGTTCATCAAGTTTGGGTAAGAAAAAACCTGAAAATTAAGTCATTACAACGCAAACATTTTTCCAAATTAACTCCATAATATCGACAGAAACATGGCAAACGTTGTTTAGAATCAATCCTCAAGGTGTTTTTCACATATCTATCGATGATAAATCATTCGTGGCAGTTTGGTTTCTCCTCTGAAGAAAATGGAACGCGCATGGACCTGGAGATTACGCAATAATTTTGACGGAGGACACCGGGCGGACACCTGGTAAATGTAGTCTCTTATGGTCAATCTTCCAATGATATGCCTACAAATACGTCACAATGCTGCAGACACCTTGGGGAAACGACAGAAAGTGCAGGCTCATTCCTGGCGCATTCACAGCCATATAAGGAGACATTGGAACACAGGGCATTCAAAATCTGGACCATTTCCTGTATGAAATGTCATCTTGGTTTTGCCTGTAGCATTAGTTCTGGGGCACTCACAGATAATATCTTTGCAGTTTTGGAAACGTCAGAGTTTGTTATTTCCAAAGCTGTCAATTACATGCATAGTCGCATCTTTTCGTGGCAAAATATCTTGTTTAAAACGGGAACGTTTTTTATCCAAAAATTAAAAGAGCGCCCCCCTATCTCGAAGAAGTTAAATAAACTGTGGCCTCTCCAAACCCCTTCAACCCTCCCTACAGATGCCATCAAAGGTAGTCTCAGATATCCAACAACATGGCAGATTGAATTGCTGGCTGGCAGGCAGAGTTGTGAGAGTCCGGGAAGAGTGGAGGACAGAAATCATGCTGTTGGCATGGATTTGTTAGGATTTGGGAAGACAATACTGCGGAGGAGGACCACCCAATAGGGCACATCCAATCAGCCAATAGGGCTCAGCCAATAGGGCACATCCAATCAGCCAATAGGGCACATCCAATCAGCCAATAGGGCACATCCAATCAGCCAATAGGGCACATCCAATCAGCCAATAGGGCACATCCAATCAGCCAATTGGGCACATCCAATCAGCCAATCATTCCTTTTCTATACTTTACAGCATCCCAGTTAACCCATTATTTGCCCACTATAGTATAACCACTCCTTCAATCAGGTCTCTCCCCTATCATCTCCCAGTCCCCTGAATTCAGTTGTGCAACTGACTAGTTGTCCCCTTTCCCTCTACCTTGGGTGGCCACACAGCACGGGTGGGGTCTGGCCACACGCCCAGTCTAGCGGAAGCGCTCCACCCTCCTGCGAGATAGGAAGTGGACAGTGGGGGGAGGGAGGAGGAGAAGAGCCAGGGTCTTCTTGTCAAGGTAACCAAAGGAAGAGACCAGCCAGCAGCACCCAGACCCCAACAGGGCTGTTAAAGTTAGAGCCACTTTCTCTCTGCCCAGGCCCCAGAGAAACCACACAGCTGCTTCTCCTCCCTCCCAGCCCGCCTGCAGCCAACACAGTGACAGCTGCACCTGTGTGACTGTGACTGGGAGAGGACATGGACTCCATTCCACCACAACCTCTCTCCAACTCACTGACAGACTAGCTGGCCTCCATTTTAATGGGATCAATTGCAACCAACAGGCAGAAGTTAATGCACAGCTGCATGTTACCACTGGACTTCTTTAAAACGCTACTAACGGGAGATAACATGCACCTGCGTGTTAAAACCAAAAACCCACAAGAATAAACCAGCAGATCAGTTGGTCTTCCGTTGTTACTGTGTCAAACGATTTAGATACCAGACAGCTGCATCTAGGTTCTCTACTCCTGACCCCAATGAAATATCGACCTATCAGGAACATTTAAAATACCAAGACTGGTATAAATCAAAAATATTTATTGTAAGAATATAGACCCAGTATAGTACAGCACTATACTTTAATGTACTGAACTGTACTCTGTAGTGGGCAGTAAGATTTGATATGTGTATATACAGTATATTATATATACAGTTGAAGTCTGAAGTTTACATGAACTAGTTTTAATGACTCCAACCTAAGTGTTTCAAACACTCCACAAATTTCTTGTTAACAAACTATAGTTTTGTCAAGTCGGTTAGGACCTCTACTTTGTGCATGACACAAGTAATTTTTCCAACAATTGTTTACAGGCAGATTATTTCACTTATAATTCACTGTATCACAATTCCAGTGGGTCAGAAGTGTACATACACTAAGTTGACTGTGCCTTTATACATCTTGGGGAAAGAAAAAAAAATGTCATGGCTTCAGAAGCCTCTGATAGGTTAATTGACATAATTTGAGTCAAGTGGAGGTGTGCCTGTGGGTGTATTCCAAGGCAAACTAAGCAATTAAAATGTTTATCTGACTCCATAAAGATAATTAGCAATATACAATTACTTTGTCAAATGAATGGATTCACATACAAGGCGTTTAAGCTTAAGTTACAAAGCATTATCAGGCATTATTCCAAGCATAAGAGCGAGACAAAGAAACCATGGCCTGTGCCATGGCCCATAGCTCATGGGACAGTTAGAGAGAAGGAGAGAGCGTATCTCACCACAGCAGGTCAGGAACATAAGAGTAAGAACAATGAATGTCAGAGAAGACCCTTTTTAGAAGAATCCGAGTCATTTAGATTAAAAATCACGACAGAACCTCTGCTTCTCAGAGGTGTGACATTGGGGGTTCAACACAGAGAATGTTGAATTCCTAAGACAACACAGGAAATTCTTGCATTCTTGCATAAGAAGAGTCAGTTCGGGGGCTGCCCTACATCTCTACTTTCCTGTACTGAACTATACTCTACTGTACTGTGGAGTACAGTAAAGTACAATACAGTGCATTATAGATGTCTGTTTGGGCCACATTAGAATATAATTAGACCTTGATAAATTAATTGATTAATTAACCTTGATTAGACTATAATTGAATGAAAACAGATTATATTAACTCAATCATGATTGGCTTGGTTAAGTTACCGATTTTAGATGTAGACAGTTCAGGAATACTTTATTTATACCCCTTTTGATAACAAATTCCCATACTGTATTTATATGATATCCAATTGGTAGTTACAGTCTTGTCCCATCGCTGCAACTCCCATGCGGGCCCGGGAGAGATGAAGGTCGAGAGCCATACGTCCTCTGAAACACGACCCTGCCAAGCCACACTGCTCGCTTAACCTGGAAGCCAGCCGCACCAATGTGTCGGAGGAAACACCGTACAACTGGTGACCAAAGTCAGCGTGCATGCGCCCGGCCCGCCACAAGGAGTCACTAGAGGTGATGGGACAAGGACATCCCGGGCCGGCCAAACCCTCCCCTAACCTGGACGACACTGGGCCAATTGTTCACCGCCTCATGGGTCTCTCGGTCGCGGCAAGCTCGAACACAGCCTGGGATCAAACCCGGATCTGTAGTGACGCCTCTCGCGACGCAGTGCCTTAGACCGCTGCACCACTCACTATGTTTTAAGACAAGTTATCAAATATAAAATACATTGAACATACCAACAAAAGCTTCACATTAATAAAAATGTGTAGAGTATATTGCCACAGTAGATTCTCTCTAGTAAACGAGGAAATATGTCATTTCACTTGTACAGAATGGTTGTCAAATAGTTAAGTCTGTGCTTATCCAGCTCAAATATTAGATTTACCAAAGATAATACCCACCAGAGGTCTAAGTAGTTTTAAGAAATGTTGGCAGCAACCAGGACTTAGAGTTAAAGGCAGTCAATTCTGTTTTTCCTGTGTTTTAATATGATATTGTACAACCGCTGAATCTATTACGGTAAGGTACTTATTTGATATTGATGTAAAAACTGCTGCATTGGGCCTTTAACACCGACATCCGCTTTAGGGAGCGGTAAAATGGTTGCCAATAGCGGTTGTAATTGAGATCAGCTGTGCGGGGGGGGGATCTTCGCGCATATTGATGGTTTAACGAGGGATCACCTTGTGTTAAGAGGGTGCTCAATGTTGGATGCAATTGATTCAAGAAATGTAAAGCCAGAGGTTGTGGCATTGTTGTGGCTATTGGTGTTATTTGAGTACTACAAGCATAGAATATATTTTACAGATCCTATATAAGGCTTTTTCCTATTGCCATTTTGTTCCTCATGTTATGCTGGTCGTAACATGGCTGTTTCTACGGCTGTTTTCCCACGTGGGCCTGGTTCCGTCCCAAATGGCACCACATTCCCTATATAGTGCACTACTTTTTACCAGAGCACCATATGTTTGACTGCTCTGTGAGCTCTCTGACAGGCAGAGACCTCTGCAGCCCCAGAGTGGAAACAGTGGTGACCCCTTAGGTTACAGTAGTGCCACAAACTGCACCTAACGTCTCCCACAGCCCTTTCACACAGTCACTCAACCAAATGACCAGAGCAGATACGATGGAGTTAATAAACGGATTGCTGTTGATGATTAATAGTGTTTGGGTTTGTGTGATTTTAAGCGATTTGTAGATGTGCATACAGTATGTTAGCTCCCAATACTCCCCAACAATATTCCCCAAATTTCACAACAGTTTTAGTGTCGATTTGAAAACCCACACCATTTCTCCCTAATGGAAAATGTCACAGCACTAGCTTAAAACATGGGTGATGCAAGATCATCCCAGAGATCGTATTTGGCAGAACAGTATCACCTGTTACTGTGTTCTGTCTGTCAGTGGGAGATTCTCTATAGGTTTTGCTAACTAAAAATAATAACTCCTCTGTCCTCTTCTCGCCTCCGTTTGAAAAACATCAAAGGTAATCAAGGAGAGGAGGAGAGGAGCAGAAATGTGGCAACGTATGAAACTAGACTCCTTGTCCACTAGAACGTCGTCAGGCAAATTACTTTTACAGAGGAATCCCAAAATGTGTGTGTAAAAGTTGTAAAAAGAAATGTTATAGATACATGTTATAGATGAAACGATAAGTATGTTTTTTAAACGTGTGCATGCTTTTCCCCTTGACAAGACAACAGATGATTCAAAGGGGGTATGGCAGATATCTAAACTCTTCCACAAAGGACTCCGGTAGGATACACATGACTATCCTCTACGAAAGGGGGATATCAAGGAAGGGGGACACTTTTTTTTTTTTTTTTCCCCGGGTTTGCCTAACAAAGAATAGACACTGTCGTCAAGCACTAATCGGTTTCCGAGTCGTGGAGGAGACGGGACGGAGGAGTCGAGGAGATGACGGTCTTTTGACTAAATGAGAATCTCCCTGAGTTCACGGCAGAACTGGGGAGGTGGTCAGTAATGTGAGGCTACTGTCACTCCATTTCCCACTCTGTGAGGTGCCACATTTCACAGCCACCAGGGAACCATACTGCAGAACCACTTCTTGACTGATGGAAAAAAGTTGGGCTGCGCCCCAAATAGCACCATTCTCTCTATATAAGGCACTACTTTTGACCAAGGCCACTTTGATACTAAGTTGTAAAGGTGATTGTTTGCCATGAATAAGGGGTTATCGCGGTAGTCAAGACAGGAATAGGCTTTTAGCCTCGCTCAAATAATGGTCATAAAATAACCAATGTGACACAGTTTCCCCTTGTGGAATGATCGTTATACAACTTTATCCACACGTTAAATCAAAATTGGTCTTTAGAATTGGCATACAATGTCCTCTTTAAACTATGTACTTAGTGTTTTCCCTTTGTGGTTTTGTTGATTTTACCACTCCAATGGCATGCCAACGCTTTTAGGGAAAGTGCCGTATTAGGAAATGTTTCCCTCCCCAAAAAAGTAATGATTGACTTTCTAATCTCATGGAGCATTGATGTCATAACAAAATGGAGATAGCTACGTTTCTTTGTATTTACTTTTGTGCTTGTAGCACATTGAGTTCTAGGACTCTCCTCTCATAGAGTACCACAGTATCAGTCATAATACCCATAAAACCTAGCGGTCAAACAAGGAAATTGTTCCAATTGTTTTTCCACCATTCATTTTTTCCCCCATAGGGAATTTTAGAAACACTTCAAATAAGGGCTGTGTTTCGTGTAAACTTACCCTGGTGTACATTTCTCTAGGACAAGGTGACTTTTAGCAATATATTTGCCTGTATTTACCCCCCAAAAATGTAATTTAATTTGCTGCTAATGTGGCTATTATAAAGAACTACCAATGCCATGATGATGTGGACGAGACTTCCGAACCAAGTTAATGTTAGCTAAATTTAGTCATGAATAAATTGGCTACGTTTCTTTAAATTGACAATTCTGTGAACTGCCTTGTGCAAGTTTTAAATTGACACAATACCTGATAGCAAAGGTGTTAGCTAGAGATGACGTGCAGGAGCTCGCAGGGATTTGTCGTCTTGAATGATGTCTACTTTTCAGATCTGAGACTACTAAATGAAGCCGAATATATTTATATAAGTCACCTTGTCCGATAGCGATTTGCATGGTTATCAAAACGTCACGCCAGGGTAAGCCTACACGAAACACAGCTCTTATTTTAAGCGTTTCTAAAATTCTCTGAGAGAAATTACTGTTGGAAAAACTATTGGAACCATTTCCCTGTTTGACTGCTAGTTTATGGGTATTGTGACAACTCCACTGTGGGGCTCTATTAGGTAGCTCATTGAGTTTTCTCTTCTCAATGGGTAGCTCTGGGTTCTCTCTCAATGGGTACATCTGGGTTCTCTCCTCTCAATGGGTAGCTCTGGGTTCTCTCCTCTCATTGGGTAGCTCTTAGGGTTCTCTCCTCTCATTGGGTAGCTCTTAGGGTTCTCTCCTCTCATTGGGTAGCTCTTAGGGTTCTCTCCTCTCATTGGGTAGCTCTTTGGGTTCTCTCCTCTCATTGGGTAGCTCTTTGGGTTCTCTCCTCTCATTGGGTAGCTCTTTGGGTTCTCTCCTCTCATTGGGTAGCTCTTTGGGTTCTCTCCTCTCATTGGGTAGCTCTTTGGGTTCTCTCCTCTCATTGGGTAGCTCTTAGGGTTCTCTCCTCTCATTGGGTAGCTCTTTGGGTTCTCTCCTCTCATTGGGTAGCTCTTTGTTCTCTCCTCTCATTGGGTAGCTCTTTGGATTCAGTTTTTTGACCCCATTTTGATTCCATCTCCAGCCAGGCAATTCGCTACGGCATCAAACACAGCCTGGGACAACAGCTGTTGCCATGGGACAGACACACGGAGTGACTGACAGGCAGCCACAGGTGTTGTCGTTCCCCCCCCCCTTCAGTTTCATCATGTTGCAGGCCGCTGCTAGATTGTTGGCCACTTGGACATTTGGCTTTTGTGTGTGTGTGTGCGGTCACTGTTAGCCCTTTCTTCAGGGTGTGTTTTGAGTGATCTTGCTATCAGCAAGAATAAGAGATACATTAGTGAGAAAGTATTCATGTGTAATGATTCCTATGCGACTTGTTTTCATTCATTCCATGTTTTATTAATGGATTCACTGGAGTAAATTACACCTGGGCTAGGACATAAACCAGGGGTTCCCGGTCCTGGAAGGCATTGGTATGTGCATGATTTAGTTCCAGGCCTGGCTTAACACTCCTGATACAGACCAGTCATATGAGTGTACACTACATACCAAACCATGCCGTCTGTGTAGGGTTGGGAAATATGACCAAAATATCTTATCACAATATTTTTCACATTCTAAATATGCTTTGAGTAGTTCATGACTCTAGGGTGGCACCACATTAAAAGTGATTTCAATGGGGCTTTCTCCATTCGGATGATTTTATACGGTTCAATCCAACTTGAAACTGAACCACTTACATCATTTCCTGCACTTTAGTTATTTCCACACTGTTCCAAGCAGAGCTGCATGATATGTGCAAAACGTCTAGGCATAGTTAATTGGTGAACTGTTGAAATCAAAGAGTTAGATTAATCATTATTTTTCCATCATTGGAATATAGCGGGGAGCACATTGAATACATTGTTGTTTACATGACAATGAATGAATAAGCCAGGGAGGAATTAACAGGGTAGGAACCAAAGTGTTGTTCAGTGTTTTCAGGGGAACGTAATAGATGTTACATTACATGTTTTCTTACCTCAAGTAGCTAGCTAACTAACATATTAATGCTTTGCCTATTCTTATCCGATTTAGAAGATACTGTTGCACAACCAACATGTTTATATAGGACTACACCAGCACTGGTAACATGCAACATATTTTTTATAACTAACCCAAGATAGACCACAGCCTGTTGTTTCCAATGGAAGCAAATGAACCATAGTTGGTAGAACAAGCAAGGAGGTGGGGCAGAGCCAAGCATGAGCTATCGAGATCCTATTGGCACGTTCTAGCATGTATTTGCATATTTCTGTGATGTGTGCAATAATTCAATTCGTCCTTGCACTCATTGTAAATTATACAATTGTTTTGAAACTTTGGCAAAGGGTAAAGTCTGCTAAACAAGTCCACTCTGTTCATAACAAATGATTGTTTTGGGAACAGTACTGTATTGAGATCAAATGTTTAATTGATGAGAAAATTTGCAGAATGCCGGCCAAAATCCTAATCTTCTCCCACTGCCGGCAACTGGGCTTCCTCTCATCGCCGACCAGAAGCTTCAGATTTATACATCCTGTGAAACATCTAGTTTATTGTTCTATCTGTGACCATTAGCTAGCTACATTTGCGCTGACTCTTAGTACATTTAGCAAGCTAGCTAGTCAGCTAACTAGAGATTAGCATGAGTGGCTAATAGAACTTGCTAAAGACAAACTAGCATACAGTAGTTTTTACACAGTAAGATACACAAACGAATAGTGTATTTATAGAAGGCTTATAGAAAGCAGCGTCGTTGTCACAGCCATCTTTCGGTGTCTATCTGACCATGCAGACTGCAGAGTGAACGGCAAGAACGTGCTTGTGACTCCGTGGTCGAGCAGCTGCTCTCTCCTTGATTGACGGGGCAGGCTTGGTGTGGGACGCGGCTTGCAGCAAGAGGAGAGGGAGAAAGACTGCTCAAGTAGCAAACAGAGTAAACTATAAAAACGGATATTAAACTCGCTAGAGTTACGTATCACATTTAACAAACCAAACATTGAAATACCGTAATAGAAGGTAAAGTAAAAACCCAAACCGGCCTGAGCATCAATACCGGTGTATATAGTAAAATACGGTATACCGCCCAGCCCTACTTCTGTGTATTTGAAATGTGCAGTAACTAATACCGTGTCTCCTGTCATCTCTAGCGTCCTGGAATGCCATCTGGAGCTAGGATGCCCCACCAGGGTGCCCCCATGGGCCCCCCCGGCCCCCCGTACAGTGGGAGCCCTACGGTGCGGCCCGGCCTGCCCACCCCGGTCATGGAGCCCAGCCGCAAGAGACCTGCCCCCTCCCAGCAGAACCAGCAGCAGCAGAACGTACAGAACCGGGCCAGAAAGTGAGTCACACGGCCAGGATTCATCCAAGATCCAACCGCCGTCCCCTCTCACCTCTGCAACCTAGCCCTCTCTACTCCATGCCTGCCTCTGGTCATGTTTCTGTGTGTAATAACTGCAATTCACCATCTGCATCTATCAGACCGAGTGTTTCTCACTCCTGCATTGTGCTCTCTCTCTTATCTGTGCTCCCCCTACTGCTTGCTTTAGTATTGCAACCTATCCACGACTCTCTGACCCTGTTCACCCCTTATCTACACTTGGCGATTTAGGTTTAGCCACATTTATGACCTCTGTTTTGTGGTCTGTTAGCTATCATGGTCAGCATATTGTGGAAACCATCTCCACTCCTCAGAATAAGAGCTAACCTGGGTTATGAGATATAAAATCTCTGCCAAAACGAATCAGTCTGTCCCATGAACTGGCTTCTAAAAAATACTTGACAGTCACAAAAACAGTTCCTCAGAACCACACCCACATTGTGTTGGGCTTCACATGTACACCACCGGCCCTGAGTAATTCCTCAGGGAGGTGATAGAGCCAGGTGTAGTTATTAGAGAGTTGATCAATATTCTCCCTCTCTGTATCCGCAGTGCAATTGATCCACTCACAATTAAGCAGCCTTGTCAAACAAGGGCCAGGAAAATTGTTGTCCTATGTCGGCCCTCCACCCCTACCCCCACGGCTCCCTCCCGTTGAGGGCCTGCCCAATCGATGTCCCAGGGTGACCCAGTAGGTGACACTTTCTCTGGCAAAGCATATGCTTGTCCTCTGGCAGCTGACAGCCCCCTCCCCAGCCAACAGCCCAGCACAAGCACAGCCACCTGTGTCTGCAGTGTCATTGAAACCGTATGGCTATTGGCTAGATGCACCTGAGCTCGTCCTGTTGAGCCAGCACTTTTCTACCCATACAAATCTGCCATGCTTCTAAAAATAGGGCATATTCAAATTTCAATTTACAAGGATGCTAGAAATAGTTTTATGTAATTGCAGTCGAGTCAAAGATCAGATTTAATTTGGTACTTTTTGCATTGTAGACATTAGGAAGGATGCTTTGGGCTGAGAATTATAGGACAGCCCTATAATTTGTGAAAAAGCTTCAGGTGCAGCTATACCTTTCACATAGAAAACCCACAAAGACTATAGGCCTACATTGAAGCATTCAGATATGCCCAGTAAGCCCACGCACTACTTTTATCAATTCGACCTGGATCCTAGTAGGACTAGATGGGGTGTTTTTGCTTCTCTGTCAGTCCCTGTTCCACGGTGTGCTAGTCTGTGCCTTAGTCCCAGTGTGTTCATTACCAATGTGTCTGCTTGTTGTTAGTGTGCCATCTAAACACTGAAGTGAGTGAAGCATGATTCCCCACTGTCCAATGAGAACCTTTCCCTGCTAGACAAGTGTCAAATGAGGCCCCCAGATCTACTGATCATAAGGATCCACTATGTCCTCCTCTCTCACTTTGTGTGTGCATGCACACAAATGCACCCCACACTGATGCCTGTACATACTACCTCCACACTTGCACCGATACTAACGTACCCTCACCTACACAGACGTACACACAACCACGAGTTTGTCCTTCAGTACAGACATCCTGCTTGTTGCCACTAGTGTGTTGTCCCACCAACCAACCTCTTTTAATCGGACAACCTTCAAATCACATCAACCCTTAGGAAGCCAGTGGGATTCCCTGGAGCCAATGAGATGCCAGCGAGGCAGATGGACATGAGAGATGCCCAATCAGATCCAACGCTCGGATCAAAGTAGGAGTTTATTCTGCTGCATGTCCGTTTTTTTGACACGTTTTTACTCGCCTCCCTGCCCTCTCCCCTGACCCCCAACCCCAGCACTTCCTAGTGTAGGCTCGGTCAACCCACCCCCAAATGTTACCCCAAACACCCCTATGTTTACATTTACATTTAAGTCATTTAGCAGACGCTCTTATCCAGAGCGACTTACATGAGGACAGCTTTACCAGGTGTTCATTAGGGTACCTCCGAATGTGAAGATGCATGTAGACTGAAGCATGGCATGATGGGAACAAATTATGCTGCAAGTGTCTCTTTTAGGAATGTCAGCTATACCAAAGGGTGCCCTAACACCACCTCTTTAATCAACTATGTTTTTTTCTGTTTTGGTAAGATGCAATGTTTCAATCTCTAGAGGGTTGTGATTCCCAGTTTATGACCCTCTCAGATCCCTTTGAAATGTAACCAGGCCAGCCCTCAATGTTGCTCTAATGCGTTTCAGCATTTGGCCTGTTAACTTACACTAATTATTTTGCCCTGCCCTGTTAAGACTTCTGAGTGAGTCTGAGTTTTCTGCTGGTGTGCCAATGTCTAATACAGGTTAACATTACTCACATATCCTCATACTATACAGTTGAAGTCGGAAGTTTACATACACTTAGGTTGGAGACATTAACTTGTTTTTCAACCACTTCACAAATTTCTTGTTAACAACCTGTAGTTTTGTCAAGTCTGTTAGGACATCTACTTTGTGCATGACACAAGTGATTTTTCCAACAATTGCTTACAGACCGATTATTTCACTTAGAATTCATAATCACAATTCCAGTGGGTCAGACGTTTACACACACTAAGTGATGTCATGGCGTCAGAAGCTTCTGATAGGCTAATTGACATCATTTGAGTCAATTGGATGTGTACTTGTGGATGTATTTCAAGGCCTACCTTCTAACTCGGTGCCTCTTTGCTTGACATCATGGGAAAATCAAAAGAAATCAGCCAAGACCTCAGCAAACAAATTGTAGACCTCCACAAGTCTGGTTCATCCTTGGAAGCGATTTCCAAATGCCTGAATGTACCACGTTCATCTGTACAAACAATAGTACGTAATATAAACACCATGGGACCACTCAGCCTTCATACCGCTCAGGAGACGTGTTCTATCTCCTAGAGATTAACGTACTTTGGTGTGAAAAGTGCAAATCAATCCCAGAACAACAGCAAAGGACCTTGTGAAGATGCTGGAGGAAACGGGTACAACAGTATCTATATCCACAGTAAAAGGAGTCCTATATCAACATAACCTGAATGGCCGCTCAGCAAGGAAGAAGCCACTGCTCCAAAACCGCCATAAAAAAGACAGGCTGTGGTTTGCAACTGCACATGGGGACAAAGATCTTACTTTTTGGAGAAATGTCCTCTTGCATGATGAAACAAAAATAGAACTGTTTGGCCATTGTTATTTTAGGAGGAAAAAGGGGGAAGCTTGCAAGCCGAAGAACACCATCCCAACTGTGAAGCACAGGGGTGGCAGCATCATGTTGTGGGGGTGCTTTGCTGCAGGAGGGACTGGTGCACTTCACAAAATAGATGGCATCATGAGGTAGGACAATTATGTGGATATATTGAAGCAACATCAAGAAATTAGTCAGGAAGTTAAAGCTTGGTCGCAAATGGGTCTTCCAAGTGGACAATGACCCCAAGCATACTTCCAAAGTTGTGGCAAAATGGCTTAAGGACAATAAAGTCAATGTATTGGAGTGGCCATCACAAAGCCCTGACCTCAATCCCATAGAAAATATGTGGGCAGAACTGAAAAAGCATGTGTGAGTAAGGAGGCCTACAAACCTGACTCTGTCAGGAGGAATGGGCCAAAATTCCCCCAACTTATTGTGGGAAGCTTGTGGAAGGCTACCCAAAACATTTGACCCAAGTTAAACTATTTAAAGGCAATGCTACCAAATACTAATTGAGTGTATGTAAACTTCTGACCCACTGGGAATGTGATGAAAGAAATAAAAGCTGAAATAAATCACTCTACTATTATTCTGACATTTCACATTCTTAAAACAAAGTGGTGATCCTAACTAACCTTAGGGGATTTTTACTAGGATTAAATGTCAGGAATTGTGAAAAACTGAGTTTCAATGTATTTGGATAAGGTTAATATAAACTTCTGACTTCAACTGTATCTGTCCCAAGCATACGTCTGTCTCCGTCCTATGGTTCACTTAACACAGGGCTTCCAAAATGACATCCCTTGGACCCCAACCAGACGTACTGAGGATGCTTGAGAGAGCACAAACCTATGACACTATTTCAAACTTGTTCTCTCAAATCAGTATCTGAGCCCAATATTAACAATGCACCACTTTTCCGGCAATAACCGATTCATAACAAAAACATATATATGTAAGCCAAGAGTCGCTGAGGAGGCACAGACTGCAGCTGCAGAACCGAACTAGAAAGGTTCGGCATCTTAATCATACCAGCACACCTCATTTGCATTAGCTGGGACCAATGGTAAGTAATCCATCAGGTGTTGTAACACAAATTATGTTCAAGACAATAAATTTAAATATTTATTATATTTTCAATATTTTTTCATATCCAAAGAATGACAAGTATGCTACCGAAAGGTGATTTATTTTTATTTTTTTTCACATGAGATTTCACAGGTAATGCCCTGAAAACATGTTGTTATGGTACACATACAGTGCATTTAACATAGTGTTTTCAACTGAAATATTTGACACACTTTGAAATTGTGTGTGTTTATTTATACAGTAATTATAATTCAACATGTCCTCACCTAATGCTGAATTGAAATTATTTCACCTCTGTGGCCTATTTATTGCCTTACCCTCCCTAATCTTCTACATTTGCACACACTGTACATAGAAAAATCTATTGTGTTATCGACTGTACATTTGTTTACGTGTAACGATGTGTTGTTTGTCGCACTGCTTTGCTTTATCTTATCCAGGTCGCAGTTGTAAATGAGAACTTGTTCTCAACTGGCCGACCTGGTTAAATAAAGGTGAAATAACAAAAACAAACCTGGGATTTGAACTCAGCATTCCAATCTTTCTGCTACTCCACCATGTCCCAATCTTTCTGCTACTCCACCATGTCCCTATCAACAACTGTACAAAAAAAAAAAATGAAAATGCTGAAATAAAGTAAATGAAACCAATGATAACAGACTAGTCAGAATAACTGATGACTAAAAATAGCAGTGCAGTTTGACAGTACTCCCATATCCTCAGACTATAACTCTCCCAACCGTTGGGTTATGTCACCAGGTCACCATATTTCACAAGCAAAACATGTGGAAATGTGAAATCGTGTGATTGTCCACATGTGCAATCATGTGATTGTCCACATCCTGTGGTTTTCCCGAAAGGGCAATGACATTCTTGGGATGGTGTCATGGTCCCCTGGAGATTTGTCTCGTTCCAATGTTGCCACGTGTGGTTTTATGGTATCACATGTTTTTACATGTTGTCACGTTAACTTCACATAAGATCACAAGGGTTATGGGCGACTGTACTTTTCTCCTCATCGGAGAGAAGTTGGATTCAGAAGCATTGCTATTGGGGGTCACATAACATATTTGGATCTGGAGATGGCCACAGTTGGCTTAGGAGCCAACATTCACTAACATACAAACAATATACAGCATTAATAAAGAGAAGGCTATACTCTACATTGGATGGTACAGCATGAGGTGTGTGTGTGTGTGTGTGTGTGTGTGTGTGTGTGTGTGTGTGTGTGTGTGTGTGTGTGTGTGTGTGTGTGTGCATGAGGTATTAGATGTGTCACTGGTCCCTGCTCTCCAGGTGGTATACCATAATCCTGCTTCTGCTGGATCCCCAAAACACACACATCCGCCTTGCTTACACACACACACACACACACACACACACACACACACACACACACACACACACACACACACACACACACACACACACACACAGCTGGGACACTGGGGTGCTGGATGTGGCCCAGCATTTTAGCAGATGGCCTGGGTGCTACGCTATCAGTCACCATAGTAACATGCTCTCTTTTTCCATTTTCTCTCTGTCTTTCTCTCCCTCTCTGTAGCGCCAAGAGAAGGAAAATGGCAGACAAGATTCTCCCACAGAGGGTGAGGTTGCGTATATTTGTATTTTTCTCCCATTTAACTTGAGTGTTTGCGTGTTGTTATCCATTCTCTGTTGAATAGAACATGTGTGAGTTTTTGATCTAGGGGCTTGGAGGGGCAGATGATTGTGTTATTGAAAATGGAGCGTAAAGAGATGCTCGGGTGATCAGAGGCTTGGCGCAGGCTTGGCGGTGGGTACCGTTGTTGTAATGATTCCTCTTATTTTCAAATGGAATAATCAATAGACTGGTAGGAAACAGAGCCAATATAAAACAACCTTTCGTGTTTTGAGGAGGCACATCTCCACAGGGGAGGGTGGGTCTAGTGTGTGGTCCGCGTCAGGGCTAAACAAACCCACGTCTAGCCACTATCCTCTGCCTGCCTGCGCCACAACCTCCGCTCTCCCCTTCATGCCCCCCCTGCCCAGTCTCAGCCCCGCGCAGCCTGGGCATTGATTTTGTAAAGGCTGCTGCTGGTGGCACTGGACTGGAGCCCCATACTGATCCCAGTCTCTCCTATGAGTGTCTCTGTAGTCTGTGGGTCTTATCGTAACACAAGCCAGACAGAGGATGGAGATGGCTGCATGGCTCAGGGACAGGGAATGTCCCGCACTGCATTCTGTCTGCACTACACCTCAACTTGGTGATAGACAGATGCAGGTAGAGAAGGAATGAGATGAGATGATCGAGGGAACAATGAAGGGAGAGACAGACAGATTAGAAGGATGGAGAGGGTTAATGCAGTTGGAGAATCTGGGAGTCTGTGCCCAGTTTGGTAAGTAGCCTTGGCAGAGTGCGGACTCCCATCTGGGGATGAGTATGGTAATGTGTCAAGGAGGGTAGGGGCAGGTTGGGTAGGGGTGGGGTTCGCGCTGATGCGCCTGCTGCATTTCAAATGCAGACTTAGCACCACTAAAGGCAGGACTGGTGCACCAATTAGTGAGTGGTGTTGAGCAGTCACAGCTCCTGTGGGCACAACTGCCCGCTCTGTCACCTTCATTAGGTGCGTCACTCCTGTAACAGAAGGACGAAAATGTTTTTTGTGGAAAATGGTGGCTTGAAAGAATACAGTCACCGTTGCAGTGCAGACATGCTTTTATGGCAGAATGCCTTACCTTTTTAATGAAGCTTAAAACGCAAAACTCAGTCAATACCACGACTTATTGTCACTATCTTTTTTTTTCCCAGTTCAGTTTGACTGGATACTAGGATTCTTGTTCTTCTAAAGCAATACACTGGCAGTGTTAAATATGATCGAGTATATTGCGTCCGAGACACTAAGAGTTGGTCGTTTGATTTCTCTGATCAGATCCGTGAGCTGGTCCCTGAGTCACAGGCTTACATGGACCTGCTTGCCTTCGAACGTAAACTGGACCAGACCATCATGCGTAAACGGGTGGACATCCAGGAAGCCCTGAAGAGACCCATGAAGGTAACACGCATCATAGGCCTGAAGTATCTCACTACTATAATATACTTTACTGTACGAGCAGCAGCAGGTAGCCTAGCGGTTAAGAGCGTTGGTCCAGTAACCCAAAGGTTTGAATCCTCAAGCTGACAAGGTGGAAGAATCTGCCGTTCTGCCCTTGAGCAAGGCAGTTAACCCCCCAACAACAACTGCTCCCTGGGCGCTGATGACGTTGATTTAAGGCAGTCTCCTGCACCTCTCTGGTTCAGAGGGGTGGGGTTAAATGCAGAAGACACATTTCGGTTGAAATCATTCAGTTGTGCAACTAACTACGTAGGTATTCCCTTTCCCTATACGAACATACTATGCTCTTTGAACAACGGAACATGAAACATCTCTGTATTTTTCTTTGGTACCAAAGTGGCCAAGACTGATGTGTCCACTGGTTCCAACAGTGTCTTTGTGTTTGTCGACAGCAAAAGCGTAAACTGAGGCTGTACATCTCCAACACCTTCAACCCTGCCAAGCCCGACGCTGACGACTCGGATGGCAGTATTGCATCATGGGAGCTGCGGGTTGAGGGGAAGCTACTGGATGATGTGAGTATTCTACTTCCTGTAGGACGATGGAATATCACTGGATCAATTAATTGTGATTTGGTTTGTTTGATTTTGTTTAGAAAAGTACATTTTTTTTTTTCCCCCTCTCATTGTGAAGTCTCCTCTATATAAGATAGCGATTATGCACGGTTTCTTTTGAGCTGTATCCCCACCACTGAATCAGTACATATTTTCTGGCAGGTTGACGTTTATTGTGATGAGTCTTGTCATGGAGGCAGAAGTGAGTGATTTGGTAAAAAAAATCATGAAAACAAGATTTTTGGTCTTAATTTAAGGTTAGGCATTGGGGTTAGCAGTGTGGTTAGGGTTAAGTTTAACACCAGATTTGATCACTTTGTGGCTTTGCCAGCTAGTGACCACTCTGGAGAACCGCCTCTAGAACAAGATTCATGACGAAAAACGCTAACCTGCAATTTTATGGGGGACTATATTTGAAATGTGGCAGCATGGTGGGTTAAATGTACTTTTCACCATGGTGAAATACCTTCAAAAAAATATGTGGCCTTGTCTCAATCATTCAACCAAGTATGAATATTGCTAGCTCTTTGATCCAGGAGCTGCTTTGTGGAGTGTTTGCCCCACACTCATGTATGGCAGTCTTGTATAGTTCTAACTTATCTCCACAATTCCACAGTCGGCCCACTTCAGTCAGCAACAAGATTTGTTTGTTTTGTTAGGCCTTCTGAGGAATGATAAATGTTTCGCTAAACGTTTGCACAGATTATTTCTGCAACATGAAAAGCAAGATGACCATAGATTTCTTTCACAGAGTAAGATCGACTTCAAATGGTGGCTCAACTCTAATTCTCTCATCAGTTTGGATTCAAGGCTGTCATTTCACAGTGGTTTGGACTATTTGAGGTTTCTGAGCCCACAAATATTCTCAGACCACTTTTAAGGAAGTGGACTCTGAGAATATCCTGTTTTCACATTGTATGTGGTCCCTTCTACGTCTTTGGTCATCCCCTTGCCCTAGGGCCTACAGTAAATGTAATGATATCACTGCTTTGTTGTCCTAGAAATGCTGCTATAGTCAATGACAACTTGATTTACTGTTATCTAAGGCAGGTGTTCAACAGTAGTGCATAGGGGTCTAGTTGGAATCACTCCCGGAGACAGATGTTCAGTAACCAGGAAACAAACTAGGGCCAAGCCCAAAGGCCAGCAGATGGCGCTATGGAGTTGTTTCATCTTACCGTCCAAAGGGAATGCATGCAGCCGGCTATACACTTGTATCCCCCGTGGACCGGTTTGTACATAAAACATTCTATATTCAGGCTACAAAGGAATCCATTTATTTCTTAGAAGACGGGGGGGCACTTTAAAATAGTGGTGAGAAATCCTGTTTCATAAAGAAAGTATGCATATTTCAGACTACAACAAACTGCTTTGCAAAGTGGGGAAACCCTATCTACAATGTAAACGTGTGTGTGTGTGTGTGAGTTTGTCCTGTGTTACACTCTTCGAATGTTCATACCAGCCCAAATGTTCCGTCCACGTTAAACTAACTAACCACCTCTCTTTATTTCATAGCCTGGGAAGCTGAAGAGGAAATTCTCCTCTTTCTTCAAGAGCCTGGTGATCGAGCTGGACAAAGACCTATACGGTCCTGACAACCATCTTGTAGAGGTGAGTTCATGTTCCCTGATGACCGCTGACCATATACCCTCTGTCCTCTCTGTCTCACTCTCGTCTCCTTTACCCTGTCTGTGTTCCGCCCATAGAAATAGAATGAGAATGGAATATATTTTTTGGAATGTCAGTTGAGGACGCTTTGTGCTTTACTGTTTTGGGGACCCTCAAAATGGCGCCCAGTCCACTCATAATGATGTAATTAACATGAATGAGGACATCCGTTCCATTCATTCTAAATCTATGGTCTTCAGCCTCATCCAGATCTATTCAGCAGGTTTTGGGCAAACAAGGGGTTTACTATAGTGTTTAACCAATAAAGACTCTTGGCATCGTATCTTTAGTTACAATGCAGCTCACAATGTACACCCCTGTAGAAGATTAGGCCATAGGCTAGCTATGATTCTGAGAAAAAAAATACACTACCCACTGTGCACACACTTGTTGAATCAACATTATTTCAATGTAATTTGTCAACGTATTGTGATGTGGAATTAACATGGAAAATAGATTTAGATTTCAAAAAAAAGTAATCAACCAGTGCTGTTTTCGTCTCATTTCAACCTGCCTTGTAAACATTGAAATTAGGGTAAACTTCAACTTAACCTGATTTAAGGGTTGTTACATCAATCTAATTTCAATATAGTCATCAGAACTGTGTATATGTTGAAATTGCATAGAAAATTCAATGTTTGATTTTTATATTTAATTCGACAGATTTTATTTGACCTTGTTTCAATGTTGATAGTAAAATGTTTGAATCAACGTCATCGTTTCAACTTCATGCCATCAACCTAAATAAAGGGGTATGTTGAAATAAAATGTGAAGCCACAGTCCAAGTTAAACAGGGACACCTACTGGTAATTGAGGGGTAATGCACTTCCGTGAGAACAAGTTTACCATCCAAATGCCTATGTACCATGCTTAGATTTGGAAACAAGCTGTGTATGTTTCAGCTGAACACATTTAGACATTGCTCAGCATCCTTACTCATTTGTGTAGATGACCTAAATAACGTTGAAAGTAAATCCTCTAACTTTTCTTACCCAGGCTGTATGTGAATTCAGTGAGGTTGGATTTATGAAGTTAACATTGACAGCTGATTTGCCCAACAAAGGACACCATGTTGGTACTATTTAAAAACCTTTTCTTTCATCTGAATTTGTGGTTTTAGGGGATTTTAACTTAGATTGGCTTCTTCCGGCCTCATTTTAAGAATCTTTTTCTTGACTTTAACCTCACTCAACCGATTGCATAACCCACACGGGTTAATACAAAATCCAGCAAACTTCTCACTGACTGACTGAATTCTAACAAATAATCCCCACAAGTATTTGTCGAGTGGTGTCTTTGCTAATGATCTCAGCGATCGCTCTCCTGTCATTGTATTAGAGAAACCAAAAGGATTAACTCGGATCCTCGTATAATTATGAAGAGACATTTTTCCCCCACAAGGTTTTCTTCATGATGTGTATTACCCTGACCTCTCCTATCTCAGCTGCATACCTGACCCTGAATCAGCTCTAGAATTGTTCTCATCTCTTTTTCTCTCTCTGGCAGACAAACATGCTCTCCTTTTAAACACTTTAGTGTGAAAAAATAGAACAAATCCTTGGTTCTCTATAGATCTTTCAGATCTAGTTATAATAAAAAACTTTTTTTTTTTAAACAGGCCTGGGCCAAGGTTAGAAAAACTGTCTGTAGCTGTTTGGAAGCTTTTCAGGCAATTGAGAAATGGATACACTTCCACATTCAAGAATGCTAAATCTAGCTACTTTCTATCTGACTCTGCTGGTGATCCGTCTACATTTTGGAAAACAGTTCATGCACTGAAGCACAGAGATTCCTCTTCTTCCATGCCTTAGCAAGTTGTCAGACTCTGGCATCATTATTGAGAAAAATGAGAAGTGATACTTTTAATAAGCATTTTATCTCAGCAGGCTTTTTATGTGAAAGAAATGTTGGTTTAATTGACCTGCCCCTCTCCAGCCTCCAATTGGCTTGATGGAAGTTCCGTCAACTTCTGTGAATCTTTGTTTCAAATTTCTTCAAGTGCAGTCTCAAAAACCATCAAGCGCTAAGATGAAACTGGTTCTCGTGAGGATCGCCACAGAAAAGGAAGACCCAGAGTTACTTCTGCTGAAGAGGATAAGTTCATTAGAGTTACCAGCCTCTGAAATTGCAGCCCAAATAAATGCTTCAGAGTTCAAGTAACAGACACATCTCAACATCAACTGTTCAAAGGAGACTGCGTGAATCAGGCCTTCATAATTGTGGCAATTGTGGCAAAGAAACCACTACTAAAGGACACCAATATGAAGAAGAGACTTACTTGAGCCAAGAAACACAAGCAATGGACATTAGACCGGTGGAAATCTGTCCTTTGGTCTGATGAGTCCAAATTTGAGATTTTTGGTTCAAACCGGTGCCTTTGTGACGCAGAGTAGGTGAACAGATAAACTCCATGTGTGGTTCCCACAGTGAAGCATGGAGGTGTGATGGTGTGGGGGTGCTTTGCTGGTGACACTGTCTGTGATATATTTAGAATTCAAGGCACACTTAACCAGCATTGCTACCACATCATTCTGCAGCGATATGCCATGACATCTGGTTTGCGCTTTGTGGGACTATCATTTGTTTTTTAACAGGACAATGACCCAACACACCTCCAGGCTGTGTAAGGGCTACTTGACCAAGGAGATTGATGGAGTTCTGCATCAGATGACCTGCCCTCCACAATCCCCTGACCTTGACCCAATTGAGATGGTTTGGGATGAGTTGGACCGCAGATTGAAGGAAAAGCAGCCAACAACTGCTCAGCATATGTGGGAACTCCATCAAGACTGTTGGAAAAGCATTCTAGGTGAAGCTGATTGAGAGAATGCCAAGAGTGTGTAAAGCAGTCAAAGGCAAAGGGTAGCTAAGAATCTCAAATATATTTTGATTTGTTTAACCCTTTTTTGGTTCCTACATGATTCCATTTGTTATTTAATAGTGTTGATGTCTTCACCTATTCTACAATGTAGAAAATAGTGAAAAATAAAGAAAAACCCTTGAATGAGTAGGTGCGTCAACTTTTGACGTGTGTGTGTGTGTGTGTGTGTGTGTGTGTGTGTGTGTGTGTGTGTGTGTGTGTGTGTGTGTGTGTGTGTGTGTGTGTGTGTGTGTGTGTGTGTGTGTGTGTGTGTGTGTGTGTGTGTGTGTGTGTACAGTTGAAGTCGGAAGTTTACATACACTTAGGTTGGAGTCATTAAATCTCGTTTTTCAACCACTCCACAAATTTCTTGTTAACGAACTATAGTTTTGGCAAGTCGGTTCGGACATCTGTGCATGACACAACAACATTTTCCAACAACTCTTTACAGACAGATTAATTCACTGTATCACAATTCCAGTGGGTCAGACTTTTACATACACTAAGTTCGCTGTGCCTTTAAACAGCTTGGAAAATTACCCAAAATTATGTCATGGCTTTAGAAGCTTCTGATAGGCTAATTGACATAATTTGAGTCAATTGGAGGTGTACCTGTGGATGTATTTCAAGGCCTACCTTCAAACTCAGTGCGTCCTTGCTTGACATCATGGGAAAATCAAAAGAAATCAGCCAAGACCTTAGACTTTTTTTTTTTTGTAGAGTTCCACAAGTCTGGTTCATCCTTGGGAGCAATTACCAAACGCCTGAAAGTACCAAGTACCACGCAAGAATAAACACCATGGGACCACACAGCCGTCATACCGGTCAGGAAGGAGACTCATTCTGTCTCATAGAGATGAACGTACTTTGGTGCAAGAAGTGCAAATCAATCCCAGAACAGCAAAGGACCTTGTGAAGATGCTGGAGGAAACGGGTACAAAAGTATCTATATCCACAGTAAAAGAAGTCCTATATCGACATAACCTGAAAGGTCGCTCAGCAAGGAAGAAGCCACTGCTCTAAAACCACCATAAAAAAGCCAGACTACGGTTTGGGGACAAAGATCGTACTTTTTGGAGAAATGTCCTCTGGTCTGATGAAACAAAAATAGAACTGTTTGGCCATAATGACCATCATTATGTTTGGAGGAAAAAGGGGGATGCTTGCAAGCCAAAGAACACCATCCCAACCGTGAAGCACGGGGGGTGGCAGCAGCATGTTGTGGGGGTGCTTTTATGCAGGAGGGACTGGTGCACTTCACAAAATAGATGGCATCATGAGAAAATAAAATTATGTGGATATATTGAAGCAATATCAAGACATCAGTCAGGAAGTTAAAGCTTGGTCACAAATGGGTCTTCCAAATTGACAATGACCCCAAGCATACTTCCAAAGTTGTGGAAAATGGCTTAAGGACAACAAAGTCTAGGTATTGGATTGGCCATCACAAAGCCCTGACCTCAATCCTATAGAACATTTTTGTGGGCAGAAGTGAAAAAGCATGCGTCTACAAACCTGCTCCAGCTCTGTCAGGAGGAATGGGCCAAAATTCACCCAACTTATTGTGGGAAGCTTGTGGAATGCTACCCAAAACGTTTGACCCAAGTGAAACAATTTAAAGGCAACGCTACCAAATACTAATTGAGTGTATGTAAACTTCCGACCCACTGGGAATGTGATGAAAGAAATTAAAGCTGAAATAAATCACTCTACTATTATTCTGACATTTCACATTCTTAAAATAAAGTGGTGATCCTAAGACAGGATTTTTTTTTTTACTAGGATTAAATGTCAGAAATTGTGAAGAACTGAGAAGTTGAGAAACAGTACTGGTTGATTTACTGTCTTTAGAATCCAATGTATTTTTGACAATGCGTTAATAAATAACGTGGAAATGTTGATTCAACCAGTGTGTGGCCCATTGGGTATTCTCATCTACTGTATTTAGCCTATTTTGGTATTGTTGGCTACTAGAAGATCTGACATCACTCTTATTGACTTAGCTGGCGGATGTTATCATCAAAGAACAGCTATTTTACTGAAAAGGCAGTAAAACACAGCCAGTTCTAAACAGCTTATTACGGAGTTTAGTATTCAATGGGGTTTTAGATCTTGAGGAATCCAACTTTACCGGAGAATTAAGATTTTACCAGAGAATGGTGTCTGGGGTTCCAACTTTTTGAATTGTAAAAACATGTTTTTGACACTGTACGCACATTCACACACGTGTTCTAACTTGACAAAATGCCTTCCTTGAGTGTTTTGAGGTTAGAGTACTTCTCAATGTTTCCCACCGTGTAATATTTGAGCAAGGATAGATGGCATAGATAAAGCTTTGCTTGGAATGAATCTGTCCATCAAACGGAATGTACCGCAACACAGCAATGAAAACATATTTTTGTGAACCCTAGTTAATGGTAAAGCAGTAGAAAAGCATTCCATCAGTTCCCTCCCAGTGTTGCATGCTAAGTGGCTACAATTCACTGAAACGCAGGGAACTTGAAGTGTTTTTCTTTTCAGCTGCTGACCAGTAAAGCGAAGGTAAGATGCAGACTCAACTAACATTTCCACATAGATAAAATATCAGGGAGGGTTTGATATCTGGATATCAGAGGAGAAAATTGATACTGTAATGCCAAATAGGTTTTATTTGGGTAGGGTACAGTCTCAACTTGATAAGCCATGCTCTTGTTAGGTTGTAAAATACTTCTGACATAGTGATTCTCAATCTGATTTAGTTTATTATTTTGAATGCCAATATATGCGTTAGCGCCTCTGGAAAAACAAATGATCAACCCTTTGCTGTCTTGATAGTTCACTCAGTTCCTTACCACACCATGCATGATCTATTCTTTTACAGCGATTCAGCCTTCCAAAAGACAACATACTCAAAGGGTCGAGAGCAAGGCTGCTCGTTGAAAGTGTACACATTTGGTTTTGTATTCTTTTATCGTCTTTGTGTGCACGTTTGTATGTACATATTCTGGAATTCCGTGGCTGGTGCCTGTAGGTAGTGTTCAAGGTGGGGTTTCTGTCTCTGTGTTTCCTGCTAGTGGCACCGCACTCCCACCACCCAGGAGACGGACGGCTTCCAGGTGAAGCGGCCAGGGGACGTGAGCGTGCGCTGCACACTGCTGCTAATGCTGGACTACCAGGTGAGGGCGCCATAAAGAATTGTACTTTTGAATTCTGTAAAGTCGGTGTGGAAGAGGGGAATTTTTTGTTGTCTATCAACAATGACAAGCCACCAGGGTCTGACAATCTAGATGGAAAATTACTGAGGATAATAGCAGACGATATTGCCACTCCTGTTTGCCACATCTTCAATTTAAGCCTACTAGAAAGTGTGTGCCCTCAGGCCTAGAGGGAAGCTAAAGTCATTCCGATACCCAAGAATAGTAAAGCCCTCCCGGGTGGCACAATGGTCTAAGGCAGTGCTAGCTGTGCCACCAGAGATTCTGGGTTCGAGCCCAGGCTCTGTCGCAGATGGCCATGACGGGGAGGTCCATGGGGCGGCGCACAATTGGCCCAGCGTCGTCCGGGTTAGGGAGGGTTTGGCCGGCAGGGATATCCTTGTCTCGTCGCGCACTAGTGACTCCTGTGGCAGGGTTTGGGAGGGTTTGGCCGGCAGGGATATCCTTGTCTCGTCGCGCACTAGTGACTCCTGTGGCAGGCCGGGCGCAGTGCACGCTGACCAGGTCTCCAGGTGTACGGCGTTTCCTCCGACACATTGGTGCGGCTGGCTTCCGGGTTGGATGTGCGTTGTGTCAAGAAGCAGTGCAGTTGGGTTGTGTTTCGGGAGGACACACGGCTCTCGACCTTCGCCTCTCCCGTGTCCGGGAGATATCAGACTGTAACTACAACCAATTGGATACCATGAAATTGGGGAGGGAAAAAAGGGGTTAAATTAAACAAATATTTTTAAAGAATAGTAAAGCCCCCTTTACTGGACCAATCATCCTGTAAACTTCTGGAAACAATTTTGACCAGATACAATGCTATTTTACAGTAAACATATTGACAACAGAATTTCAGCATGCTTATAGGGAAGGACACTCAACAAGTACAGCACTTAACCAAATTACTGAGAGACTTTATTACTGGCTGAGAGAAATTGATGATAAAATGATTGTGGGGGCTGTCTTGTTAGACGTCAGTGCAGCTTTTGACATTATTAATCATAGTCTACTGCTGGAAAAATGTATGTGTTATGGCTTTACACCCCCTGTTATAATGCGGATAAAGAGTTACTTGTCTAACAGAACACAGAGGGTGTTCTTTAATGGAAGCCTATCAAATAGAATCCAGTTAGAATCAGGATTCCACAGGGTAGCTGTTTGGGCCCTTTGCTTTTTAAAAGTCCAAACCTATTGGTTCAGTAGTAGCTAAGATGGGGAGAAGTCTGTCTATAATAAAGTGATGCTCTGCCTTCTTAACAACACTATCAACGAGGCAGGTCTTACAGGCCCTAGTTTTGTCGCACCTGGCTCAGAACAGGGCAGCACGGCTGGCTCTTGGATGTACACAGAGAGCTAATATTAATAATATGTATGTCAATCTCTCCTGGCTGAAAGTGGAGGAGAGATTGACTGCATCGCTACTTTTATTTATTGACATGTTGAATGCACCGAGCTGTCTGTCTAAACTACTGGCACACAGCTCGGACACCCATGCATACCCCACAAGACTGCCACAAGAGGTCCAGAACAGACTATGGGAGGCACACAGTACTACATGGAACTCTATTCCACATCAAGTAACTGACTCAAGCAGTAAAATTAGATTTAAAAAACAGATAAAAAAATCACCTTATGGAACAGCAGGGACTGTGAAGCAACACAAACACAGGCACAGATGCACACACATACGATAACATACGCACTATACATACACATGGATTTAGTAATGTAGGTCGGGGCCTGAGGGCACACCGTTTGTTGTGAAATATATTGTAATGTTTTAAAATTGTATAAACTGCCTTAATTTTGCTGGACTCCAGGAAGAGTAGCTGCTGCTTTGTCAGTCCTTTTAATTGTCAGTAGTGCACGAGGCTAAAATCTATTTAGAGGACTTACAAAACTCTAACAAAAGTGTCCCCAAAGCAGCTGTCATCTGGCAGTTGTAATAGTTCCTGAGGTCAGTCGGCGAGTACTGACTGTGACCTCTCCGCAGCCCCCCCAGTTTAAACTGGACCCTCGTCTGGCTCGGCTGCTGGGTATCCACACCCAGACCCGCTCCTGTATCATCCAGGCCCTGTGGCAGTATGTCAAGACCAACAAGCTGCAGGACTCCCATGACAAGGAGTACATCAACTGTGACAAGTACTTTCAGCAGGTAGACGACACCCTTCTAGTTCTCCTCTGGTACTCTATTACCTGTTAGCTGTTGTCATAGTACCTTCAGTAGGGAGAGTATGCCTTTTGTTATTGGTTGCGTCCTAAATTGCACCCTATATAATTAATTAATTTCGACAAGAACCCTAAGGCGTTAGACAAAAGTAGTGCACTATAAATGGAATATGGTGCCATTTGGGAGACACTCATTTGCCCTTCCCTGCTGATTGGTCTGTATTCTGCAATGTTATTGTCTGCCTCTCAGATCTTTGACTGCCCGAGGCTCAAGTTCTCGGAGATCCCCCAGCGTCTCACCAACCTCCTCCTGCCCCCTGACCCCATCGTCATCAACCACGTCATCAGGTGAGTAGCTCACACTTACTGTAACACCTTCCTGGCAACTTCCTAGTTTGAATTGAAGGGTGAATGCCTGGTCATAAAAGGCATTTTTTTATGTAATAAAAAATATAACCTAGCAGATGAATATATTTTGAAAAGCTATAAGATAACAATGTGGGCACAGCGCTTCATAGTTAATACTGTTCCAAATGGTAGATAATCCAATTAAAGTGTAAAGGCTGGGAGGCAAGAATCCTGGTAAGATACAGACAGACTACCAGCATTCTTGCCTTCCAGGCTTTTCATTTTTATTACATTTGAAATGCTGCCAACAACCTCAGTCTCACCATCCTTCCCTGCCTCTCCATGCAGTGTGGACCCTAATGACCAGAAGAAGACGGCATGCTATGACATTGACGTGGAGGTGGAGGACCCCCTGAAGAGCCAGATGAGCAGCTTCCTGCTCTCCACCGCCAACCAGCAGGAGATCGCCTCATTGGACAACAAGGTGGGACAACCACACAGGAAGGATAGCCAATCACAATTACCCAAGATGACCTTAAAGGTAGATTTACATTGCGGAGATGTGTGACGACTAATTACCGTCAGTTATATGTGAATTAGAGTTCAGAGCTGTCTGACCGTGTCGGATAGATTTCTATCTGATTCTCCCGGAGAATCTTGTCGCCCGAAGTGCAATCACCAGGGTTGGGGTCAATTCCATTTCAATTCTGGAAGTACACTGAAATGCTCTGCAATTCCATTTCAATTCTGGAAGCACACTGAAATGCTCTGCAATTCCATTTCAATTCTGAGAGTACACCGAAATGCTCTGCAATTCCATTTCAATTCTGGAAGTACACTGAAATGCTTTTCAAATGGGGAAAACTTGGAAATGAAATTTGGTTTACTTTCTAAATTGACTGGAATTGAAATGGAATTGAGCCCAACCCTTCATAAACAATCGCACTGGTATAAATTGCATGTCGGCCGTGTGGAGAAAATCTCTGTTGTCAGAGCTGGGACCGTTGTTCCCGCATCTCCACAATGTAAATCTACCTTTACATCGGTGTTGTGGCTTCATGTTCCCGTGGAAAAGCCTTGTTCTTTACACCGTCACCCCCGTTTCTTACACTACTATTTGAATGCAAATTCTGAAGAAATGCAGTGGCTCAAATAAATTGGTGTATTGAAATTGGAAAGTTATTTTCATATGCTTAGATCTGTGTAAGCTGTCCTCTAACATCAGGGATCATTATGAACCCTGTAGATCCATGAGACCATTGAGTCCATCAACCAGTTGAAGATCCAGAGGGACTTTATGCTCAGCTTCTCCAGGGATCCTAAAGGCTACATCCAGGACTGGCTCAAGTCCCAGAGCAGAGACCTGAAGGTGAGACACACACACACACACACACGCACACACGCACACACGCACGCACGCACGCACGCACACACGCACACGACCAACAGTGCTCTCTGATTGGCTGCAGATGATGACAGACGTGGTGGGGAACCCAGAGGAGGAGAGGAGGGCGGCGTTTTACCACGAGCCCTGGTCCCAGGAGGCCGTCAGTCGCTATTTCTACTGCAAGGTGAGGAAAAATGCCAGACGCTGCACCTTAAAACCTTTTAATAACTCGCACAACAGCATGCAAGTAGAAACACAAACTAGGAATTGTGATCGGATAAGTCATATTTTGCGTTGAAGCTGTACCTGCTCTGTTTTACCAGTCAATGCCTATCACATTCACAAGCAATCAAATATTTGATTTACCATTTTTTACAAATTGATTGATTGATACTGTGTATCCACTTAGGTATATTGAGGTCGGATTGTCTTTGTGTGTGTGTGTGTGATGCTGATGCCACTTCCCTCTCACAGATCCAGCAGAGGAGACAGGAGCTGGAGCAGGCCTTGGCCGTGAGGAACACCTAAACGCCATCTCGGACGTCACGCTGCACTCTTCATCTGACCCCAGACCTGTGTTTGTTATTTGTTTTGTTGCTTTCTTCACATTACTGTAGTACTGTGACCCGTGGCCTCTGACCCATCCCCAATCGCATGTATCTAAAAAAAAAAAAAACTTTAACAATCTGTTCATCTCTGATGGACATGACCGGGCATCTCTCTCCACACTCCTGGAATCCCAGGCCCACAGTTGGTTACTTTTAATGTCACCCACTAGCATGTCAGTCTTTCCATAGAGACTACAAGTCATTGTACCAGCTGCCTGCAGAATGATCACTGTGTCTTGGATCCTTCTCATCTCAACCAGATGGACTGAATCCAGCAGTACTGTAGATAATAGAACGGTCATAATGATCCACTGCATCTCATTCATGAGTCCAAAGTGGCTGTTTGTAACCTAATGTTTCAAGTGTCTTGACTCACACATCGTTTGGATTGTGTCCATTTGTTTTTAGTGTATCATTAGCTGTGTGTGTGTGTGTGTGTGTGTGTGTGTGTGTGTGTGTGTGTGTGTGTGTGTGTGTGTGTGTGGAACCAAATGAACACCAGCGGAATGAAGATTACAGTATGAAGTAATGGGTCGTGGGACTGGGCTCATTTCTCTTCTGAAGCCCAAATGTTGATGTCTGTCATTTTAAAACATGAATTTGTTCAAGGTAGGCAGCTTTCATGAATTAGATTTGCCCTCATTATAAACTAATCTAAAATTTAATCTTAAGATTAGCTTAATTTCGTTCAACTTTCTTCTGTAAGTTACTTAAAACAATGTAACAGTATAAGTAGATCTCTGTATTAGTCCATATGTATTTCAGCAGATTGTTAAAAGGGACAATGACAATTAACACCAATATCTGCTGGCTGTAGAAAGGATAGATGGTGACAGGATGAGTAAGCGCAAGGTGAAGTACTGTGGTAACACTTGGCAGCCATAGCGTGGAGCCTTGGAGTCAGTACACCCTGTATGCTTTTACACAGACTAGCTCTCTGTAACAAAGCACCCAGACGGACTTGTCGCAGCAAATTGCCATGCAAATGGATTAGCTTTAGTGGTTAATTGTTTGTGCTGCTTCATTGTACTGTCATAATAACGCTACCAAAGTCATGTCTGGGAACAGTATTAGCTACAGATCTCTCCCAATACTCAAGCAAGTGTTTTTAATATTAACGATGGACACATTTTGGAATATGATGTAAACAACACCATTTCCTATTTCGAACAATCATGGGGCGGGCAGCAGCCACAACATCTGTACATTGCCTGCTGTGAAAAATGTTGGCCGGTAACTAATTCTATTATTTGAAATGAATGAAGAAATGGGTCTTTGTTCATTGTATTTTTTTTTAGTTAACATCTATTGTGAACTACCTGTCCCAAATGGATCTGTCTGACAGTATTTTGTCCTTGACCATTTTGACGGAGTCACCAAAGGTCTCGATAAAAGAGTATTATACTAGTTAAAATAGACAATGAACAATGGTTACTGTGATTTTGTCTCAGCTCGATAAACCTATGTTACCAGTTGAAACGGAAGGGTGGATATGAAGACATTTTTAAGGGATATGTGAATGTAAATATCATTTTTTCCCCCCCTTGATGGCAACTGGCAAGCCTACGACTTGTCTGTTTGTGTTTCGTTTAGGGAACTGCGGGACATATGGGGTGGGAAGGATTGGGTTTCATAGGTTTAAAGCTGTAGGACAGGGATGCTAGTGTCCCTCTATGTACACTTGGGGGGGGGGGGTATTTTAGGTCCTTGTTGAGTTTTAATGGGGCAGAACCATAGAATTGAATGCTGGGAGTGATGATGCCTCCATCTCGCCACATAACAAGGCTTGCTCATCTCTAACTACCACAGCAACTCCGTTCTGTGCCCTTCTAGTTTTGTGTGTGTCATGGGAGAAGCCTTTTCAGTTTCCGATTTGAAATCGACACGGCGGTCTTCAGTAACGTTCAGACTTGTGTCCTTGTTACATTTGTTTTGTGTCAAGATGCTCTTCAACATGGCTGAGAGCTCCTATACTCAGCATAAACAGAGGTTGCGTTTCATAAAGACCTAGGCATGCTGCATGGACAGGTTTTATACATTTCAAACAGGACATGTAAATACCCTCACGAATGCATGGAAGCGGATCTGAAGAGCACTGGATTTGACACTATCTTTTGTGAATGGGGCCTTTTTCAACCATTTGCTAAAAAGCTGTATGCTACCCAGCCAGCATAATGTTATCTGCATATGAGAGTTTTTGTCACTACAGGTTCCATGTATGTCAACTTCACCAATCAAGGGAGCATACTAGTTGTTGTATTCAATTGTGTCAATCAATACTTGTTTGACCCAGATGTTCTTGTATGTTTGGCAGTCATGGAGCATCTTTGACTGTTGGGCACCCCTTGCTGGGCATTCTAGAAACTACAACTCACTGACACCCTCTGTCTGACAATGGAAACCTATCATTTGACTAATATAAAAAGACTGTACTTAAACTGTGTGCTCCTCTCTCTCTGACAAACCGCATTCGTATTGGTCTACCTAAATGGATAGGTGGTAACCACAGTCTCTGTGCATGACTTTGTGGAGAGTCCATGTTCCTCACAGCTCTCTTTTTACACCATTTGTGTCTGCCACTTTATTAGGTACACCACCCCATTCCCGTAACAAGATCGCTCTTACAGACAGCGAGTCTCGTGGTCATGGTTTGCTATATAAAGCAGAAAGACAGGCATCGAGGCATTCAGTTACTGTTTGAACGTTAGAATTCGCATAAGCGACTGAGAGTTGTATGATCTTCGGTTCCAGTATCTCAGAAACGACTGACCCCCTGGGCTTTTCATGCGCGACAGTGTCTAAAGTTTACAGAGAATGGTGCGACAAAAAAAAAAAAAAAAAAAAAAAAGTCCTGTGGGCAAAAACAACTAGTTGATGAGAGGTCAAAGGAGAACGGCAAGAATAGCTAACAGGTGGGCCACAAACAGACATAACGGTGCAGTACAACAGTGGTATGCAGAACGGCATCTCTGAACGCACAACTCGTCAATCCTTGTCACGGATGGGCTATTGCAAACGACCAGACAGCTAAAAACAAGAAGAAGTGGCTCCATTGGGCACACGATCACCAACACAAATAAGCTAGCTAGCTGAATTGACGATCACTGGGGGCAACTTCGCCCCTCAGTAAAATCCCCTCGCTCCTGCCCAGAGAGAAAGGAGACAGAGGATGTGAAGTGGCCCATTTATTTCTCTAAACCCACACCCCACTATGGAGAAACAGCTTTTCCCCCTCCCACTCCCTGTTGGACCGCTGCCAAGTGGACAGGACCCACCCTGCTAAAATGCTGACTAGACCGGGTGTGCACGCATGTTGATTTTGTCCATCCACACCAGACGCGAGCAGGACACACCGGTTGAAATATCAAAACGATACTCTGAACCGACTATATAAATTTGTGGACAGGTCGAAAAGCATTAAAAATTCATGGAAATTTAGCTAGCTAGCTTATTTGTCTTGGGATATAAACATTGGGTTGTTATTTTTACCTGAAATGCACAAGGTCCTCGACAATTAATCCACAGATGACAGGGTAAACAGAGTTAGTTTCTAGTAATCTCTCTTCTTTGGACTTTATATGGCGGTTGGCAACCAACATTAAGGTGCATTACCACCACCAACTGGACTGGAGTGTGGACCTCCGCTCATCTATCAATCACCCACGTGGGTATATGCTCCTATCAACCAATGAGGAGATGGGAGAGGCGGGACTTGCAGCGTGTCACAAACATAACAAAGTTCTATTTTAGCGCCTGGCTATGCAGACACTCGAGCAGTTTTGGATGCAATCATTGAATAACATGTACGTGTACATTTATTTTGCAACGCTCGAGCACGTAACGCAAGGGGTGTGATCATTCTGAATGTGCACTGAGCTCACTCACTCCTCCCCTAGAATACGTGAAAGAGAGATCCAGCTAAAACCTAGGGAGGCCCGGATTACTACCTAGGGAGGCCCGGATTACTCCTATGTGAGGAGGTGGTTTGGTGGAGTTTGGTACAAACTGTACATTGTCTCAGGGTGAGGCTACAGAGCTCTGAGGCAAGCCAGGAAGAATACAGAGTTCAGAGCTCTGAATATGACTGGAGGAGTATCAACCACTAGAATCTCCTACCCTATTAGCTTGTCCTTTGCACGTAAACCATGATCTTCACTTGCAAAGTATGCACCACTCCTCACTCAGTGAAAAACAGCTGCTGTTGTCATGTGGCCGTAGGTCTCAAAAACAAGCTGTTCTGTTTTGTCTTCTCTAATTGAGACCCCACGGTACGACGACTGTGTTTCAAACAAACATTGAACTGCACACAAGATACTGTAGCTAGCAAAGGAAATAGCTAGGTCTGTGATTCCAAAATAACATCAGAAAAGAGTCCAGAAGCGACATCTGCCTTTAATATCCGTAGAAAAACAACAGACCCTATCTGTCTAGGGAATGAAACAAACCACACTCTCTATGGGATAAACATACTAAGAAAACTAAGTGTCAAATGAAAGAAAATACAGACACTCAATGGCTTCTCTTTAAATCCAGTATTAGAATCATAATTCAGCACAGCCATGAAGGAAGACATATGGCTCATGCCGGTTTTCTCAAGGTTCATTGTTCATTCATCACCTACCGATAGAAGTTCCCCTTGGGCTACCATTGGAGTGAAAGCACAGAGTTCTGCCAGCCTGCACGCAGTTTGCAGGAACACACGTTGTAACATCACTCCTGAGTCTTTACAGGCCTAAGATTGCACATGGGTTCTTGGTCCTTAGGGATCCGTTTGGAGATTCAACATCCCATAATATGCCTCGTCCAAAAGTCTAGGCAGTGTGGTTCAGGTTCATAAAGAAGGCCAAAGGTATCAAGTCATTCTAGATGGTAAACCTATGGTGCATTTCCACTGTCAGGCTTTGCACCAGTGTTTGGCCCAAAGATGTTGCCTTCTGAGGCCTGTCCCTGAAAAAAGCCTGGAGTGACACCAGTGTTTCAGTGGAAAAGTACCACTAGACCCCCTAAGTGCTGTTGGCCTGCTGCTGCTCAAACAGGGCCATGGCTAGGTGTGACCGCGAGGCCAGGCCCTCCAGGTTACTGAGCACACAGCGGTGGTAGATGTCCTCGCTGAAGCACGGGTTGCACGCCCGCCGCACGTACTTCTGCACTAGTGCCGGCTCCACCGCCCGGAACACGTGCAAGCCCGAGTAGCGCACAAAGATCTCGTACACGTCCATGCTCTCCAGCAGCTCGTCGTTGTCCAGGATGTCAGTGGCCATCTTGGTGCGCGACGCCATGTAGTCGGTGTTGTAGAAGCATGCCTCCTCGAAGACGTGGCGGTCGAAGCGTCCGTCGCGCAGGGCCTCGGCCGGGAAGGAGGCCAAGGTCTGCTGGTCGCGGTACAAGATGGTCTGGCTGAACTCCTGGAAGTGGGTGGGGAAGAACACCTGCCAGTTCCTGATGGCGTTCATGCGGCAGCGGTTGAGGAAGTCTGCGTTGACCTCGGTCCACACCGAGGCCAGGAAGAAGAGCGTGTCCACCGGGTGCTTCTTGGAGATTATGTCCATCAGCTCGACCTGCGAGGGCACCTCAGTCTTCACGCTGATCCAGGGGATCCTCACGTCGCCGTAGCGCTTCTCCACCTCTCCGATCATGGCCTTGATGCCGGCGAACACGTCCGACTGGCTGACGCGCTGGGCGTCAAATGGGTTGTAGACAAACAGGAAGGTGAGCAGGACATTGTCGTGCGTGTCCAGCGTGTTCATCGCATACATGTCCAGGAAGTTACCCACAAAGTCCTGCTCGCGGGCCGTGACTGGCAGGATGACCTGCACCCGGGTGGCCTCCGTCGCATGGGGATGATCTCAATGGTGCTGAGGTGGCGGAGCAGGCTGACCCGCTTGGGGATCACCTGGCTGTGACCTTTCTGTGTGAAGGCTTCCAGGGCCAGGTCCAGCACGTACTCCATGCCCCGGGTGGGGTCAAAGCGCCGGTAGCCGTTGAGCAGGCGGCGTTTCTTGAAGCGCAGCTGGGGCTGGTAGTGCTCGTTGAGGTGCTCCAGCACGGCGCTCACGTCGGCCCAGTTGGCGCCACGCAGTTCACACTTGGGGGCGTTGTCGGAGCATGAGTAGATGTGCTCCTCTGTGAAGTACTCCCAGTTGATGACCTCGAAACGAGTCTTTGGCATGAAGGGAGGATTGACCCCGATTGGCCAGATAGCCCCCACCTTACCCTCTGGGGTCAACTCACTCAGGTTGTTGATCTGGACCTGGACAAAAGACACAACCATAATGACACAACTGTGTTTACATGTATCAAAAGCATCTTAAAATATTTATTTCTTCAATACTATATCAACAATGTTAAGGGTAATTGATTCAAGGTTTAACTGTAATGGGTTGACATTCTCCTTGGTCAGCGTCTCTCAAAGCTTATTATAAGCGTATTATATTGTATATGTATGTATTGTATGAGGGGTGTATTGTGTTAGGGAATCATGTGATGCTTGTTGTATACTGTAGGCTATTTTCTATGTGGAGGACTTTGCGTGATTTGATTCTTAATTGCCCGAGTGGATAAATAAAGTTGTATTGAATTGATTTACAAAGTTCACACTTTTAAACTGACGGATTGTTTACAAAATGACATTAGTAGGTACATTTAGAATGAGTTGATGTCGGAATTTCAAACATCACATCCTCACAAAACGGTTTGGTCACTGTTAAATGCGTAAATATTGGGTGTGTAGGTGTAGATTTTTGTAGAAATTGGTAAGGTATGTAGGAAAACTGAACATTTGCACACTGGACCCGTAACCAGTCAAACCAACACCAGTGCCGACTCCTCAAACAGCCAGAACCATACAGAAAGCCCATCTGATTCCATTAAACAAAATCAACCTGCAGCTGCTGTATCTGTAGGTAGGTCCAGTCCAGTTCGATCTGGCTGAAGCGTTTGTGCAGGTGGTACATGAGGCTGGGCTCTGACACAGGGTGGACTGTGAAGGCATTCTTAAACTGGGCACTGTCCTTTCGCTCTGGGTCTGCTTTCTTCCCCAGCTCAAAGGAGCGATATGTCACGTCCTGTAAGTAACATGCAAACAGCGGGGAGGGAAATGTTAGCCATCCCGCAGGTAAGACAACTGATGGGTGTAGTCAAAGTACTGTAAATCATGATGACATAGCATTGATAAAAGACTGGTAATCGTTATTGAACAACTCTATAGACATGTTTTATAATGATGTCTTAGCTGTGTGTTTTACCTGGTGTACCTCCACACAGCTCAGACCCAGGTAGTCGATGATGCAGCGCCCAAGCCATTCGTCAGGCCTGACGCTGAGGATGTCGTTGCGGCAGGTGTCCAGGTGGGGCTGCAGGCGGGCCAGCAGGCTGCGGGAGAGCAAGTAGCCATAACCCCCGTGGCAGTACCTGGCCCTCTCTTCCCCACCGATGAACTCCTCTGACCGGCCCAAGTAGAGGTCCTGTCCCATGCTGAGGTGGCCCACCAGCTCGGCCAGCCTCTCGGCCTGCATGTAGGTGTCGTCCTGGGCCTTTCATTAAAAAAAAAGCCATTCATAAAAGAAGACACTTCAATAAAATGTAATCATTCTGTCCCATGACTGACTGAAAACAGACCGTTCAAATGGTGGTCTCTTCAGACCCTCTAGGTTAACTGGCTAATTATAACTATCCAGGCCAATAATCCGCTTTAAGAGGTGATTCGGAGAGAAGCGATTAGCAGGATTATCAAACTGTATGGGGTCAATTCCACAGTAACAGAGTGATGCTGAGAATCAGAGTTTTTGGATACTTAAAGTATGGCAAACAAAAACCATTGATTTCAAAGTTAAACAAACCATAAATAATGCACAATTTCTATGGAACACAAATACAATGGAGATGTAAAATGTGGTAACAGAATGATGGTAAAAACTCCCTCCGTTTAAGAGACTACATGTAACCAAAATTATGATTCAAAGATGTCTGCACAAAGAGTGGGGTGTCAGCTATGACATGACACCTTGAGTTTGAAAACATGTTATGCTTATTGAAGTGGATTAACACCCGGTTGTACAACTGACTAGGTATCCCCTTTCAACACACTATTATTCTAATTTTCTTTACTGTACTCTGCTGTCCACGCTTGTGAAACAGACATCTTTGGTGAGCTATACCCCTGTATAGCACTGCCCCACTTTCTCTACTGATTTCTCTGAGCTATTGTCTATTGTCCTTGAGAACTACTCATTGTGTTGAGCGATTTTAATATTCATGTTGACAAAGATACTGACTCCAAGGCCATTGAACATATTCATCTTTTGAGCTCTATGGACTTTATCCAACATGTTACTGGGCTCATCCATAACCGCTGCCACACTCTGAACCTGGTTATTACCAATGGGCTTTCTATTGACAAATACTCTATTATTGATGATGCTTTATCTGATCACCACTGAGTATTTTTTACTACCTTGTTGCCCATAGCACAGGGTAAAAATAAAAACACATTATTCATTTTTACTGCAGTGGGCTAAATCAGGGTTACAGAGTGATTCTTGGTAGTCTTACACAAATCTAATTTGAAACAAAAGTATACACCTTACACACATGGCTATGGACTTAAAAGAAGTAGAGTTGAAATGTACTACATTTTGAGTTCATCCCAATATTACAATTTATATATACAGAACAAAAATAAACGCAACATCTAAAGTGTTGGTCCCATATTTCATGAGCTGAAATAAAAGATCTCTGAAATTTTCCATATGCACAAAAAGCTTATTTCTCTGTTTGTGAGCATTTCTCATTTGCCAAGATAATCCATCCACCTGACAGGTGTGGCATATCAAGACGTTGATTAAAGAGCATGATCAATACACAGGTGCACCTTGTGCGGGTGACAAAAAAAGGCCACTAAAATGTGCAGTTGTGTCACACAACACAATGCAATTGGCATGCTGACTGCAGGAATGTCCACCAGAGCTGTTGCCAGATAATTTAATATTAATTTCTCTACCATAAGCCGCCTCCCAACGTCGTTTTAGAGAATTTGGCAGTACGTCCAACCGGCCTCACAACCGCAGACCACATGTAACCATGCCAGCCCAGGACCTTCACATCCGTCTTCTTCGCTTGCAGGCCCAGCTACCCGGACAGCTGATGAAACTGAGAAGTATTTCTGTTTGTAATCTAGCCATTTTGTGGGGAAAAACTCATTCTGATTGGCTGGGCCTGGCTCCCCAGTGGGTTTGACAGAGAAACACTGGATGTTGTTTTATTTTATAATCTTTATTAATTATGAAATTATGGAAAATATTGATAACATTCCACCCATGAGGCTCTTTAGGTCATTAATTGCCGGAAAGGGCTACGAAACGCTAACTTACCTCTGAGGTTGCTGCAGATGTTATTGAGTGTATGAACAATACACCATCACCCATTCTGCCATCCTCTTGTGATGACTTAGTTCATAACTTTAATGTCAAAGTAAGGGTGGCCATTGATGCCATAGCTCCAGTAAGGTTGAAAAAGGACACATCTAAACGGAGAGCCCCTTGGATGAGTGAGGAAACAAATCAATTAAAGAGAAATTGCAGAAAGGCAGAGCAGAAGTGGAGAAAATCAAAGTTCCAGGTCCACTGATATTTTGAGAGAGCAACTTGGCTATACAGTGTACAAAACATTAAGGACACCTGCTCTTTCTATGACATAGACTGACCAGGTGAATCCAGGTGAAACCTATGATCCTTTATTGATGTCACTTGTTAAATCCATTTAAAATCAGTGCAGATGAAGGGGAGGAGACAGGTTAAAGAATGATTTTTAAGCCTTGAGACGTTCGAGACATGGATTGTGTATGTGTGCCATTCAGAGAGTGAATGGGCAGACAAAATATTTAAGTTCCTTTGAACGGGGTATAGGAGCAGATGCCAGGCACACCAGTTTGTGTCAAGAGCTGCAACACTTCTGGGTTTTTCACACTCAACAGTTTCCCGTGTGTATCAAGAATGGTCCACCACCCAAAGGATATCCAGCCAACTGGAGTCAACATGGGACAGCATCCCTGTGGAACGCTTTTGACACCTTGTACAGTCCAGTCCCTGACAAATTGAGGCTGCTCTGAGGGCCAAAGGGGGGCCAAAGGGTAATCCTTAACGTTTTGTACACTCAATATATACAATTAGAAATGCCTGACAGAAAAATGAGCCTAACTTGAGCACTAATAATCAGAATATTTTGAGAGTGCTCTTCTCGACCATTGATGGCCTGATAAATCCTAACCCCGCAAACCTGTGTGAACATTCCTCCACATCTAAATGTGATGAGTTTGCAGCATATGCCAGAGACAAGATAATAAACATTAGGCTGAGTATCAGTCAAGCAAGACCTGATGAGAAGTTTGATGATATGTGCCTACCACGCAAAGGCACTGTGGAGTTATTTCCCCTGGTTGATGCAGACATGCTCAGGAAAGTGATATCACAACTTCCTACCCCGCCCCTTCTTTAAAACAGTTTTTTATTGCATATCTGAAGAAATGCAAGCTATTGTTAATCCCTCCCTGTTCATGGGCACTTTCCCCACTGCACTACAAACTGCTATGGTGAAACGCCTTCAGAAGAAAAGTCATCTAGTCTTTAGCTTTTAGCAATTTTCAATCAATCTCCAACCTTCCATTCTTAAAACAAAATTCTGGAGAAATTGATATTCAAACAGCTAAATTATTTTTTAAGTGCCAACTGTATTTTTGAAAATGTTCCATTTGGTTTTCGTGCCCCCCAAGGCACAGAGACAGCCTTAGTTAAAGTGGTCAATTATCTTAGCTCCAACAAAGATGCCAAACAGCTCTCTGTCCTTGTACTCTTGGATTTAAGTGCTGCATTCAACACTGTTTACCATGATGTCCTTCTGGACAGACTGGAGAGGTGGGTTGTCCTCTGGTCCAGTTCTAAATTGGTTTAGGACAGGGGTTCGCAAAGTTTTTGGGCCCACGACCTCATTTTGATAACTGAAAATTCTCATTGAAAAACAATGTACTTCATTTTTATATTGTGGCTATGGCAGTCAATTGCAAAACATTCTAACAGTATTTCTTATTGTATTCTCAACATCATATACATTTAATGAGGGGTTGTGACAGTCAGTTGCAAATTAATCTGACATAATTTCCCTTATCTCACCACCACGAATGAGATGGGTCTGCTTGAAGCATGTCGCGTCGGAGCTTCTCAAAGTCAGCGGGCATGGTCGACAGTGTGCACCTAAATTCTCTCCTGTCACATCAAACCTGGATCAATATTTGTTTTAAATGCACCAAATCAGCATACCACAAGTTTTACACATCAGAGGGAGACTGCACAGTATTTATTTTTTAAAATTTTTATTTCACCTTTATTTAACCAGATAGGCTAGTTGAGAACAAGTTCTCATTTACAACTGCGACCTGGCCAAGATAAAGCATAGCAGTGTGAACAGACAACAACACAGAGTTACACATGGAGTAAACAATAAACAAGTCAATAACACAGTAGAAAAAAACGGGGGGAAAAGAGTCTATATACATTGTGTGCAAAAGGCATGAGGAGGTAGGCAATAAATAGGCCATATGAGTGAATAATTACAGTTTAGCAGATTAACACTGGAGTTATAAATGATCAGATGATCATGTGCAGGTAGAGATACTGGTGTGCAAAAGAGCAGAATGATGATCAGTGAGATACACCTGCTGGAGCGCGTGCTACGGGTGGGTGTTGCCATCGTGACCAGTGAACTGAGATAAGGCGGAGCTTTACCTAGCATGGACTTGTAGATGACCTGGAGCCAGTGGGTCTGGCGACGAATATGTAGCGAGGGCCAGCCGACTAGAGCATACAGGTCGCAGTTGTGGGTGGTATAAGGTGCTTTAGTAACAAAACGGATGGCACTGATAAACTGCATCCAGCTTGCTGAGTAGAGTATTGGAAGCTATTTTGTAGATACAGGATAGTCAGTTTTACTAGGGTAAGTTTGGCGGCATGAGTGAAGGAGGCTTTGAAGGAGGCTTTGTTGCGAAATAGAAAGCCGACTCTAGATCTGATTTTAGATTGGAGATGTTTGATATGAGTCTGGAAGGAGAGTTTACAGTCTAGCCAGACACCTAGGTACTTATAGATGTCCACATATTCTAGGTCGGAACCATCCAGGGTGGTGATGCTAGTCAGGCGTGCGGGTGCAGGCAGCGAACGGTTGAAAAGCACGCATTTGGTTTTACTAGCGTTTAAGAGCAGTTGGAGGCCACGGAAGGAGTGTTGTATGGCATTGAAGCTCGTTTGGAGGTTAGATAGCACAGAGTCCAAGAAAGGGCCAGAAGTATACAGAATGGTGTCGTCTGTGTAGAGGTGGATCTGGGAATCGCCCACAGCAAGAGCAACATCATTGATATATACAAAGAAAAGAGTCGGCCCGAGAATTGAACCCTGTGGCACCCCCATAGAGACTGCCAGAGGACCGGACAACATGCCCTCCGATTTGACACACTGAACTCTGTCTGCAAAGTAGTTGGTGAACCAGGCAAGGCAGTCATTAGAAAAACCGAGGCTACTGAGTCTGCCGATAAGAATATGGTGATTGACAGAGTCGAAAGCCTTGGCCAGGTCAATGAAGACGGCTGCACAGTACTGTCTTTTATCGATGATGGTTATGATATTGTTTAGTACCGTGACCGGCTTGGAAACCAGATTGCACAGCGGAGAAGGTACGGTGGGATTTGGGATGGTCGGTGATCTGTTTGTTAACTTGGCTTTCGAATACCTTAGATAGGCAGGGCAGGATGGATATAGGTCTGTAACAGTTTGGGTCCAGGGTGTTTCCCCCTTTGAAGAGGGGGATGATCTCGGCAGCTTTCCAATCCTTGGGGATCTCAGATGATACGAAAGAGAGGTTGAACAGGCTGGTAATAGGGGTTGCGACAATGGCGGTGATAGTTTCAGAAATAGAGGGTCCAGATTGTCAAGCCCAGCTGATTTGTATGGGTCCAGGTTTTGCAGCTCTTTCAGAACACCTGCTATCTGGATTTGGGTAAAGGAGAAGCTGGGGAGGCTTGGGCGAGTAGCTGCGGGGGGGGGGGCAGAGCTGTTGGCCGAGGTTGGAGTAGCCAGGATGAAAGGCATGGCCAGCCTTTGAGAAATGCTTGTTGAAGTTTTCGATTACCATGGATTTATCGGTGGTGACCGTGTTACCTAGCCTCAGTGCAGTGGGCAGCTGGGAGGAGGTGCTCTTGTTCTCTATGGACTTTACAGTGTCCCAGAACTTTTTGGAGTTAGAGCTACAGGATGCAAATTTCTGCTTGAAAAAGCTGGCCTTTGCTTTCCTGACTGACTGCGTGTATTGGTTCCTGACTTCCCTGAACAGTTGCATATCACGGGAGCTATTCGATGCTATTGCAGTCCGCCACAGGATACTCAAAGTATTCCCTTTGAGTCCGATCCAAAACTCCTCCATAGTGACCCGTGAATGCGGCCACATGACAGCTCGATCAGCTGTTGGATTTCACTTCCCGGCAAGCTCACAGAGCCAGGATCACAGTCAAATGGATTTAGCTGATTCAGTCGTCACTCATCTGTAGAATTTTTGTTTTTCCGTTGCATGCTTGTGTTCAGTTCACTCAGTTTCCCAAATGTCTGTTACATAGGCAATGAGACATTTTATTTGTTTACACAGAGTCAACAGTCTTTTTAAAAATATATATTTTTACATCCATTACGAATGACAGTTCCCCTCTCAATTCAAAAGATCTTTCCAACACTTCTCCTCGATAACCACCAAGCCTCGGTGTGAAATAGAACATTGTCCTGCTCTGATCCCAGATCTCCACCTAGTTTTGCGAACAGGTGTGCACGAAGTAGTTTACAATAGAAGTTACCTGGGCCGTATCTCAGTTCTGCGTACATCTGTTAATTGAAATGCATTCCAGGTGACTACCTCATGAAGCTGGTTGAGAGAATGCCAAGCGTGTGCGAAGCTGTCATCAAGACAAAGGGGTGGCTACTTTGAAGAATCTCAAATATAAAAAATATTTGGATTTGTTTAACACTTTTCTGGTTACTACATTATTCCATAATATTTGTTTTATACATGGTTGTGATGTCTTCAATATTATTCTACAATGTAGAAAATAGTTTTAAAAAATGTTTAAAAAAAATAAGAAAAACCCTTGAATGAGTAGGTGTGTCCAAACCTTTGACTGGTACTGTACGTATATTTAGTGTTAGAGAAAAGGTGCATATTTTCTAAAGGTCTGTCTTGATCAAAAAGTCTGCCCCCATCGCTGTGAACGTCTCACTAAGCTATAGCTTGGCTTCCTGAACTCGTTAGGAACTTGCCTTTCCTCTCATATGAATCTACTATTTTAGATTACTGGCTATAAATCGATGTTTGAATGTGCTACAGCGACAAAACCACTCCCTCCTGCTGCATTACAATGTAAGAATTCCAGACATATGCTTTGCTAGTGGCTGTGACGTAGAGTTCTGATGGACAGTAGGAAGAGAGAATGAAATGGTAGGAGGGACATCCCCGCTTCAAGTGGTATCGGATTTCACATCCTGCTTCATACAGGCAGAAGAGACATACTCCTGTGTCTGTGAGAATCAGGGTTACCGCGCAATGCAAGCCATTTTGATCTATGGTGTCCACATATTGATTTATATACGAAAATGTCGGTCGGAACCGGCACCAGAAACACTCAAGTCCCAAAAACAGGGGACTTTACATCTAAACAAATATAGACTCTTAGCTTTCATTTGACACCAAAATTGATGTGCTCCTATGAACTTCCCTTTAGTACTCAAGCCAGGGTTCTTGACATGGAATTGGCCATGGGCTTTTTAAACAAATCTTTATCAAGGGGTGAAATGTCAGTAGCGGTCTAATAGCATTGGCCATCTCTTTCTTCTCCTTCCTTTTTTAACAACTTTCATATAGCCTAAGAAATGATGGTATCTGTTCCCTAAAAGTGTAGGCCGACATATTCTACATCATATCAACCAGAGTGGGTTAGACCCAGTACGAACAGATCAAATCAGTTTAAAAATGGGTGAACAAACAACGAAAATCTGTGAGAATCAAACAGACAGTGGCCTATAAAGGTTTTCCTTTTGAAACAACGTGTGATGCATCTGCAGCGAAAGTCATGATTTGCGTCATTCACATATCGATGACGAATTTGGCAATGTTAGCAGGTTGCACAAGCGTTAGTTCCCAGAAAACACCACTCATGCCTCGCACTGGGGTGCATTATTTTTTATAACAGTTATAAAAGAGGATTTCATAAAAGAGATCCAATAGCTTAAATAAATATACATTATTTTAAAATTATATATATATGTATGTGCAATAAGCAAAATTCTTTGATTTGTCAAACAGATAAAAGGGGTCTTAGAAAACATCTACCAGAAAGTCTTAAAAGGTATTACAAAAACAATAATATTGAAGTAAATACCCCTGGCAACTAATATAAACACTTTTTTCTGCCTTCTGTAAGTGTAAGAAACATTGTGCCTTGAAATTCCTTTACCAAAAACCCACAGATCTTTTAAGATATTGTCTCATTTCTTTCCCTCATGTGAAGGGAGGACAATGAAAGTTCACAGAACTATCAAGGTAGACCTATCAATTAGTTAGTGTTTTTACTGATACCAATTTTGTATATGAATTATTAAGTCATTAAAAATCTAAATTCTGTTATCAAATCGGTCAGTCTGCCCTGGATTTCAGCGCCTACCCTCCTCTAACCGTGACGACGCTGGGACAATAGTATGCCGCCCTATGGGACTCCCAATCACAGCCAGTTGTGATACATCCAGGGATCGAACCCGAGTCTGTAGTGACGCCTCTTGCATTGCGATGCAGTGCCTTAGACCGCTGCGCCACACAGTTCCAAAGTACAGCACAGTTGAGTAGAGTAGATTGTCAGGAGAGTAGAGTACAGTGCAAAGTAGAGAACACTAGAGTTGAGTACACTGTACTGAACTATACTCTTCTGAACTATACTCGACTTTGCTGTACTTTGATGTCCAAACTTGTGAAACATAAACGTCTATGATTGGTCGGGTCCAGAACATCCAAATTTGGTCTTGTTTGTTGGCAGAGCTCATTAAAATAATAGCCAGTGTGTAGAATAATACCCAAATATGCATAAAGGAGGATATTGCATATTTCTACCTGTGTGTACCTATTCAGGATACATCACCATGAAGAGAATGACATTCATATCCATAATTATGCATTTCTGTGTAGTATAGATCAGGGAGACATGATAAAATGGTGTTACGGCAATTCTGTTACTGGGTGTAAATCCACTTCACTTATTGTAGTTCAATAACCTAAAGAGATTTTTTCAAACTCAAGGTGTCAAGTCATAGCTGACACCCCATTCCTTCTGCAGACAACTTTATATCTTAATTTGGAGAAGATATTTAAGAATTTTTGGATAACGTGGTCACATTAAAAAGAGGAAGATTTTACCTAAATTCTGTTACAAAACTTTGCATCTGCACCTTTCTTCCAATAAATGTGTTTGTAGAATTGTATGTGTAAATTGTTAAAAGTAATAATTTTGCATAGATTTGTATGGTTTGTTAAACTTTGAAATCAATGGATTTTGTTTGGTATCCATTTTAAGTGAAAAACCTGCCCATTTGCAAACTCTTATTTCTGAAACCTAGTGTTAGGCTAGGATGTGTTATTCCTCTGTGCATCCATCCCAAAATGCTCACCTGAGGACCTTCTTGTGTGGTTTGTTGGGGTCCTTGTGGTATGGTATGATGCGTGGCTGGAAGTCCTCATTCCCAGGACCACCTCTCTGGTCCCCATGGGGGTCATAAATCAAAATCAAATCAAATTGTATTTGTCACATACACATGGTTAGCAGATGTTAATGCGAGTGTAGCGAAATGCTTGTGCTTCTAGTTCCGACAATGCAGTGATAACCAACAAGTAATCTAACTAACAATTCCAAAACTACTGTCTTATACACAGTGTAAGGGGATAAGGAATATGTACATAAGGATATATGAATGAGTGATGGTACAGAGCAGCATACAGTAGATGGTATCAGTAGTATATACATATGAGATGAGTATGTAGACAAAGTAAACAAAGTGGCATAGTTAAAGTGGCTAGTATATACATATGAGAGATGATATAGAGTACAGTATATAGAGATGAGTATGTAGACAAAGTAAACAAAGTGGCATAGTTAAAGTGGCTAGTGATACATGTATTACATAAGGATGCAGTCGATGATGTAGAGTACAGTATATACGTATGCATATGAGATGAATAATGTAGGGTAAGTAACATTATATGAGGTAGCATTGTTTAAAGTGGCTAGTGATATATTTACATCATTTCCCATCAATTCCCATTATTAAAGTGGCTGGGAGTTGGGTCAGTGTCAATGACAGTGTGTTGGCAGCAGCCACTCAATGTTAGTGGTGGCTTTTTAACAGTCTGATAGCCTTGAGATAGAAGCTGTTTTTCAGTCTCTCGGTCCCAGCTTTGATGCACCTGTACTGACCTCGCCTTCTGGATGATAGCGGGGTGAACAGGCAGTGGTTCGGTGGTTGATGTCCTTGATGATCTTTATGGCCTTCCTGTAACATCGGGTGGTGTAGGTGTCCTGGAGGGCAGGTAGTTTGCCCCCGGTGATGCGTTGTGCAGACCTCACTACCCTCTGGAGAACCTTACGGTTGAGGGCGGAGCAGTTGCCGTACCAGGCGGTGATACAGCCCGCCAGGATGCTCTCGATTGTGCATCTGTAGAAGTTTGTGAGTGCTTTTGGTGACAAGCCGAATTTCTTCAGCCTCCTGAGGTTGAAGAGGCGCTGCTGCGCCTTCTTCACGACGCTGTCAGTGTGAGTGGACCAATTCAGTTTGTCTGTGATGTGTATGCCGAGGAACTTAAAACTTGCTACCCTCTCCACTACTGTTCCATCGATGTGGATAGGGGGGTGTTCCCTCTGCTGTTTCCGGAAGTCCACAATCATCTCCTTAGTTTTGTTGACGTTGAGTGTGAGGTTATTTTCCTGTCTCCCCTGTTGCTGCCCAGGAAGAGACCCCTATTGCCCAGTTCATCTCCACACGAGTCAAATGGGTCTCCCTGGGTCCAGGAGACCATCAGCAGGCTCAGGCTGCATCCCAAAGAGAGCCCCAGGATAAGGGGGAAAGCAGGCCTGAACATGGCCAGGAAGGAGGAAAGACGCATAAAGAAGAGGTGGACTTCAGTGCTGTCAATCAAGTTTTATGTTATGTTCCTCTGAAATTCTCCACAAACATTTGTAGAATGCTGTTTAAAACCATGTAATCGCCCTTCTGGTGTAGTGCCAACCACTTTCAAGCTAGGTTCAGTCAAATCTGATAAATTGGCACAATCCTGGCTGTGATGAACCATGGAGTAGATAGCTCACTACATCCTTATCAGTGCCATTTAAAGACAAGGTACTATAAGGTATTTACTATAGAATAACTTGACACACTGAACAGACAGCTGTATTGACTGCCACTGTTCAGCAGTCAATACCTAGCTACTGTAATAGGTTTCTGTCCAATATTAAACCATCTAGCTAGCTAGTAGGCTAACAAGTACGCAAGCCAGCCAGAAATAACAATTTGCAATTGGCTTGCTACGAGTTAACTAGCTAGTGAGGTGGCTGGCTAGTGTCCCACTGCTGTAACGTTATTCATATTTTACATAACTATCCTGACAAAACTACAACATCCAAGCCTCGGTATCGGGTAGCAAACTACCTAGTTAACGGTGTTTGTCCTTCGTTCTCTCCCCAAAACAAAGTGTGTTTTCCTCTCCATTTTTGTTCATGCAGGCGCAGTTATCCATATTTTGTCTGGAGGTGGTCAGAAAACGATGAAATTCCATGTCAGCGTGATCCTCAGAAACACAGCATGCATGCTGTCTTTTCTTCAAATGATGTCAGGCTAATGATGTATCTACAGCAGTTTACCAAGTCGACCTTTTTTTGCTCTCACTTCCTCAAAGTGAGTAATTCACCGCCTCCAAGTAAAGAATCTATTTCAAATCTTCATGAATTAATTTTTAAAAATGCTACTTGTCAGAGAGAAACCTTCCGGAAAGCGTGTCGTGCACTGGATAAGGTACTATCTGGAAATATTGCTTCTCATTCTCAACCATTCTGCACTGCGCTTGTGGGGCAAAATGCTGTCAGACACGTCGTCATCAGACGTCTGTAGAGGGGGTCTCGAATGGGCCCTTCAAATTCAATACCACCCAGTATTTGGAATGCTTCATTCTATTTTTTTCCCTTAATTTTCTTGCATTCAAAAAGATACATTGTATGCATCCAGAACAGTAGTGAGGAAAATATTTAGCTAAAATATTTTTTGAAGGGGGTAGGGAATCTAATAATTCCTTTTATGTGACTCACCTCAAACTTAATGTCAAAGATTGTTGTGCTGGCAACACTCATTGGGCACATATCCAAATCATTACTTTATTTTGTAAATCACAGTCTGATTACTTATGCAACTGAAACATGGACCAATACATTTGATTTAATATCCACCTTATTATCCATCCTTTCAACATTCCATAATCTGAAACTAACCCTGATTCAGATGACCATCCTACCCATGCTAGATTACGGAGACATAATTTATAGATCGTCAGGTAAGGGTGCTTTAGAGCAGCTAGATGTTCTTTACCATTCGGGCATCACATTTGCCACCAATGCTCCTTATAGAACACATCACATTACTCTTCTGTAAACTGGTAATTTCTTTGTACCCGTCGCAAGACCCACCCATGTTTATTTATAAAACCCTTTTAGGCCTCACTCCCCCCTATCTAAGATGCCTACTGCAGCCCTCATCTTCCACATATAACACCCGTTCTGCCTGTGACATTCTGCTAAAGGTCCCTGTAGTATATCTGGGATCTACATCTTTTTATATTAGTTACTATGCTGTTACTAAGCAGTAATGTATTACGGCAGTGTTACGTTACTACACCTAATAGAAAATGCACATGCGCACTAGGGTGCCGGGAACTGTAGAGCACGAGGGGTTTTGACTAAACGAAAACTAACTGTACTCCTGTCTCCTGCCTGGTCATTTCTCCACAACACAAATATTACAGTCCCCAAAGTACCTACATCCCTGAGTCGCTGCTCTTTTCAGTTCGCTGCAGCTAGCAACTGTAACGAGCTGCAACAAACACTCAAACGCTCAATCGCTTCATTCAAAGACTCAATCATGGACACTCTTAGTGACAGTTGTGGCTGCTTTGCGTGATGTGTTGTCTCTACCTGCTTGCCCTTTGTGCTGTTGTCTGTGCACAATAATGTTTTCGATTTTTTTAGGGGTGGATCAGCTTAATATTGCGGAAAGATTGTTGCTTTCATCAATGTAATTGTCTGCATAATTTCCAATCCCCCATATTTTGGGGGGTAAATATATATATCCATATACAGTGGGACAAAAAAAGTATTTAGTCAGCCACCAATTGTGCAAGTTCTCCCACTTAAAAGATGAGAGAGGCCTGTCATTTTCATCATAGGTACACTTCAACTATGACAGACAAAATGAGGAGAAAAAAAAAATCCAGAAAATCACATTGTAGGATTTTTAATGAATTTATTTGCAAATTATGGTGGAAAATAAGTATTTGGTCACCTACAAACAAGCAAGATTTCTGGCTCTCACAGACCTGTAACTTCTTCTTTAAGAGGCTCCTCTGTCCTCCACTCGTTACCTGTTTGAACTTGTTATCAGTATAAAAGACACCTGTCCACAACCTCAAACAGTCACACTCCAAACTCCACTATGGCCAAGACCAAAGAGCTGTCAAAGGACACCAGAAACAACATTGTAAACCTGCACCAGGCTGGGAAGACTGAATCTGCAATAGGTAAGCAGCTTGGTTTGAAGAAATCAACTGTGGGAGCAATTATTAGGAAATGGAAGACATACAAGACCACTGATAATCTCCCTCGATCTGGGGCTCCGCGCAAGATCTCACTCCGTGGAGTCAAAATGATCACAAGAACGGTAAGCAAAAATCCCAGAACCACACAGGGTGACCTAGTGAATGACCTGCAGAGAGCTGGGACCAAAGTAACAAAGCCTACCATCAGCAAGGGCATTGAAGATGAAACATGGCTGGGTCTTTCAGCATGACAATGATCCCAAACACACCGCCCGGGCAACGAAGGAGTGGCTTCGTAAGAAGCATTTCAAGTTCCTAGAGTGGCCTAGCCAGTCTCCAGATCTCAACCCCATAGAAAATCTTTAGAGGGAGTTGAAAGTCTGTGTTGCCCAGCAACAGCCCCAAAACATCACTGCTCTAGAGGAGATCTGCATGGAGGAATGGGCCAAAATATCAGCAACAGTGTGTGAAAACCTTGTGAAGACAGAAAACATTTGACCTCTGTCATTACCAACAAAGGGTATATAAAAGTATTGAGATAAAAAGTTTATTGACCAAATACTTATTTCCTACTTTCTCACAAAATGTTAAATATAATTCTATGGGAAGGCGATCCATTCCTGGTGCTTTTTTCCGTGCAAATGTTTTAACAATGTATAATATTTATTTTTGAGTGTTTGAGGGTCTAAGAAAGCTGATCAGTCCAACTGTTTAATTCGGATTTGTATCGATTTTCACAGAAGCTTTTAAAATGGTCATTAATCACATTTTCTAATTAACGCATTTATGTTTTTATCTTTAAAAATGATAACTGGTTTGGCATGTAGTCATTTTGTGAGGGCTTGGTTCTGATGGGGAACGACAGCTGAACTAAGCCCATGATGCATTTATAACTTATAATATTCAAGAATCAAAGGCTATATATCGTTAATTTAAAAGTAAAAATATATCATGCAGTTGCGTATAATGAACTGCTCGTATGCATTGAACCTTTCACAATTTCCTCTTGAACAAATACTGTATTTTCTTATGAAGAAATCAGAGGTTATTCACACTATGGCTCATTTTAATGTTGCAGAGATGGAAATCAGCTCGCTGGCTCATAGACACTGTCTTTTTATTTTCCTTCCTGTGGAAATATCCCCCCTCCTTGTTGTCATGGTTCAGAATGTTAGCTTCAAAGAGTGACAACCAGGTCAGTCTGAAACAATGAGTCTGTTTTTATTGGAGTTTGAGCTCTCATTTCTTGTGTTCCTTCCTTATTCACTCAACTGTCTCTTCCTCCTCCAGTCACACATATACAAGAACCTGGAGTTCGGGGTTGACCTGGACCCGCGAGTGGCTCTGGTGGGGCCTAATGGAGCAGGAAGTCTACACTACTCAAACTCCTGATAGGGAGAGTGAGATGGCACCATTTCAGTCAACTCTTGTTTTACCATATTGTAATGACAGTAGTGTATACATGGTAATACCCCTCGTTCTTTGTTTGGCTCTCCAGCTTCTCCCCACTGAAGGCATGATTAGGAAACATTCTTATGTGAAGATTGGCCGATATCACCAGGTAGAAACATTAAAAGTTGCCTGGTATTCCCAAAGATAGCCATCCCCTGCCGGTCACTGGGTTTTGATTGACAGGCATACTGCTTTTATGCATGGATGTTGCAACTCTGCAGCCAAAGTCCTAAAGGCCTTTGTACTTCACACCTATTCTGGGTCAGCACATATGCTTGTTAATGTATATCTGAATGTATTTGATATATGATTTATTTATCTGCAGCATCTGACAGACCAGGAAAAAAAAAATATTGAAAAAAAAAATTGGATTGATGAAATAGTGTACTCTTACACGTTCTTGTGCCTTACCTCTGTCCACTCCGCTAGGTGAGACCGATAAGAAACCTGTCGGACGGGCAGAAGTGTTGGGTGTGCTTCGCCTGGCAGAACCCACACATGCCTTTCCTGGACATCAAGACCATTTAACGCCCTGGCTGACACCATCAATGACTACGAGGGCGGCATGGGGCTGGTCAGCCACGACTCAGCCAGCAGGTACCGCCATTATGTACTCCATGACCGGGCACTTATATGTACTTCACATCACTTAGCCTAATGTGCAACACAATTTAAAACATTAACAAATATTATATTATTATTATATATTATTATTAAAACCCTGCCAGGTCAATAGAATTGGGGAGAAAATGGACATGTTTTCAAAAGAGGTTTGTTCATTTCCTATCATTCTGATATAGAGCTGTGACACCAACTGTTTGTTTTTTCCCCCCCGGGTGGCTCAGGAGACCTGGGAGTGTGAGAAGCAAACCATCACCAAATTGAACAGACTTCCTGGCAAACAACAAATATTTGAAATCAAAGATTGACAACCAAGCACATCTAGAGCCCCTGCAATCTGAGCTAGTAAACCCAATCTCCATCATGGACTTGGCCTCCAAGTGCATGTGTGGTGGAACAATATTCCTCACCCGCTCCGGGGTGACGTTTCCCCTAGGTACAGCTCTAGGAGAAGAGTCCTCTTCCCCCAATCCTAACCATTAGTGGGGAAAATGCTAAACTGACCCAAGAACAGCATCTAAGGGCAATTTCACCCACCTGCTTCCAGCTCAGTCTGCACTCCAAACGGCTGATTTCGCCAGAAGCATGTCAAAGTGCATTATAGAATACATTCCATTGTGCTGACATCAAAAGTGTATGCAGCAGCTTTTATGTCATTTATGATATTTCAAAGTGACTTGTTTTCCTTGTGTAAAAGAGCCTTAAGGATGCCTTATTTTTACCAAACATTGTATGGCAAACAGTGTCTGAAGAAATTGATGAATTGACAATTTAATATTTACCATAGTGGGGGTTCTTTAAATAAATAAAACACATTCAAAATGCATTTTTTTTTATTAATTTAGTATTTTCCTTTGAGAATGTAGGGAATACAGTGCTATTATCCAAAACCATTTACATTAAGAAAATAAACAGTATTTTACATTGTGTAAACAAAATGAGAAGCAAAACTATTTATGAACTGATCGCCGCTTCGGATTCTTGCTGTTGAACCCAAACACTCAATATGCAACACACATCATAGCCCACTGCTAAATGTGAGAAGCCAACCTCTTTCTACAACCACTAGCATAATGCTAAGCCTTCCAGTTGCTGGTTAGCCAAATGCTGCCTTGGCTTAAACCACCAAAAAATGTAATTTAACGACATTACAGAACAGGAGGTAACTGTTGGAACTGGATCATCATCATAGCCCTCTTTAGTAGCAAATCACACGGATGTACCTTCGTAGTGTTAACTGATTCATTCGAGAATTCAGGCAGAAAAATCTTGGATTTTAGGTGTTATCCCTGATTTAGTCCCAATCTTAGTTACCTGTGTAGTGCTAGAGAAAAGAAACAGGATTGAATTTGGGAAACGCTGCGTTAGAGGCTCTCATTTTAGAAGTATAAGAAGGCACCCTTCTAAGGGTTCAAAAGCAATAACAGTGGGCTTGTGATTGAGCGATTAGTGCCACCAGCTGCAGTTGAAGCAGTGCATCTAGACAGAGCTGGGATAATCGTCACCCAGACTATGCTGAGCCAGTCAGCTAGGTGCAGCGTGACACTTGGGACTAAGACCACCGAGCACAGTCGTAGCTACAAGCTAGCGGTCCCGAGCCTCAGCAGAAAGGGCTGGAGGGTCACCTCAATACTTAGTCTCTCTACTGATTGTCGTCGTCTGAGATCTGGTCAGGTGGGATGGCCCGCGTGTGGCTGGCCCGAATGCTGGTGATGTGGGGACAGGAGGCGATGAGGTTGGAAATGCCCGAGGGGGTCACACCTGAGCCTTCCAGATTTACCTGTCTCAGACACATGCGCTTCAGGAACTTCAGTCCTGAAGGAAACATAATACACAACAAGAACGTATGTAAAATTCCTTCCAGCTCTAAATGCTGGTATTCAATCTCTAAACCTCAATTGGGATTCACAGGGCATCATTGAAAAAGAGACCATGGTCACAATAGGGATTCCCTTACTTCATGAGTATTAATGCTGGAATTTAATGGTAGTAATTGTGGATAATGAGCGGGACCTTACCGTGGTCAGTGATGCGTGTGCGGCGGAGGTTGAGCTTGAACAGCTGAGCACAGTGGACCAGACCTCTCCTCACCACCGTGTCACCCACCGGAGTACTGGCCAAGCTTAATACCTGGAACATAAAGAAAACATCAATGCCACTAATCATATTATGTAGTTTCAAAAGTTTTATAACGGAGCTCTGTTAGCTCTATTACCTTATTTGTTGAGTTTTATCGACTGATACAATAATTGTCTATAGGGTTACGTGTGCGCTCCGTACCTGCAGATGTGGCAGACAGGTGACGAGGGCAGCCACTCCTCGGCTGGTGACGGCTGTGCGGTCCAGACACAGCTCCAGCAGCTCCTGCAGACTGCACAGGGAGGGCAGCCCCATGTCTGTCACCTGGGTGTTACTGAGAGACAGCCTCTTCAGTCTGGAGACAGGAGCATTTCTATCAGGGTCTTATTCATTAATGCTCACCTTAACAAAACCTTTTTGCAACGGAAAGAAAACCAAGCATTTTTTTTTTATTGGACAGGGAGTCACACCCTGTTTCAGTCTGTTTTCTTGTGTTTGGTTCCTAATGAATACGACCCAGCACACCTTCATTTACAACAATGTTAGAGGCAACTGTAGGCGATGCTGGTGAATCAGCTAGAGAAGTGATCCTAGTCCTTGTGAGCAATAGTGTACAAGTTCTTGTTCCATCTCAGCACTAACATAGCTGATTAGTCCCCGCAAAAAGTGGGGGATTAATTACTGCCTCTGGCTGTGGTAACAATTAGTCTCATATTGACACCTAAAGCGGATAATGTGTGCATCCCAAATGGCACCATAATCCCTATATCGGCGTTTCCCAAACTCAGTCCTGGGGCCCGCCATAGATGCACATTTTGGTTTTTGCCCAGGCACTACACAGCTGATTCAAATAATCAAAGCTTGATGATATGGTTATTTGAATCAGCTGTGTAGTGTTTGGGCAAAAACCAAAATGTGCACAACCAAAACGTGGGAAACACTGTCCTACGTAGTGTACTTCCATTTGGGAAGCAGAAAATGTAATGAAAGTGATCTGACCTGGTCATGATGGCCAGCTGGGTGACCCCGTGGTCAGTGACGTGTGTGTAGTCTGTCAGGTCCAACTCGGACAGCAGGGACAGCCTGGAGAGGAAGGTCAGGCCGGTGTCAGTCACCGAGTGGCGTCCAGGCAGGGTCAGCTGGGTCAGCCGGAGACCTGGGGGTGTGTGTGTGTGTGGGGGGGGGTACAGACAGAAAGAGAGATAATAGTTTAGTAAATACAGTACAGAAACATGATAAAGGGCCGGTCATACAAAACATTAACATCTGCAGCAATATTCCCCTTTAAATCAGGTACTAGACCGCGGGAAACAGGTGACTGGACTTTGATTTTTAATCAAAAGCAGTACTGCAAACCTAGAGGCCCTGATATGAATAGTCCTGCTGTACATGCTAGGGTTTGGTGATGGTCATGTTCAAACATCATGGAGAGGTCAATAGGCGGGAACAATGCAATTTGAAGGACACATTGGTTATACCAGAACTGTGATTTGGTAATAATGTCCTTTTTATTTAAATTGTTGTTAAATTGTTACAAATCATTGTTTTATTTAAACGGTGTTAGATTTTTACATTTAGTCTAGGCTGCAGAATTGGTAGGGCTGTGTTTCTCTTGCTCAAAAAAGTACACAGATATCTGTTGTATTAGCCTACCTTTTAAAAATAAATATTATAGCCTTGTAGGCTATTGTTATTTCATCCTGACCATCTGGGTAAGTGCATTTGCAACATTCTTTCTTCCATTAGGCCACTTTGACAGTTTCAGACAACAAAAAGGAAGTGATGGGATTTCACTGAACAGAAATAGAAACGCAGCATGTAAAGTGTTGGTCCCATATTTCATGAGCTGAAATAAAATATCCCAGAAATGTCCACAAAAAGCTTATTTCGCTCAAATGTTGTTTACATCCCTGCTAGTAAGCATTTCTCCTTTGCCAAGATAATCCATCTACTTGACATGTGTGCCATATCAAGAAACGGATTAAAAAGCAGGAACATTACACAGGTGCACCTTGTGCTGAGCTCCTCTGTCCAGTGTTTGTGTTCTTTTGGCCATCTTAATCTTTTATTTTTATTGGCCAGTCTGAGATATGGCTTTTTCTTTGCAACTCTGCCTAGAAGGCCAGCATCCCGGAGTCGCCTCTGACGTTGAGACTGGTGTTTTGCGGGTACTATTTAATGAAGCTGCCAGTTGAGGACTTGTGAGGCGTCTGTTTCTCAAACTAGACACTAATGTACTTGTCCACTTGCTCAGTTGTGCTCCGAGGCTTCCCACTCCTCTTTCTATTCTGGTTAGAGACAGTTTGCGCTGTCCTGTGAAGGGAGTAGTATACAGCGTTGTACGAGATCTTCAGTTTCTTGGCAATTTCTCGCATGGAATAGCCTTCATTTCTCAGAACAAGATTAGACTGATGAGTTTCAGAAGAAAGTTCTTTGTTTCTGGCCACTTTGAGCATGACATCGAACCCACAAATGCTGATGTTCCAGATACTCAACTAGTCTAAAGAAGGCCAGTTTTATTGCTTCTTTAAATCAGAAAAACAGTTTTCAACTGTGCTAACATAATTTCAAAAGGGTTTTCTAATGATCAATTAGCCTTTTAAAATGATAAACTTGGATTAGCTAACACAACATGTCATTGGAACACAGGAGTGATGGTTGCTGATAATGGGCCTCTGTACACCCATATAGATATTCCACAAAAAAAATCTGCTGTTTCCAGCTACAATAGTCATTTACAACATTAACAATGTATACACTGTATTTCTGATCAATTTGATGTTATTTTAAAAATAGTATTTTATTTGTTGCTTTTCTCTCAAAAATGTCTAAGTGACCCCAAACTTTTGAACGGTAGTGTATGTATTGAAGGGTTAGCCACAACAACAAACATTTAAAAAAATTATCAATTCAGTATGTGATTTGTTAAGCCAAATTTCCCTCCTGAACTAATTTAGGCTTGCCTAAACAAAGGGGCTGAATACTTATACAACGACTATATTTTAGTCACAAATGTTTTATTTATCTTATTTTTCTTCCACTTTGACAGACTATTTTGTGTAGATTGTTGACAAAAGAATAACAATTCATTGATTTTAATCCCACTTTGTAGCAATCAAATGTGAAGAAATCCAAGGGGTCTGCATTCTTTAGCAAGGCACTGTATGTGTTGAACATTCAGGCTATGGCAATTAGGGAATAGGTCCCCTGGCATGTTGCTCTGCTGAATGCTCGCTGCGCTACCGTGCGCTGCAAGACTCCGGTGGAGCAGTCAAATTCAAGTATGCTAAACCATTGTTGTGACATCACGATGGCTGTCAGACATCATCGACAGACGATGCAAACGTAAATAAAAAATACAAATATTATTATATATCTATATAAATTGAACAATTGTAGTACACACACACACCACACCTGAAATGATCTGGAGGGCATGGTTGCCGTCTGCGACAGAGATGCCTGCCAGGCTAAGGGCAGAGAGGGTGGAGTGGACAGCCAGGCACTCCAGAGAGACCTCCCTCACCCCCGTGCCGTCCAGGTACAGGGTCTGCAGGCTGGGGAGGGCCGCTAGGGCCGACACGTCTCTCACCTGACGGGAGGAGGAGGAGATATCATTATGCTGAGTGAAACAACTTATACCAGTGTTGGTTGTTGATGCCTAATTGTTCTGTCTGTATGAGTGTGTTTGTGTGTTGAAATACAGAGCTATTCTGGCTGTGTGTGTGTGTGTGTGTGTGTGTGTGTGTGTGTGTGTGTGTGTGTGTGTGTGTGTGTATATGTGTGCGAACGCGAGAATGAGAGTGAGAGAGACACCTTGGTGTGTTTGACGCTGAGCAGTCGTAGCTGTGGCACACAGGCGGGCAGCGCTGCCAAGGTGGCCTCTGTGACCGAGGTCTGGTTCAGACTGAGCTGGGTGAGTGACGAAGGAGCAGACTGCAGGTAGAGCACCATCCCTACGTCACTTACTTTGGTCTGGTCCAGTGACAGGAAAGACAGGCTCTTCAGTCCTTGGAGACAAAGGGTACAGGGTGAGATAAAAAAAAACACTTTACCCTAGTCCTCCTTTCAAGTGATCATTATTTTATACAGGAGTTGAACTATTGGGAATTTAAAATGGTTGACACTTACCTATAATTATGAATTCAATCATTTAAGTTGAAACCCCAATCATGCCATACTATGCTCCCCAAATTAATTTATGTATATTTTTTTATCGTGGATGACTTTAAATCAGTTTAAAAGACAGCTTATGCTTTGATCTAAAGTTCTTGCACGGGGTCATAGCAGGCTACTAGGTTATTAGGGGGGGGCTTAAATCATTTCAGCGTTACAAAGCTTGCCCCCTCCTTCTCCCTTGACCTCTATTCCACATTAAAAACCTCATTCATCCACAGGCGTTCCATGCTGTAGCCAGGGTCTTATTCATTAGTTCACAAACGTTTCATATTGGACAAGTGCAGGCATAGCCCCTCCCAGTTTCAGTCTGTTTTCTTCAGTTTGGTGCCTAGTGAATACAACCCAGGGTTAGAGAAGAGCCTCACCTGTGAAGTGTTGCAGACATGAGTCAGTTAGCTTGCTACATGAGGTCAGGTTCAGGTGCTGCAGTTTCAGTAAGCTGCACAACACAGAGAGGCCCGTGTCTGAAAAACAGGAAGACAAAGAGAGAACCTTCAGTATCATAGCAACCATGCTGCAACGATAACAGGCCATATGGTTCTTAAAGAGATAGCTCACCACAATATTTGGGTCATTCCACAAAAAAAGTGCCTTTTACGTCCCTTTGATATTTGAAGTAGAAAATGTGCACCAATATTGAAAGCCTGTTATATTAAATTAAGAGCCCTTTAACCCTATACTCTCGTGGAAATTGGCCTATCTGGATAGGGACACATTTTTACGTTTCTAACAAAGGAACTATGAAAAGCATTTGCATGACCATGGTTGCAATTGAAAGAGAACACTTTTGGAGATAAGGAAATTGTCCGACCAAAGGTGAGGACACAACAGTTCACCTGACACAAGACTGAATCCAAACACTAAACTGTTCATTTGACGTGCATTTTACATTCACCGTTCTTTTCACAGCATTTGTCAATAATGAAATCTGAAAGCACTCTGGATACATTCAGTAACATAATAAGAATATTAATTTACATTTGAGTACGCAAATGGCCCCTACACACATCTCTCCAAACGGTGTTTCTAAGTCATTTCAATGCACTTAAGGAAAGAGTCTTCCACTAAAATGTTTTTTTTTTTTTGTTGTTGCTCTCCTAGCTTTGCCACTGAGGAACTGAAGCAAGTACAATTGTATTTTTTTTCTTCTGGAACACAGCCCTGCGTCCCCACCAATACGCAATTACTGTTGTTGTTTACTCAATCCAAACATGTTACATTATAATTTGCCATCTGGGTCAGTTGGGCATCATTTGAAAGCGTATTTGATTGCCAACATGGCGAGCTAAGTTATAAAATACAATCGTACAGTGTTAGGCTTTCAAAAAGGCACATCAGATAAACAGATTGTAAATTTTGATGAGAATAGAATGGAGTCTTTGCTTGTATGACTAATCCTCTCATCTTTCAGAACACATTGATTCCTCTTGATTTACAGCATTTCCTTCACTGTGTATCCCAAACAGCGGGAGGGCTCGGGGCATCTCCTTGTCACGAGCAGTGCTCAAGTTTATTAACGGCTGTCAGTCAAAACCCAGACTGAGTATTTATTTTTAATCTCGCCAGTTCATAAGACCTTCTCATGTATAGACTATTTTTTCCTAGACAATTGATTTCTGCCACTTATCACAGTATCACAAGCTATAGTCATTTCAGATCATTCTCCTCTTACTATGAATTCATTTATACCAAATACACAGCCTAATTAAATTGCCCTTGGCAGCTTAAATCACTACTGCTATCAGAAGAAACCTTTGATGCTTTTATATAATCTCAAATAGAGCCATTTCTCAATCTTAATCAAACCCCTGGAATGTCTCCTCCAACAGTATAGGAATCAATATAGGCTTATCTAAGGGGCCAAATTATTTTGCACAGCGCAAGATTAAGGAAGTGCAATATTCAACACCTAGGGGAACTTACAAATAAAATATTGGATATGGCATATTCACACTCAGATTTACTATAACAATGTTTGACACTTCAGACAGTTTGGTCTTCTTTCAACTCGATAAGCTGAAAATCTGATAAGTAAATCTCAAAGAAAAAAATTAAATGAAGCACACCAGCTGCGTCAGAGAAGAGCAAATTATGACTGTAAGTCGCTTTGGATAAAAGCGTCTGCTAAATGGCATATATTATTATTATTATAAAACAATACCTGAGAACTAACAAGCCGGGTAACACATTTATTGATCATTTAGAGGTCAATTCATGCTTTCGGAACTTTTACTCACGTTTATACATTTCGGAATGCGCTGGTAATGCTACCTTACTCGGCACCTTCTTTGAGAACGTAGATATTCCTACAGGTGAACCTGAGATAGAGCTGTTCTTTTAACTCAGCAGCTGTAGAAGAGATTGTGTTTGTGATTAAATCTATGCAGTGTGGTAAATCGCCTGGACTTCTGGATTTCTGAGCGAATCCTTTAAAATAATTCTCAGAGCAACTCTCTCCTCTCTTGCTTTCCGTATTTGAGGAATCATTCCCCTCAAACTCTTTACCTTTGACAATGAGACAAGCATGCATGTAACTATTCTGAATAGGAAAAAAAACAAAACATTGTGTGGTTCATAATAGGCCAATTTCTTTACGGAATTGCGATGTAAAGGTACTTTCTAAGATGATTGCCTGCCGTTTTGAGCCAGTCCTTCCCTCCATTATCTCTACAGATTGAACTGGTTTCATTAAAAATCGTCATTCTTTTTTTCAACATCAGATGTATTTATAATCCCTATTCATCTGACACGCCAGAGATATTGTTATCACGGAGAAGGCATTTGATCGGGTGGAGTGGGATTATCTAGTTCACACTCCCAATTTTATGTCCTGGATCAAAGTCCTTTACTCCTCCCCTATGGCTGCAGTGTGCACAAATAACCTTTCATCCCATTTCCAACGTCAACGTGGGGCAAGATAGGGTTGACCTCCATCCCCTCAGCTGTTTGCCATCGCAACTGAAACTTTAGCCATATTCGAAGAGGGGGCTTAAGAGCATATAGTTTCACTATGCAGATGACATGCTATTATACGTAACTGGTCTTCGAGAGATCCAGGTTCCACTAAAAAGTTTATAGATCATTATTAATCCTTCTGCCATGCAAACTTATTTTAGTCATGTGCCCTTCAGAATGAATACACAGAAATGGAAATATTTGAGAGATATCGCTCCCAGGGTGGTCAAGCACTTCCGAACTTCAAATATTATTACTGGGCAGCTAATAAAATAATCAATCTATATTGGATGACTGAAATCTCCGATGTTAAAGGCCGGAAATGGTTGACTTTGGAGATCTCACCCTGTGGCCCCACCGACTTAAAATGCCGTACTCTGCTCAAAACTTGCATTAGCTGAGCCTGTTTCAAATGCACTAAAGACCCTATTGTGAAACATTCTCTAAAAATCTGGAAACAGTTCAGGCGATCGTTTGGTCTCAATGAATTTAACTTCTGCCCCATTATTAAAGAACCATACATTCTCTCCATCATTATTAGACCAGGCATCTCATTTCTGCTCTGGAAAGGGATCTCCTCACTGAACGACTTATATATTGATATGGATTTTGAATCCATTTGAACATTTAGTACAAAAGTTTAATATTCCTAGATCCCATTTCTTTAGATACCTGCAATTGTGTAGTTTAGCATCTTCATATTCTAGTCACTTCCCATCACGCCCACCTAACTCCCTTCTGGATTCTATTGTTAAAGTGAACCCTAATATCAAAGGGGGCATAAGCATGATCTATACGTTATTAAACTCACACAATCTGGATTCTCTGAACTTTTAAGAACCAATGGGAAGAGGATTAATGTGAACATTCAGACGAAACTTGTCAGAGTATACATAAGAGAATACATTCTTCATCTATATGCTGTAATTCCATTTAAAATGTTTGTTTTTTTAAAGTCAAATTATCCAAGATTACACCAGATTTTGTTCCCACCTGTGACTGATGTAATAAGCAGGCTCTTGCTACTTTTTGCACATGTTTTAGACATGCCCGAAATTGACAGATTTCTGGATATCAATTTTTGAGTTTTCTAAGATACTGGAGACACCTATAGAACCTTCTGCCTTTATTGCATTATTCAGAGGGGCACCACAGGAGGCTGCTCTAAACAGTTCTATGGGGAAAATGCTGGCATTTACTACTCTTCTAGCTAGACGTCTCATACTATTTAAGTGGAAGGATCGATTTCCTCCTACTCTTAACCATTGGATATAGGAAGTTATGCAACATCTCAAGCTTGAGAAAATACACTACTCCGTTAAGGGTTCTGCAATTCCATTTTTCGGCAACCTTTCCTATCCTAGAAGACATGTAGAAGACATGAACCCAGCTAATTTCACAACTCCATAACCCAGGGTTAATTTGGTAGAGGATCCATGTGTGTTCTGCCCGCTCACACATACAGAGGGGATTTACAGCTGATTTAAGATGAAAACGTCAACCCTTGTAGTCAACCTTGTTACTTTATTTGGGACTTGAAGTTGCAATGTGACATTTTGGGCAAGTCTAAGAAGCGGTAGATCTCTTCTATGCTTCCCATTCTTAAATGTTGTTTTTGTGGCACTTCCTATCGGTTTAGTACACAGCTTGAAACAGCTGAAAATAAAATGGAAAATATATTTAATAGCAGTTTAGATGGTAAAATTATTCTCTACACTATACTTGCTTGTTTTGTCACAAACTAAAATTAAGCCAACTAAATAGAATTTTTGCTACCAGGAAATTGCGGAGCGATTTCTGCATAGTGCATCTTCAATAGGCACTTACTATGCTCTTTGACAGAATGTTCAAATTAGGTGAAATCAAAATGTTTTTTTACACTTCTCAAAAAGGCAACTAATTGGTGGTACGACCCATCTGTATTCCTTAACTTGACATTCATGTGGCATTGACAATAGTGTTGCCATATAGCAAAAGTAGTGCACTATATACAGAATAGGATGCCATTTGGAATGCATACTCAGTCAGTACCAATGCTGTCAAGGTAAAAGGTGTACCTGTGATGAGAGGAGAGTTGACCAGGCTCAGGTGCTTCAGTGCAGTGAAGGCCCGTAGCTGCCGGAGTAGCTCATTGGTAGAGTACGGGTAGCAGTTGAGGACAAATTTCTGCATTGGGCAGCCAAAGAAGAGCTCCAGGGTGCGTGGGCGAAGGAGCCTCTCACGGGACATGTGACTGAGCAGGAGCTCTGCCAGCTCAGGTGTCAGACATGACAGACTGCTGCTGTACTGCATGCTGGGAGCTGAGAGAAAAGGAAATGCATTTTCTATGCAGCTTTCCTGCCATGACATTTTTCTGTGATCTTGCTCAGGAATTTTTACACAACTGCAATGAACCACAACCAATATCATTGTATGTACAATTCTGACCATTTCTGAGGTGAGATGGTTGGGACAACAGTCTTTTGGCTATGTCATTGTCTTGGCTAGCAGTGAGGCCCCTTTAACAATGTTTGAGTGCAAATAACAGTGTTGGACTTTAAAGTTGTTCTCTGACCTGCCATGAGATTGACAGTGGCCCGGGTGGCCATGACACAAAGGGAGGGGACACTGGGCGTTCTGAAGGGTCTCTTGGGCGGAGACGGGTGGCCTTGGGAGGCCTGAGGGTCGTCCTGGGCGGCTCTCTGGAGGCGCTCTTCTGCAGCCTGGCCCACTGCTCCCGGCACCATGCGACCTGCAGCCTCCTCTGGCTCCACTGCTGGGTCACCTACCACACCCTCCCTGAGAGACACACACACACACACATTTGTATGTTCACATCAAGTCAACTAATTCAACAACGTAGAATGTATGCACACATGACTAAGTCGCTTTGGATAAAAGCGTCACCTAAATGGCATATATTATTATTATTATAACAAAAGGGCACAAGGCTGCATCAAGATTCTCCACCCTTGTGTACACTTGCACACACCCACTCATGGATTTAACGGTGGAAAATTCCTCAAGCCAATCCTTACACCAATCCAATGCTTTAAATCCATGACGGGAATGTGCAAGTGCACACTGGCTAAAATGTGACAAAACTCTCGTATTTACAGAGCAGGTCCATAGTAGCAATTTTTTGGTCCTGGGACCTTCCTCGGGCAGCATGCCATCAAACCTACATGCTAAATTTGAAGTCTGCATGCCAACACATCAAATCAACTCTTACGGTTGACCTTCGGCACACGTCTACGTGTTCAACAAGCAAGGTTATAACAGTTGCAGTGCTGATCAAAACACCACGTTGACCAAAAAAAAAAAAAAATCCACTTTCTGAGGAGGCCCCCCATTACATTTTCTTTGGGCAAAAATGATTTTGTTACAGTCTAAATGCTATGTAAAATTGCTTTTGTTACGGTCTAAATGCTATGTAAAAATGGCTTTGTTATTTTTTTATTTAACCAGGTAGGCCAGAGGTGTTTTTTAGAAGGCAAGTTGGTCAGGATGATATCGAAGAGGGTGCCCGTGGTTACAGATTTGGGATTGTACCTGGTAGGTTCCTTGATAATTTGTGTGACATTGAGGGCATCCTAGCTTAGATTGTTGGACGGCTGGGGTGTTAAGCAAGTCCCAGTTTAGGTCACCTAATAGTACGAACTCTGAAGATAGATGGTGGGCAATCAATTCACATACGGTGTCCAGGGCACAGCTGGGGGCTGAAGGGGGTCTATAACAAGCGGCAACGGTGAGAGACTCGTTTCTGGAAAGGTGGGTTTTTAAAAGAAGAAGCTTGAATTGTTTGGGCACAGACCTGTATAATATGACAGAACTCTGCAGGCTAACTTCACCCCCTTTGGCAGCTGGAGAATTTTATAGTTAGGGATGGAAATTTCAGGATTTTTGGTGGCCTTCCTAAGCCAGGATTCAGACACGGCTAGGACATAGTTATAGTCTAAATTCTATGTAAAAATGGTTGAGTTGTATAGTGCTATTCAACTGGTAATTTTCCATGACTGTCTAGTTTTCCTCTTCTCACAGAGCACAAAGGAGTGATTTGCTGTTTCTTATCTCTTCGAGCACCAGAGGCCTGCACAAGGTTGAAATCTTCTTGCAGCTGAATAGGCTTTAAAGCACTCATCACTTCCCTCAGACATGTAGGCTGTGAGAATCCCTTAGGAGAGGCAAGCAGTTCTTTGTGTAAGAAGTATATAATGACTGCGCGTGACTAACTTTGAGTTTCCTGTGGAGGCAATAGCATGGCTATGATATAGGCTAGGTTTAGGCTGGGCACTCACCGGAGTCTGTTCCCTTGGTCTGGCCAGTGGTATCTGGGCTCCATCCGGTTCTCTAGGAAGAATGGTAACCGGGGCATACCTGCTGGAGTTGAAGGTCCAATGCAGAAATGTTTATCTTAATATCAAACCATTTCTGGGTAACAATTAAGTACCTTACTGTGATTGGTTTTAATTTAAAATCGTCAAAAACAACAAGCTTCTTAGCAAAGAACAATTTCTCAAGCAAGAATTTTGCTCGGATTGTCTGGGCGTGGTCTGAGTAGGGACGGGAAAACTGAAAATTAGCTGTTATTGCCAGAGAGGTTATGAACTCGTTATTATAGGTCAATTTACCACCTGGTGATGTCACCACTAAAACAGTGGGATAAAGCTTTTCAAACACTTACACTACAAGGGCATTATCATAATTGTCACAGTATTATCCCAAACTGGGGCGGCAGGGTAGCCTAGTGGTTAGAGCGTTGGACTAGTAACCGGAAGGTTGCAAGTTCAAATCCCCGAGCTGACAAGGTACAAATCTGTCGTTCTGCCCCTGAACAGGCAGTTAACCCACTAGGCCGTCATTGAAAATAAGAATTTGTTCTTAACTGACTTGCCAAGTTAAATAAAAAAGGTACAATTTTTTAAGAAATATCCCAACCTCTTGGTGTGGAAATATAAAAACACAGAAAGAAAAAAAAATCATGTTTTTGACTGCACTGGGACTTTAACCACAGTTATTACTTAAGGCCTTTATAATACAGAAACACTCAACACTCACATCAAAATCTCTATTAATTCTAACAGCCATAGAGGTTGAATTACTTCAGAAAACTATGAAAACTATTTAACAATCTGAATGAATGTCTTCAAGACATAGGTGATCACATGCCTCTCACCAACATCTTCTCAACAGTCACAATCTTCCTCTGTGACTGTAAAAAGGAATCCCCGGGAACGAACTTCACAAACTCAAGTGTCACACACGGATTACTGTCTGTCAGAATACCTCAGAGACAGCTTTTTGTTGTTGTTGACGAGTGCAGCGCCAACCGGCGAAAGTGGTACAGTCGGGTGCATTCACCTGCTATTTCCCAATCAAAGTAACTTTCTCACAGTCAGAGAGGCGATAGAAAGGAGATCTCACATCATTAACTGCCCAGTTGGCTCACTATCATGACCGCAGCCATGGAAGGTTAGTCCAATGGATTTCTACACACTGGTTCACTTGATCTGCTGTAAAAAATAAAATAAAAAGATTCCCAAGGGACAGTAGATTAAATCCTACTGCAAATGGGGCTGCAGTGGTCATCAAGTTCAAAGCCATGGTCATTTGTGCAACAACTGTTGCAGAGAGTAAGCGGGGTCATCTGTTTTAGACTGCAAAGGACACAGAGCTCAGAGGAAAGAGAAAAGAAAGAGAGGAAAGGCTGAGAGTCAGGGGCAGGGCACAGGGTAGGAGTCAATTCCAAACAGGTGGGGGCAGTACCATTGAAGGGGAAGGGTGGCTCTCTCCCCCCCTCTGGCAGCTCTTCATCTTCTGAGCTGGCAGCTTCCTCTGCATCACCAGGATTCAGCTTCTGGCCACGTCCTGTCAGTAAAAAAAAAAACAGCATCAAAACTTTGGTGTGGAGTTAAGTTGCCGCTAGATGCTGATCTTGGGTCAATTTCACATTTTCCCCAATCATGGTTAAGGTTAGGATTGGGAAACAGGAAGCTGATCCTAGATCTGAACCTATGGGAAACTGCACATTCAGCTAACCCAGAGAACGCCTGAAAGAAACTCAGTGCCTGTAATGGTGTCATCACAAAGTGATGCCTCAAACTAGTGGGTCCATAATGTAATTGCCTGCGCAAGTAAGGCAATTATACAGCGTTACAGGGTACAAGGCGGTGGCCCGTTCCTGTAGGTTCATGCTCTACAACATCCGCAGAGTACGACCCTGCCTCACACAGGAAGCGGCGCAGGTCCTAATCCAGGCACTTGTCATCTCCCGTCTGGATTACTGCAACTCGCTGTTGGCTGGGCTCCCTGCCTGTGCCATTAAACCCCTACAACTCATCCAGAACGCCGCAGCCCGTCTGGTGTTCAACCTTCCCAAGTTCTCTCACGTCACCCCGCTCCTCCGCTCTCTCCACTGGCTTCCAGTTGAAGCTCGCATCCGCTACAAGACCATGGTGCTTGCCTACGGAGCTGTGAGGGGAACGGCACCTCAGTACCTCCAGGCTCTGATCAGGCCCTACACCCAAACAAGGGCACTGCGTTCATCCACCTCTGGCCTGCTCGCCTCCCTACCACTGAGGAAGTACAGTTCCCGCTCAGCCCAGTCAAAACTGTTCGCTGCTCTGGCTCCCCAATGGTGGAACACACTCCCTCACGACGCCAGGACAGCGGAGTCAATCACCACTTTCCGGAGACACCTGAAACCCCACCTCTTTAAGGAATATCTAGGATAGGATAAAGTAATCCTTCTCACCCCCTTAAAAGATTTAGATGCACTATTGTAAAGTGGCTGTTCCACTGGATGTCATAAGGTGAATGCACCAATTTGTAAGTCGCTCTGGATAAGAGCGTCTGCTAAATGACTTAAATGTAATGTAAATGTACAGAATAACCATTTATACTCCAAGGAAATACATTTCTGAAGGTCGAAAAATATCTGACAAGTCATCAACTAGGATAATGAAGATGGCTGTGAGTGAATAAATTACATTCTGAATGGGATCTCCATATGCCACGTGCAAATCTTACCCCAGGAGTGAGAATGTCCGGTCACAGGGGGACCAACACCGGGGATGCCTGCGTAGCCCACTGCTTCTTCCCACAACAGGTGAGGCAGAGGTGGGGGCCGAGTGGGATCCTCCATCCCTCCCTCCTCCAGCACTGGTATCTGTGGCTGGGGAGGCGCAGGAGGTGGAACCACCACCTCCTCCTGGTCCAATAAGAGGCATGCAGCTGGGCTTGGTGGGTCCTGGGGTGTCTCTGGGGGCGTGGTCTGGATGCAGAGGGCAGCATTGGGCATGAGGCCCAGGGAGCGCAGGGAGCAGGCCAACTCCACCTCCCCAAAGCGTTTCCGTGGAAACCCCTGGAGGAGAGAGAAGGAAGCCAGGGAGGGGTGGCGCCCAGAGATGTGCTCCACCACACTGCGCAGAGGGGCGTCGGCTGGGAAGCGCTCCCTCATGGACTCCCCAGAGGGCAGCCGGATCTACAGGGACACAGAGGGTGAAACCTCCATGATATCATACCACCTCAATCCCCATCTACGCTAGGCTACATAATTCATGCACGCCTCTACAATAAACCAATAGGGATGCTCTCAAGTCAACAATCAAGACGGAAGTCTACCTACGCAGCTAGGCATATGTAAACATTGCCAGAGGAGGAGGGTATAGCCTCACCATGAGGATGCAGTTGTGTTCCACACTGGTCTGGACAGTACCCCCCAGCCTCTGGCCTTGGCTGCTGCCTGGAGGGGACATGGTCTCAGTGGGGGTGCTCGGCTGGGTCTTCTCCTGCAAGCTTATCCGGTCCTCTGCAATACGCTTCAGCACCAGCTCACGCTCCTGAGGGAACAACACATACAGTGACAGTCAAAAGTTTAGACACACCTACTCATTCAAGGGTTTTTCTTTAGTTTCACTATTTTATACATTCTAGAATAATTGTGAAGACATCAAAACTAGGAAATAACACATATGGAGTCATCTAGTAACCAAAAAGAAAAGTGTTAAATCAAATTATATTTGAGATTCCTCAAAGTAGCCACCCTTTGCCTTGATGACAGCTTTGCACTCTTGGCAGTCTCTCAACCAGCTTCATGAGGAATGCTTTTCCATCAGTCTCGAAGTGTTCCCACTTACGCTAAGAACTGCTTTTCCTTCACTCTTCGGTCCAACTCATCCCAAACCATCTCAATTGGGTTGAGGTTGGGTGATTGCAGTGGCCAGGTCATCTGATGCAGCACTTCATCACTCTCCTTCTTGGTCAAACAGCCCTTACACAGCCTGGAGGTGTGTTTTGGGACATAGTCCCACTAAGCAAAACCAGATGGGTTGGAGTACCGCTGCAGAATGCAGTGGTAGCCATGCTGGTTAAGTCTGCCTTGAATTCGACAGTGTCACCGACAGTGTCACCAGCAAAGCACCCTCACCTCAGCCATGGAAGGTTAGTTCAATGGATTTCTACACAAGTTCACTTGACTTGCTGTAAAGAAAATAAAAGATTCCCAAGGGACAGTAGATTAAATCCTACTGCAAATGGGGCTGCGGTGGTCATCAAGTTGAAAGCCATGGTCATTTGTGTAACAACTGTTACAGAGAGTGAGAGGGGTGATCTGTTTTAGACTGCAAATATGTTTAATGTCCATTGCTTGTGTTTCTTGACCCAATAAAGTCTTCTTATTGGTTTCCTTTAAGTAACTCGACCATGAAGGCCTGATTCACGCAGTCTCCTCTGAACAGTTGATGTTTAGAGGAGTCTGTTACTTGAACTCTGAAGCATTTATTTGGGATGAAATCTGAGGTGCAGTTAACTCTCATGAACTCTGCAGCAGAGGTAACTTGGTCTTCCTTTCCTGTGGCGGTCCTCGTGAGAGCTCGTTTCATCATAGCGCTTCATGGTTTTTGCAACTGTACTTGAAGAAACATTCAAAGTTATTGAAATGTTCCTTACTGACTGACCTTCATGTCTTAAAGTAATGATGGTCTGTCATTTCTCTTTGCTTATTTGAGCTGTTCTTGCCATAATATGAACTTGGTATTTTACCAAATAGGGCTATCTTCTGTATACCCCCTACCTTGTCACAACACAACTGATTGGCTCAAATGCATTAAGAAGGAAATAAATTCCACAAATTAAATTAACAAGGTAGACCTGTTGATTGAAATGTATTCCAGGTGAATACCTCATGAAGCTGGTTGAGAGAATGCCAAGAGTGCGCAAAGTTGTCATCAAGGAAAAGGGTGGCTACTTTGAAGAATCTCAAATATAAAATACATTTTGATTTGTTTAAGATTTTTTGGGGTTTCTACATGATTCTACATGATGTGTTATTTCATAGTGAAGACATCAAAACTATTATTCTACAATGTAGAAAATAGTAAAAATAAAGAAAAACCCTGGAATGAGTAGGTGTGTCCAAACATTGGACTGGTACAGTACGTCAGGTATCATGTCATGTCTGAGTGTGACTTGTTTGCAAAAAGGCTGAAGATATAGTCTCAATGATTTGAATAAACCAATATTCTGTATCAATTGTGTGCACTGAAGTATGTAACACTAGCAAGTACCACCCTGTGGCTATGCTGAGTGTGTTTATGTGTGTGTGCGCTCAGTGTGTCTCAGCTGATCAAATCAGGCAGGTGCTGCTGACCTGTTTCTTCTGCCTCCTCTCATTCCTGGCCTTGTTGGCCACACGCATCCTCTGCTGCTCCTGGAAGTCACTCTTGTCCTGCCTGATACGAGACTCCAACGGTGGGGTGTCTGTGGATGGACTGGAGGGCTGTGGGGGTCCCAGGACTAAAACGGGGTCTTCAGGCACACATAAGAAACAGAGTGGTCTAAGCCGCTGCCTCTGAAGCACATGTACTGTATGTTGTACAGCTGCCAGGATGGGTTCAAATCCATCTCAATTCTCTTTCAGCATGCTCTCCTTTCACCTCTATCTATCCAATAAACTTACAAAATACTTTTTAAAAAACAAAACAATTTAAAACATTGGAAACAGAAAGAACTGTCCTGAAATAAAGGGTGAAATACCTAGCTGCTATGCCCAGAGTAGGGGGATGATTTGCCTCAAGCTTCAGTAAAGTAATACATTTAAGGCTACAATTTATAAGACAAAAATGTGTCTGGGGTGTACTAAAATGGCATCACTATATAACAAATAAGCATTCTTGGAAAGATGAGGGAGGGAGATTAGCTTGGAAACAAAAAGCTTGGCTAATTCCTGCAAATTATACAGAATGGCCTGTCCTGTAAAAAGTTCCCTTGTATCTGCAGCTGGAAACAAGGTAGCATCCCCCAAATTCCAAAGTGTGGACTGAAGAGTCCATTCTTGTCTGTAAAATTCTGAACAGTCCCTTCACAAGTCAGAATGCTGAATACATTTCATTTGGACTTACTCTACCGGTTGTCCGCTGATCCCATCGTAGTTGGAAAGTTTCAACAAAACAACCAACGGAAAGTAGCATTAAACTGCCTTCAAAAACACGGGTTTCTGTGTGCTGCTCCCACGATCGTTTGTTCATCACCCGAGGCACACGCACAAGAGTTAAGTACACGCACACGATGCATGCATACTAACCAAAGTCTTGCAGGCTTCTACATGGATTTGCGCATGTACCAGGTGATGAAATCTCAACGGCAGTACAAGCGTCAACGGCAGTACAAGCGTTTTGAAAACTTTGATTAATACACATTTCTAGAGTCATAAGGACCAACCGCACAGACAACAGGTAGAGTATTTTGCATTCTGGCTTGTATAGCATTGTCTCAGACTAATACCTACTACCACAGTCTGATAAATGAGGCTACAAACAAGGCAAAGCCAGTCTGCTGCTATAAGTTGTACAAGATAGGTATTTGAAAAAAGGGGTAAATGACTGAGCAGGGGTCAATTGTGCACAATAAAACACAGGACTATTACATTACAGTATGCAATCAACCATGGAAAACAAATGTCTAATGACTCTTAAAATGGTGTGTCATACCTCTACTGTCAGCAGGCGATGTCTGTGCCTGTGATGTGCAAGAGCTCCCTGCATCTTTGGGAGGGTTGAATGCAGCAAACGGTGTTGCAACTGGCTGGGATGGATTTTTGACCAGCTTGTGCCTCAGATTTTCACCTTGTAAGAGCCTACCATAAACACATTGAGAAAATATAGAAAAACAACGTTCAATATTTGACATATTCAGTTATTGACAACATTTGTCAGTTACCAATACTGTTTGACATTGGAAAACATAGTTCCTTGCCTGTCCATTAAAACAGGGTTATGGGTTGGGAGGACTCACCATTCAGTTGCGTCAGGCACAGAGAAGTGTCCTGCCTGCAAGGCAGACTGGATCTGCTCCTCACTGAAGCCCATCTCACACAGGGTACGGAACAACTCCCCAATAGTCTGCAACACAACAATGCCATAGGGTGTGAGAAACAGGAAACAGTCCTAAGAAAAGGCGAGCATACTTGTACAGTATGCACAGACCGACTCTTGCCCTGCAAAGGGTGCCCCTGGTGTCTTTGAGCAGATAAATCAGGAGAAGATGCCCTACAAAGACAAAGCAGTAGGTAACAACTTAACAGTGTCACTGATGCCTCAAGGAAGTGAAGTGTGACTGATGAGGAGTGTCTCTGATTTTTTCTCACAAGTTAGACCAAAGACAGCAGCTGATTGAAGCTAGCTAGCCTAACGTTAGATATGATGGGGAAATGCTGTGCTGTCAGACAAGCTTGTTTTCTAGGTCTGATGAAGCGCAACAGTTTCCCATGTATTTTCAACTAGTTAGCTAGTTTAATTGGCATCTAGCTGTATTGTTTACTTCCAATGCCCATGAGTTAGCTAAGAGCTCTTGAACTTAGCAAAACAAATAGATAGATAGCTAGATTCTTACTTGATTACATTACACAGCACTGGTAGTTAGCACCAGAGTCATATGGTTCTGGTTAGCACTAACGTTAGCTAGTTTATCTCTCTAGATTAGAAACTTCAAAGTGGCATGATGACAGTCAATCACTCGGTCTATACTCCCCTTCTTCAGGGAAATTATAAAAGTCTGGGTATTTTATTTGATCTCACTCTAACCTCAGGCTCCCGAGTGGCGCAGCGGTCTAAGGCACTGCATATCTGAAGCGTCCCTACAGACCCTCGTTCGATTCCAGGCTGTATCACAACCAGCCGTGACTGGGAGTCACATAGAACAGCGCACAATTGGCCCAGCGTCGTGCGTGCGGGTTAGGATTTGGTTGGGGTAGGCCTTCATGTTTAAACTAATAATCTATTCTTAACTGGTTTGCCTAGTTAAATAAAGGTTAAATAAACTAAACAGGGCTCTTTGGCTTTATCTTCAGGGGTTCCCAAACTCCTTCACTCGGAGCCCCCTACTGCGGAACTTTCGGTGCACGCCTATTTTTATGGACACAAAAGCGCTGCTTATGACAAACTGTTCACACACCTCCTGTTGGTGTACAGAATTTAGCAGTTTGAAAGCTAATTTTCTTGCCATTCTAAACATTTTGCCATGTCTAATGTGGATTCATGTGATATTCGAGCGACAAAAAAATAACAATATCTATGGGCTAAAAAACGTTAGATGACTTGGGCTAGCTGATCTGGACAATTGCTCTAAGATAACGTTAGGCAATGACTAAAATGGCAAGAGGAACTGATGATGAAATTCTACTATACACAACTTTCAAGAGTAACTTTAAAGCCGGACTGAGTTCCTTTAAAATAACAAAGTAACATGCTTTTTTTGGTGTGTGCCAACCCCTGGGGGAACGACCCACAGTTTTTGGAACCACTGCTGTAGATAATCAACTAGCTAGCTTACAGTCATGCTAGCAAGCTAACTTCTGCTACCGAAGCAAGCTAACTTTAGGTACCTAGTCGTCCCTTATAGAATCGGAGTGGAAGACAATGTTAACAGTCTGATGTATCAGCCAGCCAGCTAGCTGTACCAACTGTTATCTTAGTTGTCAAGTCATAATTGTTATTCTTTAGAATTGTCTAGCTGAGTCTTACCGGAGTGGAATCCATACTTTCCGTTTCAGTGATTCTTCGGGTCTCTAATGAACCTCACTGTTATTATTTTTGCCCTAGCTTCTTCTTCTTTAAAGTTTTATCGAAAACTACACGTATTATTGTAATGCCGCCACCTACTGTACGGGTCTTCTTCGATATGACTGCGATCCACAAGCAAATGCTATATGGGCATGCTGCCACCTACTGTTTTGGCTGTATGTCAGACCAAATCATTAACAAAATAAACTAAATAAAATAACTCAATGTACTCCTTTATTCAGATTCAACTGCCAACGCCCATCCCTACAAACTCTGGGGCCCGATAAGGAAGAGCATCTTTGGACAGCATTCTTTGCAATGTTTTGGCAGTGAATTCCTGGAATCACAAAAACCTTTCAGCCGCAGATATTATTATGTTGTGTTCCTCAACTGTTGAACAACACTCAGAATCTCCAGTTTGCAGAGCATCCTCTGCCATATCTTCAGCTACCCTCGCCCCTTCAACTATTTTACATGCCTCCGTGTAGAATACCTGCTGTTTTGCCCTGACCCTTTTTACCCTAGCTAGTGTATACTAGGCCCTGTTGTTGACGACGTTCTGGCCTACCGCCACCTACTGCTGTGTATCAGCCTACTATTCTGGATTATGAATTCAGACACACCAACAATCTTCAACTTCAATTAGCCCCCCTTAACACCATTCCAGTTATCACTCCTTTCAACTGCTCCCTGCTCCGGTCGTGGTGCGGAGTGCATGCTCCCTTTGGACCGAAGAAACACAAAAATCCACACGATTCCACTTCGAGTCACTTTCACCGACCCAACATTCCCCAACCTCTTCTTTACCCAACCTGACACCACATATGGATAAGCCAGAATGCAAGAATCCATTCTCTCCAAAAATCACACTCCCACAGGACAAAAAACATCTTTATCACCATCGGGACGAGGCTCAAACTCTGCGGTCTTCACCACACCTGCCACCGCAATTCATTCATCCTCACACTTATCATGTTCAATTTCCTTCTGCAGCACTCCATATTTACTCTTTTTTTATGCCCACTTTCTTCCATTTATTTCCTGTCTACGTTCTTACTGACCTCAATAGGTTCCCCTGACTCCATTTCCAAGTCTGGAAACCATTCGGGCATACTCGCTATCTTGTGCTAAACCTGTTGTTGACTTGCCGGTCAAGGAAAGATTAGTAACCGGAAAACGGCTATGTTATAGAACATGATATGAACCTATCGAAACTGCTGATAGCCGTGGGAAACACTCCCAAATATCAATCAACCCTAAACCACCAGTGTTATTATACTGTAACTGTAGCAATGTAAGAAGACAAGACAGTCAGAAAATGATAATTTACAATAAACAGCAGCTTGCTCATCATTCTTAAAAAAAGAATGTGTCACTTTTATTCTCCTGTTACCATAGTTTTTGCAAAGCACAGCGCTGACTGAAAGAAAATATTATTAGTTAGTGCAGTGTCTCCTGTATGAATAACTGTTACTTGTCACAAAAATAACAGTGGACTTGATCTATGATGACATATACACTACTACAGACAATTCAACTCAAATCGCGAAATATAAGCCTCTGATGTCTTGGCTAATGTATTCATGATATATAATTATAAATATCCAGTTTTGTTTTGGGATGATCACATAATTCACGTTTAATGGGAGGAAAAAAGACACCAGTGGAAGAGCCATCACAAAAAATGATGTAAATGCAGGCTATATTTGGGTGATGAAATCTTTATCTTTCAGCCAGAAACAGATGCATCTCGATTAAGAAAGCTAAATCAAAATACTTACTATTTGACTCTGCTGGGGATCCTTCAAAATTTGGGAAAACATTAAATGCACTGACGCATAAAAATTCCTAAGCAAGTTCTTTCTCTCTGGCATCTGGCAAGGTTTGGAAGGCGGTCCATGTACTCCCCCTTCACAAAGGTGATGACCCTTGTGGCCTAAATAATTATTGCCCTATTTCTAAACTTTCTTGAGGAGCTATAATATTACACTCAACAAAAATATAAACGGAACATGTAACAATTTCAAAGATTTTACTGAGTTACAGTTCATATAAGGAAATCAGTCAATTAAAATAAATAAATTAGGTCATAATATGTTGATTTCACATGATAGGGAATACAGATATGCATCTGTTTGTCACAGGTTCCTTAAAAAAATGTATGGGCGTGGATCAGAAAACCAGTTAGTCTCTGGTGTGACCATCATTTCCCTCATCTCCTTCGCATAGAGTTGATCAGACTGTTGATTGTGGCCTGTGGAATGTTGTCCCACTCGTCAATGGCAGTGAGAAGTTGCTGGATATTGGCGGGAACTGGAACGCTGTCGTACACTTCGATCCAGACCATCCCAAACATGCCCAATGAGTGACGTCTGGTGAGTATGTAGGCATTGGAAAAACTGGGCTATTTTCAGCTTCCAGGAATTGTGCACATATCCTTGCAACATGGGACCATGCATTATCATGCTGAAACATGAGCTGATGGAGGTGGATGAATGGCCCAATAATGGGACTCAGGATCTCGTCACGGTATCTCTGTGTATTCAAATTGCCATCGATAAAACTGCAGTCAGGTCAAGATCCTGTTGAGGAAGACAAGCACACAGATGAGATTCCCTGAGAAGGTTTGACAGTTTTTGCAGAAATGATTTTGTTGTGCAAACCCACAGTTTCATCTGCTGTCCGGCTGGCTGGTCTCAGACGATCCCACAGGTGTCGAAGCCAGATGTTAATGTCCTGGGCTGGCGTGGGTACACATGGTCTGTGGTTGTGCGGCCGGTTGGACGTACTGACAAATTCTCTAAATCGACATTGGAGGCGGCTTATGGTAGAGATGAACATTACATTCTCTGGCAATAGCTCTGGTGGGCATTCCTGCAGTCAGCATGCCAAATGCATGCTCCCTCAAATCTTGACATCTGTGTCATTGTGTTGTGTGACAAAACTGCACATTTTAGACTGGCCTTTTATTGTCCCCAGCACAAGGTGCACCTGTGTAATTATCATGCTGTTCAATCACAGTTTCTTGATATGCCACACCTGTCAGGATTATCTAGGCAAATGAGAAATGCTCACTAACAGGAATGCAAACAAATTTGTGCACAGAATTGAGAGAAAAGCTTTTTGTGCGCCTGGAATATTTCTACGATGTTTTATTTCAGCTCATGATACATATTGGACCAACACCTTGTTGACCACATCCCACTTCTGACACCAATGTATTGAAACAGGCAGGGAGCAGGTCTCGAACCCTCGACCTTCTAGCCCGAAGTCCAGCACGCTATCGACTGTGCCACAAAAGCATGCTCAAGCGGCAGAGTCGATTTCCACGCTTATAAACCCAGGGTCGTTACAATATGTTGTGTCTATATTTTTGTTCAGTAAAAATAATATATAATAATATATGCCATTTAGCAGACGCTTTTATCCAAAGCGACTTACAGTCATGTGTGCATACATTCTACGTATGGGTGGTCCCGGGAATCGAACCCACTACCCTGGCGTTACAAGCACCATGCTCTACCAACTGAGCTACAGAAGGACCACAGTATATAATCCTTGATTCATTCTCAGCTAAGATCTTTATTTTCTTTGAAAGGTATTCTACATGTACATCAGTCGGGTTTTAGACAATGCTATAGTACTATCTCTGCTCCATCCCTATTTTTAAATGATGTGGTTGAATTAGGAGTGAGTGATCAATAGCATTGAAGGCCTTTGACAGGTCAATGAAGAGGGCATCTCAATGTTGCTTTTTATCCATACAATTAGAGTCTTTCCTCAATTGGCCCTAGACCAGGCTGCATGTAACTGGTTTAACAATGACTTTACAGATACAAATTTAGTTCTATCTACTGATGTTTGTTAAATCAGGTTTCCTGGATATTACGAATGGGGTCCCGCAGGGGTCGATTCTGGGTCCTGTACTCTTTACTGTTTACATTAACAATATTGACTTGCTTGTAAAAAATTGTACCCTGCACATGTATGCCAATGATACTGCTGTGTATGCTATTGCACCCATGATTGAGCAGGCTCTATCTGAACTACAGTCTGCCTTCATTGTATTACAGAAATACTTTTTTGACCTGAAATTAGTAAGGAATGCAGGTAAAACTAAGCATGTTGTTTTCTAGAGTGTATAAAAATAACTCTGATGATTTAAGCATATGTACTTGGATGGTGTCCATATTGATTGTGTCCCTGCTTACAAATATCTGGGCACATGGACAGATGAAAAGCGGTCTTTAAAAAATTGTATTTCTGAGTTAAGAAGCTGAGAATAAAAATGGGCTTCTTCTACAGAAATAGGTCATGCCTCTCGCTAACCTGCACGTGTCTCAGGGGGAGTCGGGATATGCAACTGGAGAAATATAAGCCCCCCCAAACATATTATTATTATTAGGATATTAGGGTAACTAGCCCCCCTGTAATTCACATTAAGACCTCAAGATTTCAAATTATTTTCCAAACACTTTCCCTGGCCGCCGCTGCTTGTGCTCAACAACAAAAAATGTACTCTGTCGTCACAACTTTGAGATATTTCAATAAAACGATTTTGTGGTACGTTTATCAAATTTTTGATAATTTTGAAAAAGTTGTAGATATATTCCAATGAAGTAAGATCTATAATTATGATTTTTTTTTTTAAATAGGAAAGCATTAACATAAGTAATCCACTTGTTTAAAGAGAAAAAATGCAGTAATTCTTGAGTAAAGTAGTAATATGTTGGGTGAGTGTGTTGGGGGAAATCCCCCCAGGGGCTAGTTACCCCTTTATGGTTATGAATGTGTTTCTTCCTCTCATTTAGACAATGACTAGCCCAGTTAGCGCTTGTTTATGCTAACTTTCTAGCTAGCAACTTCACCAGCAGTAAATGCTTGCCAGCTAGCTAGTTAGCGTAATAAACTCCTCGGAGTTTGAGCTAGCAACCTTACTACCAGATCGTCTGAGGTAAAATGCATTAAAAATACAACGTAACTTAATTGCAGTTGTAAATGTTACCACTAGTGACTGATAGCTTTAGTTAATGTTACTTTATAGCCGTTTAGCTATTTTACCAAGCACTTTGTCATTAAGCTAGATAGCTCGCTACGTTTTTAAGAGAGAGAGAGCATTTCAATTGGCATCTCTCCCCCTGTTTTCAGTCACAGGTGTGAGCAGTGCAGGAGGTGGGCTCATGAGTTGTGGTCCAATTTTACTGGGGATAGCTGTATTTGTGATGTATGATAGTTACCCCCTAGCACCCTACTATTAGGAGATTATTCAGTCCACGTTCCTATCGGTTTTAGCTACCACTGGTAGACGGAGACATATTTAGATGTATGCTTGTGGTATTGTTTTCGTAGCTCACTACGCTTTATGACAGTTATGGTACTCATCACTGCATTCTCTACCAGAAAGTTGGTTGGCTCTCTTTGATGTGACTTAGTTCGGTTGATACATTGCTATTTTTTCATTTATAAAAGGAAGTCATTTTACAAAAAAGTCCCACCGTACCTAACATCATTACTCAACTTTAGACAAATGACTTGCTATACACCCGGTCTCAGTGATGGCTAACTCTGGAAATTCCTTTGGTCTTTACGGAGTTAACTGAAAGCTGATTTGCCTTTCTTTCACCGTATTTGTGGAACAATTTTCTAAATGTGATTACATTTGATGTTTTGGTGCATCTAGGGCAATTCAGAAAGTTAGCCGATTGAGGAAATTATTACTGATGAACGTGTTTGCTTGCAGTTTATATTTATATTTTGATGCGTGTAATTTAGGTCTCATCTGTAAAAGAGAGCTCTGTCTCAGTTTGACTCCCTGATAAATATAGATAAAACTTAACTTTATGTGACGTCTGAACTCCAGTCCGCCTACACTAGTCGCTGCTGCTCAACTCCATTGTAAATCGTGGAGTTGTTTTAGTCGGCTTGTTAGTGCATCCATAGCTACCTCAGCACGTCCACACAAGGCAGCGGGAGGCGAGGCGGAGTTGGGTAAGTTTACTAAACTAAGCAGGAACTAGATAAATGACATGTACTGTTTGTAAATCTCTAAAAATGCCCTTGTTATGCTGAGAAAGTTTTTGTTAGCGCGTTATCTTCTAAAACACTCAGACACGTTGGGATTTGACAGGCAATGCTAGCTAGCAGCAAGCTACGCTGTCACTTGGCATGGTTGTAACGGAAACGTTTAGCTATCAATGCTAGCCAGATAATAATGGGGATGACTGAATGGTATTGTCGATAATGTTATCAATTTAAAACGTTGGTAAAATATACATTTCGGCACGTTATTGCAGACATTTAACTACAGACGTGAACTAGCTTTAGAGTAAAAAATAAATAATATATATGATAGTTAAAGCCATGTGACAGTCGACTTTTGGATTAGGGTGTAATTTGCGGACCGCAATTAGGGGCATTTTCTGATATAGGCGTTTCTTGATATCAAGTTACACCCATTGGTCCATGGCCGCTTTTTTTCAGTCGGGGACAACATACGTTGACAATTGTAACTAAGCTCAACCCTAACTCTTTTCTTAACTTGTCACGCTTATTCACCTAATTTGCCACGTAAACAAATCTGTGGCAAGAAACCATCAATCTCATAACACTGACACTGTCCAATGACGGTGGGCTTTTCCTAATATCAAGAACCACCCCGAATTGTGGTCTGCAATTACACCATATTTGGCTTTTGTGGAAAGTCACAGTGCATTTTCACATAACAACGATGGGGGCGATGAAACACCGGTGCCTCATTCATTTTCAATGGAGGGATTTGAAGTGGGCGGGGCGAGCACGGGCGACGGAGCGTGAACAGGGCGTGACCAAAGTTGGCGAAAGTTGAACTTGATGCAAATACTCTGCGATATTGCAATGTTATTGACCAGTCGAAGCTCACTATAGCTTCCAGCCGATACTGGATTGGCTGTTGATACCTAGCACACATAGACAGCTTGCGAGCACCCAATCTGAGGATGAAGCAACCATGGCTATACTAATTAGTGTTTTGTGGAAATCTCCTTAGAAGGAGAGTTATGTCGGAAACTCACTCAGCCAAATTTGTTATTAAGATTTTTCATTTGGTTACACGCATCCTATCAACTGTACATTTTAGGTGTACTGATAGCTAAACTTATCGAACAATCACCTTGATTTACTACCCTGATCAGCTTATTCTTGGCTATCTGGAGCTTCCCCTTCAGAAGCTAGTCATTTCAATGTTTCAATTATTTAAAAAAAAAAAAAAATCCCCTCCATGTTGGTCAGATTGATTGAATGCATGTATGTCTTTTTCAACTTTTGTGTGTGCTTGTTTTTAAAATGGTTGAATTAATAAACTAAACCAAACAAAAAAAACGGAACTATATTCAAATCGAAACTGAAGAAATTATCATGGAACTATATTTTATAGCCTTTTCACGAAGGCTAGACTGTCAGGGAGCTTATTTTGACTGCAAGGAAAAATAATGCGTTTTAAGTGCGGCCCTACGGCATGTGGCGTTTTGCGTGCGGCCCTACGGATTACATAGGAAGCCTCAGCCGTGATCTGCCCAGCGATGCCTCTACCAGACGAACTCAGCATTTTATGCACGCTTTGACAAAAATAATACAGTGGCGTGCATGAGGGTCCCCGCTGACACAGTGGACTGGGTGATCTCGCTCTCCGAGGCAGACGCGAGTATGGTCTTTAATCTGGTCAACACTCGTAAAGCCGTGGGGCCGGACCTTATTCCATGGTGCGTTCTCAGAGCATGTGTAGAACAGCCGCTTCTTGTCCCAGTCTGTAATCCCCACGTCTCAAGCTGACCACCATCATTCCTATTCCCAAGAACTCTAAAGGCGTCAGCATGCTTCAGTTCGGCTGGCGCCTCACCAAATTCAGGTATACTGAACGAGTGTGCTCGCATAATCCCTTTCTTGAACAAGAAAAAAAGCGTCTATAGTACTGTTTGTCCATTTTGAGACGCCGTAGCTAGTCTACGCTTCCTCAAAACAGTCAGAAATAATCTAAAATAACTCGAGGAATGGTTATGGCACACATCAACTCCATCATCCCAGACACCCGAGAACCATTATAATTTGCATACCGCTCCAAAAGATCCATAGATGACGCAATCTATTTTGCACTTGACACTTCCCTCACTCACCTAGATAAGAATACCTAATGTGAGAATGCTGTTCATTTCCTACAGCTCAGTGTTCAACACCATAGCCCCCTCTAAGCTTGTCACCAAGCTTTGGACCCTGGTCCTGAACACCTTCTGCAACTGGATCCTGGACTTCCTGAGGGGTGACCCCAGGTGGTGAGGGTAGGCAACATCTCCACCACCAGGGCATACATTTTTACTTTTTGGTCCACCAGCCACTGTGGCAAGTAGATTATTATTTTTTTTTTTAACTAGCCAAAAAAACATATTCTTTCTGCAAAAATTATACCAACAAAAAAAAAATGTATTCTATATAATGTTTCTAAAACAATGAAAGTATTACTAGTAAGTAGTATATTGTTTAATGATTTGATTTTGTGACCTGAGCCTGAACCAAAATATGACAGATGAGGAAAAAAGGTTAACGTGGCAATGCGACTCGACAGGTTTATGCCTTTTCAGATTGATTCTGTCTAGTAGACACGTTGTCTTCTCTTCCCTAGCAGTTGTAACTCAAACATGGAAAGACAACCTAGCTTGTAAGCAAAATCATGTACAGTACCGTTCAAAAGTTTGGGGTCACTTAGAAATGTCCTTGTTTTTGGAAGAAAAATCACTTTTTTTGTCCATTGAAATAATAACATCAAATTGATCAGAAATACAGTGTAGACATTGTTAATGTTGTAAATGACTATTGTAGCTGGAAAGATAAAAAATAAAAATAAATGTTTATATATATATATATATATATATATATATATATATATATATATATATATGAATGAATGTACACCGTGTAAATAAAGGCCCATTATCAGCAACCATCACTCCTGTGTTCTAATGGCATGTTGTTAGCTAACCCAAATGTATCATTTTAAAAGGCTACTTGATCATTAGAAAACCCTTTTGCAATTGTAAGCACAGCTGAAAACTGTTGTCCTGATTAAAGAAGCAATAAAACTGTCCTTTAGACAAGTTGAGTATCTGGAGCATCAACATTTGTGGGTTCGATTACAGGCTCAAAATGGCCAGAAACAAAGAACTTTCTTCTTAAACTCGTCAGCCTATTCTTGTTCTGAGAAATGAAGGCTATTCCATGCGAGAAATTGCCAAGAAACTGAAGATATTGTACAACACTGAATACTACTCCCTTCACAGAACAGTGCAAACTGTCTCTAACCATAATAGAAAGAGGAGTGGGAGGCCTCTGAGCAAGATGACAAGTACATTAGTGTGTAGTTTGAGAAACAGACGCCTCACAAGTCCTCAACTGTCAGCTTCATCAAATAGTACCTGCAAAACACCAGTCTCAACGTCAACAGTGAAGAGGCGACTCCGGGATGCTGGCCTAGGTAGAATTGCAAAGAAAAATCCATATCTCAGACTGGCCAATAAGAAGAAAAGATTAAGACTGTCAAAAGAACACACACTGGACAGAGCGACTTCGCTTTGTGTGTGACAAAGGTTAGGGAATATCTAATCATTGGAAGATGGAATTTAAATTACGGAATTAAAAGTTAAAGGAGAAGGATAGGCTACAACAACCAAGAGACAACAGGTAGGCTGCTACTTAATATTCTGAATGGAGTTTTTTTTAGTTGTAACTGTAGGATTAAAAAGTGCATGCACTGCGCCTCAATTAGCCTAGCTAGCCAGCGTTAGCTAGTGTATCTAGCTTCTCCTGGTTTGATGCAGTCAAGACAGGTAATATGTAATTATATTTGGTGAAAGATAACCTAGCTATGGCAGCTATTAGTCTACAATAGTGCGAGTCGGCTTGGTTGGTTGCTGTCTCTTTCTCCTTCCTCCCCTTGTCACTCACTCACAGTATGGCTGCTCCTCGCCTGCTAGATGGGCACCTCTCTCCCTCCTGTCACGCTTTATCAGCTCCGGTTAATAAAGTAACTTAAATGACTGCTGCTTTCCTCATTCAGATCGGACTGGGTCTGGATCCAGGGAGGTCTATATGGAACAGGTCTATTTCTCAGTTCGGAACGGGTCTTTTTAATTTATTTGATTCATTCATTCATTCATCTCTCGTCTGTCTGGGTGGGAAAGCCCCATGTCCATTTTTTGGAACTGGTCCAACCTTTTGGACTCATGAAGACTGTAGGAGATATTTGTGCTCTGGTGAGCATCACCACACACTGAGGTTTTATTGCTTGGGATGTCTCTGGCCCCAGTGTAGCTGGGAAAGGAGAGGGTCATTAGGCAAACCCGGGTACCGCAGGTTGTCCTGTGGGGTTGGAACTCTGGGAGGTCTGAATCTGTGCCTTTAATTAATCACCTTTGGAAGGTGGGGCATGGTGTTAATGGGAACTAAGGAGACATCCTTCCTGCCATTAGCCTTTAGAATCTGGGGTGTGTAGTTTTGCTGCAAGAGTAATTTCTGAGTCATTATGGCAGTATGAGGCAATAACTGGTTTACAACAGAATGGACATGTTTCCACATAAATGAAAGAGCACGCCTCGTACCCTTGACCACACACAGCCTCTGATTGTTCGATGGGTTTACTTAGGGAACAGCAGTTATAGTCATAACTGTACAATATCCCATGTAGGTTTACATCTGTCATCCATAGCTGCTGACACACTCACAACATTACAGTCTCCTGATCAAATGGATTTGGCATAGAGTAAGAGCCCTTTCTGAAAGCATTCCTATTAGCCCACAATATGTTGTCTTATATCAAATAACATTTCCTTTGAAAGACCCTGCCCTGCTAGTACACCAAGACAGTCGATCTACCGGCACACACACATCCATCCATAAACATGTCATAGTGGGGGCCCAATGTTGAATTCATTTAATCATGAGATATGGTTCTAGGCATGTACAGTCAAGTCAAATTATTGGCACCCTTGATAAAGATGAGCAAAAAATACTGTATAAAATAAAATCTATTTTAATCTATTTTAATCTATTTTATGCTCCTAATTAAAAAAAAAAAAATATTATTCCAATCTAATTGCTCAGAGAAAGATTGAGATAATAAATAAATACAAATGATTTACACAAGGTCAATTATTGCCACCCCTGTTTTCAATACTTCAACGCCCTCCCCTTGCGAGGTTCTTTTCTGCACATATCCTTCTTTCATCACCAAACCCACCACTGGTATATGGCCAAAGAGATATATTTTCATGTCATCTGACCATGTCACCTATTCCAATCCATGTGCCAATGCTGTTTAGCAAACTCCAGGTGGTGCTATGGTCAGAAAAGTATGGTGCTGGATCTTTGATGTTATGGGGTTATTTTGCTTCCACTGGTCCTTGGGCACTTGTTGTAATAGGTTTTTTTTTATGTATTTTTTTTATTGAAATGTACATTTTCTCCCATATTAAGAGATACAGTAACAAAGAAAAAAAATGTTTTTGTTATTTTACGAACATAGACAGACATTAAACACAAAAGCTCAGTTTAAATATAGGAATTAGGTCCAACACATAGAACGTACTCAGTCAGTTCTTTGGAAATAGTAGGGAGCTCAATCTTAGAAAAGAAGTCCTCCGTTAATTTGGGTGCGTCATTTGTCATGTCTGAGGCATACAGATTTGCATAAAATGTCCTAAATGACTCATTTAGCCATTTTCACATAAATGGTTGCCATCCGAATCAGTAATAGTAGCAATTGACTGAGAGTCTGCGCTCTCAAGCTAGGTATGCCAAATATTATCGCCATGTTCGTAAAGCTTTTGCCTGACAAATTTTATTTTCAGCGTCCTGTGTTAGGAGTCAAACGTTGGTCTCAGTACTGATATTTATTTTGATAGGGCATGCAGGAGTGGGAATTTAGTCCTTCTCTTTAGTTGCCAATTCACCCTCTAACGTTTATTGCTTTTCACGTTTTTTCCCGACTCTTAGTGGCTAAGTATGACATAATCAGACCCCTGGCATATGTTTTACAGAAGGAGCGAGGGGTTATCTGTTGATTGAGAGAAATCCTTAACTTTTTTTAAAGTTTAGTTTTATGTCCAGGATCACCTCCCCATGAACAGATATGACTGCTTCCTATATTAGCAGATAAAACCAACTGAAAACACGTCCTGGACATTAAAAAAAAGTAATATTTTCTAGTCTGACATCCTATGAGGTACAGAGAAAAATGTGAACTTTCTGTTTGAGGGATGAAAGGTACTCCAGACATCAGCATACCCCAGATGATCACAAATAGATTTAAGCAACCTAGCTTGAGGAGAGGGTGAAACTATGCTACAAGGAAACTTGTCAAATAAGGGTGTTCAACAAACAAGTAAAATCTACTTCAACCACTGCAGTGTCTGTGCTTTTAAAAAAGTCTAGAAATACCTTAGTGAGGAAATCAGGGTGGTGAAAATGTCCTGCCCATGTAAAGTGCTTTTTAATTATAACAAAACAGCCACATTTTATCTTTCAAACAATTCAACACCTTAAGTGGGTGTTTTTTTTCTCAAGAATTGCCACACCTTTACTTCTGGGTGTAAATAACAGTCTTACCAACCAATATGCAGACTGAATCCTACTGTAAAGACAGGGTGGTACCTTTCCCCATGGGTTGAACTCTCCTCATTCTCACTGAGCCTAAACAAACTATATACATTTACATTTACATTTGAGTCATTTAGCAGACGCTCTTATCCAGAGCGACTTACAAATTGGTGCATTCACCTTATGACATCCAGTGGAACAGCCACTTTACAATAGTGCATCTAAATCTTTTAAGGGGGGGGGGTGAGAAGGATTACTTTATCCTATCCTAGGTATTCCTTAAAGAGGTGGGGTTTCAGGTGTCTCCGGAAGGTGGTGATTGACTCCGCTGTCCTGGCGTCGTGAGGGAGTTTGTTCCACCATTGGGGGCCAGAGCAGCGAACAGTTTTGACTGGGCTGAGCGGGAACTGTACTTCCTCAGTGGTAGGGAGGCGAGCAGGCCAGAGGTGGATGAACGCAGTGCCCTTGTTTGGGTGTAGGGCCTGATCAGAGCCTGGAGGTACTGAGGTGCCGTTCCCCTCACAGCTCCGTAGGCAAGCACCATGGTCTTGTAGTGGATGCGAGCTTCAACTGGAAGCCAGTGGAGAGAGCGGAGGAGCGGGGTGACGTGAGAGAACTTGGGAAGGTTGAACACCAGACGGGCTGCGGCGTTCTGGATGAGTTGTAGGGGTTTAATGGCACATGCAGGGAGCCCAGCCAACAGCGAGTTGCAGTAATCCAGACGGGAGATGACAAGTGCCTGGATTAGGACCTGCGCCGCTTCCTGTGTGAGGCAGGGTCGTACTCTGCGGATGTTGTAGAGCATGAACCTACAGGAACGGGCCACCGCCTTGATGTTAGTTGAGAACGACAGGGTGTTGTCCAGGATCACGCCAAGGTTCTTAGCGCTCTGGGAGGAGGACACAATGGAGTTGTCAACCGTGATGGCGAGATCATGGAACGGGCAGTCGTTCCCGGGAGGAAGAGCAGCTCCGTCTTGCCGAGGTTCAGCTTGAGGTGGTGATCCGTCATCCACACTGATATGTCTGCCAGACATGCAGAGATGCGATTCGCCACCTGGTCATCAGAAGGGGGAAAGGAGAAGATTAATTGTGTGTCGTCTGCAAAGCAATGATAGGAGAGACCATGTGAGGTTATGACAGAGCCAAGTGACTTGGTGTATAGCGAGAATAGGAGAGGGCCTAGAACAGAGCCCTGGGGGACACCAGTGGTGAGAGCGCGTGGTGAGGAGACAGATTCTCGCCACGCCACCTGGTAGGAGCGACCTGTCAGGTAGGACGCAATCCAAGCGTGGGCCGCGCCGGAGAGGGTGGAGAGGAGGATCTGATGGTTCACAGTATCGAAGGCAGCCGATAGGTCTAGAAGGATGAGAGCAGAGGAGAGAGAGTTAGCTTTAGCAGTGCGGAGCACCTCCGTGATACAGAGAAGAGCAGTCTCAGTTGAATGACTAGTCTTGAAACCTGACTGATTTGGATCAAGAAGGTCATTCTGAGAGAGATAGCGGGAGATATGAACCCAAACTATACTACACCTGAAAAATAGACATGTAAAGTTCCAAAAGGGGGTTTCCCCACTAGTTAGCATGCAGGCGATTGTAGATGTAGACTCTTTAAGTCTGCATAACCACTCTATAGATTAATCATTTATACCTATGAAAATGAATTAAGGAGATTGAGGCTCATCCACCTAAGACCAAGTGTTGGCACCAATATAAATTCACACAGATCAGTCTGCGCTATGGTAGCAGTTATTGTAGCGAAAAACTATATAAATATATATATAGTTTTATCTCACTTAGGTTGGAGTCATTAACTCGTTTTCCAACCACTCAACACATTTCTGGTTTAACAAACTATAGTTTTGGCAAGTCTGTTAAAACTATAGTTTTGGCAAGTCTGACATCTACTTTGTGCATTTACACAAGTCATTTTTCCAACAATTGTTTACAGACAGATTATTTCACTTATAATTCACTGTACCACAATTCCAGTGGGTCAGAAGTTTACATGCACTAAGTTGACTGTGCCTTTAAACAGCTTGAAAAATTCCAGAAAATGATGTCATGGCTTCAGAAGCTTCTGATAGGCTAATTCACATCATTTGAGTCAATTGGAGGTGTACCTGTGAATGTATTTCAAGGCCTACCTTCAAATTCAGTGCCTCTTTGCTTGGAATTGTGATATAATCTGTCTGTAAACAATTGTTGGAAAAATTACTTGTGTCATGTACAAAGTAGATGTCCTAACCAACTTGCCAAAACTATAGTTTAACAAGAAATTTGTGGAGTGGTTGAAACACTTATGTTGGAGTCATTAAAACTAGTTTGTCAACTTCCGACTTCAACTGTATATCTTAAAGTGTAACTTTAATCGGACTTGAGATGACCAAAAAACGGTGAGGTTTATCGCAGAGGCCCAATCGATTCTGATGTCAGACGTATTGCCACGTGATAGGCCATTTTTTTTAAATGTCAGTGACATTCGAGTGTAGGCACTAGGCAGCTAATTTAGGATCTGAACAATCTAATTGAGTTGTTTGCATTTGTTTAATTCTTCAGAGTTATGCAAAAGTATTAAGGCATGCAGTTGACCTTTTTAAAAAAGATGATAGTTTTCCTCTCACCTACCCACCCCACCCACTAGCACGTACTCTGTCATATTTGATTCACAGTCCAGCTGAGAAAGTCTACTCCAGGCGTCGGAAACGTAACGTTTGATTTTAAGAAAAAGTATGTCTGTTTAGGAGCTAGAAAATCATTAGTTGAATGGTCGTCATCCACTGATCCAAGAACACACCAGGATGCTGTAGGAACATATCTCTCTGCGGTCGTGATCTCAGAGCTGTGGTTTGTTTTTCTCTGGCTTCACTGGAGGAAATCAAGCAGCTCCATTTGTGAAATGATCAGTTAAGACTGGACTTTGTGTAACAATGTAAATGCACCACCAACGGGGCTTAGTGGAGCACTTCACATAGGCTATGTTATTGTGTATTGCTTCATCATCCAGAAGGAAAGGCGGGAGAACACCTCCCTCCTGCGTTCTTATCACGAGTTCTTGTCACTTTGTTTATTTTCCTTTCAGCTTTCCTTCACAAATGAATTGGCTCAGTACTTTATCTGTAAAGATAAACACATCTCTTTTCTTCTCCAAAGGGTTTGAGAAACCATTTTTAAAAAGGTGTATCATATCCATAACAAATGTGATCTCAATGCTGTTTTTCATTTCTAATCACTCAAAATAGCTGAAACTGCTCTCTACTCAGCAGGCATCAAATAAGCAGTGTTACAATTACTTTGGCTTAACTCTTTGGATTGCCTACTCTTTGGCCAACAGTCATTGCTTTAAACCCCATTGGGGCTTCTAATTATATACCTAACCACATACTGTTTGGCACCCTTACTACTTTCCCCCCCGAGTCAATACATTTTTAGAAAGACCTTTGGCAGCGATTTACTGTCTTTTTTTGGGTATGTCACAAGCGCTTTGCACACCTGTATTGTGCAATATTTGGCCATTATTCTTAACTTATTCAAGCTCTGTCAAGGTGTTGTGGATCATAGCTAGACATCAATTTTCAAGTTTTGCCATAAGTTTTAACAGATTTCAGTCAAAACTGTAACTTGGCCACTCGAACATTGAATTCCTTGGTAAGCAACTCCAGTGTAGATTTGGAATTGTTTTGTAGGTTATTGTCCTGCTGAAAGGTGAATTCCTCTCCCAGTGTCTGGTATAAAGCATCCAAGTATTTTGCCTCTGCTTAGCCCATTCCGAAAAATTCCCCAGTCTTTGCTGATGTCAAACATACCCATAATATGATGCAGCCACCACCAGGCATGAAAATTAGACCATTACTCTGATGTGTTGTTGGATTTGCCTTAAACATAAGGCTTTGCATTTAGGCCAGAAAGTCAATTCCTTTGCTGTTTTTTTGCAGTATTATTTTAGTGCCTTGATGCATGTTTTGGAATATTTTGATTCTGTATATATTTATAGTTATTTTCATTCTGTCATTTAGGTTATTATGGAGTCACTACAATGTTGTTGAACCAGCATCAGTTTCCTCCCATCACAGCTATTGGACTCTGTAGCTATTTTAAAATCACAAATGGCCTCATGGTGACATTCCGAAGCAGTTTCCTTCCAGTCCTGCAGCTCAGTTCAGAAGGACAACTGCATCTTTGATCTGTCTGGGTGGTTAAATAAATCCACAGTATAATTATTAACCTGTCCAATGTCTCATTTGTTATTGTTACCCATCTACCAATTCAGTATTTGACAGAGGAAGGAGTAGTCATAAAATAATGTAAACACCTCCATGTGACTTATGTGATTTGTTTTGCCAAACTTTAGGCTTGCCTAAACAAATGAGGGTGAATATTTATGCAACGACTATTTGTTATTGAATTTCTATTTTAGTAAAAAAAAACATTTCCACTTTGACATGGATTATTTTGTGTAGATCAAAAAGCTTCATTTACCATTATCTCGTGAGAACATTGACCTTTTTATAGTACCAGTGCAACCTGCGATGCTCTCCAGTGGACTAACAATGACACCTTAGCACGCTGAGCATTTATGCTGGCTGGATCCACAAAGTTTTGGCACAGCTGTGTTGATCATTTTGTTTCCTAATGATTTGAATTTTACCTACAGTACCAGGGGCGTCATGCGCCCATTATTTTAGAGGGGACACAAAGTACGTGAGGATGGATGTGGGGTGGTTGGAGAATTGTGCATTTTTCAAACACCTGAAACTATCATTTCGAAAACAAAACATTTATTATTTCAGTGAAATACGGAACTGTTCCGTATTTTATCTAACAGGTGGCATCCATAAGTCTAAATATTGCTGTTACATTGCACAACCTTCAATGTTCTGTCATAATTATGTCAAATTCTGGCAAATCAGTCAGTACGCAACGAGCCAGACGGCCCAAACTGTTGCATATACCCTGACTCTGCGTGCAATGAACGCAAGAGAAGTGACACAATTTGCCTAGTTAATATTGCCTGCTAACATGAATTTCTTTTAACTATATATGCAGGTTTAAAATATATACTTCATTTCGAAATGATTTGATCATATTAATAACCTAAGGCTCGTATTTCTGTGTTATTATATAATAATTAAGTCTATGATTTGATAGAGCAGTCTGACTGAGCGATGGTAGGCACCAGCAGGCTCGTAAGCATTCATTCAAACAGCACTTTCCTGCGTTTGCCTGCAGCTCTTCGCAATGCTTCAAGCACAGCGCTGTTTATGACCTCAAGCCTATCAACTCCCGAGATTAGGCTGGCAATACTAAAGTACCTATTAGAACATCCAATAGTCAAAGGTATGAGATATACAAATGGTATAGAGAGAAATAGTCCTATAATTATAACCTAAAACTTCTTACTTGGGAATATTGAAGACTCATGTTAAAAGGAACCACCAGCTTTCATACGTTCTCATGTTCTGAACAAGGAACTTTAACGTTAGCTTTTTTACATGGCACATATTGCACTTTTACTTTCTTCTCCGACACTTTGTTTTTGCATTATTTAAACCAAATAGAACATGTTTCATTATATTGTATTATATTAAGTAAAAATAATTGTGTTCATTGTTCATTCAGTATTGTTGTAATTGGCATTATTACAAATATATATATATATATATATATATATATATATATGCTTTTTTTTGGTCCTCAATCGGTATCGGTGTTGAAAAATAATAATCGGTCTACTCCCAATACTATGTAAAAAAATAAATATATATATATTCTTCTCCGTAGGTTATCTAAGCAGTTAATTGCTAAATCGTAATTTAAATCAAGTACTTTTCTGCATATCTAAGCAAACCCCTTGGTGTCTGTGTCCTCCTGAATGGTGTTTCTTTAAAAAAAAGTTTTTAAGAAACTAAATATGCTTCTCTGCATCTCTGTGGGTGAAATATTGAAAGGAATGTTGTCTTATTTAGTAATTGCTTGCTTTTCTAAAGTTCGATAAGACAAGCTACTCTAACTTGATTGATAGCTTGAAATGGCTTCGTATCTAGTTTTATGAGGTTGTAAGATGGGTTCCCAATCTAGCTGGTTAGTCAAAGCCAACTTCATAAAATTGCTCTGTGGCTAGTATTACGGAGGGGGAAAAAATGTGTTTGATTTATTCATCAAGAAGGAATCAATAGGCTACATAGCTTGATCAGATTAATTTACAAACATACCTATTGCCTGTCACTGGCAGCTAAAATCAAATCAACCGCAGTGTGTCACTCTATCCTCCCCTGACGATACTGCATCCACTAGAGTATCTAGCATCCTGCCTCGGCATCTCTTATGCTCTATGCACCTTGGAAGGAACCAGTCAGTGTGCCCCCTCAGCAAAATACAGATGATGGATTTTTGTTGTTGTTTGTAAGTAATTATGATAAAACATGGGCTTAATTGTTTAGTAATTAATTGAACATCTGAAAAATGTAAAAACAGGACAAATCTGAGGGGGCAGTGCCTGTGGTTTGACAACACTGCACTACGCTAGGGTTAAGTGGATATACTGAATAACATAGCAAGGAGTCCTCCACACTGACATTTGTATAGCTGTATGGTCTGTATTCAGGACTAAACATTGGTATGCAACAGCTGCTGTAGCACTGACCAGAGTTGAACCATACAAATGCAAATTGATCATGATCTGAGAGATTAGGCTTCATAGTGGCCATTGCTTATGTGTGTAATGGCCAGAAGAGAACATGATCGTTCGTGTACAACGATTACTAGTATCTAAACCATGTAGGCCTTGTCGAGTCTTTGGCTATGCCGGATTAAGTGATATGACATGCTATTCTATAAAATAATTTCTCCGTAATTACTATTACCTGATTTGAGCTAATAATGTAATTAACTAGAGTCGGGCACCACAAATTAATATTTATAGAGCTGTTATCTTCCGAATAAACTCTTAAAGAGCTAGTAATATTTTACATCAATAGCAGTCCATATCAATCGTATCAGTCTCATCTGAAAGTTGTAAATTCTTAGTTATCTGCACGAACCCTGGCTAACAATTTGAATCAGCAATACAAAATTGGGTTGAATTATTTATTTACTAAATACCTAACTGTTAGGATAATTATGATTAAATGACTGAACAAATCATTTTAAATGGAACTGTAACTAAGTAAAACGTATACTCTGTTTTATTATATCTGATTAACAATATGAGTTCATAAGAAGGGATTGTGTGACACGGACAAGGAGTAATTAAAGTTAATGAACACCATTCCAACTAGGAAGAAACGAATGGGTTGGACTGTGTAAACAAATAAAGTCGTTAACCTAATGTTGAACCTACAGAAACTTAGCTCTGGGGTTTTTAGATAAGGCAGTGAGTGCATTCCTAAGTTTTCTGTTAATTAGAACTGTCAGCTCAGTGGTGATCGATAATGTTCAGGGGTCAAAAGCTATCTGGGAGTGTATTAGTAAGTTAGAATGAACTTTTCACCTCACTTTGTCCCGGTCGAGAGGAGGGGATTCTGTTAAAGCAATGAAATGACGTCATGGTCTGTATATAAACTGTTGCTCGTGATTAAGTGGGAGTGCGCTCCGAGAATAAATTCTGTTACCTATTATTTAAAGACTGGTCTGCGTCTATTTTATGCAAACAAGAATCTTAGAAATTCTCATAAAATAGATTAAGAGTTTTCAATTGATGAAAGCACATTGGCATAATTCAATTACATTAACACTAACTAATCACACAGAATTAAATTATAACTAGCGGGCGGAACAGATATGACAGCTTGTTACACAAAAGAAAAGGGGCTGGGTTGAGTGAAGGAGCGGGAAGACTGAGGAACAAAGGCGAAGTTGTGCTATCGTAAATACAGTATCTTATGCATTCTAAATTACCGCCCATTTTAAAAAGGAAAATGCAATAAATATTTACTTTGAGCTGCGCTTCAGTAGGTTGGTGGTAGATGGAAGGCCGTGTTGCCCAACCGAGTCCTTTGAAGAATGTCTCTTGTGGTCAATTGGAAACGTTGTAGTAATGTTGTTGTGTGGTAGATGGGATACTCTGTCTGTTCCTTTCTCACCTGCGTTTGCAGCTGCTGTTGCTAACTCAATGGCTAGGAGGTATCACTTCTGTAGTGAATAAGTGTTCAAAGTTCATACCATTCGCAACCAAAGCTCATGGTGATGTTGGCTTCGTTCTGTAGTTATTATCTGAACCATTCTGACATAGGACCGTCGTCCTATATCCACTGAACAGGAAGTTCTATTGTCGTATAGGAAGGGAGAAAAGGGGTGTGTTTCATAGTTTACAACCTCTCTCTTCACGTGGGCGGGTCAATGAGTGAGCAGCCCTATCTTATGAAATCCCACATCTCACATTTTTGAAGCTAAAATCACAAATAATTTCATATTCATACATTTAAATTGAACAACAATTCCATTTGAATCCGATAACTCTGATGTGTAGACTTTCCACTGTAGAGTTTGTCATCTTATCATTGATGAGAATGTCTCAGATGACAACCGAACTGACATCATATTCATTAAGTACCACCGCATATTCAGATTACCAGAATATAGTTCATTTCCCCCCACCTACTGATGTTCCCAGAATCTCTGTTAACCAAGGGTTTTGCAAATGTAACCTCAGTCGGGTAGAGAGAGGAAAAAGGGGGGAAGAGGTATTTATGACTGTCATAAACCTACCCCCCCAGGCCAACGTCATGACAGCCTTAACTGGGGATTTGGGAATTGTTCTTTGGTGTTTATAAAAAATATGTATATATATATTTTTTTTAAACATAGATTTGCCATGCTTTTGTGGCAACATAAATTCTAAGTGATTTTCAGTGGGGCATTCGCCATTCTGATTTGTTTTATACTGTTCAATCCAACTTCAACCCCCCCACATCATTTCAACACTTTCGGGTAGGACTGCCTGATGTCTTATATGGCATAGAGTTGTTGATTGGTGAACTGTTTTAAATCATGGGAATATAATGATTATTGTAATTCAATAGTTGATATAGTCGGCTGCACTTTGAATACATTGTTTGACATCACAAGAACAGGAAGCCAGGGAGAAATTGGGAAAGGGTGGGAACCGAAGTGTTAGTCAGTGTTTCCTTGGGGACCGTATATGATGTTATATTTAGCTAGCTAGCATATTCATGTTTTGCTTTTTCCTCTCTGATTTAGAAGATACCATTGCACAAACATACTGATCTAGGCTTACACCAGCACTGGTATCAGGCTGTATTTTATCTAGCTACATTTGTGCTGATTCTGATTTTACAGCTACCTAGTGATTTTAGCATTAGTGGCTAACAATGTATTTTAGCCACAACTTGCTAAGAAAAGACAAACTAGCTGTTTGCAGACAAACTAATAGTGTAATTTGGTTTTAAACAACTCCTTGACCAATGTCGATTCAACTATTTTTATTAAATTTTTTCCTGAGCGCTCAGTTTCTCTAGAGTTGAATCAGATCAAGCACAAACTGTGCGACGAAGTTTCCAACAGGCCAATATTCTATGTAGTTTAGCACAGAAAATGGGGTAATTAACTACAATAACCATTGTCCATTGCGTGCCTATTTGTTCGGTCTGTGTTTCTTTTACACCTACTAGGTTAGGTTAGTGTGGGGCAGACAGAGTGAGAGAAGAGACCGAAGACTGCTCGATTGAGAGGGATGGAGAGCAGTTGCTTCGAGGTATCTCTACATGAAAATACATGATCTAAGTGATTGCTAGTTGTTATTCAGTCATAAGTATTAAGTCTTATTTACTTTGAATAACTACAAAAATTGTGATTTGTAAGGCTGCATTGGCAGCAGCTCTATAGAGATGAGATGACTTCAATTTAAATAATGGTAGTCAAATGAAACTAATGTAATCGGTGCATAAAATGAACTTTGTTTCACCAGCCACTGTGGTAAGTAGATTTAAAAATCTACAAGCCACTCAGATTTTTAACAGCCCCCAAAAACACTTGCTGCTAAAATAACACCCACAAAACACAAAAAAACATGAGCAAATGTATTACTAATAAGATGTAACTAATGTGGTATATTGAATAAAACATTTGTTGTAACCGAGTCTTTTTTCTTCTCCACAATGTCATGGTATCCAATTGTTTAGTAGCTACTATCTTGTCTCATCGCTACAACTCCCGTACGGGCTCGGGAGAGACTAAGGTTGAAAGTCATGCGTCCTCCGATACACAACCCAACCAAGCCGCACTGCTTCTTAACACAGCGAGCATCCAACCCGGAAGCGAGCCGCACCAATGTGTCAGAGGAAGCACCTGGCAACCTTGGTTAAAGCGCACTGCGCCCGGCCCACCACAGGAGTCGCTGGTGCGCGACAAGGATATCCCTACCTAACCCGGACAACGCTAGGCCAATTGTGCGTCGCTCCACGGACCTCCCGGTCGCAGCCGGTTACGACAGAGCCTGGGCGCGAACCCAGAGTCGCTGGTGGCTGCAGTCGCTGGTGGCGACTGGTGGCTGCAGTACAGCGCCCTTAACCACTGCGCCACCCGGGAGGCTGTAACCAGAGTCTTTTAACCAAAATATCACAGATGACAAATGTTCAACTGCGGTGGGAGATTACCATGGTAACGTGACTGGAGTCATGTTTGTGCCTGTGAGATTGAAGTAGCCAAGAAACACAAGGACTTCTGTGTGTTATGTATGTCTATAGTGTACAGTGGCAAGAAAAAATGTGAACCCTTTGGAATTTCCTGGATTTCTCCATAAATTGGTCATACAATTATCTGCTCTTCATCTAGGTCACAACAATAGACAAACACAGTCTGCTTAAACTAATAACAATGTTTTCATGTCTTTATTGAACACAGTGTAAACATTCACAGTGCAAGGTGGAAAAAAATTGATTTGATAACTTCCTTCGGCAGCAATAACCTCAACCAAACGTTTTCTGTAGTTGCGGATCAGACAGACCTGCACAACGGTCAGGAGGAGTTTGACCATTCCTCTCGTTTCAGTTCAGCAATATTCTTGGGATATCTGGTGTGAACTGCTCTCTTGAGGTCATGCCACAGCATCTCAATCGGGTTGCGGTCAGGACTCTGACTGGGCCACTCCAGAAGTGTTATTTTCTTCTGTTGAAGCCATTCTGTTGTTGATTTACTTCTGTGTTTTGGGTCCTGTTGCACCACCCAACTTCTGTTGCGCTTCAATTGTCTGATATCCTTACACTCTCCTCAAACTTGGGAATTAATTTTTACATGGGCTACAATTACCCGGGCCCACGACCGGTCTGTCGATGTCACCGCAAGAAGAGGAATAAACAGACTCACCCCATCGCGACGTCCCCCAAAGGTTAGCTCTCTAGCCCTCGCTATCTCCCTGCTTGCTAATTCGGCCTGCTAACGGCTAGCTTGTCTAGCCCGGGCCTACGAACTGTTAGCTTGTTAGCACAGGCCTGCTAACCATCTGACTCACCGCATCCCAAACACTCTGAACCCATTTACTTTCTATCTCTCTTTGATTTTTATTTTGTTTATACCTTCCGGAAACCTGCCTCACCCACTGTGATACGGAATCGCTATCACTTTTAATTTTTATTTTATTTTTATGACACACTCAAGAACCTCCAGACGCTAACCAGCTAACTAGCTACAAGCTATTTAGTCATTGTTAGTTTTTTTTTAAAAACCTGGATAACACTCGCCAGCCCAGCTTCCCTGCCCATCCACCGCTGCCCCCTGGACACTGATCTCTTGGCTACATAGCTGACGCACGCTGGACTGTCCATTAATCACGGTACTCCATTCTGCTTGTTTGTTTTATCTGTCGGCCCAGTTGCCTAGTCAACGCCATTTTACCTGCTGTTTGTTGTGCTAGCTGATTAGCATCGCCTACTGTTTTTAGCTAGCTTTCCCAATTCAACACCTGTGATTACTGTATGCCTCGCTGTATGTCTCTCCCAAATGTCAATATGCCTTGTATACTGTTGTTCAGGTTAGTTATCATTGTTTTAGTTCACAATGGAGCCCCTAGATCCACTCTGCATACCCCTGTTACCTCCTTTGTCCCACCCCCCACACATGCGGTGACCTCACCCATTACAACCAGCATGTCCAGAGATACAACCTCTCTCATCATCACCCAGTGCCTGGGCTTACCTCCGCTGTACCCGCACCCCACCATACCCCTGTCTGCGCATTATGCCCTGAATATATTCTACCATGCCCAGAAACCTGCTCCTCTTATCCTCTGCCCCCAACGCTCTAGGCGACCAGTTTTGATAGCCTTTAGCCGCACCCTCATACTACTCCTTCTCTGTTCCGCGGGTGATGTGGAGGTAAACCCAGGCCCTGCATGTCCCCAGGTACCCTCATTTGTTGACTTCTGTGATCGAAAAGTCTTGGTTTTATGCATGTCAACATCAGAAGCCTCCTCCCTAAGTTTGTTTTACTCACTGCTTTAGCACACTCTGCTAACCCTGATGTCCTTGCCGTGTCTGAATCCTGGCTCAGGAAGGCCACCAAAAATTCAGAGATTTCCATACCCAACTATAACATCTTCCGTCAAGATAGAACTGCCAAAGGGGCGGAGTCGCAGTCTACTGCAGAGATAGCCTGCAAAGTAATGGCAAAGTAATGTCATACTTTCCAGGTCCATACCCAAACAGTTTGAACTACTAATTTTGAAAATTACTCTCTCCAGAAACAAGTCTCTCACTGTTGCCGCCTGCTACCGACCCCGTCAGCTCCCAGCTGTGCCCTGGACACCATTTGTGAATTGATCGCCCCCATCTAGCTTCAGAGTTTGTTCTGTTAGGTGACCTAAACTGGGATATGCTTAACACCCCGGCAGTCCTACAATCTAAGCTAGATGCCCTCAATCTCACTCAAATCATCAAGGAACCCACCAGGTACAACCCTAACTCTGTAAACAAGGGCACCCTCATAGACGTCATCCTGACCAACTGGCCCTCCAAATATACCTCCGCTGTCTTCAACCAGGATCTCAGCGATCACTGCCTCATCGCCTGTATCCACCACGGAGCCGCAGTCAAACGACCACCCCTCATCACTGTCAAACGCTCCCTAAAACACTTCTGTGAGCAGGCCTTTCTAATCGACCTGGCCCGTGTATCCTGGAAGGACATTGACCTCATCCCGACAGTTGAGGATGCCTGGTCATTCTTTAAAAGTAACTTCCTCACCATTTTGGATAAGCATGCTCCGTTCAAAAATGCAGAACCAAGAACAGATACAGCCCTTGGTTCACTCCAGACCTGACTGCCCTCGACCAGCACAAAAACATCCTGTGGCGGACTGCAATAGCATCGAATAGCCCCGTGATATGCAACTGTTCAGGGAAGTCAGGAACCAATACACGCAGTCAGTCAGGAAAGCTAAGGCCAGCTTCTTCAGGCAGAAGTTTGCATCCTGTAGCTCCAACTCCAAAAAGTTCTGGGACACTGTGAAGTCCATGGAGAACAAGAGCACCTCCTCCCAGCTGCCCACTGCACTGAGGCTAGGAAACACGGTCTCCACCGATAAATCCATGATTATCGAAAACTTCAATAAGCACTTCTCAACGGCTGGCCATGCCTTCCGCCTGGCTACTCCAACCTCGGCCAACAGCTCCGCCCCCCCCGTAGTTCCTCACCCAAGCCTCTCCAGGTTCTCCTTTACCCAAATCCAGATAGCAGATGTTCTGAAAGAGCTGCAAAACCTGGACCCGTACAAATCAGCTGGGCTTGACAATCTGGACCCGCTATTTCTGAAACTATCTGCCGCCATTGTCGCAACCCCTATTACCAGCCTGTTCAACCTCTCTTTCATATCGTCTGAGATCCCCAAGGATTGAAAGCTGCCGCAGTCATCCCCCTCTTCAAAGGGGGAGACACCCTGGACCCAAACTGCTATAGACCTATATCCATCCTGCCCTGCCTATCTAAGGTCTTCGAAAGCCAAGTCAACAAACAGGTCACTGACCATCTCGAATCCCACCGTACCTTCTCCGATGTGCAATCTGGTTTCCGAGCCGGTCACGGGTGCACCTCAGCCACACTCAAGGTACTAAATGATATCATAACCGCCATCGATAAAAGACAGTACTGTGCAGCCGTCTTCATCGACCTCGCCAAGGCTTTCGACTCTGTCAATCACCAAATTCTTATCGGCAGACTCAACAGCCTCGGTTTTCCGGATGACTGCCTTGCCTGGTTCACCAATTACTTTGCAGACAGAGTTCAGTGTGTCAAATCAGAGGGCATGCTGTCCGGTCCTCTGGCAGTCTCTATGGGGGTGCCACAGGGTTCAATTCTCGGGCCGACTCTTTTCTCTGTATATATCAATGATGTTGCTCTTGCTGCGGGCGATTCCCTGATCCACCTCTACGCAGACGACACCATTCTATATACTTTCGGCCCGTCATTGGACACTGTGCTATCAAACCTCAAACGAGCTTCAATGCCATACAGCACTCCTTCCGTGGCCTCCAACTGCTCTTAAACGCGAGTAAAACCAAATGCATGCTTTTCAACCGATCGCTGCCTGCACCCGCATGCCCGACTAGCATCACCACCCTGGATGGTTCCAACCTTGAATATGTGGACATCTATAAGTACCTAGGTGTCTGGCTAGACTGCAAACTCTCCTTCCAGACTCACATCAAACATCTCCAATCAAAAATCAAATCCAGAGTCGGCTTTCTATTCCGCAACAAAGCCTCCTTCACTCACGCTGCCAAGCTTACCCTAGTAAAACTGACTATCCTACCGATCCTCGACTTTGGCGATGTCATCTACAAAATGGCTTCCAACACTCTACTCAGCAAACTGGATGCAGTCTATCACAGTGCCATCCGTTTTGTCACTAAAGCACCTTATACCACCCACCACTGCGACTTGTATGCTCTAGTCGGCTGGCCCTCACTACATATTCATCGCCAGACCCACTGGCTCCAGGTCATCTACAAGTCCATGCTAGGTAAAGCTCCGCCTTATCTCAGCTCACTGGTCACGATGGCAACACCCATCCGTAGCACGCGCTCCAGCAGGTGTATCTCACTGATCATCCCTAAAGCCAACACCTCATTTGGCCGCCTTTCGTTCCAGTACTCTGCTGCCTGTGACTGGAACGAATTGCAAAAATCGCTGAAGTTGGAGACTTTTATCTCCCTCACCAACTTCAAACATCAGCTATCCGAGCAGCTAACCGATCGCTGCAGCTGTACATAGTCTATAGGTAAATAGCTCACCCTTTTTCACCTACCTCATTCCCATACTGTTTTTATACTGTTTTTATTTATTTACTTTTCTGCTCTTTTGCACACCAATATCTCTACCTGTACATGCCCATCTGATCATTTATCACTCCAGTGTTAATCTGCAAAATTGTATTATTCGCCTACCTCCTCATGCCTTTTGCACACATTGTATATAGACTGCCCATTTTTTTCTACTGTGTTATTGACTTGCTAATTGTTTACTCCATGTGTAACTCTGTGTTGTCTGTTCACACTGCTATGCTTTATCTTGGCCAGGTCGCAGTTGCAAATGAGAACTTGTTCTCAACTAGCCTACCTGGTTAAATAGAAGGTGAAATAAAAATAAAATAAATCAAATTCAGGCCCTGAGGCAGCAAAGCAGCCCCAAACCATGATGCTTCCTCCACCATACTTTACAGTTGGGATGAGGTTTTGATGTTGGTGTGCGGTAACTTTTTTTCTCCAAACATAGTGTTCCTTCCAAACAACTCAGCTGTAGTTTAATCTGTCCACAGAATATTTTGCCAGTAGTGCTGTGGAACATCACTTTTGCAAACTTCAGACGTGCAGCTCACATCAAAGAAATGGTTAATTATCAGTAACAGGAATTGAAATGACGGGAAGCAGGAGGGAATCTGCTTCAGTAAGGACTTTTAATCTGTTATTTAACTAGTTTATTGATATTGTTGGTTTGATGTTCATGTTTTTGCTAGGGCCCGAGGTGGTACCAGTATCACGATAATCATTAGTATCGTGTCAAGCAAACACCACCACAACAACTATTTCCGCTAGCAAATACAGTATGTATGCTGTTTTTCTTTTCTTTTGGAACTGAGGAAGAGTGAAGTTAACTTTCTTGCTCTGCAACACAGCCTTAATTGGAAATAATCTGAGCATTAGGCTACTATCTGGTGGCCAAGGTAAAACCGCTTCCAATGCTCAATTGCTCATCGTCTGCCACTATCCAAAGAAGCTCACACCACTTTTTATAGGACTGACCACAGTCCCAATGGATAAATGATGTTTCCAGAGATCGATCGGAACAGAGGAAAACCCCAGTGTGGCCTCTAGTTTTAGCTTTTCGTGGCTTTTGCTTTGCGTTTCTTTCCCCAAGACTGTCCTTTGACTGACTCCCTGTGAGCACATCATTATTTACCGACAAACAATCATGCATGGACACCAATACACTCACACACACACACACGTGCGCATGTTAACATAGGGCTTTGTTACCCATGGTCACAGGCATTTCTTTAGCACTAAATCTCATATAAGCTAATGTGGAATGCTTGTTGTTTGACCGACTGCCAAGTGGATAAGTGTTCAGATTCGAATTACTACACATTGTTCAAAACTTGTATAATCCACTCCCTTAGCTGATTTATGTGGAATTGTTTGAAGTTTAAGCAGATTGATAGTTCTGTTTCTCTTCATGGAGGTAATGCCTCTGGGCTACAATGTAGCCTGATAGCAGTCATTTCCGCATCTCATAAGCAATAAGTTATACCAAAACGACATCCATGGCATATAGAAAAAGCTACTTCTCTATAACCCCATTTCTAAAATGTAGATTTTGAAATTTCCTCTCCGATATTAGCTGCTATCATCTAATCTAAAATGAAGCAATTTGATCTGCCAGGATATCGTTGCCCAATATCCTTTGAGGATGTGAAAACGACTCATTGCAGTTGTCGTGTGTGGGCAATTCCGGATGGACTGTCTTTAAAGTAATGATGGACTATCATTTCTCTTTGCTTATTTAAGCTGTTCTTGCCATAATATGGATTTGGTCTTTTACCAAATAGGGCTATTTTCTGTATACCACCCCTATCTTGTCACAACACAACTGATTGGCTCAAACGCATTAAGGAAAGAACTTCCACAAATTAACTTAACAAGGCACACCTGTTAATTGAAATGCATTCCAGGTTTCTACCTCATGAAGTTGGGTGGCTACTTTGAAGAATCTCAAATATAAAATACATTTTGATTTGTTTAACACTTTTTTTGTTTTCTACATGATTCCATGTGTTATTTCATAGTGAAGACATCAAAACTATAATTATATAATGTAGAAAATAGTACAAATAAAAACTCTGGAATGAGTAGGTGTCAACTTTTGACTGGTACTGTATTCACACCCCTGAGTCAATTCTTTGAAGAAGCAACTTCGGCAGCGATTACAGCTGTGAGTCTGTGTTTGTCTCTAAGAGCTTTCCACACCTGGATTATGAAACATTTGCGCATTTTATTATTTAAAAAATAATTCAAACTCTGTGAAATTGGTTGTTGATCATTGCTAGACAACCATTTTCTGGTCTTGCCGTAGACTTTCAAGTAGATTTAAGGCAAAACTGTCACTCGACCACTGGACTATTCACGGTCTTCTTGATAAACATCTCCAGTGTAGATTTTGCCTTGTGTTATAGGTTATTGGCCTGCTGAAAGGTGAATTCATCTCCCAGTGTCTGGTGGAATGCGGACTGAACCAGGTTTTCCTCTAGGATTTTGCCTGTGCTTAGCTCCATTCCATAAACCAATTATTTTTACTGAAAAGTCCTTAACGATTGCAAGCATACCCATAACATGGTGCAGCCACCATTATGCTTGAAAATATGGTGGTACTATATAGTGGTACTAAATAATGTTTGGGGCAAAACCAACACATAACACTTTGTATTCAGGACAAAAAGTGAATTGCTTTTCTATTATGTTCAGGCTTCTTTTCACGCTGTCAATTAGGTTAGTATTGTGCCCTTTGCCCTTAGTATACTCGCCCTTTGCGAGGCATTGGAAAACCTCCCTGGTCTTTGGTTGAATCTGTTTGAAATTCACCCCTCAAGTGAGGGATTATTACAGATAATTTAATGCCTACCTCATCCCTGTACAAAAGTATCTAGGACAGTATTTGTGCAGCTTATTATGGGACTTTTTAAGCACATTTTTAATCCTGAATTTTAAGCTTGCCCTAACAAAGAGGTTGAATACTTATTGACTCAAGACATTTCAGCTTTTCAAATTAATGTGTGTAAACTTTTTTTGTTTTGTTTGTTTTTTTACATAATTCCACTTTAACATTGAGGTATTGTGTTGTGAATACTTTCTGAAGGCACTGTATCTACATCAAATATCTTGTACCTCATAGCCTAGTGGTTAGAGCGTTGGGCTGGCAAGGTACAGATCTGTCTTTCTGCCCCTGAACAAGGCAGTTAACCCACTGTTCCTAGGCCGTCATTGAAAACAAGAATTTGTTCTTAACTGACTTGCCTAGTTTAATAAATTAAAAAAAAATCTGGTATAGATATAGATATAACTGGTGTAGACTACAGTGAAATGCTTGCTTACAAGTAAAACAAAACTAACACATGAGTAATAAGATCAAATACAAGAATGTCGCTATACAATATATATATATATATATATGCTAGACAATCAGGTATATTGTATAGCGACATTCTTGTATTTGATCTTATTACTCATGTGTTACTTTTGTTTTACTTGTAAGCAAGCATTTCACTGTAGTCTACACCAGCTGTATTTACCGACTGTGACGAATAAGATTTGATGTATCAGGTATTTCCTGATACAGGGTCACATTATCCTGTATATTAGTCTGCTGGGAACGTGAAGGTTTTCCTCACACAAGATTAGCTAAACGACTCCATCACTCTGGCCTTGTTCTATTACAAGGAAATAAGTGTTCTCTGTTATTTTTGCTAAGTTCCATTTACTGGTATAATGTTTATGCTACATACATTTTTTACTTATATACTTCAAGAACCAATGGTATAAGTAAATAACTTATAAATGCCTCATGGGCTTAGTTCAACTGTCATATCCCATTAGAACCAATCATGTAAGCTTGTTTTACTTTGTAAACAATGCAATTGTAAACCAAACACTGTACAGCCTCAACATGATTTAAAACTATATTTTTGATATCATAGATGGTCAGTCCTTATCATGCTTAGTTCTGTCTATGAATTTGAGTGGTTACATTTCTCCAGCCCCATCCCTCACCTGTTTACCAAAACAGCGCCGGGGTAACCACTTTATTATTATTTGAACTGCAGATTGCCTCTAAGTTTAGGGCCTATGAGGTATTCAATTGTGCCTAAAAATGTGTTTGTGTGTGTGTGGTTGTGTGTCGAGTCACTGACTCCGGTCACATGGCTACTTGTCAGCTCCAGGAGGAAACATTATCTTGATGAGGAAGGCTGCTGTTGTCAGTCTGTGCCTGCTAGTGAGAGAGAGAGCATCTGGGATAACTACAACACAACCAGTAATGGTGCTCTAATTGCAGCTTTATTTCTCTTCCTCTTATTTCTTTCTTTCACTTTGTCTGGTTCCCCCCGCCCCCCCTCACAGCGGCATTCAGATGCATCACGATGTCAGCGGTGGCTCCCCTGCAGTAAGCAGACAAAGGTACAGTATATATTTAATTTATCATTCTCTCTACAGCCTCAGTGGTGACTTGGACGTTTTCATACCTAACCTGTCTGATTTTCTCTGTTTTCATTTGATTTTTTCATTTGACCATCTTGACACAATTGGGTCGACATGGGCCAGCTTTCAATACCTTGTTGAGTCCATGCCCTGATGAATTGAGGCTGTTCTGAGGGCAAAAGAGTCATGAAGGCAGTCAAATTCCATGTGACCGTTTGTTTAGTCATGGTAATTAGGCTTCTCCAAGCTCTGATTGCTGCTGATTCTCATTAGTAGCCTACCAAACTTGCTAACTGCCACGTACTCAGCACTCTATTGTCCCTTTGAATTACTCTGATATCAATGCAAATATATTTGAAAATCGAATCACACTTCATGAGAGGCTCATGTTGCGGAACATTTCTATAGGCTATGCAATTGCGTGAGAAAACAGAGTGATGGCCTCTAGTAAAAAGATAATCTGTTTCCTATAGGCTAGGCCTACTGTATTTATTTTTAAACTTTCCTAATATTGACAAAGTCATTGTGGACAGTTCTCGTATATTCAATATGCACCTCAGAATTGGATAAGGATGCACGCAGTTGCGTCCCCTACGTGTCTGTCTTCACTTGGGATCCGGTCTTTCTCACAGGCTACGTGATGGAGCGCGCATCCCTCTGGGAGAAGGGCACTACGTCCACTGCCTGCAATAGGCACGGATTTGTTTTGTGCATTATGTCCACGCAAAGGGGATGCTGCTGTGAAACTCGAGGCATTATCAAGTGCTTGTGAATGAGAGACTGATGTAGATTGTACAGCCTGCGCAAAGAACAAAGTCGATCTTATGCCTTTCTAGCGACTTTTTAGTTTTAAACTGCTTGCTGACTGTACACTGTACTGCATGATTGTATCGGTTTTACTAACCACTTAGTTCTAGTAGCTATGTTGACTATGACGTTAGTTAATATGGTGACAATACTATAGGCTGTGTGTAGCGGTTATGATATGAAGGTTTGGCTTGGAAAGTTATTCTTACCTGGTCACAGACAGCTGAAGTCCACAAACAAAGGAAAAAGGTGAGGAGGAGAGCACATAGATGCAAGAAGGAGTAATACAACGAGCAAAATTATCATTTTTGTACAGTGTGACTTTTATGAAAGTGGTCTGTGTTTGAGCGTGATCAGGGGTGTATTCATTCTGCCGATTCTGTTCAAATGTTTCTAAAATGGCAGCAAATTAAATGGGGATAAACGTACCTGAATTTGTCCAATAGTCTCTCATTTGCAACTGTTGGACTAATTATTACACTCTAGATCAGCTAGACGCATGAACAAGTGTGCAAGGCTGTATCGAATGTGTCAGTCTGTCACCTTGATTCCTCAACATTTTCTCTCTACCTGTGCACCTGTTGTAAACGTTCATTCATAGGCAAGGTTGTAGCAGGCTCATGATGGGTATAGGGAAAATTGAGTGTCATGTAGTAGCCTAAACCTATCAATGTTACATTGAGCTGGGTAATTGGAATATTGAATGATAGTCATCCATTATGCTGTAATAGATAAGGCAATAAAGAAATAAAATTGAATTTGACCAAAACAATGGAATTGCCATGGAAATGTGTGAGGGAAAAGGCCAATGGGGAACAATTTAGCAGTCGCTTCTAAACCTGAAAAGGGACAACTTCTAAATGTTATGCAGCGAAAACATCCAAATATATTCAAATTGGACTTAACAGGCCTAGAATGTGTTTAATTACAATAAATAAATCATGACAGATTTAACGAATATCCACTTTGTCTGGTCAATGGTACGTGTTCGTTCCATCAACCTCTTTACTGCAACTATGCAAAAGGACCTGTAGATCAATGACTGTCAACATAATTACATCCTTAGTTGGACACTGAAGGAGAGGATGCAGTTGTCGCAAGATTTTGGTATTTTTGGAGAAAATAACATTGGAGAACCGGCAAGTCGTAATGTTTGTATACATTTTTTTTCTGACCGACGCATGCTACGTTGGGATCGGTTCGGGGTCCTGTGGACCGATGCACTCATTTCTTAACCATTTGAACCGGGGGCCGATGCGTATCAGTGAATGTTAGTGCATCCCTCTATTGTGAATATAAATTGTTCACTGTTGATTGTGGTGACTACTAAAATGAGTCTTGAGTACCTGAGTCCTTGCCGCTCCTTGTCATTGCCAAGGAGTCTGGCCTTTTTGGCAATCTCAATGTTCAATATGTGCCAGATTTACGGCAGAGTTTCTCATTGGTTGTTGGAATTAACTTTAAATATTTTCCATGACAACGTGAAGCCTCAAATAGAATTTGAATTTATAACAAACATTTAGTTCTTAGCTTGGCAAGTTTTTCTATTTTGAGGCTTAAAAAAAGCTTTTGGAATTGCAGTATGTATTTACTATGAGAATTTAGACGTGATCTAGCGACTTTTGACAGGCTAGTTTTGTTTGGACCAATGAGGTATAATAAGAACTGGACACTGGGTCCAAGATGTCCGACTGTTGTTTTTAACATCATATGCGCACTAGCACTCAGTGCACACAGGGAGCAGCCTATAGCTCAGTTCGAGCAGCGACGATGTCGTCACATCATCCAGACATTGGATGAATAGAAATGTTATCTTTGGCTGTGAGTGATTAAGAGTAAATAAAAAATCCACAGCAACTATTTCAATAATTCAATGGATGTTTTGAGCAGTGATAACTAAATTGTTTTTATTAGGAATTTTAAAATCTGCCTTTTCTATGTTGAAATCTGGGCCGGAGTCAGTTAAACTGCAGTGCCGAAGCAAAACTGTAGGAGCAGTCAAAACCACGCTTCTGTTCATATTTGTATTATGGAGAAACGCCAATCTTTTTAGCACATGAAAGGGGATTAGCTAGAGGCTGGTACCCAGGCTAACTAGGAATAGGCTACAGCACTGGTTAGTATCTGAGGGAACATGGCATTTGTTTGAACTCAGCAAAAAAATAAACGACCCTGTCTTTCAAAGATCATTTGTAAAAATCCAAATAACTTCAGATCTTCATTGTAAACACTGTTTCCCATGCTTGTTCAATGAACCATAAACAATTAATGAACATGCACCTGTGAAACGGTCGTTAAGACACTAACAGCTTACAGACGGTAGGCAATTAAGATCACAGTTATGAAAACTTAGGACACTAAAGAGGCCTTTCTACTGACTCTGAAAAACACCAAAAGAAAGATGCCCAGGGTCCCTGTTCATCTGCATGAACATGCCTTGGGCATGCTGCAAGGAGGCATGAGGACTGCAAATGTGGCCAGGACAATAAATTTCAATGTCCGTACTGTGAGACGCCGAAGACAGTGCTACAGGGAGACAGGACGGACAGCTGATCGTCCTCGCAGTGGCAGACCACGTGTAACAACACCTGCACATGGTTTTATGCTGGGTTTCTGTACATCACTTTGAGATATCAGCTGATATACGAAGGGCTATATAAATAAATTTGATTTGATTGGTACATCCGAACCTCACACCTGCGGGACAGGTACAGGATGGCAACAACTGCCAGAGTTGCACCAGGAACGCACATCAGTGCTCAGACTGTCCGCAAGAGGCTGAGAGAGGCTGGACTGAGGGCTTGTAGGCCTGTTGTCTGGTGAGGACTTGACTTAAATCACCGGCAACAACATTGCCTATGGGCACAAACTCACTGTCGCTGGACCAGACAGGACTAGCAAAAAGTGCTCTTCACTGACGAGTCGCGGTTTTGTATCACCAGGGGTGATGGTCGGATTTGCGTTTTATCATTGAAGGAATGAGCGTTTACACCGAGGCCTGTACTCTGGAGCGGGATCGAGGTGGGGGGTCCGTCATGGTCTGGGGCGGTGTGTCACAGCATCATCGGACTGAGCTTGTTGCGATTGCAGGCAATCAACGCTTTGCGTTACAGGGAAGACATCATCCTCCCTCATGTGTTACCCTTCCTGCAGGCTCATCCTGACATGACCCTCCAGCATGACAATGCCACCAGCCATACTGCTCATTCTGTGTGTGATTTCCTGCAAGACCGGAATGTCAGTGTAAAGCCATGGCCAGCGAAGAGCATGGATTTCAATCCCATTGAGCACGTCTGGGACCTGTTGGATCGGAGGGTGAGGGTTAGGGCCATTTCTCCCAGAAATGTCCGGGAACTTGCAGGTGCCTTGGTGGAAAAGTGGGGTAACATCTCAAAGCAAGAACAGGCAAATATGGTGCAGTCCATGAGGAGATGGTCTTAATGCAGCTGGTGGCCACACCAGATACTGACTGACTTTTGATTTTGACCCCCCTCCCTCTTTGTTTAGGGACACACTATTCCATTTCTGTTACATGTCTGTGGAACTTGTTCAGTTTGTCTCATTTGTTGAATCTTGTTATGTTCATACAAATATTTACACAAAGTTGTATCTAAGGGACAGCTCAAACTTGAGCAGAAGTGATAGCCTGCATCTTAGGGCTTTACAGGGTTAGCCTATATCTTAAAACAAGTTGTTTCGAGAAAGATAAACCCTGTCCTTGAAACAGGAGTCGCCTACGCTAATAAAGCTTGAGCATAGGCTACATCAAATCTTAAGTAGCCTATACTTTATTTATTTATTATGGATTCCCATAAGCTGCTGCCGAAGCAGCAGCTACTCTTCCTGGGGTCCAACAAAATCGAGGCAGTTTATACAATAAAAAAATAAAAAAAACATTTTACATTGAATTCACAGATTTTACAACTCACTGTGTGCTGTTGATTTTGACATTGAGGTTTCCACATTATAATTTTCTTTCTGGAATGGCATTTTTATCGGGAGGTTTTATTTCTAATTGAAACGGCTTTTCCTGATATGCAGTCTTTTGATTGAAGTACAGCGCGTTTGGAAAGTATTCAGACCCCTTAACTTTTTCACATTTCGTTTTGGCCTTATTCTAAAATTGATGATTTGTATTTTATTTAATCTGTCTATACATACTACCTTTATAAAGCAATCATGACAAATACCCAATATTGACATTTTTCCAAATGTTTAAAAAACAATAATAATAACTTATTTACAATAGTATTCAGACCCTTTAATATGAGACTCAATTGATCTTAGGTGCATCTTGTTTCTATTGATCATCCTTGAGATGTTTCTACAACTTGATTGGAGTCCATCTGTGGTACATTCTATTGATTGGTCACAGACCTGTCTTTATGAGGTCCCACAGTTGACTGTGCATGTCAGAGCAAAACCAAGCCATGGGGTTGAGTGAATTGTCGTGGAGCTCTGAGACAGGATTGTGACAAGGCACAGATCTGGGGAAGGGTACCAGAAAATGTCTACAGTATTGAAGGTCCCCAAAAACACAGTGGCCTCCATTCTTAAATGGAAGAAGTTTGGAACCACCAAGACTCTTCCTAGAGCTGGCTGGCCGCCCGGCCAAACTGAGCAATGAGGGGAGAAGGGCCTTGGTCAGGGAGGTGACCAAGAACCCGATGGTCACTCTCACAGAGTTCCTCTGTGGAGATGGTTGTCCTTCGGGAAGGTTTCCATCTGCAGCACTCCACCAATCAGGCGTTTATGGTGGAGTGGCCAGACGGAAGCCACTCCTCAGTAAAAGGCACATGACAGCCCGCTTGGACTTTGCCAAAAGACACCTAAAGGACTCGGACAATGAGAAACAATATTCTCTGGTCTGATGAAACCAAGATGAAACTCTTTGGCCTGAATATCAAGCATCACGTCTGTAGGTAACCAGGCACCGTCTACGTTGAAGCATGGTGTTGGCAGCATCGTGCTGTGGGGATGTTTTTCAGCGGCAGGGACTGGGAGACGAGTCCGGAGCAAGTCCGGCTTCAGGACAATTCTCTGAATGTCCTTGAGTGGCCCAGCCAGAGCACAGACTTGAACCCGATCGAACATCTCTGGAGAGACTTGAAAATAGCTGTGCAGTGACGCTCCCCACCCAACCTGACAGAGCTTGAGAGGATTTGTGGAGAACAATGAGGAACTCCACAAAAACATGTGTGCCAAGCTTGTAGCGTCATACCCAAGAAGACTCGAGGCTGTAATCGCTGACAAATGTGCTTCAACAAAGTACTTGGTAAAAGGTCTGAATACTTATGTAAAATGTGATATTTCAGTTTTAATACTTTTTAAAACTTTCTTATTTTACCCTTTTTTTTCCCAACCCAATTTCGAAGTATCCAATTGGTAGTTAGTCTTGTCCCATCGCTGCAACTCGGAGTCCATACGGGAGTATGGAATTGTTGAGGGGAAAAAACAATTGAACACATTTTAGAATAAGGCTGTAACGTAACAACGTGGAAAATGTCAAGTGGTCTGAATACTTTCCGTGTGCACTGTATGTCAGTGTAATCTGTGGTCCATACTTGTATGCCACACAATTGAAAGGCCTAAAATTGTTTCTGCTACTGAAACACATTTTATCTACAACACTTGAATTGAGGCTTTCAAGAGTTTTGTGCTTGTCTTGTTGATCAAGGCTACAAAAAGCTTTTTATAGACTTGAACGATACTCTTCATGTTATATTATTTGTAGATTTCACTACTACTGCAATAACCACTCTTAACTGAGCAGCTGTTAGACTTGGCTTTCCTATAAGCGTTGTCTTATAGCTTACTGTACAATGAGTGTCCCAAGTTCTATAATTTCCCAGAGGGGTCATGCTGTGCAGGTCCTACAGGCCTAGGAGGTAAAACTCTTATGAAATATAATGGGTATTGACTGCAGTTATTTCAAAACTGAGGAACTTGCCCAAGGGGCCCTTTTTAATTGACTGTAGTGCAGACTTGTTTTCAGAGCAGGTACAAAGATTTTGACCAGAACAATAGTTTAAGTGGACACAGTGCAGATGTTAGCCCTACTTGATTCCCATGTCTGAAGAATTAGAAAGCTTACTGGGAAACCTTCATTGCTCCTTTCATCATGCAGTATTAAGTTATTTCATGGAACATGAAGGATTTGTACAGTAGTTGAAGCTCTGCCACTGGTGGCCTGAAGTTGTAAATGCCTACTCTTGAGTCACCTGTCAACTGGAACTGCTATTTTAGATAATTTGTGATATTTTAAAATTGCAACACAGTGCCATATTTCATTTTGAATGGTTGACAGCTCTCACTGATAGATTGCATGTGCAAGAAGAGGGAATCTCAGTCATGGAGGATTTCTTGTTTATTATATGTTTGAGTCGCCTTGACTTACAAAATGAAATATGGCACTTCCTTAGAAGTGGGGAAAATCCCTCCAATCCATTTATTCAATTTCTAACCAATCAGCTGTTATGACGTATCACAGGCCTTCACACTGTAGCAGTCTTCGCCACTTACCTCCTTCCTGTTTTTTTTACCAGCTTCTCCCAGTCCTTGTATGCATATATTTTGGTGACTTGACTAAACGTAGATTAGAGAAGGTGATGACTTCACAGAAACGTTTTTTCCCCCAGTGCTGCTCCGCGAGGAAAAGAGTGCAGAAGGCTGCAAAGGAGGCCACCGAGCAAGATGACCAAGCCTCAAGCAGGAAATGGAGACATCCTCTCACTTGCTCACTTGTGTAAAGGGTTTCCTCCTCATCCACCTCTATTGCCACTTCATAACCTTAAGAAATATATGTTAAGTCTATGTTACTGTGGTAACAACCTCGCCGCCAGGCTCAATTGCTATCTACTGTATCACTCTTAAGGGTATCAATTTCCCTTATTCAAATCTCTGGTAGGCTGATTGTGTCATGCCTGGTCCCACATCCCCCTCTCCGGCGTTCGAGGGTGCCAGGCATCACGCATCACGCAAACCTGTCACCATCATTCGAGGGTGCCAGGCATCACGCAAACCTGCCACCATCATTACGTGCTTCATTGGACTCACCTGTCCGTGTTTTGTTTCATGTCTGTTATTTATTAAATATTCACTCCCTGTACTTGCTTCTCGTCTCCCAGCGTCTGTCCTCAGACTGTCAGGCTGAAAATCAGATCCCTGAAGATATGCCTCGTATAGGCCTTTCCAGTGCCCCAATTTGGCTCCACATTGATTTCCTTTCATTGTGATTGCTGTCATTTCTGATCTTCGCTATGTAATATTTATATTATTACTATGATCATATTATCATAATGGTTATTAGTCTCCTGCCTCGGGGTGCATAAGCCATTTCCCATGGTTGTGTGTTCCATGTACTTTGATCAACAGTGGGAAAAAATAACTACTACTCAGCAAGGGTCTAGATTTACTAAGAGTGCATCTCAAATGGCATCCTATTCATTTACATTTACATTTAAGTCATTTAGCAGACGCTCTTATCCAGAGCGACTTACAAATTGGTGCATTCACCTTATGACATCCAGTGGAACAGCCACTTTACAATAGTGCATCGTATTCCTTAAAGAGGTGGGGTTTCAGGTGTCTCCGGAAGGTGGTGATTGACTCCGCTGTCCTGGCGTCGTGAGGGAGTTTGTTCCACCATTGGGGAGCCAGAGCAGCGAACAGTTTTGACTGGGCTGAGCGGGAACTGTACTTCCTCAGTGGTAGGGAGGCGAGCAGGCCAGAGGTGGATGAACGCAGTGCCCTTGTTTGGGTGTAGGGCCTGATCAGAGCCTGGAGGTACTGAGGTGCCGTTCCCCTCACAGCTCTGTAGGCAAGCACCATGGTCTTGTAGCGGATGCGAGCTTCAACTGGAAGCCAGTGGAGAGAGCGGAGGAGCGGGGTGACGTGAGAGAACTTGGGAAGGTTGAACACCAGACGGGCTGCGGCGTTCTGGATGAGTTGTAGGGGTTTAATGGCACAGGCAGGGAGCCCAGCCAACAGCGAGTTGCAGTAATCCAGACGGGAGATGACAAGTGCCTGGATTAGGACCTGCGCCGCTTCCTGTGTGAGGCAGGGTCCTACTCTGCGGATGTTGTAGAGCATGAACCTACAGGAACGGGACACCGCCTTGATGTTAGTTGAGAACGACAGGGTGTTGTCCAGGATCACGCCAAGGTTCTTAGCGCTCTGGGAGGAGGACACAATGGAGTTGTCAACCGTGATGGCGAGATCATGGAACGGGCAGTCCTTCCCCGGAAGGAAGAGCAGCTCCGTCTTGCCGAGGTTCAGCTTGAGGTGGTGATCCGTCATCCACACTGATATGTCTGCCAGACATGCAGAGATGCGATTCGCCACCTGGTCATCAGAAGGGGGAAAGGAGAAGATTAATTGTGTGTCGTCTGCATAGCAATGATAGGAGAGACCATGTGAGGTTATGACAGAGCCAAGTGACTTGGTGTATAGCGAGAATAGGAGAGGGCCTAGAACAGAGCCCTGGGGGACACCAGTGGTGAGAGCGCGTGGTGAGGAGACAGATTCTCGCCACGCCACCTGGTAGGAGCGACCTGTCAGGTAGGACGCAATCCAAGCGTGGGCCGCGCCGGAGATGCCCAACTCGGAGAGGGTGGAGAGGAGGATCTGATGGTTAACAGTATCGAAGGCAGCCGATAGGTCTAGAAGGATGAGAGCAGAGGAGAGAGAGTTAGCTTTAGCAGTGCGGAGCGCCTCCGTGATACAGAGAAGAGCAGTCTCAGTTGAATGACTAGTCTTGAAACCTGACTGATTTGGATCAAGAAGGTCATTCTGAGAGAGATAGCGGGAGAGCTGGCCAAGGACTGCACGTTCAAGAGTTTTGGAGAGAAAAGAAAGAAGGGATACTGGTCTGTAGTTGTTGACATCGGAGGGATCGAGTGTAGGTTTTTTCAGAAGGGGTGCAACTCTCGCTCTCTTGAAGACGGAAGGGACGTAGCCAGCGGTCAGGGATGAGTTGATGAGCGAGGTGAGGTAAGGGAGAAGGTCTCCGGAAATGGTCTGGAGAAGAGAGGAGGGGATAGGGTCGAGCGGGCAGCTTGTTGGGCGGCCGGCCGTCACGAGACGCGAGATTTCATCTGGAGAGAGAGGGGAGAAAGAGGTCAGAGCACAGGGTAGGGCAGTGTGAGCAGAACCAACGGTGTCGTTTGACTTAGCAAACGAGGATCGGATGTCGTCGACCTTCTTTTCAAAATGGTTGACGAAGTCATCTGCAGAGAGGGGAGGATTCAGGAGGGAGGAGAAGGTGGCAAAGAGCTTCCTAGGGTTAGGGCAGATGCTTGGAGAAGGTGGCTTTAGCAGCAGAGACAGAGGAGGAAAATGTTTGCCAGGTCCATTTCCGCTCGGCTGCCCGGAGCCCTGTTCTGTGAGCTCGCAATGAGTCGTCGAGCCACGGAGCGGGAGGGGAGGACCGAGCCGGCCTGGAAGATAGGGGACATAGAGAGTCAAAGGATGCAGAAAGGGAGGAGAGGAGGGTTGAGGAGGCAGAATCAGGAGATAGGTTGGAGAAGGTTTGAGCAGAGGGAAGAGATGATAGGATGGAAGAGGAGAGAGTAGCGGGGGAGAGAGCGAAGGTTGGGACGGCGCGATACCATCCGAGTAGGGGCAGTGTGGGAAGTGTTGGATGAGAGCGAGAGGGAAAAGGATACAAGGTAGTGGTCGGAGACTTGGAGGGGAGTTGCAATGAGGTTAGTGGAAGAACAGCATCTAGTAAAGATTAGGTCGAGCGTATTGCCTGCCTTGTGAGTAGGGGGAAGGTGAGAGGGTGAGGTCAAAAGAGGAGAGGAGTGGAAAGAAGGAGGCAGAGAGGAATGAGTCAAAGGTAGACGTGGGGAGGTTAAAGTCGCCCAGAACTGTGAGAGGTGAGCCGTCCTCAGGAAAGGAGCTTATCAAGACATCAAGCTCATTGATGAACTCTCCGAGGGGACCTGGACCGCGATAAATGATAAGGATGTTAAGCTTGAAAGGGCTGGTAACTGTAACAGCATGACATTCAAAGGAGGCGATAGACAGATGGGTAAGGGAGAAAGAGAGAATGACCACTTGGGAGAGATGAGGATCCCGGTGCCACCACCGCGCTGACCAGAAGCTCTCGGGGTGTGCGAGAACACGTGGACGGACGAAGAGAGAGCAGTAGGAGTAGCAGTGTTATCTGTGGTGATCCATGTTTCCGTCAGTGCCAAGAAGTCGAGGGACTGGAGGGAGGCATAGGCTGAGATGAACTCTGCCTTGTTGGCCGCAGATCGGCAGTTCCAGAGGCTACCGGAGACCTGGAACTCCACGTGGGTCGTGCGCGCTGGGACCACCAGATTAGGGTGGCCGCGGCCACGCTGTGTGGAGCGTTTGTATGGTCTGTGCAGAGAGGAGAGAACAGGGATAGACAGACACATAGTTGACAGGCTACAGAAGAGGCTACGCTAATGCAAGGAGATTGGAATGACAAGTGGACTACACGTCTCAAATGTTCAGAAAGTTAAGCTTACGTAGCAAGAATCTTATTGACTAAAATGATACAGTACTGCTGAAGTAGGCTAGCTGGCAGTGGCTGCGTTGTTGACTTTGTAGGCTAGCTGGCAGTGGCTGCGTTGTTGACACTACACTAATCAAGTCGTTCCGTTGAGTGTAATAGTTTCTACAGTGCTGCTATTCGGGGGCTAGCTGGCTAGCTAGCAGTGTTGATTACGTTACGTTGCGTTAAAAGAACGACAATAGCTGGCTAGCTAACCTAGAAAATCGCTCTAGACTACACAATTATCTTTGATACACAGACGGCTATGTAGCTAGCTACGATCAAACAAATCAAACCGTTGTGCTGTAATGAAATGAAATGAAAATGTGATACTACCTGTGGAGCGAAGCGGAATGCGACCGGGTTGTTGAGTGCGGAAGTTCTATTCAGTAGACGTTGGCTAGCTGTTGGCTAGCTAGCAGTGTCTCCTACGTTAAGGACGACAAATAGCTGGCTAGCTAACCTCGGTAAATTAAGATAATCACTCTAAGACTACACGCTCTAAACTACACAATTATCTTGGATACGAAGACAGCAAAGACAACTATGTAGCTAGCTAACACTACACTAATCAAGTCGTTCAGTTGAGTGTAATAGTTTCTACAGTGCTGCTATTCGGTAGACGGTGGACGTTTGCTAGCTGGCTAGCTGCTGGGCAGATAGCAGTGTAGACTACGTTAGGACGACGAAATACGAAGTTGCAATAGAAGTGCTGACTGTTTCACTTTGTTGTCCTCTTTCTTTTCCTTTTTCTTCTGTCCTTCTTTTGTCCTTATTTTGTCTTCCTTTCTTCTGTTAACTAGATATTTTTTGTTGTTATTCTTTGTAAGCTAGCTAGCTTCTTCCAGGAGAGTCCCTAGCAACTGCTTAGCAACAAGTAAACAATTCTGCTAGCAATTCAGCTAGCTAAGATAACTGTACAATTTTATGAAAAATAGTTCATTTTTCAAAAGCCTGTCTTTTTTGGTTTGTTCCTTGTTTTGTCTTCTATTGAGTCTTGCAGTTTTCTCTTGATTTTTTTCGATTTTTTCACTCTAAAAAAACATTTAAATCTCAATATATACAGGAGCTCATTTTTCAGCAGCTGCTCAAATTTAGAACTCCGAACACTATTCCCTACATAGCACACAACTAAGTGCAATATAGAGGGAATAGGGTGCCCTTTTTGGACGCAGTCTAAGAAAGTAATATTTAAATATATAAAAAAAATATATGCCATTTAGCAGACGTTTTTATCCAAAGCGACTTACAGTCATGTGTGCATACATTCTACGTATGGGTGTTTTTTTTTATGGGCCAGTTTGACCTAGTTGTTCGCCTCGTTTCAAATTTTATTAAAATCAAACTATTTGTCATATGCGCCAAAGCCCTTAACCAACAGTGCAGTTCAAGAAAGAGTTAAACCAATTATTTGGTAAATATTTTCTTAACACAATAAAATAACAATAACGAGGCTTCATACAGGGGGTATTGCGTCAATGTGCAGGGGTAAACGTTAGTCGAGGTAATATGTACATGTAGGTAGGGGTGGAGTGACTATGTATAGAGAAACTGTGAGTAGCAGAAGTGTACAAAACAAATGGAGAGGGGGGGGTGAATGTAAATAGTCCTGTGGTCATTTGATGAATTGTTCAGCAGTCTTATGGCTTGGGGGTTGAAACTGTTCAGGATCCTTTTGGTCCTAGACTTGGCCCTCCGGTACTGCTTGCCGTGCGGTAGCAGAGAGAACAGTCTGACTTGGGTGACTGGAGTCTTTGACAATTTTTGGGGGCCTTCCTCTGACACTGCCTAGTATTTAGGTCCTAGATGGCAGGAAGCTTGGCCCCAGTGATGTGCTGGGTCGTACGCACTACCCTCCGTACTGCTTTACGGTCAGATGCCAAGCAGTTGCCATACCAGGCGGAGATGCAACAGGTCAGGATGCTCTCGATGGTGCAGCTGTATAACTTTTTGAGGATCTGGGGACCCATGCCAAGTCTTTTCAGTCTCCTGAGGGGGAAACGGTGTTGTCGTGCCCTCTTCACAACTGTCTTGGTCTGTTTGGACCATGAGGATAATTTGTTGATGTGGACACCAAGGTACTTAACTCTCGACCCGCTCCACGACAGCCCGTCGATGTTAATGAGTGCCTGTTTAGCCCGTCTTTTCCTGTCATCCACAATCAGCTTCTTTGTCTTGCTCACATTGAGGGAGAGGTTGTTATCCTGGCACCACACTGCCAGGTCTCGGACCTCCTCCCTATACGCTGCCTCGTCATTGTCAGTGATCAGGCTTACCACTGTGTCGTCAGCAAACTTAATGATGGAGTTGTGAAGCAGGAGTACAGGAGGGGACTAAGTACACACCCCTGAGGGGCCCCAGTGTTGAGGATCAGCGTGGCAGACCTGACGTTGCCTACCCTTACCACCTGGGGGTGGCCTGTCAGGAAGTCCAGGATCCAGTTGCTGAGGGAGGTGTTTAGTTCCAGGGTCCTTAGCTTAGTGATGAGCTTCGTGGGCGCTATGGTGTTGAACGCTGAGCTGTAGTCAATGAACCATATTCTCAAATAGGTGTTCCTTTTGTCCAGGTGGGAAAGGGCAGTGTGGAGTGCTGTTGACATTGCGTCATCTGTGGATCTGTTGCGGAGGTATGCAAATTGGAGTTGGTCTAGGGTGTCCGGGAGGATGCTGTTGATGTAAGCCATGACCAGCCTTTCAAAGCACTTCATGGCTACCGAAGGGAGTGCTACGGGGCGGTAATCATTTAGGCAGGTTACCTTAGCTTCCTTGGGCACAGGGACTATGATGATCTGCTTGAAACATGTTGGAATTACAGACTCGGTCAGGGAGGTTGAAAATTTCAGTAAAGACACTTGACAGTTGGTCTGTGCATGCTTTAAGTACACATTCTGGTAATCCGTCTGGCCCGCGGCTTTGTGAATGTTGACCTGTTTAAAGGTCTTGCTCACATTGGCTACCGAGAGCGTTATCACACAGTCGTCCAGAACCGCTAGTGCTCTCATGCATGCTTCAGTGTTGCTTGCCTCAAAGTGAGCATAAAAGGCATTTAGCTCGTCTGTTAGGCTCGCGGCTGGGTTTCCTTTTGCACTCCGTAATAGTTTTCAAGCCCTGCCACATCCGACAAGTGTCAGAGCCAGTGTAGTAGGATTCAATCTTAATCCTGTATTGATACTTTGCTTGTTTGATGATTCGTCTGAGGGCATAGCGGGATTTCTTATAAGTGTCCGGATTAGTGTCCAGCTCCTTGAAAGCTGCAGCTCTAGCCTTTAGCTTGATGCAGATGTTGCCTGTAATCCACGGCTTCTGGTTGGGATATGTACGTACGGTCACTGTGGGGACGACGTCGTCGATGCACTGAGGTGATATACTCCTCAATGCCATTGGATGAATCCTGGAACATTTTCCAGTCTGTGCTAGCAAAACAGTCCTGTAGCGTAGCATCCTCGTCATCTGACCACTTCCGTATTGAGCGAATCCTGGTACTTCCTACTATAGTTTTTGCTTGTAAGCAAGAATCAGGAGAATAGAGTTATGGTCAGTTTTGCCAAATGGAGGGTGGGTGAGTTTTTTTTTTTGTTACACATGTGACATGCTGGTAGAAATGAGGTGTAATTGATTTGTTTGCCTGCATTAAAGTCCCTGGCTACTAGGAGCGCCGCTTCTGGATAAGCATATTCTTGTTTGCTAATGGCCTTAAACAGTTGGTTGAGTGTGGTCTTAGTGCCAGCATCGGTTTCTGGTGATAAATACACGGCTAAGAATAATATAGATGAGAACTCTCTTGGTAAGAGGTGCAGTCTACAGCTTATTATAAGGTACTCTGCCTCAGGTGAGCAATACCCCGAAACTTCTTTAATATTAGACATTGCGCACCAGCTGTTATTGACAAATGCACACACCCCCACCCCTTGTCAACCAGACACAGCTTCTCTGTCCTGCCAGTGCAAAAAAATCCTGCCAGCTCCATATTATCCTTTTTGTCGAGCAGCCACAACTCGGTGAAACATAAGATATAACAGTTTTTAATGTCCCGTCGGTAGGATAATGATCATAGGTCATCTATTTTATTTTCCATTGCACGTTGGCCAAGAGAACGGATGGCAGTGGGGGTTTACTCACTCGCCTACAAATTCTCAGAAGGCAGCCCGACCTAGGCCCCCTTTTTCTCTGCCTTTTCTTCACGCAAATGACGGAGATTTGGGCCTGTTCCCGAGGAAGCAGTATATCCTCACGTTGGATTCGTTAAGGGAAAAAGCTTCCAGTTTGAGGTGCGTAATCGCTGTTCTGATGTCCAGAAGTTATTTTCGGTCATAAGAGACAGTAGCAGCAACATTATGTACAAAATAAGTTGCAAACAAACTAACATAATATCACAGTTGGTTAGGAGCACGTAACATGTCAGCCATCCTGTCATACACGTGTTTAGCAGGCTTGTTTTAGCAGATGTTATTGCGAGTGTAGTGCAGCAATATCTAACAAGTAATATCTAACAATTTAACAACAAATACCTAATACACCAAAATCTAAGTAAAGGAATGGAGTAACAATATATAAATATATGGATGAGCAATTTAGGACAGCATAGGCTAAGATGCAATAGATAGTATAGAATACAGTATGTGAAATGAGTAATGCAAGGTATATAAACCTATTTAAGGTAACATTAATAAAGTCACGAGTGTTCCTTTTATAAAGTGGCCAAAAGCTTCTAGTCTATATCGGTAGCAGCCACTCTGTGCTAGTGATTGCTATTTTACAATCTGATGGCCTTGAGATAGAAGCTGTTTTTCCGTCTCTCGATCCCAGCTTTGATGCACCTGTACTGACCTCACCTTCTGGATGGTTGCGGGGTGAACAGGCGGTGGCTCGGGTGGTTGTTGTCCTTGATCTTTTTGGCCTTCCTGTGACATCGGGTGCTGTAGGTGTTGATTGAGAGGTTATTTCCTGACACCACACTCCGAGGCCTCACCTCCTCTCTGTAGGCTGTCTCGTCGTTGGTAATCAAGCCTACTACTGTTGTGTCGTCTGCAACTGATTGAGTTGGAGTTGTTTGGCCACGCAGTCATTGGTGGACAGTGAGTACAAGAGGGGACCCTTGTGGGGCCCCAGTGTTGAGGATCAGTGAAGTGGAGAAGTTGTTCCTACCTTCACAACCTGGGAGCGGCCCGTCCGGAAGTCCAAGACCCAATTACACAGGGCGGGGCTTCAGACCCAGGGCCTCGAGTTTGGAGGGTACTATGGTGTTGACTATAGCTCAACATTCGATGAACAGCATTCTTACATAGGTATTCCTCCTGTCCAGATGGGATAGGGCAGTGTGATGGTGATTGCGTCATCTGTGGACCTATTGGGGTGGTAAGCAAATTGAAGTGGGTCTAGTGTGATGGTCAAGGTGGAGGTGATATGATCCTTGACTATTCTCTCAAAGCACTTCATGATGACAGAAGTGAGTGCTAAGGGGTGATAGTCATTTAGTTCAGTTACCTTTGCATTCTTGGGTACAGGAACAATGGTGCCCATCTTAAAGCATATGGGGACAGCAGACTGGGATAGGGAGAGATTAAATACAGTGCCTTGCGAAAGTATTCGGCCCCCTTGAACTTTGCGACCTTTTGCCACATTTCAGGCTTCAAACATAAAGATATAAAACTGTATTTTTTTGTGAAGAATCAACAACAAGTGTGACACAATCATGAAGTAGAATGACATTTATTGGATATTTCAAACTTTTTAACAAATCAAAAACTGAAGAATACAGTCATTAAAAATACAGTTTTATATCTTTGTTTGAAGCCTGAAATGTGGCAAAAAGTCGCAAAGTTCAAGGGGGCCGAATACTTTCGCAAGGCACTGTATGTCCACAACTGTGTGGCATGTCATTAAGAGAAGTTGTCTAGTCACAATGCAATTGGCTTGTTGACCTTAAAGATACCTGGTACGTGGAATTAGTCTCATATTTTTGAATCTGTATGTATCAAGCTTCTTAGAGTAGAAGTGCTGATCTAGGATCAGGTCCCATGTTCATGTAATCTTATTCATTGTTATCTAAAAGGCAAAACTGAAATCATCTCTCCTACTCTGAGATGGTTGATACATACACAGCCTGATGTCATTGTCTTTCCTTGTCCCTATTGAAGTCCACTTATGATTTGGAGAATAAACATTTGTGGACAAAACATTCACTCTCCAGCCCACAATTTCCAAACACCACTTGGCAAGGCCTAATCACTCTAGTTGATTGTAATAAGTTAAAAGCCAGGCTACCTCTTAAGGGCCTCTCTTGTAAACAAGGTCATTCATATGATTATGCCCCGGGTTCAGTAAAGCGTGTCCTGACTTTGATCACCATTGCCACGGAAACGAGGGTGCTTTTGACGAGACAGACATTGTTTCAAACGGTGACACTTCAATGGCCCAAAGTAAACCGGGATGAGTCCTGAAATGGCACCCTATTCCCTTCATAATGCTCTACTTTTGACCAGAGCTCTATGGGTCTTGGTCAAAAGTAGTGCACTATAAATGGAATTGGGTGCCATTAGGGATGCATACGTTTCTTCAGCTCTAGCTGTTTGAAAAAACTGCATCCAAAACGAACTCTGAACCAACTACATTAATTTGGGGACAGATCGAAAAGCATTAACCTGTCTGGGAACGGGGTTCCGCTAGCAGTCAATGAAATTGCAGGGCGCCAAATAAAAATCAACAAATCTCATAAATAAAATTTCTCAAACATACAAGTATTGAGCACCATTTTAAAGATAACATTCTCGTTAATCCAGCCACAGTGTCTGATTTCAAAAATGGTTTACAGCGAAAGCTCCACAAACAATTGTGTTTAGGTCACAAAAAGCACAAATGGAGATAAAATCTCTAACCAGATGATACTCATAGGACTTCATGTTACACAATACATGTATGTTTTGTTCGATAAAGTGCATATTTATATCCAAAAATCTCATTTTACATTGGCGTGTTATGTTCAGTAGTTCCAAAACATGCAGTGATTTTGCAGAGAGCCACATCAATTTACAGAAATACTCATTATAAATGTTGATGAAAATACAAGTGTAATGCATGGAACTTTAGATAAACTTCTCCTCGGTACATGTTCCCCAAGGGGTGACCCCGCTCAACTGAAACAGTGGCGCACAGAATGCAAAAATATTCTTAGAAATATTTAACCTCCACACATTAGTCCAATAGCTCAAATGAAAGATAAACACCTTGTTCATCTACCCAGCGTGTCAGATTTCTAAAATGTTTTACGGTGAAAATGATGGTCTTCGATCAGAATGTAGTGGACGGAGTCATACTTACCTAATATATAGTTTGGTTTCAGTTCGTGTGTCCTTACAGTAGCATATGCTACGAGTTCCAGCTGAAATGCATCCAAAATTACTTCTGGTCCCGAACAGTTGCGCATCAAAACTTCAAAATTACATATTATATGTCGACTAAACTGGTCAAACTAAGTGCAGAATCAAGCTTTAGGATGTTATAAATGTACAAAACAATTCTCAATTCAACCGGGCAATCATACTCCTTCTCAGGCATTCTGGAACAAAGGAAGGTCTGTTCCAAAAGCGCGCTCTAACGCCCATGTATTTTCTCGCGACACAGACTTTTTCGCCTCCCGAAGGGTCAAAGCTCGCGGGATTTGCTCAATAAAAACGCTCTACTGAATGAGGACATCTAGTGGAAGACATAAAGTGTCTCCAGATCCATAGCTGGTTGGGAAGGGTTGGGGGCGATGACGTCAATGTTGCCCCAACTTTCAGTATTCCAAAAACAGTTTGGGAGATTGCCTGCCCTGTGAGTTCTGCTATACTTACAGACATAATTCAAATGGTTTTAGAAACTTCAGAGTGTTTTCTATCCAATACTACTAATAATATGCATATATTAGCATCTGGGACTGAGTAGTAGGCAGTTTACTCTGGGAATGCTTTTCAAACAAAAGTGAAAATGCTGCCCCCTATCCCAATGAAGCTAAACATTTATGGAAATGTAGCTCGCTAGCTTGCTGATGCTAGCTAATTTGTCCTGGGATATAAACATTGGGTTGTTATTTGACCTAAAATGCATAAGGTCCTCTAACCTTTAATCTGTGGATTAATTAGTAAACAGAGTTTGCAAGAAACAATCTCCCCTCCTTCTGGCTTTGTCTTCTTTGGACTTTGGTGGTTGGCAACCAACTTTAAGTTGCATAACCAATAACAACTGCATTGGCGTGTGGACCTCAGTTCATCTTTCAATCACCCACGTGGGTATATGCTCCTAAAAACAATGAGGAGATGGGAGAGGCGGGGACTTGCAGCGGGTCAAGCGCCACAAATATAACCAAGTTATTTTTTAGCCCCTGGCTATGTAGACGCTTGTGAGCAGTGTGGGTTCAATGCTTATATGTGCACATGTATTTTGCAACACTCACGCGGTCAGCATGTAACTCTTCGAACACACCGTCTGCGTTTCGATACACCAGAAGTACATTAATTTCCAATTGAACGCTGCATTTCCCTTGCAGCATTGCGTTGCAGATGCAGTGCGTTCTGTGTGGTGCATACGTTCGATTTATGTTTGCGTAGATTTGACAAAGTAGCAAATTATGAATGTAGGTTTTTTTTGCACATACGACATACAGTTAGTATGATAACAAAGGGTAACCTAGGGTCCATACAAATAGTACAGTTTACCACCATGTTCACTGGCCTGACAAAATACAGGTGGGGGAAAAAAACTACTTAGGAAGAGAATGTGTTTTTACTCTCATCTTGTCTTAGATCAGCAAAGGTGTTGGGAAGAAATAAGCAGATTAAGTCTAAATTAGATATTAATAAACAACTGTCTATGAAAACATTATAATTTAATAAGTATTCAAGCACAGGAAAGAACATGACAAGAACAACAGTGTGTTGTAAAAATGTTTTAAAAAATAAAACTATTGAAAGAGGTGTGTGCATGCGTGTAAATTATTATTTTTTTTTTTTAATGAATGTGTAGCCTGTAATCTGTAAGAGAACAGCAAGAGCATGTATTTTTGGTACAACTGCAGACTGATACAGGGACTACTCATAAAGCCTAGACGTAGTAGGGGAACTTCAGACATGGCCATAAAGAGAGAGAGGGCAGGGCACTGGAGATCTGAGGTACGAAGAGGTGTGTGTGTCTCTGTCTCTGAGAAAAAGGGAGTAATATGTAGCCATAACACAGCTAAACAAACAAATGGCCCCTGGATGTCATGGACCAGTCAATGGAACAGAACATCACAAAATGTTTCAACACCCTGGTTTTCAAGTGGTTTTAAATTAAAGAAATATATTGACCTTTAGTCTCGTAAGAGACCAAGAGCATCTGTGAAAACTCTGTATGAGTTTCAATTTAGAAATCTATGTAACACTAATAATGAATGCTATCCTAAGACTTTTTATAAACAAATTACTTTATGAATTGACTGAATTTAAAGGGAACTGACGTGTGTGAAAAGAAAGGTACAATGAGGGAGGTCAAAACAGCAACCAGACAACTCCTCTCCTCTTCCTGTCCTTCCTGTGAGCTGGTCAGCTAAATTGACTCTATTTCTGAAAGCGAAGAGAAAAACAACACATACAAGCTTAACATAATATGACACCATAAAAGGTGGGATTTATGTTAACTAAATACTGCTTGCATAGTGTAGTTAATGGCATAAATATAGGAACAGTGTGGTAAAGTTGGTAATACTTGCTGTTTACTTATGGAATTTGTATTTCAGATCAAAAGATGAATATGACAGGCAGATGTTTTGATAGCAAACTGTTTAGGATATTTTACATTTACATTTGTCATTTAGCAGACGCTCTTATCCAGAGCGACTTACAAATTGGTGCATTCGCCTTATGACATCCAGTGGAACAGCCACTTTACAATAGTGCATCTAAATCTTTTAAGGGGGGGGGGGGTGAGAAAGATTACTTTATCCTATCCTAGGTATTCCTTAAAGAGGTGGGGTTTCAGGTGTCTCCGGAAGGTGGTGATTGACTCCGCTGTCCTGGCGTCGTGAGGGAGTTTGTTCCACCATTGAGGGGCCAGAGCAGCGAACAGTTTTGACTGGGCTGAGCGGGAACTGTACTTCCTCAGTCGTAGGGAGGCGAGCAGGCCAGAGGTGGATGAACGCAGTGCCCTTGTTTGGGTGTAGGGCCTGATCAGAGTCTGGAGGTACTGAGGTGCCGTTCCCCTCACAGCTCCGTAGGCAAGCACCATGGTCTTGTAGCGGATGTGAGCTTCAACTGGAAGCCAGTGGAGAGAGCGGAGGAGCGGGGTGACGTGAGAGAACTTGGGAAGGTTGAACACCAGACGGGCTGCGGCGTTCTGGATGAGTTGTAGGGGTTTAATGGCACAGGCAGGGAGCCCAGCCAACAGCGAGTTGCAGTAATCCAGACGGGAGATGACAAGTGCCTGGATTAGGACCTGCGCCGCTTCCTGTGTGAGGCAGGGTCGTACTCTGCGGATGTTGTAGAGCATGAACCTACAGGAACGGGCCACCGCCTTGATGTTAGTTGAGAACGACAGGGTGTTGTCCAGGATCACGCCAAGGTTCTTAGCGCTCTGGGAGGAGGACACAATGGAGTTGTCAACCGTGATGGCGAGATCATGGAACGGGCAGTCCTTCCCCGGGAGGAAGAGCAGCTCCGTCTTGCCGAGGTTCAGCTTGAGGTGGTGATCCGTCATCCACACTGATATGTCTGCCAGACATGCAGAGATGCGATTTGCCACCTGGTCATCAGAAGGGGGAAAGGAGAAGATTAATTGTGTGTCGTCTGCATAGCAATGATAGGAGAGACCATGTGAGGTTATGACAGAGCCAAGTGACTTGGTGTATAGCGAGAATAGGAGAGGGCCTAGAACAGAGCCCTGGGGGACACCAGTGGTGAGAGCGCGTGGTGAGGAGACTGATTCTCGCCACGCCACCTGGTAGGAGCGACCTGTCAGGTAGGACGCAATCCAAGCGTGGGCCGCGCCGGAGATGCCCAACTCGGAGAGGGTGGAGAGGAGGATCTGATGGTTCACAGTATCGAAGGCAGCCGATAGGTCTAGAAGGATGAGAGCAGAGGAGAGAGAGTTAGCTTTAGCAGTGCGGAGCGCCTCCGTGATACAGAGAAGAGCAGTCTCAGTTGAATGACTAGTCTTGAAACCTGACTGATTTGGATCAAGAAGGTCATTCTGAGAGAGATAGCGGGAGAGCTGGCCAAGGACGGCACGTTCAAGAGTTTTGGAGAGAAAAGAAAGAAAGAAATTTTCTAACCCAGAAACAACAGCTATACATTTGCCTCATATTAATACTTTGATCTGCAATACCAATTAACCTACATGACTATACTGTAAAAAAATACCTACTTTACATCACTGTCGCACACTTATGACACTACCTGTGATGTGGAGAGAAAAACATGTACCATTGAACTCTGATTCGAAAAGCAGCTGATACATTTGAACCTTGACTGCTGCTTTTCTTTGCTGAGGCAGCCTCTTCAGTGTTGGCACCATGCTCATGGCAAAGAGGGTCTCTTCCTCCTCCTTCCTGTGAGCATCAGGTCGGGCTGCATCTCTCTCGATGGCTTGGAGGAGCCTCTGCTGAAATGAGTTGAGTGTATCTGGGGGCTGGTACCTCCGATGGTGCCTGGTGTGACATTGTTCCTCTTTGTTTCTCTCTCTGTCTCTCTCCACGGCCACATCCTGTTCAACGAGGTCCTCAGTGGTCACTTCTGTGAGGTTCATAATAATCTCAGGTGGTCCTAGATCCAGAGGTACTTCCTCCATTTCATCATCTTCCATGGCTGCACCGGTAGTGGTCATACTCGTGGAGGTGATGGTCGCATTTGTAGGTGACGTTTAGGGTCTTGATGCACCGGTGGCAACAACACGTGTGGATGACGTAGTAGAAGGTTTGGCTGTAAAATTGCCACTCGTTGCCCTCGGCACAATAAATTAATCCAGAAAAGAAAGAATGTGGCAGAAGCGCCAAGGCTGCTGGCCTGAAGCTGCTGACCCAGACTTCTTCTTCTCTTTCTCTGCCCTTCTCTCTCTTTGATACCTGTCCTTGAGTCCTCTCCACTTCCACCTACAGTCTTCTTCTACATAGACATGAACATAAGCCAAACCATTACCTAGCATAACTATAGTTATTAGATAGCTATCAAGGACATGTCACCTACTGTACGCATAGACACACACACACGGTTATCTGACCAAAATATCAGGGGTACAGTAGTGTCTACCATTTCTATTACTATTTATATATCATACACACTCCCTCTTTCACACATGATTATATGGTAAAGTTATCAGGGGTAGTAACTATCATAATTTATTTGACTATTTCTTTCACACACACCTCATTGACTAGGTTAGCTAGCTAACGCTAACTAGCCACATCTAGCACAGGCTCACTACTAAACTGACCTGGCAATCCTACTATCGTGGACACTTGTCTCCAAGCAGCATTTTTTGTGTTTATGTCACAGTAGCTGTCAGCAGTTGTGTCAAAAAGACACGGTTTTGAGGATACTGCGAAAATGATTCTCTCCTCCATGTGTCCAACCGCATGCGACCATTTGCAAAAGGTACCTGCATCAGTATGACTGTTTTACCGCTACACCTGAGGTCATGAGTAATGACCGTAGTAGTCAAATTCCACGTGACCGTTTAGTCATGGTAATTAGGCTTATCCAAACTCTGATGCTGCTGATGGTCATTAGTAGCCTACCAAACATGCCAACTGCCTGGTACTCACCACTCTGTTGTCCCTTTAATTACTCAATCAATGCAAACGTTTTCGAAAATCAAACACTTTGAGCTCATGTTGCGCAACATTTCTATAGGCTATGCTTTTGCGGGGGAAAAATAGTTTTGATAGCCTCTATTAAAAAGAGGATCCCATTAGCTTTCTATAGGCTGGCTAGGTCTACTATATTTATTTCTCAACTTTCCTAATATTAAGCACATTGCTTCTCTTTACAACAGCAGTATAGCCTGCCTGGCTGGCATAAAATGTAATCACTGGAAATGTGGAAATTCGCTATTTTAATTGCAAAGATGACTTTAAAAAATGCTTTGCTCCTGTTCCGAGACAGGTGCATGATAATCGTCAGTTCTAAATATGATTTAGTATATGTAAAGACAAGATTAAATCAAGAATAGTCTGTAAACTATCAATGTGCCTACCTCTTGTGAATGATACCTACAGTTAAAGTCGGAAGTTTAAATACACTTAGGTTGGAGTCATTAAAAGTCGTTTTTCAACCACTCCACAAATTTCTTGTTAACTGACTTGCCTAAAGTATAGTTTATGACATCTACTTTGTTTGACATGTGAAATAACAGTTAATTTATAGAATGTTGTGTTCTGAATTTGCACGTGCAAGCCAAGCGCCACCACTAAGATCACTAGCACTGTCAAAGCTGTACAAAAAAGTCTGCAGACACCGGCCACTAACGATGTGTTTACAATTCCGCGTTAGTAATAAAGCATTTATTTGTTAGACCGCAACTTCTGGGGTAGCTAGCTAGCTTTAGCTTGGTAGGTAGCTAGCACCAATACAACCAGCCTGAAAACAATGACCAGTAGAAACTGTAGTCATTATTCTTAGCAATGATTTAGGAATCCTCGGCAGGTGAAGCTAGCTGGCTACTTATAACGTTAGCTTTGGGCAAAGCTAGCTGTTGCCCAAAGCTAACATTAGCTAGGTAACCACTTGTTGTTTGCCTATTGAAAATAATTAGCTTAACCCTGTTGCCCAAAGCTAACATAAGTAGCCAGCTAGCTTCACCTGCCGAGTGAGGCTCAACCGGACCGGGTTATATGTTGTGAAGCTAGGCATAATAGTGGAATTTGTGGTTTGCCTTCAAAATAAAAGTACCTCTTTGAAAGTGATGCAGAAGGTTACAATTGGTGGAATCATGCCATATTTTGACTAGATCATGTTAAACAAGATTGGAATGTGAAGCAATGAAATGGGGTATCAGTCTACTCGGTGACACCCACAGATCACAACTGTGAAGAGTTTAAGCAAATATTAGCGTCGTAGCTCTTATCCTAGCCTAATGTGTGTGTTGACATTCATATTGCACTGTACAGCTTTACCGAAGAAGGATTGGGGATCAATGAAATGGGGTATCAGTCTACTCCATACCCAATATATTTTTTCCCCCAACGTCCTCCTCTGAGTTATGATACTCCAACATCTCACGCAGTATTGTTTTCCCTCTGGAATAGTGTTCAATACACTTAGGTTGACAATAAATGTAGCTCAATTCAGTTGTTTCAGAGTCCCGCAATAAGAGCTATGATGTTAACGTTCTCTGGGTGTCACTGAGTAGACTGCCATTGAGCCACAATCCATAGGTAAGGCTGTACAGGGAAATAAGTATGCCCCCAAAGCAATTCTAATGTATAATACATCCAGTGTGATTTCAACGCTGGGTCAATTTTGCGCCGCCCTAAGGGACTCGCAATCATGGCCAGATGTGATACAGCCTGGATTCGAACCAGGGAGTGTAGTGACACCTCTTGCACTGAGATGCAGTGTGTGTGTGTGTGTGTGTGTGTGTGTGTGTGTGTGTGTGTGTGTGTGTGTGTGTGTGTGTGTGTGTGTGTGTGTGTGTGTGTGTGTGTGTGTGTGTGTGTGTGTGTGTGTGTGTGTGTGTGTGTGTGTGTGTGTGTGTGTGTTAATTATTTAACTGTATTAGAGTGCTTAAAAGGTCTCAAATTTGAAATATCAGTTTATCGGCATCGTTTTTTTGGCATTATATTTTTGGTATCGGCCATTATTTTGAAAAAATAAATAAAATCCTTCGCACACCTCGTGTAGCCTAGCCCATAGGCCTATTTGTTTTGATAAGGGTTGTAATCACAACTAATAACTTAAAATTAACCACTATAAAAAAATGTAAACCTTTATTTAACTAGGCAAGTCAGTTAAGAACAAATTCTTATTTTCAATGACGGCCCAGGAACAGTGGGTTAACTGCCTGTTCAAGGGCAGAACGACAGATTTGTACCTTGTCAGCTCAGGGATTTGAACAATCTTTCGGTTACGAGTCCAACGCTCTAACCACTAGGCTACCCTGCCTTCCCAAATGAATCCTCTTTACAAGGAGTGTAGACTGAGTTAGGTTTCAAGTTTGGGGAAGAATTTTCACCATAAACATGCATCTTTTATAATAAAGCATTACATGCGTAATTGCATTTGCTGTCACTTTTGAGAAGGGTGTTTTCCCGCTAATTGTTTGCATTTTAGAACATTTGCGCTCATTGTCTACTTCAGTGTGCGCATTGCTGCGCTTATAATGTAAAGAAATAGCCTATGTTTACAACATTCTGATCTGTTGCATCAGCCTGCTCTAAAAAAAAATATTTGATGCGAGTGGTTGTATTCATTTGGGATCTATTGCATCCCTCAACTGTCCCAGACTGTTTGGAATATTTCTTTCTCGCACAGAACTACAAGTTGACCAGTAAAATAGATCAACCTTTGTACTATGGGAGATTGTAGATTGACAACAGTTTTTGCTATTTGTTAGGCCTACTCATCTTGTTTGCTGACAAAGTAAATGTGGACAGTTCTTCCAATATCTTCAATATACATCTCGGAATTGGATTCTTCGGAGCAAGCAACCTGTGGAAGGAATTCTAATTATTATATTCAGCCCAAGGGTACAACGGCCACTGGCTGCAAAAGGCATGTATTTTTTTTTTAGGGGTGTTATGGCCGCACAAAGGCGACGCCTCCGGGGAATTCGAGGCATTATCAAGTGCTTGTCAAATTGTGAATGAGAGACTGAAGTATGTTAAGAAGCCTGTGCAAGAAACCAAACAGAGCTCATGCCTTTCATGCAACTTCTTTCAAATCATCATTAGATTCGCATCTTGCAGCCCTAGAATGTATTAAAAGTCTAAACATTGGTCCACCTGCAGGGGGAGGATGAGCGGGCCACCACTTATCACATCCTCCTCCACAGTAGCAAGCCCTTATCTGGCCCTTATCAGACTGTAGTGATAATGACATTGGGAGGTGGTTAGGAAGTATAGATGTACTGGAGTCCTTCCTGACAGGTACACAGTAACACAGACAGACCTGACAAATCATAGTTAGAGCCCTGTGCCGCTATTAGCAGTAGCTCAGACAACCTCAGCCTGAGGGAATCAGAGGAATTACCATCTTCCTATCCTAACCAAAGAAAGAAGGATGCTGCCACGACCTATGGGTTTTGCAAACAAGATTACTCCTGAGTTTAGGACTGATATTACTGATAAGTAAAAACATTCCTTACCCCAGGATACTTCATCTGGTTACTAACCGGGAGAATAAGGAAAACAGCGAACTCTGTTTCTGCATAAATGTGATGCGTTTCGGCAAGAATTTGCTGATTTTAAACGTACTACTTTATGTGGTTGTCTCACCTAGCTATTTTAAGATGAATACACAAAATGTAAGTCGCTGTGGAAATAGTCTGATAAAAAAAAAATGTTTTAACATACAGTGCCTTCGGAAAGTATTCAGACCCTTTTTTTACTTTTTCTACATTTTGCTACATTATAGCCTTATTCTAAAATGGAATAAATTCAGTTGAAGTCAGAAGTTTACATACACCTTAGCCAAATACATTTAAACTCAGTTTTTCACAATTCCTGACATTTTAATCCTAGTACAAATTCCCTGTCTTAGGTCAGTTAGGATCACCACTTTATTTTAAGAATGTGAAATGTCAGAATAATAGTGGGTCAGAAGTTTACATACACTCAATTTGTATTTGGTAGCATTGCCTGTAAATTGTTTAACATGGGTCAAATATTTTGGGTAGCCTTCCACAAGCTTCCCACAATACGTTGACTGAATTTTGGCCCATTCCTCCTGACCGAGCTGGTGTAACTGAGTCAGGTTTGTAGGCTTCCTTGCTCGCACACACTTTTTCAGTTCTGCCCACGCATTTTCTATAGGATTGAGGTCAGGGCTTTGTGATAGTCACTCCAATATCTTGACTTTGTTGTCCTTAAGCCATTTTGCCACAACTTTGGAAGTATGCTTGGGGTCATTGTCCACTTGGAAGACACATTTGCGACCAAGCTTTAACTTCCTTACCAATGTGTTGAGATGTTGCTTCAATATATCCACATCATTTTCCTACCTCATGATGCCATCTATTTTGTGAAGTGCACCAGTCCCTCCTGCAGCAAAGCTCCCCCACAACATGATGCTGCCACCCCTGTGCTTCACGGTTGGGATGGTGTTCTTCGGCTTGCAAGCTTCCCCCTTTTTCCTCCTAAAATAACAATGGTCATTATGGCCAAACAGTTCTATTTTTGTTTCATCAGACCAGAGGACAATTATCCAAAAAGTACAATCTTTGTCCCCATGTACAGTTGCAAACCATAGTCTGGCTTTTTTTTACGGCGGTTTTGGAGCAGTGGCTTCTTCCTTGCTGAGCGGCCTTTCAGGTTATGTCGATATGGGACTCGTTTTACCCTGGCTACAGATACTTTTGTACCCGTTTCCTCCAGCATCTTCACAAGGTTCTTTGCTGTTGTTCTTGTTCTTTGCTGTTGTTTTCGCACCAAAGTACGTTCATCTCTAGGAGACAGAACGCAACGCGTCTCCTTCCTGAGCGGTATGGCGGCTGCGTGGTCCCATGGTGTTTATACTTGGGTGCTTTTGTTTGTACAGATGAACGTGGTACCTTCAGGCGTTTGTAAATTGCTCCCAAGGATGAACCAGACTTGTGGCGGTCCAATTTCTTTTTCTGAGGTCTTGGCTGATTTCTTTTGGTTTTCCCATGATGTCTAGCAAAGAGGCACTGAGTTTAAAGGTAGGCCTTGAAAGACAACCACAGGTACACCTCCAATTGACTCAAATGATGTCAATTAGCCTATCAGAAGCTTCTAAAGCCATGACATAATTTTCTGGAATTTTCCAAGCAGTTTAAAGGCACAGTCAACTTAGTGTATGTAAACTTCTAACCAACTGGAATTGTGGTATAGTGAAATATAAGTGAAATAATCTGTCTGTAAACAATTGTTGGAAGAATTACGTGTTCGTCACAAAGTAGATGCCCTAACCAACTTGCCAAAACTATAGTTTGTTAACAAGCAATTTGTGGAGTGGTTGAAAAATGAGCTAATGACTCCAACCTAAGTGTATGTAAACTTCCGACTTCAACTGTATATATTTTTTCGGCAATCTGCACACTAGCCTATAATAAAGCGAAAACAGTTTTTTTTTTAAATGTTTGCAAATATATTTGTAAAAAATCATAGCTGTTCAAACTCTTCGCTATAAGTCAAGAAATTGAGCTCCGGAGCTCCTGTTTCCATTGATCATCCTTGAGATGTTTCTACAACTTGATTGGAGTCCACCTGTGGTAATTTCAATTGATTGGACACATGTCTATATAAGGTCCCACAGTTGACAGGGTACGTCAGAGCAAATGAGGTCCAAGGAATTGTCAGTTGAGCTCCGAGACAGGATTGTGTCGAGGAACAGATCTGTGGAAGGGTACCAAAACATTTCTGCAGCTTTGAAGGTCCCCAATAACACAGTGGCCTCCATCATTCTTCAATGGAAGAGGTTTGGAACCAACAAGACTCTGGCTGAGTGGCCAGCTCTAGGAAAACTGAGCAATCAGGGGAGAAGGGCCTTGGTCAGGGAGGTGACCAAGAACACAATGGTCACTTTGACAGAGCTCTAGAGTTCTTCTGTGGAGATGGGAGAACCTTCCAGAAGGACAACCATCTCTGCAGCACTCCACCAAGCAGGTCTTTATGGTAGAGTGGGCAGACGGAAGCCACTTCTCAGTAAAAGGTACATGACAGCCCGCTTGGAGTTTGCCAAATGGCTCTCAGACCATGAGAAACAAGATTCTTTGGTCTGATGAAACCAAGAATCAACTATTTGGCCTGAATGCAAAGCGTCACGTCTGGCGGAAACCTACGGTGAAGCGTGGTGGTAGCATCATGCTGTGGTTATGTTTTTCAGTGGCAGGGACTGGGAGACTTGTCAGGATCGAGGGAAAGATTAACAGAGCAAAGTAAAGATATCCTTGATGAAAACCTGCTCCAGAGTGCTCAAATCAAAATCAAATCAAATTTTATTTGTCACATACACATGGTTAGCAGATGTTAGTGCGAGTGTAGCGAAATGCTTGTGCTTCTAGTTCCGACAATGCAGTAATAACCAACAAGTAATCTAGCTAACAATTCCAAAACTACTACCTTACAGACACAAGTGTAAGGGGATAAAGAATATGTACATAAAGATATATGAATGAGTGATGGTACAGAGCGGCATAGGCAAGATACAGTAGATAGTATTGAGTGCAGTATATACATATGAGATGAGTATGTAAACAAAGTGGCATAGTTAAAGTGGCTAGTGATACATGTATTACATAAGGATGCAGTAGATGATATAGAGTACAGTATATACGTATGCATATGAGATGAACAATGAACAAAGTAAGTAACATTATATATAAGGTAGCATTGTTTAAAGTGGCTGATATATTTTATATCATTTCCCATCAATTCCCATTATTAAAGTGGCTGGAGTTGAGTCAGTGTGTTGGCAGCAGCCACTCAATGTTAGTGGTGGCTGTTTAACAATCTGATGGCCTTGAGATAGAAGCTGTTTTTCAGTCTCTCGGTCCCAGCTTTGATGCACCTGTACTGACCTCGCCTTCTGGATGATAGCGGGGTGAACAGGCAGTGGCCCGGGTGGTTGCTGTCCTTGATGATCTTTATGGCCTTCCTGTGACATCGGGTGGTGTAGGTGTCCTGGAGGGCAGGTAGTTTGCCCCCGGTGATGCGTTGTGCAGACCTCACTACCCCCTGGAGAGCCTTACGGTTGTGGGCGGAGCAGTTGCCGTACCAGGCGGTGATACAGCCCGCCAGGATGCTCTTGATTGTGCATCTGTAGAAGTTTGTGAGTGCTTTTGGTGACAAGCCGAATTTCTTCAGCCTCCTGAGGTTGAAGAGGCGCTGCTGCGCCTTCTTCACGATGCTGTCTGTGTGGCTGGACCAATTCAGTTTGTCTGTGATGTGTATGCCGAGGAACTTAAAACTAACTACCCTCTCCGCTACTGTTCCATCGATGTGGATAGGGGGGTGTTCCCTCTGCTGTTTCCTGAAGTCCACAATCATCTCCTTAGTTTTGTTGACGTTGAGTGTGAGGTTATTTTCCTGACACCACACTCCGAGGGCCCTCACCTCCTCCCTGTAGGCAGTCTCGTCGTTGTTGGTAATCAAGCCTACCACTGTTGTGTCGTCCGCAAACTTGATGATTGCGTTGGAGGCGTGTGTGGCCACGCAGTCGTGGGTGAACAGGGAGTACAGGAGAGGGCTCAGAACGCACCCTTGTGGGGCCCCAGTGTTGAGGATCAGCGGGGTGGAGATGTTGTTGCCTACCCTCACCACCTGGGGGTGGCCCGTCAGGAAGTCCAGTACCCAGTTGCACAGGGCGGGGTCGAGACCCAGGGTCTAGGGTACTATGGTGTTGAATGCCGAGCTGTATTCGATGAACAGCATTCTCACATAGGTATTCCTCTTGTCCAGATGGGTTAGGGCAGTGTGCAGTGTGGTTGAGATTGCATCGTCTGTGGGCCTATTTGGGCGGTAAGCAAATTGGAGTGGGTCTAGGGTGTCAGGTAGGGTGGAGGTGATATGGTCCTTGACTAGTCTCTCAAAGCACTTCATGATGACGGAAGTGAGTGCTACGGGGCGGTAGTCGTTTAGCTCAGTTACCTTAGCTTTCTTGGGAACAGGAACACTGGTGGCCCTCTTGAAGCATGTGGGAACAACAGACTGGGATAGGGATTGATTGAATATGTCCGTAAACACACCAGCCAGCTGGTCTGCGCATGCTCTGAGGGCGTGGCTGGAGATGCCGTCTGGGCCTGCAGCCTTGCGAGGGTTGACACGTTTAAATGTTTTCCTCACGTCGGCTGCAGTGAAGGAGAGTGCGCATGTTTTAGTTGCGGGCAGTGTCAGTGGCACTGTATTGTCCTCAAAGCGGGCAAAAAAGTTATTTAGTCTGCCTGGGAGCAAGACATCCTGGTCCGTGACGGTGCTGGTTTTCTTTTTGTAATCCGTGATTGACTGTAGACCCTGCCACATACCTCTTGTGTCTGAGCCGTTGAATTGAGATTCTACTTTGTCTCTATACTGACGCTTAGCTTGTTTGATTGCCTTGCGGAGGGAATAGTTACACTGTTTGTATTCGGTCATGTTTCCAGTCACCTTGCCCTGATTAAAAGCAGTGGTTCCGCTTTCAGTTTCACGCGAATGCTGCCATCAATCCACGGTTTCTGGTTTGGGAATGTTTTAATCGTTGCTATGGGAACGACATCTTCAACGCACGTTCTAATAAACTCGCACACTGAATCAGCGTATTCGTCAATGTTGTCGCTTGACGCAATACGGAACATATCCCAGTCCACTTGATGGAAGCAGTCTTGGAGTGTGGAATCAGATTGGTCGGACCAGTGTTGAACAGACCTCAGCGCGGGAGCTTCTTGTTTTAGATTCTGTCTGTAGGCAGGGATCAACAAAATGGAGTCGTGGTCTGCTTTTCCGAAAGGAGGGCGGGGCAGGGCCTTACATGCGTTGCGGAAGTTGGAATAGCAATGATCCAAGGTTTTTCCATCCCTGGTTGCGCAATCGATATGCTGATACAATTTAGGGAGTCTTGTTTTCAGATTAGCCTTGTTAAAATCCCCAGCAACAATGAATGCAGCCTCCGGATATATGGATTCCAGTTTGCAAAGAGTCGAATAAAGTTCGTTCAGAGCCATCGATGTGTCTGCTTGGGGGGGAATATATATGGCTGTGATTATAATCGAAAAGAATTCCCTTGGTAGATAATGCGGTCACCATTTGATTGTGAGGAATTCTAAATCAGGTGAACAGAAGGACTTGAGTTCCTGTATGTGGTTTTGGCCACACCACGTCACGTTAACCATAAAGCATACGCCCCCGCCCCTCTTCTTACCAGAAAGATGTTTGTTTCTGTCGGCGCGATGCGTGGAGAAACCAGCTGGCTGCACCGTCTCCGATAGCGTCTCTCCAGTGAGCCATGTTTCCGTGAAGCAAAGAACGTTACAGTCTCTGATGTCCCTCTGGAATGCTACCCTTGCTCGGATTTCATCAACCTTGTTGTCAAGAGACTGGACATTGGCGAGGAGAATGCTAGGGAGTGGTGCACGATGTGCCCGTCTCCAGAGTCTGACCAGAAGACCGCTTCGTTTTCCCCTTTTTCAAAGTCGTTTTTTGGGGCCGCCGGCTGGGATTCCATTCCATTGTCCTGGGTGAAAGGCAGAACACAGGGTCTGCTTCGCGAAAGTCATATTCTTGGTCGTACTGATGGTGAGTTGACGCTGCTCTTATGTTCAGTAGTTCTTCTCGACTGTATGTATTGAAACCTAAGATGACCTGGGGTACCAATGTAAGAAATAACACGTAAAAAAAAACAAAAAACTGCATAGTTTCCTAGGAATGCGAAGCGAGGCGGCCATCTCTGTCGGCGCCGGAAGTTAGCTCAGGACCTCGGACTGGGGTGAAGGTTCACCTTCCAACAGGACCATGACCCTAAGCACACAGCCAAGACAACGCAGGAGGGGCTTCGGGACAATGTCTCAATGTCCTTGAGTGGCACCCAGCCAGAGCCCGAACTTGAACACGATCGAACATCTCTGGAGAGACTTGAAAATATATGTGCTGCAATGCTCCCCATCCAACCTGACAGGATTTGCAGAGAAGAATGTTGGAAACTCCCCAAATACTGGTGTGCCAAGCTTCTAGCATCATACCCAAAAAGACTTGATGCTATAATCGCTGCCAAGTTCTGAGTAAAGGTCTGAATACTTGTGAAAATGTAATATTTACTTTTTTTTTAAATAAATGAGCAAAAATGTCATGAAGCCTGTTTTTGCTTTGTCGTTATGGGGTATTAATCCATTTTAGAATAAGGTTGTAATGTAAAACATTTTTTTTAAAGTCAAGGAGTCTGAATACTTCCTGAAGGTACTGTAAAACTGGGGGAACAATATGGTATCTGCGTTAGGCTCTGGGGGCGAACAGTGGCTCCATTTCCCCTTTGTCAATGTTTTGGTTTTGTTGGCTAAACTGAGGAGAGGAGCATCCAAACGGACCTGGCGGTTTCACCATTTTAAGATTCAATCTTTAAACCCGTCTACCTTTCTGTGTTTCCCAGGTTATGCTGCCCAAAAGCTGTCTGAGTCCAGGTGAGAAAGAAAAGGGCTAAAGCCACATCGCTCCCTTACCCCGTTAGCTCTCCAGACAGAGCCACAGCACTTGCATCCATCCCACAGTGAAGAGGAGCCATGAGCAACTCCAACACACCCAGCAATGTCACTGACGCCATGGAATCAGTCATCCACAACGTAAGTCCATTCACGCTGAATTAATTTAGTCCGCCCAATTAGGTCATCCTAACTAACGTCTACCGCATAACACAAACTAATTCAAAGCAAGAGACGTGTAATCGGCTCATTGACAACAGTAGGAAATGCATGTCTACGTTCAGGGATGTTATTGCTCCTGACTTTTATTCATTTTTGCTGAACTAATCTAATATATTCATCAAATTGCAGTGGTTCTTTCAGCTGTGATTGCAAAACACACTTGTGTATTTTTACTCGTGACACGTTCTCGCTATGCTCAAGTTCTGCTTCGTCAGCCTCTCCAGTTCACTGTGTTTAGGCATGGGAGTGTATATTTGGGATTGTGCCATTCCTCTCAGAGCAGGGTATGTACAAATCCATACCTTCACTAAGGGATTAAATCCTCTGGCTCCCGACAGATTTAAGGATTTTTTTAAATAAATTGTGACTTCTGAACTGTAACATTAAGTGTTTTTTAAACGGTTTCCCTTGGTCACCTTTTGAGACCTGCCTGATACCCTTATACTCCCGTTTCACGCCAGGACAGCGGAGTCAATCACCACCTTCCGGAGACACCTGAAACCCCACCTCTTTAAGGAATACCTAGGATAGGATAAGTAATCCTTCTCACCCCCCCCCCTTTAAGATTTAGATGCACTATTGTAAAGTGACTATTCTACTGGATGTCATAAGGTGAATGCACCAATTTGTAAGTCGCTCTGGATAAGAGCGTCTGCTAAATGACTTAAATGTAAATGTTTCAGGCAGGATTTTTTTTATTTTAATTTTACCTTTATTTAACCAGGCAAGTCAGTTCAGAACATATTCTTATTTTCAATGACGGCCTGGGAACAGGGGGTTAACTGCCTGTTCAGGGGCAGAACGACATATGTCAGCTCGGGGGTTTGAACTCTCAACCTTCCGGTTACTAGTCCAACGCTCTAACCACTAGGCTACGCTGCCGCCCCGATTGGGGAACCAAGAATGTTGTCGTCAGCGTGTATAAGGAATACCTAGGATAGGATAAAGTAATCCTTCTCACCCCCCCCCCCCCTAAAAAGATTTAGATGCACTATTGTAAAGTGGCTGTTCCACTGGATGTCATAAGGTGAATGCACCAATTTGTAAGTCGCTCTGGATAAGAGCGTCTGCTAAATGACTTAAATGTATGTAAATGTCTTAAATGTTTAGAAATGTGGCTGTACTAGGATCAAAATATATTGTTGTATTTCCAGGCCTTTCTGGTGCCCAGTTTATGCTGGCCAGAATGGACATTCCAACCAACTCATTGGCATCCGTACAGTACTGTTAGAAGCCCAGTGGTAAAGCATCTAGGTGGTTCAGGCTGAGAAGCCAGATGGCCTTGGACCTAGGTCAATGGCTAAAACTACATTCCAGTTGCCTGGGGGCCTCTCAAAATAACATTATATTAAGAGGATAAGTAAGTTGCTTTGGGAGACATTGAGAGTCTGTGGGGGTCATTCATTAAAAAAAAATGCTTTACGTTTTTGGGCAATCAATGAGAAACATATGCATCCTCTATGGTTTCTTTGTATGACTAATTGAGGTCGGATACTGATGTATAATAGCATTTCTTTAACCTTCTTTCCACAATAGACAAACATTAAATAAACATCTATCGTCAAGGGTCCATTTTTGACCGTGACCAAAAAAATCTTCCCCGACCCACTTATGCATGCATGGATGCATGCACACATACAGTAGACTCAAACGCATGCACCTCCACACACAGTGCAAGAGAGGTAGATACTGGACCGTCACCAGCTGTTCTGCCACATCAGGAAATGCCTGCTTTCCCTTAGCTTGGCATTTCTTTCAGTGTTCAGACCGTTGCTTCCTATCCCATGTTATACAATCATGTATGTGGCTGTAGCAATCCAGACAACCCCCAGGACTGGCCTACTGCCTCTTGGGAGGTGGACTCTCTAAGACATAAACCAGTAAGTTTAGAAGGGCTTATGCTTATATCTTGAATGCAGGTGTAAGATCTTAATTTGTTCACTCTTTTTTTTTTGTTGATGAGAATTTCCTTTACTGCAGGAAATGCACATAAGCCTTGTGATTTACATGAAATTCACTGAAAACCTCCACTAACACACGGTTATATTAACTGTATTTTCATGTAGCCTACTTTTGTCGAGCTCATAGCCTAACCACCGATCAAGTAACAATATGGACTAAACATTAAAATCCTGTTGCTGCAGGATGATTTTGCTATGACAATACTGGTCAAATTAAGATCCTACATCTGTACCTCCCTGTTTTAGAATGCATCAGTACTTCTGTAGTTGAAATACAATGGCACTACTACACGTGTCTGAGTCGAGAAGTGCAGAGGTGCAATGTAAAACATGTACATAGATAAACAAACTATTTGCACAAGGCAACGAAGCGCAACACACAATTTTGTAGTGGGGTCTTATTGGAAGTTGTACGTAGGGCTGTGCGATAAATCTAATTTATTTGATTAATTCAAATGTATGTTTTTGCGTGATATTGCAAATGCCTGTATCGCAAGAATCAAGGTTTTGTTATTTTTAGTTTTCATGAGTGTTTCTGTCCGCTTGTTCTGATAGTCTCCTCTCTTCTGTAGTGTGTGCACCTTCCCATTTACATGAGGGATCTGTATGTAATGATGAGATGCATGTCTCCGCCCTAAACCATGCAAGTCGTTGTCCCAAAGGCGGGAAGGCAGGCGACAGGCTATGGTCCAAAGTAAACCCATAAAAACTCATTGGCCTGATTTTGGACAGATTTTTAGCCAGAGTGAAACCTCTCGCTACACCTCTTTCTCTATGGTTACTCACACACCAAGCCCGTCCCCATGCCTCTCACGCCAACAAAGTTGAGAGATCACATCTCTATTTGCATTTGAGGTTTTGTCCAACAGAATCAGTCATATGGACACACACATTGCATTATTTTACTTTAATAGAGGAGAAGTTAACTTTTCTAACGATACCCATTTTATGTCTCATCTACTCAAATTGCGTGCAGACACTACTAAAGCGAGAGTATCAATAAACATTGAATCTGGAAAATGAATGTTCAGCTTGTGGAGCGCTGGCATTGGGGTACCAAGTAACGCAAGCAGCATTTTAGCCAAAGACTGTTATATTAGCTGTCTAGTCTGTGTTTTATAAATGTGCAGTAGGCATAAAACACATTGATATAAAGAATTCGCAACTCATTCTCATTCTGCGAAATAAGGTAGGCCACTTAATTTCAACATCTGAACAAAGTGGACAGGCCAACATGCTTGTCAAACATTTAGAGACAAATAGAAGGGTGTCTTCATAACAATTCAACTGTTCAACCTTGTTAGCTAGCAAATAGATCCAAGTATAAGTAATATAAGGGTTAGCTGGCTTATCACGAGCACATGGTCTTGAGGTTGTTGATGAGACCTGTGTTAATGTTCTATAGCCTAATGCCTGCTTCAAGAAGTTAGTCATTGTTAGTGAGGTTGCATTATGCATGGTTCTATTTACATTTGTAACAATAAAGGGCATTTTCATAGACTGACTTCAGTAATCATTTTGATAGAATAATTACATTTTTAGTGGGTCTTATCCTTGTGGAAGGCTAATATTTAGCCTAGGTATATCTTTCACCAGCCCTGAATTCATCATATTATTGCTGACTGTTTGAAATGTAGTGTATTTGACCTTTTTAATTGTACAACAATGCTTTTTTAGATGAAACATAAAACATTTACAGTACCAGTCAAAAGTGTGGACACACCTACTCAAGGTTTTTTCTTTATTTTTTAACTGTTCTACCTAGTAGACTAATAGTGAAGACATCAAAACTATGAAATAACACATGGCATTATATCATAACCAAAAAAAAGTGTTAAGCAAATCAAAATATATTTGAGATTCTTCAAAGTTGCCACCCTTTGCCTTGATGACAGCTTTGCACACTCTTGGCATTCCCTCAACCAGCTTCACCTGGAATGCTTTTCCAACAGTCTTGAAGGAGTTCGCACATATGCTGAGCACTTGTTGGCTACTTTTCCTTCACTATGCGGTCCGACTCATCCCAAACCGTCTCAATTTGGTTGAGATCGGGTGATTGTGGGGCCAGGTCATCTGATGCAGAGCTCCATTACTCTCCTTGACAAAATAGCCCTTATACCGTCTGGAGGTGTTTTGGGTCATTGTCCTGTTGAAAAACAAATGCTAGTCCCACAAAGCCCAAACCAGATGGGATAGCGTACTGCTGCAGAATGCTGTGGTAGCCATGCTGGTGAAGTGTACCTTGAATTCTAAATAAATCACAGACAGTGTCACCAGCAAAGCATGCCCTCACCATAACACCACCTCCTCCATGCTTTACGGTGGGAAATACACATGCGGCATCATCCATTCGCCCACACCACGCCTGACAAAGACACGGTGGTTGGAACCAAAAATCTCCAATTTGTAGGTCTAATGTACAGTGCTCGTGTTTCTTGACCCAAGCAGGTCTCTTCTTATTGGTGTACTTTAGTAGTGGTTTCTTTGCAGCAATTTGACCATGAAGGCCTTACGCATGCAGTCTCATCTGAACAGTTGATGTTGAGATGTGTTTGTTACTTGAACTCTGTAGCATTTATTTGGGCTGCAATTTCTGAGGCTGGTAACTTGAATGAACTTAGGAAACTCTGGGTCTTCCATTCCTGTGGTGGTCCTCATGAGAGCCAGTTTCATCATAGAGCTTGATGGTTTTTGCAACTGCACTTGAAGAAACTTTTAAAGTTCTTGAAATGTTCCGTATTGACTGACCAACATGTCTTAAAGTAATGATGGGCTGTAATTTCTCTTTGTTAATTTGAGCTGTTCTTTCCATAATATGGACTTAGCCCTATTTGGTAAAAGATTATCTTCTGTATACCCCACCTACCTTATTACAACACAACCTTTAAGAAGGCACACCTGTTAATTGAAATGCATTACAGCTGACTACTTCAAGCTGGTTGAGAGAATGCCAAGAGTGTGCTAAGCTGTCATCAAGGCAAACGGTGGCTATTTGAAGAATCTCAAATATAAAATATATTTTGATTCATTTAAGACCTTTTTTTTTGTTTACTACATGATTCCATTTGTTTTTAATAGTTTTGATGTCTTCACTATTATTATACAATGTAGAAAATAGTTTTAAAAAATTAAGAAAAACCCTTGAATGAGTAGGTGTTCTAAAACTTTTGACCAGTAGTGTATTTACTGTGCATTGTGAATCGCCCATACGTTTGAAAAAATAGAGATAATTTTAGGCCATATCTCCCAGCCCTAGTTGTACAGTCGTGGCCAAAAGTTTTGAGAATGACACACACATTCATTTTCACAAAGTCTCCTGCCTCAGTTTCTATGATGGCAATTTGCATAAGCTCCAGAATGTTATGAAGAGTGATCAGATGAATTGTAATTATTTGCAAAGTCCCTCTTTGCCATGCAAATGAACTGAATCCCCCCCCCAAAAAAAAAAATTTCCACTGCATTTCAGCCCTGCCACAAAATGACCAGCTGACATGTCAGTGATTCTCTCGCTAACACAGGTGTGACTGTTGAGGACAAGGCTGGAGATCATTCTGTCATGCTGATTGAGTTTGAATAACAGAATGGAAGCTTCAAAAGGAGGGTGGTGCTTGGAATCATTGTTCTTCCTCTGTCAAACATGGTTACCTGTAAGGAAACACGTCCATCGTTGCTTTGCACAAAAAGGGCTTCACAGGCAAGGATATTGCTGCCAGTAAGATTGCACCTAAATCATCCATTTATCGGATCATCAAGAACTTCAAGGAGAGCAGTTCAATTGTTGTGAAGAATGCTTCAAGGCACCCATGATAGTCCAGCAAGCGCCAGGACCGTCTCCTAAAGTTGATTCAGCTGCGCGATCGAGGCACCACCAGTACAGAGCTTGCTCAGGAATGGCAGCAGGCAGGTGTATCTGCATGCATAGTGAGGCAAATACTTTTGGGGGGGGTGGCCTGGTGTCAAGAAGGGCAGCAAAGAAGCCACTTCTCTCCAGGAAAAACATCAGGGACAGACTGATATTCTGCAAAAAGTACAGTACTGCTGAGGACTGGGGTAAAGTAATTTTCTCTGGTGAATCCCCTTTCCGATTGTTTGGGGCATCCGGAAGAAAAGCTTGTCCGGAGAAGACAAGGTGAGCGCTACCATCAGTCCTGTATCATGTCAACAGTAAAGCATCCTGAGACCATTCATGTGTGGGGTTGCTTCTCAGCCAAGGGAGTGGGCTCACTCACAATTTTGCCAAAGAACACAGCCATGAATAAAGAATGGAACCAACACATCCTCCGAGAGCAACTTCTCCTAACCATCCAAGAACAGTTTGGTGACAAACCATGTCTTTTCCAGCATGATGGAGCACCTTGCCATAATGCAAAAGTGATAACTAAGAGGTGCGGGGAACAAAACATCGGTATTTTGGGTCCATGGCCAGGAAACTACCCAGAGCGTAATCCCATAGAGAACTTGTGGCCCACAAATTCTGACAAACTCCAAGCATTGATTATGCAAGAATGGGCTGCCATCAGTCAGGATGTGGCCCAGAAGTTAATTGACAGCATGCCAGGGCGGATTGCAGAGGTCTTTATTGACAATTAACTTCATGTAATTGTCAATAAAAGCCTTTGACACGTATGAAATGCTTGTAATTATACTTCAGTATTCCATAGTAACATCTGATATCTAAAGACACTGAAGCAGCAAACGTTGAATTAATATTTCTGTAATTCTCAAAACTTTTGGCCATGACTGTGTGTACTGTAATGTGATATGGATGTGTATCGAATGGTATTATGGTAATAGATTATTATGGCCTACAGTTATCTACCCTATTTCTGGTTAGAGTGAAGCATTTACTGTTTTTGTGACATTTCACTGACATTTCATTTAACCTTGGCAAATCTGAGCTCTCCAAACCTTCTCCATTCCAAAAACAAATCACTTGTTGAGGGCTGTGATTTGAATACAGTCTGTTGCGGAATCAGATTTTGCCCAGTGCAGTTAGTTCAATCTATCTCAGGCAGATTGTTGGCAGCTATGAAGCTTCTTAACAATCTCTTACGCAGTGGATTCACAGACTGTTGTCACTACATGCACTAGTTGCTATCCAATGATTGTGTTTACAACTTAATGGCTGCAGATGACTCATTTTCACAAAAGATAAGTCTGTTTGCTATAGCTGAAGCTTTCATTGGCCATTTTCCTCACATCCTTGCCCTTCTTAGTTAATAATTCACTTTTCAAATGAGTGTACACATACTTGTATGCTAGTGGAAAGGGAGTGTGTGTCTGTGTCAGTGTACTGTGTGTTTTTAAGGGGAGTTGAGAGAATCCTATTTGGAAGGGTCTGTCAATGTGAAACTGGGTGATGTCCTTTCCCTGCCGCGATGCACTGCCCATTGTCATGTGACTTGGGCAACTGACCGATATGAGACGAGGTTGAAAAAAGGTGTAGGGTTATTTTTTACTTTTCGGTCGCTAAAGATTAAGTGGCGTGAAAACGCGGTTGGATTTTTGATGGAGTTTCTGTACACAGCAGCAAAGGTGAGTTCTGAGTAACACAGGGTAACATACAAGACTAACCAGTTCAACACATTGTAAGAGTCACTGATCCCTTTGGGAGCGCCCCCCTCCATTTGTGTGGATATGAAAAGACTACTCATTTCCTGTTCTATGTCTACATACCAGGTGCAGTATATTGGTTTTAAAGGCTAAACAATTTGAACCTGCAGTACCCTATAGATTTTGTTTACGTAATACCTTCAGGCAAAAATATAGTATATAGGCCTATAGAATATAATTTACCTTCCTATTTGCCTCACAATTTTTGGTGTATATTTAGCCCAAATGTGCTTCAGCAGTTTTGTTGCACTGTCCACTTCCAAGGCATCTGTTATGGTCTTATTACAGCCCTTTGACAGGCCATTGTGTGTACATGAACCGAAGACTATTTAATTCTCATTGTAATCTTAATGCATCTGTGATACAGTGCCTTTGGAAAGTATTCATACCCCTTGACTTATTCCACAATTAATTGATCAAATATTTTTCATTCAACCATCTACACACAATACCCGATAATGACAGTGAAAGCATGTTTTTAGACATGTTTTCAAATGTATTGAAAATAAAATATAGAAATATAAAATTTACGTAAGTATTCACCCCCGGAGTCAACTTTGTAGGAGCCGCTTTGGCGGTAATTACATCTTTGTGACATCTTGGGTATGTCTGTTGGCTATTCGCATCTGGGTTTGGGAATTTTCTCCCTTGGAGATTTTCTCAAGCTCTAAAATTAGATTGGGAGTGGCATTCCAGGTGACTACCTCATGAAGCTGGTTGAGAGAATGCCAAGTGTGCACAGATGTCATCAAAGCAAAGGGTGGCTACTTTGAAGAATCTCATATAAATATACAGTGGGGCAAAAAAGTATTTGGTCAGCCACCAATTGTGCAAGTTCTCCCACTTAAGAAGATGAGAGAGGCCTGTACTTTTCATCATAGGTACACTTCAACTATGACAGACAAAATGAGAAAAAAAATCCAGAAAATCACATTGTAGGATTTTTAATGAATTTATTTGCAAATGATGGTGGAAAATAAGTATATACATATGTATATACAAGGATATTTTATATATATATATAAAATATCCTTGCTCGCACAAGCTTTTTCAGTGTGTGTGTATATATATATATATATATATATATATATATATATATAAAAATAAAATATATATAAAAAATAAAAAGCTGCATTAGACAGGATTACCTACACATACTAACCAGCTCGAATAGACAGAAGCGTGCTATGTGGCAGACCAATCCGAACTCAACTCTCCATGTCCAGCCCACCTCAGCCAGTCATGGCTAGCAGGAAGGTTGCTGTATCTGTCTGTGGCTAAACCAACTAATCTTGTAATTTAACAATTGTATTCCGTATTTACAGATGGCATACAAGTTTGTTATTAAGCCACATGAAAGTTCACATGTTCCAGAGGCATTTCTGCCAAAAAGTAGTGACCCGTGACAAACGCCCAGTTTCCTGAAACGGGTCACAAATGTGGAATAAGTTAAGGGGTATGAATTATTTCTGAAGGCACTGTAACTGATAGCTACCCTTCGGCTGCCAACAGATCGGAAACCATTAACTCTGTGTGAACAATGTTGGACAGCTAGAAGTGGCATGTGAATCGTCCCCAAATTGCACCCTCTTCCCTATATAGTGCAATACTATGTAGGGAATAGGGTGCTATTTGGGACACAGAGAAGGTGTAAGAGGATTGATGCCACCATCATGTGGTGAGTCACACTTCCCCAGAAGTGACCGTGGAGAGGCTCCAAATTTCAAGAAAGGTGTCTGGCATGACATCATCAGCCTCGTTTTTGTTTTTGTCCCTCATAAAAGGATTAGAATTAAGAGTCCCCGCACCCCAACCCCCTTCCTCCTCTTCATGTCAATGTATGACTCATCCAATGTCACTCACAGCCTTATCTTTCTCTTATGGCTATAATCAGCAAGCTCATGCAAGGGATATCACAATATTACGTCATCACTATCACATTATACCTGTGGGAAGGGAAGCTTCAGCATTGGTGGGCTACCCCTCAATAACATGTGATGTATGTAGGGTAACCTCAGTATTGTCCTTGTTGTCTGTAGTTAAGCTGATTTGTTAGACTTGTCCAATAGTGTTCGTAGGACAGTTGGGTTTAATCAGCCACTTCAAAGCCCAACAGGTGAAGGAAAAGCAACTGTGGAATTCGTGTTGGCCTGTTTACCTGGTCATACCACTGAGAAGAGTGGTCATATACAGTTCAAGTCGGAGGTTTACATACAATTAAGTTGGAGTCATTAAAACTCGTGGGAGTGATTTCCAAACGCCTGAAGGTACCACATTCTGTACAAACAATAGTACACAAGTATAAACACCATGGGACCAGGCAGCCGTCATACAACTCAGGAAGGAGATGCGTACTGTCTCCTAGAGATGAACGTACTTTGGTGCGAAAATTGCAAATCAATCCCAGAACAACAACAAAGGACCTTGTAAAGATGCTGGAGGAAACGGGTTCAAAAGCATCCATATCCACAGTAAAACAAGTCCTATATCGACCTGAAAAGCCACTCAGCAAGGAAGAAGCCACTGCTCCAAAACCGCCATAAAAAGCCAGACTACAGTTTGCAACTGCACATGGGGACAAAGATTGTACATTTTGGAGAAATGGTCCTCTGGTCTGATGAAACAGAAATAGTTTGGCCATAATGACCATTGTTATGTTTGGAGGAAAAAGGGAGATGCTTGCAAGCCGAAAAACACCGTCCCAACCGTGAAGCACGGGTGTGGCAGTATCATGTTGTGTGGGTACTTTACTGCAGGAGGGACTGGTGCACTTCACAAAATAGATGGCATCATGAGGAAGCAAATTGATGTGGATATATTGAAGCAACATCTCAAGACATCAGTCAGGAAGTTAAAGCTTGGTTGCAAATGAGTCTTTCAAATGGACAATGACCCCAAGCATACTTCCAAAGTTGTGGCAAAATAGCTTAAGGACAAAGTCCAGGTATTGGAGTGGCCATCACAAAGCCCTGACCTCAATCCTATAAAATATTGGGCACAACTGAAAAAGCGTGCGAGCAAGGAGGCCTACAAACCTGACTCAGTTACCGCAGCTTTGTCTGGAGGAATGGGCCAAAATTCACCCAACTTATTGTGGGAAGCCTGTGGAAGGCTACCCAAAATGTTTGACCCAAGTTAAACAAAGGCAATGCTATCAAATACTAATTGAGTGTTTGTAAACTTCTGACCCCCTAGGAATGTGATGAAAGAAATAAAAGCTGAAATAAATCATTCTCTCTACTATTATTCTGACATTTCACATTCTTAAAATAATGTGGTGATCCTAACTGACCTAAAACAGGTCATTTTTACTAGGATTAAATGTCAGGAATTGTGAAACTGAATTTAAATGTATTTGGCTAAGGTGTATGTAAACTACAGACTGTATATTTACACTCAAGGCATTACTCTTCCATAGCTTCCCTAGATATCCTCGTCAGGCCTGTTGCTACAGGAATGAAATTACTCAATACTCAACAGGCCTGAGTGTTGCTGGCTGTGTGGGATTTGAGCCACCTCTCGGCTCCTATGATCCTCTCTGTAGCCTATGTGTAAGTGGCCAGCTGAGTACTGATTTAGCCTACACACTTTGCATGTAACAAACCTGTGTACATTTAACAGACTGTAGATGGTATATTGCATTACTGAGATTAATATTTCAGCTTGCCTAAACTATTTGTATTATTTTGGTTAACTGCAGTGGTTCCCAACCTGTGGCATTATGCTGCACACCAAACATGTCCCTATGAATTTATTTAGTGTTAATGACCTCTTTTCTGATACATACTGCATAGCATCCATTTTCATGACAAATGTTTTCATAGACGAAATGGAGTTTATTTCAGTTACTTACTCACGGTGATTTCATTTGTGTGTACCCCCTTAAGAGTGTCCCTGTCCCGCAAATCTGCGTTAGACATTTATTTATTTTTCTCTGGTAAAATTGATCTTTACTTTTGGAATGATTGATTTTCAAATTTTTCTGGCATGTGCACAAGCACCTTCAAATACCTTTCTTGCAAGCTCCCAACAATGCAGTTATCGATGTATGCAATGCAATATCGATTTATCACTATAAATAAGATAATCTAGAACAAAACCCACGAGAAATAAAAGTGAGAAGCTACAGTCTGTATATACAGGGTCAGTTTCAATACCATTTTTCCAATGTGCAGGGATCCTGGAGTGATAGCTACCTCTATGTATAGGGGTGCGGTCGCTAGGCATCAGGATATATGATAAACAGAGTAGCAGCTGTGTGTGTTGGAGTGTCGGTGTGCGTGAGTTTGGACATTCCTGTAAGTGTGCATACAAAGTGCAAAAATAACATACAAGGGTCAACTCAGATAGTCCATGTAGTCGTTGTGTTAGCTATTTAGCAGTCTTATGGCTTGGGGATAGAAGCTGTTAATGAGCCTGTCGGTGTCAGACTTTGTGTAAGACTTGCAGTGCAGAAGCAGAGCGAACAGTCTATGGCTTGGGTGGCTGGCAGGGTTGAAAAGAGTCAACATTTTCCATGCGAAGTTAATCCCGGGAATTTGGGGAATTTTGCTTAAATTCATCAAAAATGTTAGCTTATAACAGTGAACTTTTTATGTGGGTTACACATGGCAATTCTAGGTTGTGTGGCATATTTTGGTTAAACTATCCCCAATTCAATGGAATTGCAACCCTTTGCATGCACAGTGCATTCTTCCATCACGTGCAGTATACTCTTCCATCACATGTACAGCTGATTCTCAAGATCTTGCACACTTGTGAGATGCTATAGAGCCCACACTACTACACTGTCTGAGCCAAGGTCTACATGCTTTCTGGTAAGTTGATTGCAATACTGGGTGGGGTGAATATATTTTATACAACATTATTTTTTGTTAACTAATAAATAGTAGCCTACAGCAAAATGTTTTTAAATCCTTTCTAACTTGTTAACCATTTCTGCTAGTTAGTTTTTGCTACCATGTGGGTTTTAGCTTGCCTGACCCTGCTAACTGAGGAGTGTTGATTCACTTGTTTCCATACATGTTTCATTTTAACTGCTTAACTATTTATCTGTACATGGAATTGTATTTTTTTTCTTTTAAATTTTATTTTTTTAAACATTCTAATCTTTACAGGAAAATGCCATAGGCACTATCGGATGTTTCGAGACATTTCACTGCAGCTAATGTAGAAGTTAAAGCTGTGTACATTTGCAAATACTGTAAGGAATGCAACAAAGATGCAGAATCATCTGGGCAAGTGCATAATGTTCCCTCAGCGCTCACAACAAGCAACTTCTGACAAAAGTCCCTCTACTTCTATTCAAGATGAAAATGAGACCCCTTATCGATAGCACCTCATGGTTCTCCTGGATTCGGCAGTTGTTTTGACTCAATGGAGGAACGCAGTCAGAGAAATGCTGATGAATGTCTTGCTCGAGCTGTGTATGCAACTGGTTAACCTCTGATGCTTACAGGCAATGTGTATTGGAAGAGATTTCTGGATGTTCTTTGCCTAGCATACACCCCTCCAACCAGGCATGCTTTATCTACTCATTTGCTGGATGCAGAGATCAAAAGAGTTCAAGTGAAGGTCAAGCAAATTATAGAGGAAGCAGACTGTATTGCAATCATCTCTGATGGGTGGTCGAATGTTCGTGGGCAAGGAATAATTAACTACATCTCCACCCCTCAACCAGTATTCTACAAAAGCACAGACACAAGGGACAACAGACACATATGTCTCATTTACATTACATTACATTTAAGTCATTTAGCAGACGCTCTTATCCAGAGCGACTTACAAATTGGTGCATTCATCTTATGACATCCAGTGGTACAGCAACTTTACAATAGTGCATCTAAATCTTTTAAGGGGGGGCGGGGGGGGGGGTGAGAAGGATTACTTTATCCTATCCTAGGTATTCCTTAAAGAGGTGGGGTTTCAGGTGTCTCCGGAAGGTGGTGATTGACTCCGCTGTCCTGGCGTCGTGAGGGAGTTTGTTCCACCATTGGGGGGCCAGAGCAGCGAACAGTTTTGACTGGGCTGAGCGGGAACTGTACTTCCTCAGTGGTAGGGAGGCGAGCAGGCCAGAGGTGGATGAACGCAGTGCCCTTGTTTGGGTGTAGGGCCTGATCAGAGCCTGGAGGTACTGAGGTGCCGTTCCCCTCACAGCTCCGTAGGCAAGCACCATGGTCTTGTAGCGGATGCGAGCTTCAACTGGAAGCCAGTGGAGAGAGCGGAGGAGCGGGGTGACGTGAGAGAACTTGGGAAGGTTGAACACCAGACGGGCTGCGGCGTTCTGGATGAGTTGTAGGGGTTTAATGGCACAGGCAGGGAGCCCAGCCAACAGCGAGTTGCAGTAATCCAGACGGGAGATGACAAGTGCCTGGATTAGGACCTGCGCCGCTTCCTGTGTGAGGCAGGGTCGTACTCTGCGGATGTTGTAGAGCATGAACCTACAGGAACGGGCCACCGCCTTGATGTTAGCTGAGAACGACAGGGTGTTGTCCAGGATCACGCCAAGGTTCTTAGTGCTCTGGGAGGAGGACACAATGGAGTTGTCAACCGTGATGGCGAGATCATGGAACGGGCAGTCCTTCCCGGGAGGAAGAGCAGCTCCGTCTTGCCGAGATTCAGCTTGAGGTGGTGATCCGTCATCCACACTGATATGTCTGTCAGACATGCAGAGATGCGATTCGCCACCTGGTCATCAGAAGGGGGAAAGGAGAAGATGAATTATGTGTCGTCTGCATAGCAATGATAGGAGAGACCATGTGAGGTTATGACAGAGCCAAGTGACTTGGTGTATAGCGAGAATAGGAGAGGGCCTAGAACAGAGCCCTGGGGGACACCAGTGGTGAGAGCGCGTGGTGAGGAGACAGATTCTCACCACGCCACCTGGTAGGAGCGACCTGTCAGGTAGGACGCAATCCAAGCGTGGGCCGCGCCGGAGATGCCCAACTCTGAGAGGGTGGAGAGGAGGATCTGATGGTTCACAGTATCGAAGGCAGCCGATAGGTCTAGAAGGATGAGAGCAGAGGAGAGAGAGTTAGCTTTAGCAGTGCGGAGCGCCTCCGTGATGCAGAGAAGAGCAGTCTCAGTTGAATGACTAGTCTTGAAACCTGACTGATTTGGATCAAGAAGGTCATTCTGGGAGAGATAGCGGTAGAGCTGGCCAAGGACGGCACGCTCAAGAGTTTTGGAGAGAAAATAAAGAAGGGATACTGGTCTGTAGTTGTTGACATCGGAGGGATCGAGTGTAGGTTTTTTCAGAAGGGGTGCAACTCTCGCTCTCTTGAAGACGGAAGGGACGTAGCCAGCGGTCAGGGATGAGTTGATGAGCGAGGTGAGGTAAGGGAGAAGGTCTCCGGAAATGGTCTGGAGAAGAGAGGAGGGGATAGGGTCAAGCGGGCCTCCACATTGCAGATTCGCTGAAGGCAGTTATCAATGACCTTGGACCACAGAAGGTTTTTGCACTGGTGACAGACAATACTGCAAACATGAAGGCTGCTTGGTCTAAAGTGGAGGAGTCCTACCCTCACATCACACCCATTGGCTGTGCTGCTCATGCATTGAATCTGCTCCTCAAGGACATCATGGCACTGATAACAATGGATACACTCTACAAGAGGCTGAAGGAAAGGGTTAGCTATGTGAAGGGTCATCAAGTTATGGCAGGAAAGTGAGAAGAATAAGAGCATCACATTGAAGCTGCCTAGCCACACCCGTCGGGGTGATGTTGTCATCATGTTTGACAGTCTCCTGGAGGGGCAGGGGTCTCCAAGAAATGGCCATATCACAGTCTGCTGATATGGAGAGCCCCATCAAGAGGATCCTCCTGGATGATGTATTTTGGGAGAGAGTGGTAAGCCGCCTAAAACTCCTGAAACCTATAGCAGTAGCCATTGCACGGATTGAGGGAGACAATGACATCCTGTCTGATGTTCAGAAGAAATCCGTGCTGCCCTGCCCACTTCACTGTTGCTCCAAGCAGAGGAAACTGTAGTGAAGACTTCTGCCGGAAGCCCATACACACCGCAGCGAACATGTTGGACCCCAAGTATGCTGGCAAGAGCATCCTGTCTGGTGCAGAGATCAACAGGGTCAATGGTGTAATCACTACTGTGTCTCGCCACCTTGGCCTGGATGAGGGCAAGGTTCTTGGCAGTCTGGCGAAGTACACTTCCAAGCAATGTCTTTGGGATGGAGATGCAATGTGGCAGGCGTTTCAACATATCTCATCAGCCACCCCGTGGAAGGGACTTTGTGTATCTGAGAGGCAACAAGGGAAAGAGCCTATCATCCTCCAAATCCCACAAACATCAGCCGCCTCAGAGCGCAACTGGTCCTTGTTTGGGAACACACACGCAACAGGCTGACCAATACAAGGGTTGAAAATTTGGTGGCCATCCAGGCAAATTTTATGCTTTTTGAGCCTGACAACGAGCCATCCTCAGCAAAGTTGGAACGTGACAGTGAAGATGAGGCCACAGTCTGATGTTCAAGAGGTGGACATTGAGGAGGTCCAGGGAGAAGACATGGAAGCCTGAGAGGAAGACAACTATGTATGTATGTTGAAAACTTTTTGGGGGAGATTCGATGGATCATTGGTGATCATTCAATATTCCCTTTTGTTGTACAGTGAAATCATCCCATGTGAAGAGTCAACTCATTTAAAGTTCAATTCGTAGCTAAATTGTTTTTTTAAATGTATATTGGAAGGATTTAATCATTTGCAATTATGTCTACTTATGATAAGGTAAAAGGTTTATGTTTCTGTCTCCCATATGATATGGTAAATATATCCAATGCAAAAAAACATTTAAATGGTATTAATATTAATTCCCATATATTTCTGTTAATTCCCATATATTCCCGTTAATTCCCAAGGAAGGTTTCCACCTCTGAATATTCCCCAAAATGTGCAACCCTAGTGGCTGGAGTGATTTTTCTGGTCTTTCACACCTTCTTATATAGAGGTCCTGGATGGCAGGGCACTAGGCCCCAGGGAAGTACTGGGCTGTCCACACCACCCCCTGTAGCGCCATGCGATTGAGGGCTGTGCTGTTGCCATACCAACAAGCAGTGATGCAGCAAGTCAATGGTGCAGATGTATAACATTTTGAGGATTTAAGGGCCCATACCTGGTTTTCTGCAAGGGCCCGGTTTTCTGCAATGTAAAGGTGTAACCACATAATTAGATATTAGAACACTTCCTCTATATATCTTTTACATTTTCCACCATGGCAGATTTGATTTCTCTCTCTCTCTGTCTGTGTGTGTGTGTGTGTGTGTGTGTGTGTGTGTGTGTGTGTGTGTGTGTGTGTGTGTGTGTGTGTGTGTGTGTGTGTGTGTGTGTGTGTGTGTGTGTGTGTGTGTGTGTGTGTGTGTGTGTGTGTGTGTGTGTGTGTACAGCCATAATAACGCTATGAGAACCACAGGCCTGTGAGTGTACATGGTATCTACAGTATCACCAACCTCTATTTGTTCCTTACTTGTGGAGGTCACTCTTACGATCGTAGGATTGTCACGATACCAGTATCGCGATACTACAATATCTGATTAAACATGGCAAAAAGGAAAATGCAAAACAGACTAAACTTTTTGATCTTTAAAAAAAAACTAATGTTTATCAAATATTGTGTGCTATTGCTTGGAAAAGAAACGTGTGATTCTGGGTGACAACATAACGCTGCTTGTTTCCAACATTAGGATTGTTTTCCTCTGGAAAACAGTTTTCCTCCTATCTGAGCACTCAGTACCTTCAAATGTGATGACTCATGAGATGCAGTCCTTGCTTAGTGCAGAAGCACATGCCAATGCACTTTAATTTGACGCTTTTAAGTCTTCCAATGTCACAGAGCCATTGTGTGGTGTTGTCCTCTAACAATCCATGTGATCCGAACATGTCCAATGTTTAACCCCAAAACATTAGCACTGAGTAATGAGTTATTAGTTGTACCACAACTCCTACAGGAAGCCACCAGTTCAGAACATTCAGGTGTTCTATCTGATCTATTTGTGGACAAATGTAGTTGCTTCATGTAAATATGTGACTAAATAATGTGGGGGAAAAACATTGCTTATTCAATTGCCTATGTGGCACATGTTCAATGCATGCCCTCTCCTTCTACAGTACTAGGCTGAGAGGAAGTTTGTGTAAAAAAAAAAGTTCAAACATTTCTCTCCTATATGTACATGGTTTCCTTGCTTCTCTGTAATTGTCTTTCTCTTGCGGTTGTGTTTTATTTACAATGTTCTAGATGTTCACATACTGTCGTGCCCTAGCAACCCCCGCCCACTCCAATGCCTCTCTGACAGAGATTTAGGCTCTAAAGCACATTGGTCAATATTTACACACACACAGTACATCACCAAAAGTATGTGGACACCCATTCAAATGAGTGGATTAGGCTATTTCAGCCACACCTGTTGCTGACCGGTGTGTAGATTTGTGCATACAGCCATGCAATCGCCATAGACAAACATTGGCAGTCGAAGGCCTTACTGAAGAGCTCAGTGACTTTCAACGTGGCACCGTCATAGGACGCCACCTTTACAACAAGTCAGTTTGTCAAATTTCTGCCCTGCTAGTGTTGCCCTGGTCAACTATAAGTGCTGTTACTGTGAAGTGGAAATGTCTCGGAGCAACAACGTCTCAGCCATGAAGTGGTAGGCCACAACCTCACAGAACGGGACCGCAGAGTGCTGAAGCATGTAGAGCGTAAACATTTTCTGTCCTCGGTTGCAAAACTCGCTACTGAGTCCCAAACTGCCTCTGGAAGCAACGTCAGCACCATAACTTTTTCGGAGCTTCATGAAATGGTTTTCCATGGTCGAGCAGCCACACACAATTCTAAAATAACCATGCACAATGCCAAGCGTCGGCTGGTGTAAAGCTCGCCGCCATTGGACTCTGGAGCAGTGGAAGCGTTTCCTCTGGAGTGATGAATCAGCTTCACCATCGAAGTAAGACGGACAAATTTGGGTTTTGCAGATGCCAGGAGAACGCCCCAATGCATAGTGCCAACTGTAAAGTTTGGTGGAGGAGGAATAATGGTCTGGGGCATTTTTCATGGTTTGGGCTAGGCCCCTTATTTCCAGTGAAGGAAACTTAATGCTACAACATACAATGACGTTCTAGACGATTCTGTTTCCCACACGACAATGCCCGTGCACAAATCAAGGTCCATTTAGAAATGGTTTGTCGATTGGTGTGGAAGAACTTGACTGGCCTGCGCAGAGGAAGCAAGTAACCGCAGCAATGTTCCAACATCTAGTGGAAAGACTTCCCAGAAGAGTGGAGGCTGGTATAGCAGCAAAGGGGGGACCAACTCTGTATTAATGCCCATGATTTTGGAATGAGATGTTCGATGAGCAGGTGTCCACATACTTCTGGTCATATAGTTTATACCTAAGTTAAAATGAGGGAGATGGTGAGGTATTGTTTGAGTGCCATTCAAACACTGCTTGCCCTTTAAGTGCATTTGGTTTGTCCTCAGAGAGAATGAACGCAGAGTCTTGTTTATTCTACTATGCCACAATCATAGGAGATAGGTTAGTGCCAGGCTGGGAGATATGGGTACGTACGATTAGGGCATCACGCGGCCAAGGTGGGCACGGGGAGACGGCTCTCTGCTCATACATGTGTTTTATGGAGGTGTTGGGATTCAGAGCGCAACAGTGTTGCCATAGACGAGGGCATTGCCACTTGTCTGCGAAACACCACTCCTGACTCTAATCATACCTCAAGTCTTCCTATTGCACCATGAGTGAGGTAAGTCCCTCAAATAACTGATGAAAGAGAGAATTTTGTTTTAGTCTTTCTATTGCTGGGTTTTTTTTTTTTTTTTGCTGTCATAGGAGTTTTTTGTTACGATTTTATTTATTTCGGTTTTCCTTGGCTGGGCTCACCTTTCCTCAGTGTTGCAGTGGTTTAGCCCGACCGTCCAGGGTTTGTTGATGCACAGGTTTTTGGTTGTGGAAAATAGTTTCACCCTTCTGGCAATCCCTCACACATCCTCTACAGCTTTAGAGATTGACTGTGAAGTGATGTGAGAGTGTACAGCAATGGGTGAAATCTGTCTTCACTTCTCCTGGAGTTCCTAGTGCATGGGGGATCTGTTTTTCAGGTGAACTTGATTGTTAAAAATATCACTGAATGATGGGCCTCCCGGGTGCATCGCAGTGCCACCAGAGACTCTGGGTTCGAGCCCCGGCTCTGTCGCGGCCGGCCGCGACCGGGAGGTCCATGGGGCGACGCACAATTTGGCATAGCGTCGTCCGGGTTAGGGAGGGTTTGGCCGGTAGGGATATCCTTGTCTCATCGCGCACTAGCGACTCCTGTGGCGGGCCGGGTGCAGTGCACTCTGACCAGGTCGCTAGGTGTACGGTGTTTCCTCCGACACATTGGTGCGGCTGGCTTCCGGGTTGGATGCGCGCTGTGTTAAGAAGCAGTGCGGCTTGGTTGGGTTGTGTTTCGGAGGACGCATGATTCTCGACCTTCTTCTCTCCCGAGCCCGTACGGGAGTTGTAGCGATGAGACAAGACCGTAACTACTAACAATTGGATACCATGAAATTGGGGAGAAAAAGGGGGGTAAAATATAACTGAATGAGGATGCTTTATTTTAACACGTGGATGAGATCGGCAGCACTTTGTTTATTCTTGGATGAACTGCCCATCAACTGGCATTCAGGTATTGAATGCATTCGATAGGACTACAGACTGGAAAAAACTGCAAGATTTTAGATTTGTATCTTACAGGTCCAAAAACTGGAGACTGACAGAAAACAGCTCTCAAACCGGCACTTGAACTCCATTAAAGAACAATAGGACTCTGGTGATCTGTGTTTGACAGAGGTGACTAAGGTAAGGGTGAGGCCCATGCAGCCTACCTGAGCAATTTATTGTGGAACGGTCTGAATGGACCTTCTGACAGTTGAGGAGTGTCACCTTGGGTCAACATTGAATGTTTGTGAAGGGGCCCCTCACACTCTATCACAGACACTGTCAGAGATTTGTCAAAGAGAGTCTGTTTTTTTTCACCCGTTTGTGGTATGTGTGCATTTACTACTGTAGGTAGTTTACACAGTAACTCCATAGTATAGTAGCCAGTGCTGTGAAAAAGTAGCCAGTGCTGTAAATTGAATCTTTCATTCCTATATTTAACACATGCAGCAGCCCCATTGCTAACCATTTTTTAATGAAAGGTAGAAAATGGCCATTATCACTCCATGGAGTGATATTTTTCTAGGTGTCTTTTGTTCTTGGATGGATGTGTAGGCAAAACCCCATTTTCCAGACTCCAGTCATAGCCCGACAGGGAGCATGAGGAGCATGAGGTGGAATTTCTTCTGTCCCCCTCGAGTGCCGGAGAGAATTTGATCTACCGATGACGTGTTAAATGGCCTGAGAAAGGGTTTGAAGGGGCGTCAAATGAGGCATGGGGCCGTGACTGTTTGTCCAGTGTCACAGGAGGGAGCGTACTCCGCTCTGTCAGGAGCTGCACGATCTCTACTGTAGCCACGGCAACATCTGCTTTGCCTTAAAGCTGGAGAGAGGAGAGGATCCCCCTCTTTTGTCGGGATTGAGTTCACCTGCTCCACTGCATCCCGTCCTTATCACCCCCTCCCCCAGCAGATGAGGTCTGCAGCATGATCTAGCACCCTGCTGCTGGGAAAAAGAGATCACTTACAGTACCTCAGGGTTTCCCTGCCTTCTCCTCGGAGTCTACCAGCATTTTTACATATCTGTTGTTGCCCAGAACTGGCACACATTATTCAATTAGTCAAGGGCTTGATTATTAGTTAACTAATCGAAACCGGCGTGTCAGTGCAGGGCTAGAACAAATGTGTGAAACATCTGGTGGTCTCATAGGAGAGGGCTGGGAAGTACTGACTTAACTCCCCGGGTTGTCCATCATACCAGTAACTACTCTCGACCATCCATAGACCCCAACCTGTCCAAGTCATTGGACAGAGCTTGTAGGGTAATCACTATGTTGAGTTTAAAGCTACTGTACTGTTTGGAACCCAAGAAGACCACAATCATGTCTTTTTTGTGGATTTTAACAAATTTGGAATGACTAGAACTCCCTCTAGTGTCAGTTGGGTGTGAGGTTACATGGATTTGACATAAGCATGAATGGTGTCAGCAAACAACCTCATATAGCAAACCTGAATAACATGGTAGGCTAAAATGGATAATTCTCCTGTCCATAAAAAACCTTTGCATTTCATGTTGATCTGAAAGAATTTCATATGTATTAGCAATTTAGTAGTAGCTTTAACTTAACGGGGTAGACGAGATGGAATTTTTGCCATGCTGGTTACCTCTATCCAAACCTTCCAGATTTACACAAGTGGCTAGGTGTTGTTTCTGAATGGGACCTATAATATCATGGCTCTTTCTCAATTAAATGTTTTCCTTGATTCCTCTCATTTGTCTCTTTTCACCTTTTCAAAATCCATTGGAGAAGATGGGAGGAACCTTTGACCTTCTCCAATTGAAAAGAGACTAGGAGATGGGATGCAAAGAATCACAGAAATCGAATCGAGATGGAGCCAGTATCTTATTCCCTATGTCTCCCATGACTAATCTGACCCTCTCCTCCCTTTCTTCCTCTCTCAGCCGGAGGCGCCGCCAGCCTCAACCCAGCAAGGGGCGCAGCGGGCGGATGAGGAGGATGAAGGGGACCTGAACAAAGCCCTGGGAGTCCAGAGGTTTCAGCAGATCATCAGCCCTGCCCCCAGGATCCCTGACGAGCAGCACCGCACCTACAGCGAGGAGGACTTTGAGTGTAAACACGCACACACTTGTACACACAGGACATTCACATGCTTAGGTGGTTCATATACACTTTATATACAAAAGTACATGGACACCTCTTCAAATTAGTGGATTGCGCTATTTCAGCCTCACTCGTTGCTGACAGGTGTATAAAATTGAGCATACAGCCATGCAATCTTCATAGACAAACATCGGCAGTAAAATGGCCTTAATGAAGAGCTCCGTGTCTTTCAACGTGGCACCGTCATAAGATGCCACCTTTCCATCAAGTCATTTTGTCAAATTTCTGCCCTGCTAGTGTTGCCCTGGTCAACTATAAGTGCTGTTATTGTTAAGTGCAAACATCTAGGAGCAACAACGGCTCAGCCGCGAACTGGTAAGCCACACAAGCTCACAGAACGGGACCGCCGAGTGCTGAAGAACACAGCGCGTAAAAATTGTCTGTCCTTGGTTGCAACATTCACTACCGAGTTGCCTGTGGAAGCAACTTCAGCACAAGAACTGTTCGTCGGGATCTTCATGAACTGGGTTTCCATGGCAGAGCAGCTGCACACAAGCCAAAGATCACCAGGCGCAATGCCAAGCATTGGCTAGAGTGGTGTAAAGCTCACCGCCATTGGAATCTGGAGCAGTGGAAATGCATTCTCTGGAGTGATGAATCCTGTTTCACCATCTGGCTGTTTGTCGGATTAATCTGGGTTTGGTGAATGCCAGGAGAACTCTGCCTGCCCCAATGCATAGTGCCAACTGTAAAGTTGGTTGGAGGAGGGCTGTTTTTTTTTAATGGTTTGGTCTAGGCCCCTTAGTTCCAGTGAAGGGAAATCTTAACGCTACAGCATACAATGACATTCTAGATGATTCTGTGCTTCCAACTTTGTGGCAACAGTTTGGGGAAGGCCCTTTCCTGTTTCAGCATGCACAAAGCGAGGTCCATACAGAAATTCTTTGTCAAGATTGGTGTGGAAGAACTTGACTGACCGGCACAGAGCCCTGACCTTCGAACACCTTTGGGATTAATTGGAACGCAGACTGCGAACCAGGCCTAATCGCCCAACATCAGTGTCTGACTTCACTAATGCTCTTGTGGCTGAAAGGAAATAAATCCCCACACCAATGTTCCAACATCTAGTGGAAAGCCTTCCAAGAAGAGTGGAGGCTGCTCTTTATTAATGCCATTGATTTTGGAATGAGATGTTCAACGAGCAGGTGTCCACATACTTATGGTCATATAGTGCACTTTTGCAGAAATTGTGACTGGGATACCATCATTTTTGTGAATCGTAGATTTAAAACAGTTGATTTAAATTAGTCGCTGTGAAAACCACAGAAAATGATTTTAACTCCATAAACCACACTCTTTATAACCACTGAATCTTCCTGCAGACCACCGTCACTCCTCACACCACATGCACCATCCCCTGTCCAAGCTGCACTTCGAAGGGAGGAGGAAGAAGAGCGGCAAGAAGAAAAAGGAAAGCGACCGCAAGGACAATTCAGGCCCCACCAGCAGCACCACTATTGAGGAAGGAGAGGATGAGGAAGATAATGAGGAAGAGGGTGGAGAGAGCCACACCCATCTCTCTGAGACATATTGTGACACCGTCAAAGAAGATGTACAGGTAATTAGTGACACCTATGCAAATCAAAACTGGTTCTGTCAAAGTTTTCATAACATTCGTCAGGTCATGGAAAATGTTCTTTTAACACTAAAACTGTCCAGTAGTGTTGATTCTAGAATGTTTGTATAAAACATTTGCCTGATGTTGCAAGAACATGCTCAGAACACATTTCATATTTTCTTTAAAGGTTCCCGTAATGTGTCATAAGGTAGTGGGAGCAGTCTGGGGAGAACATTGTGGAGACATCACAAAACACATGTTCCCAAAGCACAAAAACTCCAGTTGATTCTACAATGTTAATTTTAGGGTGCAAAAAACATTCACATGATGTTGTGAGAATGTTCCCAGAACACATTTGGTCTGTTCTTTAAAGGCTCCCAGAATGTTTAATTTGATTGTGGGAACATTGTGTAGACATGACAAGAGATACAGTATGTTCCCGAAACACACAAACTGGCCAGTTGTGCTGATTATTTCAATGTTTGTATTAGGTTGCAAAACCATTTGCCTGTTGCAAGAACAGGCCCAGAACACATGTGTTATGTTATAAAATTTCCTAAAACATTTATTTAGGTTGTGGGAACATTGGGTGATAAGACAACATATAGGTTCCCAAAACAACACTAAAACTGTCCAGTTGTTGACATTCGGCTACTGTTTGTATCAGGGTGCACATAAACGCAACATTCAACAATTTCAAAGACTTTACTGAGTTATAGTTCATATAAGGAAATTGAAATCAATTCATTAGGCCCTAAGCTGTGGATTTCACAACTGGGAATACAGATATGCATCTGATACCTTTTTAATAAAAAAGTACGGCCATGGATCAGAAAACCAGTCTGTATCGGGTGTGAACACTATTTGACTCATGCAGCTCACCACATCTCCTTCACATAGTTGATCAGTATGTTGATTGTGGCCTGTGGAATCTTGTCCCACTCCTCTTCAATGGCTGTGCGAAGTTGCTGGATATTGGCGGTAACTGGTGAACTAGAGCGTCCCACATGCTCAATGGGTGACATGTCTGGTGAGTGAGATATGCCACGCCTGTCTGGTGGATGGATTATCTTGACAAAGACTCACTAACAGATGGAAACAAATTTGTGTATATGGAACATTTCTGGGATCTTTTATTTCTGCTCATGAAACATGGGACTAACACTTTACATGTTGTCTATATTTTTGTTCAGTGTCGGTTGTGGAAAGAAGGGGGGTACATTAGAAGAGAGGATCCCAAAAAACAAAATATGCTCAGTTGCGATGACATTCATACAATGTTTAAGTTGGGTTGCACAGGACATTCCCTTAATGTTGTAAGAATGTAATGAGTCAGTTTTTATGACGTTCATAGCATATTTGTTTTAGGTTTAACAAAATATTCTGTTGAAGTTCATGCAATAAACATTTTACCTTTTGGAGATCTTATTTCAAGAACATTTAGATAACTTTGACCTAATATTACCACAACATTCCCAACATGCAAATTTGTAGCACATTGGACTACATGCCCCAGTTATGTTTCTCTCCAGATGTAATGGCAATTCACATTTGAGGATTATATTGTAAGCAGTGTCAATTTTAACACGTAAGTCATGGTGGGGCAAACTCTAAATGTTGATTTCTTCATGCATGCTAGCAAAGCCACTACACAATACTAAACAATGCCCACAAACTGTTAGGGCCTACATAAAGCTGTCCCAACAGCAGCTTTCTTTTCAGCACCATGGAGTGAATACTTACCAACGCTACACCTGGCTATTAGCGGAGCCTTGTCTGGCAGCGAAACAGTTCCTTCAGCCTCATTTACTTCCTTTTTATAAAACATAGCTGATATGGCTACTTGCTTAAACAAATGTGGTTTCTACTGACAACTGAGATGTACAAATTATGGCAGAAGGGAACGATGAGCGCTTAAACAGGCAAGCCGTAATTTCGATGACGACATTAATGAGCGAGCTAAGACTGATGTACTCAATATAACTATTTGTTCAGCCTTTTTGAAATGTACAGTGACCGAATTCGCAACATTGGCCGTTCTTACAGTATTCCCCTGTACACCGTCAGAACCATAGGATATCTAAAGGGGGCATACAAACAGACAATGAACACCCTTAAAATATTAAATGACGTTTCTCTAAAACACGTTATCGGCTTCACGTGCACCGCTAAGTTATGATGGGGAAAGGGACCCCTTTAAATGATTAGGGTGAGGCACATGGGCTACTAACAGCTTACTACACTACATAGACTCAGTATTACTTTCTTAGCTACAGTATACATATCTCCCTGGCATATTACATCATTTATGCAGCAGCATACAAGACATGTCTGGACTCACGTTGTTGTGCTATGCTCACTTGAACTGGAAAATGGCGTGGCGCTCCTTGTGGGCAAATTGTCATCAGTCTGGCATTATCTGGATTTATGGTGCTTTCAAGACAACTGGAAACATTTTTTTTTTTTTTAAACAAGGTTGAATCATGACGTCGGTGATCTTCAGGTCGGAGTAAAAATTCAAATAACTTCTCAGATCAAAGGGTTTAAACACTGTTTCCCATGCTTGTTCAATGAACCATGAACAATTAATGAACATGCACCTGTGGAACGGTCGTTAAGACGCAGCTTACAGACGGTAAGCAATTAAGGTCACAGTTTTGAAAACGAAGGACACTAAAAGAGGCCTTTCTTACTGACTCTGAAAAACACCAAAAGAAAGATGCCCAGGGTCCCTGCTCATCTTTGTGAACGTGCCTTAGGCATGCTGCCAGGAGGCATGAGGACTACAGATGTGACCAGGGTAATAAATAGCAATGTCCGTACTGTGAGACGCCGAAGACAGTGCTACAGGGAGACAGGACGGACAACTGATCGTCCTTTATTGACCAACAATGTGAAACAACACCTGCACAGGATCGGTACATCCGAACATCACACCTGCAGGACAGTTACAGGATGGCAACAACAGCCTGAGTTACACCAGGAACGCACAATCCCTTCATCAGCTCTCAGACTGTCCGCAATAGGCTGAGAGAGGCTGGACTAAGGGCTTGCAGGCCTGTTGTAAAGGCAGGTCCTCACCAGACATCACCGGAAACAACGTCGCCTATGGGCACAAACCCACCGTCGCTGGACCAGACAGGACTGGCAAAAAGTGCTCTTCACTGACAAGCCGCGGTTTTGTCTCACCAGGGGCGATGGAAGGATTTGCGTTTATTGTTGAAGGAATGAGCATTACACTGAGGCCTGTACTCTGGAGCAGGATCGATTTGGAGGTGGAGGGTCCATCATGGTCTGGGGCGGTGTTTCACAGCATCATCAGACTTAGCTTGTTGTCGATGCAGGCAATCTCAATGCTGTGCGTTACAGGGAAGATATCCTCCTCCCTCATGTGGTACCCTTCCTGCAGGCTCATCCTGACATGACCCTCCAGCATGACAATGCCACCAGCCATACTGCTTGTTCTGTGCGTGATTTCCTGCAAGACAGGAATGTCAGTGTTCTATCATGGCCAGCTGAAAAGCCCGGATCTCAATCCCATTGAGCACGTCTGAGACCTATTGAATCGGCCGGGTGAGGGCTACGGCCATTCCCCCCAGAAATGTCCGGGAACTTGCAGGTGCCTTGGTGGAAGAGTGGGGTAACATCTCACAGCAAATATGGTGCAGTCCTTGAGGAGGAGCTGCACTGCAGTAGTTAATGCAGCTGGTGGCCACACAAGATACTGGCTGTTACTTTTGATTATGACCCCCCTTTGTTCAGGGACACATTATTCCATTTGTTAGTCAAGTGTCTTTGGAACTTGTTCAGTTTGTCCCAGTTATTGAATCTTGTTATGTTCATACAAATATTTACAAATGTTTTTTGAAAATAAACGCAGTTGACAGTGAGAGGACACTTTATTTTTTGCTGAGTTTAGTAACCAAAAAAGTGTTAAACAAATCAAAATATAATTCATATAGCCACCCTTTGCCTTGATGACAGCTTTGCACACTCTATATTACTCCACTCACTCTATATTACTCCACTACCGGAGTTGAGAAGATTGAGTCAAACCAAGGTCTCATGTGTGCCCCCTCTCTCCTTCATAGTTTTTTCTGTCAGATGAAGATCACCTGGCCACACCTACCACAGACATACCCTGCCCTGCCCGAGGGCTGGAGGTTGTTCCCCAGTCTGCCGTGAGCACTGTCCCTGAAGATGCCACCTCCACGGAGTGAGTACACCTCTCTAAGTGCACCCCCATTTTCATTCCATTATTACCATAATGATGTGATCGGGTGAGAATCTTTGGCAGTTGAAGTGTCTCATCCTCCTTTGCGGCACAACACAGCAAGGACTGTTTTATAGCATGTAGCATGATACTGCTCGCTTTGAGGCATTCTCCTTCGCTGATTGGTTGAGAGAGATTTGTGTGTGTGTCGCCCACTTTACGTTACCATGTCCCAGGCATCCAGGCAGCCTGCAGGGTTCTGATCTAATAGGGCCTGATTCCACCAGCAAGAACAAAGAGACATATTTCACCTGTCTGACTGTTTCCATAGAGAATTCCGACCCTTCCTACTAACACACCTCTCCTCTCGACCCTCCACCTATGGCATTTAGTCTCAGGACACATTAGTGCTTTGTCTGGGATATAGCTTTGTGGGCTCTCCTTTCATCTCCTTTCTCAAGTCTGCTGTAATATCACTCTGTGGACTTCCTCCTACTACTTCTAAAACTGCACACTACACATTGGAAGGTAGAGGTGTCACCCAAGTGAAATATTCTGACTGCAGAGGGATCTTTGGAATATAGTTGTTTTCTGAAACTAACAGCTTTTTGGAGACCTTGAGTGTTTTTCAGGTTTCGGAAGGATCCGCTTGGGCTGATGAATTCTTAGTGGGAGTTTTCAATCTTTTAGTTTATCGATAGCGACATTCAGACTTGGGTTTCATTTGATTAAGTATTTTTTCTTCTCCTGTGAATTGAGCTTTTCTGTATGTTTGATGTGCTTGTTCCAAGGAGTGTAGAGGGAGACTGACAAACATTTCTCCTTTTGTATCTTAGAAAATGTGCATTTTTGTAATTTACTGGCCCAGTCTCATAGATGTAAAAGTTATGTTGTGTCTAATATTTTGTTCACCTTAATGTTAACTCTAATTTCTTTCTCTCCTCTCCCAGAAAGCCCTGTCCGGCCTCGTCCAGCAGTGACCCATCCGACCCCACCCCTCTTATCCGCGTGGCCAGCCGCAGCTACGACCTGCAGGAGCGCCGGTGCACCGGCAACATGACTGGCGCCGAGCAGGCTAAGTACGAGCGCATCCCCACGGACGAGAGCGAGGCGCAGACACTGGCCTCCGCCGACCTGGATGGGATCAAAAGTGAGTCTTGAGGAATATTGCCAACCTCGGTCACTTCATGTTCAGCTTTTGTTCTCACTGAAGCAATGTTTTAGTGCTTACTGTAATTCCGCGGTTGTTTGTATAATTTAATTCAGAGCCAAGACGACATGCGGGTTCTCTCTTTATTTAGACAGCATGTTATATTTAAAGTTCTTGTACTTGTACATTTTTAAGGGCTGTTTTGTCATTTAGGAGATTTATTTAGAACCCCGGTACTCTGAACTAACCTCTCCCTGACCTAAGAATCTAAACTCTCCCTGACCTTCGTGTTCACTCAGACTACTGTGCCAGATTAACTTTTAAAGATGTATTTTTACATTTTACTTCTTCAAGTGCTTAATATCTTGCTCTTTGTGTATTTGCGCCTGTTTGTGTGTGTGCTTGTGTGAAGAGAAGAGTCTATGGCTCCACTGAAGGTCAGAATGCCCTAAACAGAGAGAAATAAGGGAACACACTGGGGTACATTAATGTCCTGTGACGTCCCTAGCTCCAGTGGCAACCGGGGTGATTTACGTCAGGGGGTCGACCCCTCAGCGGACAGCGGCAGCTTATCAGAGAGTGTGGCGGACACTGACAAAATAGGAGCGACGTCCTCTAATTAAATTAGCCTGTTCCCGCTCTAAGCTGTGGCCCCTGGAACCAGGCCCGAGTCAACCCGGTGGCTAATTGAGAAAGCTGCCCCTCTGGTTCACAACCCCTGAGTCATAAGTGCCAATAAAACAATGTGGAAGCGCTAAGTCGTCTGGGGGGAAAAACATGAGAGAAGCTGAATTGCATGGAGATGTTTTGATGTGGGTCCAGTGCCAACATCAGGCTACGTGACATAGAGGGTGTGGCCTTTGTCAGGGTCCCTGACCGCATCAGGAGTCTCCTCGGGTGGATCCTCTTTTATCTGCTTCCCAGCACTGCAAAGCAGCCTGGGAAAGTGTCTCTGCGGCTGGCCGCTGCTCAACGATCGGAATTATTAGATCACTGTCTCATTCCTCTTTTGTTCAACCCTCCTGTTAACACCTCTGCTAGTTAATGCGCTTGGACACTTTCTACCCTAACCAGGTCAGGTGGGGGTCAAGGAATGCTTTTTTCCCCTAACTCCATTCCTGGACACGCAAAGACTTGTGCTTGAGATTGGAGAGGTCACGGTTCCTCATTCCCATGCCAGCACTATGCCCACCACCAAGCGCCTCTCCTTCAAGAGTGCCAGCCTTGCCTGGGCCAAGTCCCACTCCAGGACTTCCCAGACAACCACACACGCGCAACTGGAGTCCGGCACATTATGAAGCCTCTAAGGCGGACGAACGGTTCCAGTAGACATCCCCAAGGTCTGACAAGGTACAGCGACACCTTACAGTGAAACCCAGATAATGAACAAGAGGCTCAAATGACAGAATATGATACTTTGTTCCTCTCCAGTTTCACTCGCAGAGTTTTCGAAGGACATACAGGACAACTTGTTCTTCGGGAGAAATGCTGTCATTTTTATACACCCTCAGTTTTAGGTGATGAATTGATGAAGGTGCTCAACGAACAGGGTGTTTCTCAAACGGGGAAGGAGCCCACTGTCAAAGGTAAGGTTGGTTCCTACCTCGGAGAGGATCATCCACACCCGTTGCCGCATTCCCTCTGAGATGTATCCAACCAGCTCACTTTCATCCAGCCTTATTATCTAAACTGTCCTTGGTTTGCGGCCAGCCTGGTAACCCAACTAGGGTTTAATAACGGGAACCAGGTTACTGAGGTTTCCGGCCCAAACCCACTCCCGTTTCCCGGGATAAATAACTGAGAAACCGGTCAATTATAATAAATTATTTATATGAACAGCTTGAAGTGAAATAGAACTGTTAAATTATATGCAATGTCCAAATCTGTCTTTACGGCTTCCTCTGCTCTGCTATCTGCATGATCAATCATCAACACTCAGGGTGGGGACAGACAGCGCATCTCATATGGAGTGCAGTTCACAATGCATGTATCATCTCATCAGCAGGTAACTTTTTTTCTTGTGACCGGTACATTTGCTGTAGCATAGCCTATGCTACAGTAATATTAGGACTACTATCTGAATATGCATGTAATTTACACATCTCAGTCTGGCTTTCGGGGGTCACCTTATTTTTTTTTTATTAAGATCCTATTTAAAAATTGCTACTACAGCCTATCACTCGAATATCGCTCCAGCAGGTATATTGCACTGGTCATCCCCAAAGCCAACACTTCCTTTGGCCGCCTTTCCTTATAGCTCTGCTGCCAATGACTGGAATGAATTGCATAAATCTCTGAAGCTAGAGTCTTTTATCTCCCTCTCTAACTTTAAGCATCAGCTGTCAGAGCAGCTTACCCTGTACCTGTACACAGCCAATCTGTAAATAGCACACCTGACTACCTCATCCCCATATAATTACTTACCCTCTTGCTCTTTTACACCCCAGAATCTCTACTTGCACATCATCTGCACATCTATCACTCCAATTCATGCTAAATTGTAATTATTTTTGCCTCTAGGGCCTATTTATTGCCTAGCTCCCTACTCTTCTACATTTGCACACACTGTACATAGATTTTTCTATTATTTCTGTTCTTTACAGTTATTGACTGTACGTTTGTTGACTTGCAACTCTGTTGTTTTGGTCGCACTGCTTTGCTTTATCTTGGTTAGGTCACAGTTGTAAATGAGAACTTGTTTTCAACTGGCCTACCTGGTTAAATAAAGGTGAAATAAAAAAATACAAATAAGTTGAAATTCACACCTTATTGGGTTTTGACCATTACAGAACCCATTTTATTTTTGTGAACTTAAGTTAACAATTTTATTTAGCAAATAAAAACAACTGGCATGGACAAAATTATTAGCACACCGGAGCAGGTACTTGGTTACACCGCCTTTGGCCAATATAACAGCCAACAAATGAGTTGGATAAAATATAGAAGGTTTCTGTGTTTTTGGAGTGCATCAGTCCAACAACTGTTTGTCTAATGAAGGTTGTGGATCATCCATCAGGACAACCCCAAACACACATCAAAGCACCCTGAAATTGTTCAAGAAGAAACACTGGACTGTTCTGGAGTTGCCACCGAAGAGTCCAGATCTGAATCACATTTATAACCTATGGCAAGAGATGAAAACAGCAGTTGGAGGGCAAACATTAAAGTATTAGAGCAGTTTGCTCCTGAAAAGTGAGCCAAATTGCCAGTAGAATGTTGCAGCAAGCTCATTGATGGCTCCAAGTGTTTGTCTGCAGTTAACTTGGCCAAAGGCTGTGTAACCGTGTCTTTATTTTCAAAATAATATTGTAAACTTAAGTTTACAAAAATAAAATTAGTATTTCTGCGTTGATGACAATCCAATAGCACGGTATGGAGAACACTTCTTTTTCTTATTTTTACAAAATAGGGAATTCTTTAAAGATGGACTATGCAGAAATTGCTTCACCATTTCCTGGTTGCTAAAATTCTATTAGTTTGCTTAATTTGTGACAAAGCAAGCAAGTATAGAATCGTTATACCATCTAAACAGCTGTGAAATATATTTTCCATAACTCAAAATATTGTTTTTTTACTGTTTGAAGCTGTTGTGCAAGACAGAAAATAAATAAAAAATAAAAAACAGGAAGCATAGAAATTGCGCACATACAACAGATCCTACCGCTTCTTAGACTTTCTTTCAATGAGAATGACAGATCTATTACACATTTCTAAGTGAATTTGGTCCAGTCACCCCAAAAAAAATGCATTTTAGGAAAAGTGTAAGTGTGCCAAAATATTTGGCTGCAACTGTATATTCTGTGCCTTTGCGAAGTAATATCATAACCCTGGACTTATTCCACATTGTGGTGGAATTGAAAATGAATTAAATAGGTGTTTGTGTTACACCACTGTACAACACACACAGAATTCGAGCAGTGAAATTCAAACACAGATTCAACCACAAAGTCCAGGGAGGTTCTCCAAAGTCTCGCAAAGAAGTGCACGTATTTGGAGATTGTTTTGCTGTTTTACTAGACTTTGAATATGCCTTTTGAGCATTGTGAAGTTATTAATTACACTTTTGTTCGTGTATAAAACAAACTTTTTGTCCTGAGTCTTATGTTTGGAGCAAATCCAGAACAACACATTACTGAGTACCGCTCTCCATATTTTTTTTTTAAGCATAGTGGTGGCTGCATCATGTTATGGGTGTGCTTGTAATCGTTAAGGACTGGGTTTTTCAGTCGAGAGGTATGTATACTTTCTGAAGGCACTGTACCAATAGGTGCCCTCCTTTTGCGAGGCATTGGGAAACCTCCCTGGTCTTTGTGGTTGACTCTGTTTGAAATTCACTGCTCGACTGAGGGACCTTGAAGATGATTGTATTTGTGGGGTACAGAGATGAGGTAGTCAGGACAAAAAAAAATCTAACCCAGCAATTCCAGTTCATATGATACATTATAATGCAGTACATGTTTACAGTACACACTCAAAGATTAGTGGAGCTTGTTTAATTTATTTACCCAAGACCGCATACATCTATGGGCTTTTGTGTTTTTCTGTCATGCGTAATGTACGGTAGCCTATGTATTGGATAACAGCACAATAATTTGGCCTTTTGGGGATTGGGCTCATAACATGTATTTAATGTAGGTCTCCGGCAGCATCAGGCTTGAATTTTCATGCCTCTCAAAACACGAATCAAATCCAGACATTCATATGTTGTGTATGGTTTAGAATGACACTTGTGGTTTTGGCGGGAAATACCGGGTTACCTGGGAGAAAAATAAGAAAAAAAATCTTGGGGTGGAACATTTTGTAAAATATCGCAAAAATATTAAAGCCTAAACCCAACCCCACAGCATTTCCAGGTGAATAAAAGCAACGGCCTGTTCTGTGACTGTGGGTCTCTGAGATGTGATCTAGTAGCGGGATGGTGGAGGTCATTGCAGAGCCAAGAGCTCAGTGTTGGGCAGACCACTGTCTTGGGGAAAAAGCTGCAACACTACAATGTTGTAATACTTGATAATGTAATGTTGACCACTGTTATTAGTGTTTGGGATCACAATCACCACCACACCCTCTCTCACTATTGCTCATTCTGTATCTATGGCTATGATTTTTCACTCACCTCTCCTCTCTCTCCTTAGGCCATCGTTTTGAGGATGTCCCTGGGGTACGGAGACACCTGGTCAGAAAGAGCACCAAAGGCCAAGTGGTGCATGTCGGCAAGGACCACAAGGAGCCCTGCACACGCAGCCAAAAAAAGGACCGGACCCCACATGAGGTGAGCGACGGAAAATACAACCTGTAGTATCCACTCCTTTTGCAGATGTTGGGACACATTGTCACATCCCTTGTTTCAGATATGATGGAGTTTTATTTTCATCAGATGATTTTCATGGATTTGCTGATGTTTTTGGCAAGGATGGTTTGAATGTAAATATGGTTAATTGCTTCTTGGTCCATATTTAAATAAATAAAACTAAAATTGGAACATCAACTGGAAAATCCGCTAAAGTATATTTTGTGGATGGGAGAGTGGGCAGGACACAATTAAAAATGAATGAGTTCTTTCCTTTCACACACCCAATAGAAAGGGGCAGAGAAGAGCTCAGGTAAGGAGACACCGGGTTCTCCCTGAGAGAGGGAGCCATGTTCTATTAACACACACGCATAGGTCCCCAGCAGCCAGGTAAACAACAGGTTCCTCTCAGGGTAAAGTGTGTGTGTGTGGGGGGAGATGTAAGGGTCCCCTGCTCTGTGCACGGGTCTGTGTTAGTCGTCAGTGTATTAAGCGCACACCACCTCCACCCTCTCGCTCCTTCCAGTCGTTACCACCAGTGGTTCTGTAACTTATCATTCTGCCTCCCGGCCAGACGGCATGGTCATACTGGACTACTTCGGCCAAATGGCCCGGCCCCACAAGGTGAGGCGGCTCAGTCGGCCAAATGCATGTTCCAGCAGTGTGTGCATGTAGCAACGTGTCTTCACATAAGAGTAGGTGCAGTATGGTTACTCGATAATCATTAGTTGTGTTGTTGGCTTGGTACTGAAACGGGTAATGGTTGGTTGGGTATCACTAACTCATGAGCATGAAGTTAGATTGGTTTCTCTTTAACCAGACTTTTGGGAAGTGATAAGGCTGTAGGGTGTAATACTGTGTTTCTACTGATGATAGTATCTACTATATTTATACTGTATTTTTACTCATCACAGTTTGATGTGTGAGAAAAAAACTAATTTAAACAGAGCATCTGTTGAGCTCATGAAAAATTTAACTGAAACGTTGCATTCGCCTGTTGCTTATGGCTATTTACCACTGCCTATATTTGAGAAGTATATTGGCATTGTGGATAATTGAATTGCATAGTTGTTCTTAATATAACCGAGTAACACTGGTGAGTGTGTTTCTGTTTGACGTCAACATGCAGCGCAGACTTGGGAACAAGTACTATTTAAAATCTTTCAAATACTTTGAGCGTTTGATGTCAGATGGACGGGTTTGCAGTTTTGTGACTTTTCTATTGGTCCATTAAGCCAGGCAAGCTCAATCAAGCACAGATGATCATGTATTTTAAATGATTTTAAGTAACATTTGAATCCAGGTCTGATGCACCTTGCATGGTTTTCAGAAGTCAATAGGTTCAAGGACCAGTGCGAACTACTTTCACACTTCACACTTTGGAAAGTGAAACTAGAATACAATTACATATAGTTCTCTGGATGTGTTTTCTGATCCTTAGAATCATTTTTTGACTGTCTTTAAAGAAACAGCATGAGCCTGAGAATAGCTCGCGTTAATTCTAAAGCAATATTTGTAGAAGAATTCAATCCGACGCAGATACAGCCACATTAAGCATACTGAAAACAATTTCCCCTGAAAGATCAGTTATTCAGATCCTCACTGAATCTAATCCGATTGGCTCAATGGTAACTTGGTTGGAAGGAGATACTGGTTTGAACATTTACGATTCAGACTCCTGGATGTCCATGGGCATACACTGAAAAATATTGACTTGCATTGGTTTTTGGACAAACATGATTTTTAAAAAGCTAGCCGTTGGAGAAAGTGGCCGCCGGCCAGATACATTTTTTTTTTTTTAATAAAGCATGGATTGCTCTCTTATCTTGTCCATAGAGTGATTTAAGAGGGTTGAAGAAACCAATGTTATTTGGGTACACTATCCCTTTAAATTCAGCCTGTGTCCCCCTCAGGTGTTTGTGGAGCTGAACGAGCTTATCATGGATAAGAACCAGGAGATGCAGTGGCGGGAGACGGCCCGTTGGATCAAGTTTGAGGAGGACGTGGAGGAGGAGACCGACCGCTGGGGCAAACCCCACGTGGCCTCGCTCTCCTTCCGCAGCCTGTTGGAGCTCCGCAAGACCATCTCCCACGGTAGGAGAGTTTAGAGAGAGAAGACTGTGTGCAGTGTTTCCCCTATATATATACAGTACCAGTCAAATGTTTGGACACACCTACTCATTCAAGGGTTTTTCTTTATGTTTTACTATTTTCTATATTATAGAATATTAGTGAAGACATCAAAACTATGAAATAACACATATTGAATCGTGTAGTAACCAACATTTTAGATTCTTCAAAGCAGCCACCCTTTGCTTTGCTTTGACAGATTTGCACACTCTTGACATTCTCTCAACCAGCTTCACCTGGAATGCTTTCCAAACAGTCTTGAAGGAGTTCCCACCTATGCTGAGCACTTGTTGACTGCTTTTCCTTCAATCTGCGGTCCAACTCATCCCAAACCATCTCAATTGTGTTGAGGTTAGGTGATTGTGGAGACCAGGTCATCTGATGCAGCACTCGTCACTCTCCTCTTTGGTCAAATAGCCCGTACGCAGCCTGGAGGTGTGTTGGGTCATTGTCCTTTGGAAAAACAAATGATAGCCCCACTAAGTGCAAGCCAGATGTGATCTCGTATTGCTGCAGAATGCTGTGGTAGTCATGCTGGTTAAGTGTGCCTTGAATACTAAATAAATCACTGACCGTGTCACCAGCAAAGCACCCCACACCACCACCTCCATGCTCACGTTGGAACCACACATGAGGAGATTATCTGTTTACCTACTCAGCAATTGGAACCAAAAATCTCAAATTTGGACTCCAGACCAAAGGACAAATTTCCACCGTTCTTATGTCCATTGCTCGTGCTTCTTGGCCCAAGCAAGTCTACTAGTGGTTTCTTTGCAGCAATTCGACCATGAAGGCCTGATGCATGCTGTCTCTTTTGAACAGTTGATGTTGAGATGTGTCTGTTACTTGGACTCTGAAGCATTTATTTGGGCTGCAATTTCTGAGGCTGTTAACTAATGAACTTATCCTCTGCAGCAGAGGTAATGCTGGGTCTTCCTTTCCTGTGGCGGTCCTCATGAGAGCCAGTTTCAACTCAGTGCTTGATGGTTTTTGCAACCGCACTTGAAGAAACTTTCAAAGTTCTTGACATATTCCGCATTGCCTGGCCTTCATGTCTTAAAGTAATGATGGTCTGTAATTTCTGTTTGCTTATTTGAGCTGTTCTTGCCATAATAAGGATTTGGTCTTTTACCAAATAGGGCTATCTTATGTATGCCAAATATACCTTGTCACAACACAACTCATTGGCTGAAATGTATTAAGAAGGAAAGACAATTCCACAAATTAGCAAGGCACACCCTTTGATTGAAATACATTCCAGGTGACTTCCTCATGAAGCTGGTTGAGAGAATGCCAAGAGTGTGCAAAGCTGTCAACAAGGCAAAGGGTGGCTACTTTGAAGAATCTTAAATATAAAATATATTTTGATTTGTTTCTTTTTTTTTGGTTACTATGCGATTCCACATGTGTTATTTCATAGTTTTGATGTCTTCACTATTATTCTACTATATAGAACATAGTAAAAATAAGGAAAAACCCTTGAATGAGTAGGTATTTTCCAAACCTTTGACTGGTACTATGTATGTATACATGTATGTTGACTCCAATGCTTCCAACAATTGTGCCAAGATGGCTGGATGTCCTTTGGGTGCTGGACTATTCTTGATACAGGAAACTGTAGAGCATAAAAACACAGCAGCGCTGCAATTCTTGACACTCAAACCAGTGTGCTTGGCACCTACTACCATACCCCGTTCAAAGGCACTTAAATATTTTGTCTTTCCCATTCACCTCTGAATGGCACACATGCTCAGTCCATATCTCAATTGTCTTCAGGCTTAAAAATCCTTCTTTCATCCATCTCCTCCCCTTCGTCTACACTGATTGAAGTTGATTTTAAGTGACATCAATAAGGGATCATAGCTTTCACCTGGATTCACCTGGTCAGTCTGTAATGTTTTGTAAAGGCAGTGTATTTTTGGGGGCGAGACAAAGTATTTAAGTGCCTTTGAACAGCGTATGGTAGTAGGTGCTAGGTGTACCGGTTTGTGTCAAGAACTGCAACGCTGCTGGGTCTTTCATGCTAAACAGTTTCCTGTGTGTGTATCAAGAATGGTCCACCACCCAAAGGAAATCCATCCAACTTGACACAACTGTGGGAAGCATTGGTGTCAGCATGGGACAGCATACTTGTGGAATATTACAAGACCTTGTTGAGTCCATATCCCGATGAATTGAGGGTGTTCTGAGGACAAAATGGGGGGGTGCAACTCAATAGGAAGCTGTTCTTAATGTTTTGAACACTCAGTGTACGTGAGTGTGTGTGAGTGTGTCTGTGTGTGCCCACCCTGCTGTGACCTCAGTATCATGTGTGCCCTCTGCCACCAGGGGCGGTGTTGTTGGACCTGGACCAGAAGACCTTGCCTGGCATTGCCCACCAGGTGGTAGAGCAGATGATCATCTCAGACCAGATCAAGGCTGAGGACCGCGCAAATGTGCTGCGAGCCCTGCTGCTCAAACACAGGTACACTACCACCACTACACCTAAACACCAACCAGGACAGCTCAATGGAAAATACTTATTGAGTATCTAGTAACCTAGGTATGGAAGTACGGAATACTTCAATTAAGTGTGTGGACACTTTAAACTCTGGATATTGATTTTCAACAGGAAAAGTATAATAAAAACTGTCTGGAGTTTGTCTACCATTTTGATCTCAGATGAAATAGCGTTATTAGTTCAGCATGTCAATTTACACAATGTTAACCTTGCGATGTCTCTGCCTGGTCCCGCCGCCTGCTTGCTTGATAGCGTGCGAGAGGGCAAGGTGCGACATATGCATCTCCTGCTCAACCTCTGTGTGCCTTTACCTCCCTCGCCCTGCAGTCACCCAAGCGATGAGAAGGAGCACAGCCACAACCCCTTCCCCAGGAACATCTCGGCGGCCAGCCTGGGCAACCTGCTGCCCCAGCAACACAGCTCCAACCACATCCACCATCCAGAGCCCTCCGTCACAGACCCCCTCATGGGCTCGGCCAGCACAGGGGAGCAGGAGACTCGTATCGACATGGAGAAGAACGACCTGCAGGTAGCTACAGTATAGTGGTGATTTTATGTAAGGAGTAAATGCTGATGTTTATTTTTCCAAGGTAATGTACAGAACTGAGGCATGTATCCCGTGTATACCACAGTTGCAAAAAACAACAACAATAAAGCTCACATTTACCAGTAAAAATAATAATAATAATAATTATAACAATTCTACTCTTTTGGTTGCTAGAGAAGCACCCCAGTCTTTTGGTTGATATTTATGGACACAACCCAGTTGTTTGTTCTATATGTTCAGTTGCCATACACGCTGGCAACGTTCTTGTCCCTTGCTTGCGAGCTACCCAACTAGCTACGGCTAACAGAGTCACAACCTCTGAATCCAGAATAACAGCATTTGTTTAAGCTGTTTTCTATTGACATTCATTTGGATACATCCATAATGTCTGTAAAAACAAATCAATACTAGCTCGCTAAGTTTTTCCTCATTGGACCTGCATTTACAATGTATCCCATTTCTGTTTGTGTGGTTGTCGGTTTCGCTTTCTGTCATTTGTAACAAGTGTGGTCTGCATCTTTCGGTGCATATTTCATCATGTTTACAAGGTGTCCCGATAGCTTTTCCAACTGTCCCATTATTTGGTTTTAATGTCCATTTTAAAATGCCCTTCTAGCCAATCAGAAACAAGTATTCAACAGTGCGGTGTATAAGTAGTGAGGAATGTATTAGGCAGATTATTCTACTGCTAAAGAGTGTGTGTGCGTGTGCGTGTGCGTGTGTGTGTGTGTGTGTGTGCGCGTGCGCAAATTGTGTACACAGGGATATTGAACTATCATGTAAAAAGTATCTTCATTGGATAATTTTTTGTGGAGGGGGCAGTCTGTCCCATTGAGTTACCATGGCCTGGGTTAAGTCTGTCCTGATTGGTATTGCAGCAGAAGGAGTCTACTCCAAATATCGGCATACACAGGTCGAAGTCCAAGCATGAGCTCAAGCTGCTGGAGAAGATTCCAGAGAATGCTGAGGCCACTGTTGTCCTTGTGGGTGAGTGGTCTTTTTTTTAACTCATCTAAGAACCATAAGTACCAGAAAGCTTCTCCTGTTACCTTTTTCAAATAACCTACTACCACTACTACCTCTTCTTCGGGTACTTATATTTGTCCTATTTGACACATTATTAATTTATTTTCTATTTTCTTTGGGGGGGGTTGCATGTCCCAAATCTCCCTGATACACACTCGGTGAGTGTCACGGCCAGGGTCAAATAACATCTGAAACAGTAGTCTAATATCAAGTATTCCCACTCTGTGCAGTATAACAGCATGCCCTATAACCCTCTGTCCCCCCCTTCCTCTCCTCCAGGCAGCGTGGACTTCCTGGAGCAGCCCACCATGGCCTTTGTGCGGCTGCAGGAGGCGGAGGAGCTAGACTCTGTCCTGGAGGTCCCAGTGCCAGTCAGGTTCATCTTTGTCCTGCTGGGTCCCCCCAGCACCAACATGGACTACCACCAAATCGGACGCTCCATCTCCACACTCATGTCTGACAAGGTCAGTGCGCTGTACTGTGAAGGCGAGAGGAGAGCAAGAGTCAATTGATTGAGGTTTAGTAGAACATCTGTGGGCCGAGTTTCCTGGCCACAGATTAAGCCCAGTCCTGGAGTGAAAATCACTTTCAATGAGAATCTGCATTGAAAATGCTTTTTAGTCCAGGACTAGGCTTAATCTGTGTCCTGGAAACCATCCCTATATGTTTTTGTTACTATGGTCATAACCATAATATGTAGTATTTAATTCCGCACACGACTCTGAATGCAAAAAAGAAAATCCAAACACAGAGTGAACCTGTTTTGTTCTATGAAGGCTCACATACTGTAGGACAATGAGTATAACTCCAGTGTTTTTCCTGTTCTCCCGCGCAGCACTTCCATGAGTCGGCCTACCTGGCGGACGACCGCCAGGACCTGCTCAACGCCATCAACGGCTTCCTGGACTGCAGCATCGTTCTGCCCCCCTCCGAGATGGGCGGTGAGGAGCTGCTACGCTCCGTGGCACGCTTCCAGAAGGAGATGCTTCGCAAGAGGGAGGAGCAAGGAGCCCTGCTGGCCAAGGAGCCCAAGAGCCAGAAGGAAAAAGGTGGGGGAATCCCGCAATTTTGTTCACAGAAAAATGATGTCCTAACTTTCCTAGCTTCTCAGACAGTTACATGGAGCCAGATGATAATATTTTGAAAGTTTCCTTTTTTTTAAATGCAAAAAAAGATTCCAAAGAAACGTCACTTTTCTAGTCCAGTAATTGAAATCGGTCTATGTTTATGTATTCCAGAGGCCCTCCTCTCGCCCGGGAAGCCGGGAGACGACCCCCTGCAGCGTACTGGACGCCCCTTCGGAGGCTTAATCCGAGACGTGAAGCGCCGCTACCCAAAGTACGTGAGTGACTTCAAGGACGCGCTGAACGCCCAGTGCGCTGCGGCCATCATCTTCATCTACTTCGCTGCCCTCTCCCCCGCCATAACCTTCGGAGGCCTCCTGGGTGAGTCCCAGGGGTTAAGTGCAGCCAGCTAGCAAATTCTGGTACATTTACAGAAATATCCCTGTGTAAGTTAAGAAAGTGACGGAAACAATGAACAGGAGGCAAAAAATAACCACAACTACCCATATACCCCTATCAACACACAACTTAGCATGTGTTTAAAGTAGGCATTGGAGCCATATTGAATATGTACTGAGAATGGAATTCGTAGCTTTTTTAAAAAACGTTCTTAGGTCATTCTCTGAATGTTGCCTGTGTGGGTTCTTGACTGTGTGCCTTGTGGTAGGTGAGAAGACTGAGGGTCTGATCGGTGTGTCTGAGCTGATCGTGGCCACAGCTGTGCAGGGTGTTCTTTTCTGCCTCCTGGGGGCCCAGCCGCTCCTGGTGGTGGGCTTCTCCGGACCCCTGCTCGTCTTTGAAGAGGCCTTCTACTCTGTAAGTTACCTCAAACTGAGATGTGAGATGACATTGACTACCGCGTAAGAGTAGGGCTGGGCGATATGGCCAAAATATATCAATAGATAGATAGATATATTTTGGCCATATCGCCCAGCCCTACTCTTACGCGGTAGTCAATAATGTCATCTCACATCTCATATATATATATATATAGCTTTATGAGTAGTGCGTGACCCTAGGGTGGCAACACATATTCTAAATTACTGTATTTCAATGGGTTTTTCTCCATTCTGATTGTTTTGTACTGTTCAATTCAACTTCAACCTAAAATAATTTCCTGCGTTTCCAATTTCTGCATTTCCTACACTCATTTGAGATCATTTACGACATGGACAAAAATACTAGGCCTTATTTTTAACCAAATAATGCAATTGCGATTTAGATCAAAACACTTGGGTGAACTTTTGGAATCATGGAACTAGAATGTTTATTATAATATAAATAATAGTGGGCACTTTGAATACATGAAAATTCCATGAATGAGTTATTGTGACAGGTGTACCGTGTTTCCTAAGGGACCCTATAATCTTTGGCTACATTAAAATGTATTCATATATCCAACATATTCATGTGAGGAGACCAAAGCGCAGCATGATGTGAATACATATTTTAATGAAAAGACGTAAAAACACGAAGTACACTAAACAAACAAACAATAACAAGACGAACGTGACCGCTATAGAAACTGAGTGCTAACATGCAACATAACATTTACATTTACGTCATTTAGCAGACGCTCTTATCCAGAGCGACTTACAAATTGAGAGGCAAGAAGGATTACTTGTCCTATCCTAGGTATTCCTTAAAGAGGTGGGGTTTCAGGTGTCTCCGGAAGGTGGTGATTGACTCCGCTGTCCTGGCGTCGTGAGGGAGTTTGTTCCACCATTGGGGGGCCAGAGCAGCGAACAGTTTTGACTGGGCTGAGCGGGAACTGTACTTCCTCAGTGGTAGGGAGGCGAGCAGGCCAGAGGTGGATGAACGCAGTGCCCTTGTTTGGGTGTAGGGCCTGATCAGAGCCTGGAAGTACTGAGGTGCCGTTCCCCTCACAGCTCCGTAGGCAAGCACCATGGTCTTGTAGCGGATGCGAGCTTCAACTGGAAGCCAGTGGAGAGAGCGGAGGAGCGGGGTGACGTGAGAGAACTTGGGAAGGTTGAACACCAGACGGGCTGCGGCGTTCTGGATGAGTTGTAGGGGTTTAATGGCACAGGCAGGGAGCCCAGCCAACAGCGAGTTGCAGTAATCCAGACGGGAGATGACAAGTGCCTGGATTAGGACCTGCGCCGCTTCCTGTGTGAGGCAGGGTCGTACTCTGCGGATGTTGTAGAGCATGAACCTACAGGAACGGGCCACCGCCTTGATGTTAGTTGAGAACGACAGGGTGTTGTCCAGGATCACGCCAAGGTTCTTAGCGCTCTGGGAGGAGGACACAATGGAGTTGTCAACCGTGATGGCGAGATCATGGAACGGGCAGTCCTTCCCGGGAGGAAGAGGAGCTCCGTCTTGCCGAGGTTCAGCTTGAGGTGGTGATCCGTCATCCACACTGATATGTCTGCCAGACATGCAGAGATGCGATTTGCCACCTGGTCATCAGAAGGGGGAAAGGAGAAGATTAATTGTGTGTCGTCTGCATAGCAATGATAGGAGAGACCATGTGAGGTTATGACAGAGCCAAGTGACTTGGTATATAGCGAGAATAGGAGAGGGCCTAGAACAGAGCCCTGGGGGACACCAGTGGTGAGAGCGCGTGGTGAGGAGACAGATTCTCGCCACGCCACCTGGTAGGAGCGACCTGTCAGGTAGGACGCAATCCAAGCGTGGGCCGCGCCGGAGATGCCCAACTCGGAGAGGGTGGAGAGGAGGATCTGATGGTTCACAGTATCGAAGGCAGCCGATAGGTCTAGAAGGATGAGAGCAGAGGAGAGAGAGTTAGCTTTAGCAGTGCGGAGCGCCTCCGTGATGCAGAGAAGAGCAGTCTCAGTTGAATGACTAGTCTTGAAACCTGACTGATTTGGATCAAGAAGGTCATTCTGGGAGAGATAGCGGTAGAGCTGGCCAAGGACGGCACGCTCAAGAGTTTTGGAGAGAAAAGAAAGAAGGGATACTGGTCTGTAGTTGTTGACATCGGAGGGATCGAGTGTAGGTTTTTTCAGAAGGGGTGCAACTCTCGCTCTCTTGAAGACTGAAGGGACGTAGCCAGCGGTCAGGGATGAGTTGATGAGCGAGGTGAGGTAAGGGAGAAGGTCTCCGGAAATGGTCTGGAGAAGAGAGGAGGGGATAGGGTCAAGCGGGCAGGTTGTTGGGCGGCCGGCCGTCACAAGACGCGAGATTTCATCTGGAGAGAGAGGGGAGAAAGAGGTCAGAGCACAGGGTAGGGCAGTGTGAGCAGAACCAGCGGTGTCGTTTGACTTAGCAAACGAGGATCGGATGTCGTCGACCTTCTTTTCAAAATGGTTGACGAAGTCATCTGCAGAGAGGGAGGAGGGGGGGAGGGGGAGGAGGATTCAGGAGGGAAGAGAAGGTGGCAAAGAGCTTCCTAGGGTTAGAGGCAGATGCTTGGAATTTAGAGTGGTAGAAAGTGGCTTTAGCAGCAGAGACAGAGGAGGAAAATGTAGAGAGGAGGGAGTGAAAGGATGCCAGGTCCGCAGGGAGGCGATTCCAGGTCCGCAGGGAGGCGATGCCAGGTCCGCAGGGAGGCGAGTTTTCCTCCATTTCCGCTCGGCTGCCCATAACATAGACAATAACCCACCAACCACAATACAAAACAGGCTACCTAAATATGGTTCCCAATGAGACGACGACAAACACCTGCCACTGATTGAGAACCATATCAGGCCAAAACACATAGAAACAGACTAACTAGACATGCAACATAGAATGCCCACTCATATCACACCCTGACCAAACAAAACATAGAAACAAACAACTCAAATAATGGTCAGAGTGACAGTTCCCCCCTAAGGTGCGGACTCTGGACGCAAAAGGGGGGAGGGTCTGGGTGGGCATCTGGCTGCGGTGGTGGCTCTGGCGGGTCCTGGCTGGCTGACTGCTCTGGCGACTCCTGGCTGGCTGACGGCTCTGGCGGCTCCTGGCTGGCTGACAGCTCTGGAATGTACCGCACCGAGCTATGCACACGCACTGGGGAGACTGTGCGCTCCACCGCATAACACGGTGCCTGCCCGGTTCCTCTCTCTCTCCAGTAAGCACAGGAAGTTGGCGCAGGTCTCCTACCTGACGTCGCCACACTCCCTGTGTGGAATCTCCTCCCAAGTCCATGAGTCCTGCGTTCTTTGCCGCTGCTGCTGCTGGCCGTTATCACGCTGCTTGGTCCATTGTTGGTGGGTTATTCTGTCACGATCGTCATAAAGAGGAGACCAAAGCGCAGCGTGGTGTGAATGCATGATTTGATGATTGACGAAAAAAACACGAAGTGCACTAAAACAAACTAACTAACCAGACAAACGTGACCGCTATTGAAACTGAATGCTAGCATGCAACCTAACATGGACAATAACCCACGAAATACCCAAAGAAGATGGCTGCCTAAATATGGTTCCCAATCAGAGACAACGATAAACAGCTGCCTCTAATTGAGAACCAATCTAGGCAACCATAGGCATACATAAACACCTAGATGGTAAACAACCCCATAAACCTATAAAACCCCTAGACAGTAGAAAAACACCTACATCACCCATGTCACACCCTGACCTAACCAAAATATATAAAGAAAACAAAGAATACTCAGGTCAGGGCATGACACTTTGCCTATTCCGCTTTGATTTAGAAGATACTGTTGCACAAACAACATGCTGATTTAAGCCTCCACCAATACTGGTATCAGGCTGTATTAGCCATCTACGTTTGTGTTGACTCAGTACTTTTGCTGACTCAGCTATCCAGCTAACTATCAATTAGCATTAGTGGCTAACACGATTTAGCTTAACTTGCTAAGAAAATACAGACTAGCTATTTGCAGATGTAAGAAACACAAACTAATGTTGTAATTATAGAAGCTTGTGGATTTATATTAAGATCAAAGTGGAAACAGCATCGTTGTCATCAACATTGTTGCATGTGCTGCATTGACCATGCAGACTGAACAAAAGTGTCTCGTGGTCAAGCAACAACAAATGCGCTCCTTGAGTGACGGGATGGGACTAGGTCTGTGTGGAAAGCAGCATGGAGAGAGTGGAGAGGGATAAACTAAAAGAGTAAAGTAAACTATAGAATTGGACGTTACACACCGCGTATCACGTTTAACAAACCAAACATTCATATACCGTTATAGAAGGTATAGAAAACTCCAAACCAGTCCATGCATCAATACCGGCATAGTAAAATACGGTATACCGCCCAGCCCTACATAAGACTCCCTTTTGTATTTTCCTGCTGTTGATGTTGACCTGTATGCGTGGCCACTCTTCCATCAGTGTCAGAACTCAATACTCAGTTCTGTCTTAATTGCTTCATTACCATTCTCTCTCTGTGTGTGTCCATAGTTCTGTAAGGGGAACGGGATAGAGTACCTGACGGGCCGGGTGTGGATTGGCTTCTGGCTCATCGTCATCGTGGTGACGACAGTGGCCTTGGAAGGTAGCTTCCTGGTCCGCTTTGTCTCACGCTTCACCCAGGAGATCTTCTCCTTCCTCATCTCGCTCATCTTCATCTTCGAGACCTTCTCCAAGATAGGCAAGGTACTGTACACTTGACACTCCGGTAACTATAGTATTGAAATTGATAGAAATTATTTAGTGCCCTTGTAAGTGCTAAAAGCACTTTACGTTGTAGAGAGGGGATCCAATCTGACTACTGATAATACATGGAACTGACTTTAGATTGGACTGTTCTCAAAACACGGGGTCAAAACGAGTATGTTTTCCTAACGGGTACACTCTTAAGACAATCTTTTGTGGTTGAGTGGCCCTGATCCGAGAACAAAGTGAAAGGGACAGACAGCCCGACTTTTATCTGGGCTTATGATTTCAGGAATGTTACTATTTTTAGACCTCTGTTGAACACAAGACTTTCAAGGGATTATTTGTGTCTGGATTAATCTGTTTGCTGGGACCTTACAGGTATGTCAATTTTAATCTCTCTGAAGCCGTGTTGAAGTGATCTCAGTTGTGTGTGTGTGTGTGTGTGTGTGTGTGTGTGTGTGTGTGTGTGTGTGTGTGTGTGTGTGTGTGAAGCGGTGCTTTAATGTGAACCCTTTTTTTCCTGTGTTGTCGGGCAGATTTTCATGGAGCACCCACTGCAGCGCTGTTACCTTGACAACAGCACGGCGGAGAACGCAACGATGGAGAATAGCACCCTGGAGCTATTGCTTGGCAACAGCACTATTCCGGTGGTGTCGGTGAAGGTCCTAGGGGAACCCAACACAGCACTGCTCTCCCTTGTACTCATGTCTGGAACCTTCTTCATTGCATTCTACCTGCGCAAGTTCAAAAACAGTGCCTTCTTCCCTGGCAAGGTAAGACACTGGTACACTTTATGAGGTGAAGGGGCTCATTTCATCCTCACTCTTAAGCACAATAGGGTTATCAGGGTGTATTTCAATTCAATACACATTTTAAAGGGATAATTTGGTATTTTGGCAATGAGACCCTTTATCTACTTCACCAGAGTCAGATGAACTCGTGGATAACATTTTTATGTCTCTGTGTCCAGTATAAAGTTATTTGAGGTAGTTTCGCGAACCAATGCTAACTAGCCTCATTGCCAGACTCCCGAAGTATCCCTTTAATTATTTAGAACCTAGTTTATTGTAGAATCACAGAACTTTACTCCCCAGTGTCCCATCATGGGCTGTGTGTTATGCATTGCCTACACCTAACTATTTTGTGTTGTTCAGCTCCGTAGGATTATTGGAGATTTCGGGGTCCCCATAGCCATCCTCATCATGGTCCTAGTGGACTACAGTATACGTGACACTTACACACAGGTGAGTAGTGCTGCAATGAAAATAATTTCAAAGCCCTTTATTAGTTTGTTCATTGTATTGTCTAGATTAATAAGATTAACTACTGTCTTACTGAGAACTTATAAAGAACTAGTTACTTTGAAGACATATTAGTGCATGTTATGTCATCACCCTCTAAAACACATCACTTCCCTGACCCCTGACCTTGTGTAGAAACTGAGCGTGCCCAGTGGCTTCTCTGTGACCAGTCCTGAGAAGCGTGGCTGGGTGATCAACCCACTAGGCATGTACACCCCGTTCCCCATCTGGATGATGTTTGGCAGTGTGCTGCCCGCCCTGCTGGTCTTCATCCTCATCTTCATGGAGACACAGATCACCACGTGAGACACACTGTCACACTACAGTACCCAGCACCCCTGTGTTCCATCATGAGCTCCCCCTTAGTAGCAAAATGAATTGTGTGAATGGATACGAACTGCGGGAAATACTGGAAATCATGGAAGACATTACATTATGTACCGTGTGTGTTTTTATCCTGGCAAGTTGATTTACTCATTCTCAACTTCTCATCTGCCTTTCTTTCTTCCATTCCTCTCTTACTACCTGTCTTCCTCCCTAACTCAGTCTGATAGTGAGTAAAAAGGAGCGGATGCTGGTGAAGGGTTCTGGCTTCCACCTGGACCTGCTGGTGATCGTAGTGCTGGGCGGCACCTCTGCCCTGTTCGGCCTGCCCTGGATGGCCGCTGCCACTGTGCGCTCCGTAACGCACGCCAACGCCCTCACTGTCATGAGTAAGGCGGTCGCCCCCGGCGACAAGCCCCGCATCCAGGAGGTCAAGGAGCAGCGGGTTACAGGGTTGCTGGTGGCCATCTTAGTAGGTGAGTGTCTTTTGGATAGATGTCGAATAGACTAGACTGGAAGATGTTTGATGCTTCTCAAAAGTTTACCGTAGCTTCCACCACTTGACTCCCTCCCTTCTTCTGCAGTGATCTGAAGACACAGGATAAAAACAAAACATATAAGGGAAATATGTGACTTTGCTTATGGTGACTTTGCTTTCACCTGTGTAGTTATTTCACCTCCGACTACTAGAAGAGGAAACTATTAGAGTATTGAGAAGCAGTCATGTTTGCAGTAATATCTCTTAACTCTTCCTCCCTCGTCTTCCAGGCCTTTCCATTGTGATCGGAGACCTGCTGCGTCAGATCCCCATTGCTGTGCTGTTTGGCATCTTCCTCTACATGGGCGTGATGTCACTCAATGGAATCCAGTTCACCGAGCGCCTAATGTTACTGCTGATGCCCCCCAAGTACCATCCTGACCACACCTACGTCCGCAAGGTGACCACAGCTCAGAGTCACAGAGAGTAAACAGAGCAGTAGCTCTGGTTCCCTAATCCGTGGAATAGATAGCTTGGTCCCAGATCAGTTTGTGCTCTAATGAAAACTCCTATGTTCAAAAATGACAGTAGGAGTTGTCAAAACATCACAAACAGATATGGGACAGGGCTATCAAATAGAGCCTTTCCTGTATAATCCACTATATCAGGGATGGGAAACTTTGATGGGGGTGGGAGCCACAAAAAAAATCTGAATTTATCATGAGACGCAGTGGCTCGTAGGTCATGCTGTCAGAGCTAGCCCTAGACTAAATGTTTTTGGGGGGCCCACCACCTTGCGAGCAAACGTTTTTAGCTACCCCCCCCCTCCCCTTAAAAGCAGAGGGGGGGGACAAATACATTTCAGAGTTCAGTTCATGTAATTCTATACACTTTGCCATAGGGTAGAGAGATATTTGACATTTTTAAGCTTATTTCCTGCAATTCTACACATTTTGCCCTGATTTAAGCCATGTTAATATGATATCTGATTGTGAGTAAATTAGGAAATCAATGGGGCCCCCCTGGAGGTTAAGGCCCCTGAGCAAATGCCCGATTTGGTAAATAAATCATGATTACTACAAGTTTAGAGAGCTGGCTAGACTAACTTACCAATACAAAAATAGCTGATATGGGCTAAATGACTGACTAAGTGACTGACGTAAGATTATTATAATACATTTTTTCGGAAATTGATCCATCCACCGCCAGGTGCTCATCCCTGCACTATATAAACTCATAGAGGCTATTTTCCTCAAGTGGGTACCAGAGTTTGTATACATATACTGAGTATACAAACATTAGGAACACCTGCTCTTTCTATGACAGACTGACCAGGTGAAAGCTATGAGGGGAGGAGACAGGTTAAAGAAGGATTTTTAAGTCTTGAGATATCGATTGAGGGTGAATGGGCAAGAGAAAATATTTAAGTGCCTTTGAACGGGGTATGGTAATAGGTGCCAGGCGCACAGGTTTGAGTGTGTCAAGAACTGCAGCTCTACTGGGTTTTTCACGCTCAACAGTTTCCCGTGGGCCAGCATCCCTTCGGAATGCTTTCGATACCTTGTAGAGTCCATGCCCCAACGAATTGAGGCTGTTCTGAGGGCACAAGGGTGTGCAACTCAATATCAGGAATTACATACTCATGATTTTCATTGTCCCCTTTCGAGTGTATTACGGTAATCCACTTTCTTAACTGATAGTAACTGTGTCCCCCAGGTGAAAACGCTGCGGATGCACCTGTACACACTGATCCAGCTGGTGTGTCTGGCGGCGCTGTGGGCCGTCATGTCAACCGTGGCCTCTCTGGCTTTCCCTTTCGTCCTCATCCTCACCGTCCCCGTCAAGATGTTCCTGTTGTCGCGCATCTTCACCACCCGTGAGATGCAGTGTGTAAGTTGGCCCTTTCACTAGGATTCACCCTATGAGCCCTGGTCAAACGTAGTGCAGGGAGTACGGTGCCGTTTGAGATGTATCCCCTTTCTCTCCCCCGAGGATGTTTCAGGAGAGGTCCTCATAGTACTTATGGAGTTTACTCTTAAAGGAGAGGTTGTTTTTTTACAACCAAATCTCTATTTTCTATGTAAATGGCATGTTATAGAAAGGTCCAGACACCTTTTTTGTGATTTCACCAAACACCTATATGGGGTTCCTGAAAAAACATGGACAAAGGCTCCATAAACAGCCAAATACGTCCTTTTAGATACGCCAATGCTCTTAGTATAGTGATGCAGGTCTTTAGATGTGCGCATGAAATTGTCATTCCTAACTTGATCCGCAACGTTATATTCCCTTTTTGTGCGCCTCAAGACGTTTCCCTTATCCAGCTGTTCGATTCTCCAGGTAGCCTGCTGCTACAGGTAACTGCCAAAATTAAGGGAACAACAACATAGTGTCTTAGTAGGGTGTTGGGCCACCACAAGCTGCCAGAACAACTTCAATGCGCTTTGGTATAGATTCAACAAGTGTCTGGAACTTCCTGTGTGGAAGCACAGGCTTTTAATATATTTTGTATCCCCCATTTACTCAAGTGTTTCCTTTATTTTAGCAGTCACCTCTCCGTCCATTGTACAGGTATCGTTCGAGTCGCAACAAAATGAAGTAGAGAGTTCTGACTAAAGTTCGGAATGACACAATTTCATGTGTACAAGACCTGCATCACTATACCGGGAAGTTTTCTGTTTCTAAAATAACGTTTTTTTTTTTTTTTTTTTTCGGAGCCTTTGTTCATGTTTTTTTCAGAGTTCATGTATACTGCACAGTAAGGATGAGGAAGTGATTCGTTGTTTGGGGGTATGTTTATCAAAAAAGGTGTCTAATATGCCATTTGCATCAAAAAATGTTGATTTAGTTGTAAAAAAAAAAAACGTATCCTTCATGACTGTCTGCTCTGCTTGTTCTTCAGTGGTTTTTAGCACTGGGTTGACGTAATGTACTTTGGAAAAAGTACCCTGTAAAAAGCGCAGTATACATGAAATTTGATTGACGAAAGACATCCATCTACCCATTTTAAAACAAACAATCATAGTTACATTTGAGTAATTTAGCGGACGTTCTTATACAGAGCACTTTACTATTAGTGCATTCATCTTAAGATAGCTAGGTGAGATGACAACATATCACAATCCTATCAAGTACGTTTTCCCTCAACAAAGTATTTATCAGCAAAGTCCGTGGCAGTAGGATAAGTGGCATTTCTGGTGGGAGGGGGCGTCGCCGTGAGTGTTGTTTAAGGTCCTCGTCAGAGGTGGGGTTAACGGTACAGCTACTGCCTTGCACTAACAGTCTGCTCTCCTCTCTCATAGCTGGATGCTGATGACGCAGAGCCCGTCTTTGACGAGAGAGAGGTCCATGATGAATACTCAGAGATGCACATGCCTGTGTGACCCACACCATAATATACCTACCAACCACTGTATTATTCTGTGTCCACACCATTCTGCCAATCAATCAACCAGCCAATGAAATGCCTGCACTGTTGGTACTGGTTTCCATTGCTTTAACCACACCTGACCAAAGGGTTAAGATGTCGCATGCAGGCTTTGGTCTTCTGAGACCCAGCTCTGTCATGGAGGGGTTTAAGATCACTCATAACCCCCTGTCAATCTCATTCACTGGGACAGAGTTCAATTGAGTGACATAAGTAGATTCAACGTTCAGGTGTTCTCATGATGACACACCGCTGGAAATGGGGACACATTATAAGGGGGAACTTCCTGTCCTATGAAGGGGTTAGGGGTTGTAACCCTTCAGAGAGCACTTTGTGGCATTAGGTATGAATACAGACTGAAAGGTCCAATCGGTTCAGCATATTTATTTTGTTCATCATCCATGTTTCAGGGGTTCAAATCCAGTTGTGTGTTTATAGATGTGTATTTTCAAGGTTTATTCCAGTGACCGTGTATGGTAGGTAGTTTAGTACACAATGATTCATTTTTCAACCCTGACAGGTTGTGCTGATTCACATTGAATGTGCGGAGGATTATATATGGGATACATTCCTTGAGTCAATATATTTAACATATTGTGCTTTCACTTTGTATGTTTAGCTCTTTTAGCTCACTAAGCGCCTTATGAAGGACATGATGGCTGGACAGAGAAACCTAATTATGTTGCTTTTGTTTTTAACAGCTGTTCCTTCAAGAGCACCTCTAAGCCCTCTGCACTTTTTAAGGCATAATATTGAATGTTTTATATTTTACTTAGTGTCTATCAAACACTATGCTGTGTATTTTTGTATAAAAAAAATGTAAGATGCCTTAGATTTTTCTCTCCCGGCAATTCCATTAGCTAAAAAGGAAGGCGTGTGAATTTATGTTTCCAAACGATTGCAAAGGGGACACAAACTGCTCCAACCTCAGACTGATATTAAGGTAGTGTTAGCCCGGTGGTTTTACCAATAGTCATTACAACACTGCTCAGCAATCACAGCAGTCTTGTGAAGTCGTGATGAAATGAAATGTGCGTATGTTATTGTGTCGTTTATTTCCTTTCATCCATTCATCATCCTCCTCTAGTGTTTATGCTGCCATTGTGGTGGCTAAAGTTTACCAGCAGAGGGAGACGAAATGTAACCAAAGTACACATTGTAGTACCAAATGATTTTAAAGTACTGAATGTGAAATAACTCCCCAACCATTTCTTTTTCGTTAGCATTTCCTCCATAAAAGCTGAAATGGGATCACATCTCTAAAGTGCTCCACAATCTCAAGACCTTTCTGAAGTACTGTCTATATACACTAAACATCGTGATACTTTCGCCAAGTACAGTAAACTTCTTGTAGTATTGTTCTAATAAGGACTAAATATGTGAAACTAAACAGCTCATCTAAAGTATATCCTGCTGAATTCCTTTCTGAAAGTTATCGACATGCATCTATTGGGCTCACCTTCACCTTTTGCATTCTCACTGTGTATGTTAAAGTGGTCTACCTACCAGCATAAAGCTAGTCAGTATTTTTTTGGGGGGGGGCACTAATCTATTTGTATTTTCCTGTGTGTGAGTGGTTTTATTTCTTACCAAATCTCGGCCATTTAAAACGTTTCAAGTTTGGTCAGAACTATCAAATGTGGGTGTTATCGCACCTGTTACTTGCCACCAGGTTTATGATGTTTCCGAGATGGGCAAAGTGGTTCAGCGGGTCAAGACCATTCTCTCACAACATTCCATTTTAATTATTTTTTTTTTATTTCAGGTAGTATTAGTGATTATTATAAAAATTATCCAAAGTTTTTAGATAGAAGCAAATGCCTTGTCTAAAATTCCTAAATGATACTGTCGACGAAATTTCTGTGTAGGCAACCTCCTTAGTGTCACCCATGCCAGGGTAATCTCTTGTGGAAAGACTACGTAAACATAAATCGTAGATCTATCATGATAGAACTGGATGTGTGAGATCTGCAGCATTAGTTCCAGTGCTTGGGTTTTTTGTCACTGGTTATTTGGACAAATCCTGATTTTTGCAAGGCGCATATTTCGGATGGAGCAGGGACTTTTGGCTCATATACTTGCCTGTAACTTGCAAAGAGAAAGGGTAGAGTTCTTTTGTTTTCGGTTCTGATCCTCGTTCTATCTCTTCTCTTAACACTTATGGACCCAGATCTTAATTGAACATCTGACCAATTACGCACGACTTAAGTTCTGGGTTTACTAAGATTGATGCCAGGGGAATGGCTTGAAGCCTTTTTAAAGATGTTGTTTCTAATATATACAGATGTCTGGAGTTAGACCTATGAATATACTTTTTTTTTACCTGAAATGCAGTCATTGATTGAAGACTGGACCTCATGTCTGTCTTTTGTTCTTTCTTGCCTCTTTATTGTTTCTCAAGCAAGGGGGAGGCCGAAGACCTCACTAATCCCCTTCAGACCAACTCCTTAACCTTTTTTTTTTAATCCTTTAGTGTGTGTACTTTACTGTATTTATACTTGGGATATTGCCTTTCAACAGTAAAAGTTCAAAAATGTCTCTTTCTGTGCACCTCAACTAAGCTATACTTGGCTTCATATTCCCACGGTCTATGGCTACAGGCAGCCCAACTCTGATCTTTTGTTCAACTATTGGCAAAAAAGCTGATCTGATTGGTCAAAAGACCAATAAGTGGAAAAAATATCAGAATCCGGCTGCCGGTGTAAACGCATTCGAAGTCCTTTATTTGTGCCTGAATTGATCTACAGCTGCACGTGAATGTATATGATGTATACGATATGTGATTGTGACACTCAGAGTAGGAGTGATGATGGGATCAGATTTCCATTTTAGATCCTACTGAATAAGATATGAACAGAGGGGATCTGATCCTAGCACTCCTACTCACTCTTCATGAATACAGGTCCTGATCCCCCACATGTATTGCAATGTGGCACTATGTGTTTTGAGTGCTTGAAGGGTGTTGTGCAGATGTTTTGAAAGATGTTGCAGTAATTGATGACCATGGACAAAATGGTGGTGTGCAAAATAAGTTGTTTTGTTTTTTTAATGGAAAACGGTATGGATGGAGGGAATGTGTTCTGTACATGATTGTCAGTGCCCAAGGAAACATTGCTATAATGCAGTTCCATTTTAAAAGAAAAACAAAGCATTCTGGGTGTTCATTGCTTATGTTCAGTGTACATACACTACCGGTCAAAAGTTTTAGAACACCTACTCATTCAAGTGTTTTTCAAGTTATCTTTATTTTCACTATTTTCTACATTGTAGAATAATAGTGAAGACATCAAAACTATGAAGTAACATGTGGAATCATATACTAACCAAAAGTGTTAAACAAATCAAAAGATTTGTCAAATAGCCACCCATTGCCTTGATGACAGCTTTACACACTCTTGGCATTCTCTCAACCAGCTATACCTGGAATGCTTTTCCAACAGTCTTGAAGGGGTTCCCACATGCTGAGCACTTGTTGGCTGCTTTTCCATTCACTCTGCTCCGACTCATCCCAAACTATCTCAATTTGGTTGAGGTCGGGGGATTGTGGAGGCCAGGTCATCTGATGCATCACTCTCCTTCTTGGTCAAATAGTGCCTACACAGCCTGGAAGTGTGTTGGGTCATTGTCCTGTTGAAAAACAAATGATCGTCCAACTAAGATGGAATGGTGTATTGCTGCAGAAATGTATTTTGATCTAACACTTTTTTGGTTACTACATGATTCCATATGTGTTATTTCATAGTTTAGTAAAAAATAAAAAAAAATAAAAAAACTTGAACTTTTGACCTGTAGTGTAAATAGTTAAAATATTGATGACAAATAAATAAAGACCAATTTCGATTAAACATCACTGCTGTAGTGTTCTTTAACAATTCAACCAACATATATTATTCATAACAAGATGAGTACAGTTAAAAGTTACAGGATCATACAGAAAATACATTTTACGATGCATATACATGTTCACTTCATGTATGCTGTGGCTAATACAAAACTATTTGTTATGTTGAAATATAGAAATTGAAACTTCCAGATTCTCATGTTGAAACCAACTTCCTTCTTGTAACTAGGTCAAAAACAGCGCATGACCAGGCCTGCACATTATCCTTGATTGCTCAATCCCTCTCCAAAAACACATTCGAGGCTCTTTCCCTTTTGTTTGTCTGAGTTAGTGTTCTTCCCTGAAGTGGAGTGGGTGGTCTTCACACAGAACAATAACCTCAGTCAGGCTGCTCTGCACACACTGGGAGGAAGATGGCTGCTCTACTACTGCTGTTGTTGGTTAGTGCTGGAGTCCTGCTGTCTTCTACTGCGGCTCAGGAGGCTTATAATAAACTCCCCGATAACTACAGGAAAGGAGTGGATCTGGCTCTGCAACAACTCAACTCTCACGCTGGAGTCAAACACCATTTTCTCTTCTTCAAGAGTCTCCTGAAGTCCGACATAGAGGTAAAAAACCTTGTGCCGAAAACCATTGAGGTTTCTATTGCCGGGAGGTTGTTTTTCTGAGGACTGGCAAGACTGCGTTTTGTGTAGACTTGGTAAATGTTTATGGTGGTTAAGTCTACTCAATGATATACATTTTCTTCCTCTAGTCTGGATTTGATGTGAGCTACATTTATCACAGCTTCTACCTGAAAGCCACCAAGTGCCCAAAGGGAACAGTTGACTCCACGCAATGCAAGTTCAGGAATGACCGAGTGAGTACAAGCTGAATCATCAATAACGTTACGGCTTTCATACAATCCCATAAATAATACACATCTAAGTCTACAGCATGGAATTGTAATGTACATATAATGCTGTCATATTGTGTGTATTTCTACAGCCATTGATAGACTGTTCAGTCTGCTACAAAACCTTTGCTGGAGAGATTGAGAAGGATCCAAAACCGTATATTCACTGTGTCCACAAACCAGCACTTACAGAGGTTTGTTGGATCGCTAGTTGTCCCTTCCCCCGACACTAAACTGTTTCAATCACTCACCAGTCAAATTCTATAACTAAATATGATTATGAAGAAAATGTTAGAATTTTCATGAAGAAAATGATAGAATTGTCTATAAACTAGTTCCTATAAAGATTAAGGACAATATCACGAGGTGAACTCTTATCCTATTCAGAAACGGACAGTAATTGCAGGGATTTGTTCCATCACATTATTGAGTAAAAGTTGATTTTGAAGACAAATATATATTGTGAATGTTATGAAAGCAGAATATTAACCTGTTTATTTCCCCTTGTGAATTTCAGGATATGATGACAACAAGAGTAGAACACTGTAACACAATGAGTTACCACAGTGGAGCCCCTACTCTCCTGGCTTCAAAATCTTAAAGTGAAAGGGGCCATGTTAGTTCTGTGCCATGACGAAATAATGCTATTGCACAATACATCTGGATTTAGTCTGCAAAGAGAGCCTAATTGTGTCTGTATTCTGTGTTCATTATTCTGTATTCACCTTCATACTATTTCTAATTACTTTAAACATGCTTAGGCTTGAGCTCCAAGTGTTCACTTCATGTATGCTACGTACGTGTTTCCTATTCCTCTACCTCTGCAATATCCCAGTTGAATGTGGTACATTTATGTTCAATAAAGTTTTATTCAGAAAAAATAGGGGAAATTCCTCTAGATGTTACAGCGTCTCCCATTTCTCTATAGGAAGACCAAGAAAAACAATGACAGTTGGTTGATAGCCTGTTTAAGCTTGGACTTGTGATTCCTTAGGCCTGAGCATTGTGTTTTTGAGTCTCGTTAATGTTTATACCGGTGGAAGAAGTGTGTCTATCGTCCATAGGGTGTTACTAACTGAACAATGTAGCACAGACAAGATTTGTTTAATATAAAATGCTATTTCATTCTGAGTTTAAGGTGCAATACATCTAGCACAACTTCTACCTGAAAGCCACCAAGTGTGCCAGGGGAAATGTTAATCCATATGTTGTGTATATTCTAACAGCCACTGATGGACTTTGGAGTTTGCTACAGAACATTTGCTGGAGAGCTTGAGAAACACCCCCAAGCTGTAAATTATTTATTTCTAAATGACAAGTGTTTAAATGTGTTTGACGACGACAAGACTAGAGTACTGTCGCAAGATGAGCTACACCAGCGGAGCCTCTACTCTCCGTCACCAAGACTGAAATACCATACAATAGATGGTTAATAAGACAGAATTGAAGATGAACTGCATTTACAACCCACTGGTGTTTATTTCTAGTTTGTGCCAAGATCACAATAAAAAAAAATCTCCAGCACCATAACCAGTGTCGACATGTGTGAAAACGGCGCAATTGTACATTTTGTAGTAGTTAAAAATTGCAATTTGATGTCATCAAAATGGAAGATGTAATAACACAGATTTTCAAAACGCTGAGATTGGCTGTGACGTGGGGAGCGGGAAAATTCCCACGCCCTGGCATGAAATGTGTGTTACTTTTAATCCTACTCAATGATGTCAACCATTATGAATGGCCTTCTTATCTTTTTAGCCACAGAACATAGAAATGTGCCATTTTCACACACTGGTATGGTGCTGGAGATAATGAATATCAGGTTGAAAAGTGGTGGAATTGCCCTTTAAGTCAATTCTGATAACATTTACACATATTGAATAATAACTTACTAAATGTACATGTACACGTATCTGTATATAGTGTAATATTTAGTATCTCAGCTACACTGAATTTTTTTTTTTTTTAATGACACAACAATGACTGAAATCTGTTAACTAAGTGGTGAGCCTTTACCATATTGATTGCATGCTTCCCTTTGCCAATTGAAACAAACAACTTAAATACTAGGCTAGCTGACTACTGAGAATCAACCTTTTGACTCCGTTGTGTTGTGAGACATTGTTTTCTAGGTAATAGCATATATAGAAGATTTAGAGCATATCATTGTACACTATTCATTTGAGAAAAGCAATTCTAGTGGTGGTAAGTTACAGTACATAGCAGTTGTAATGAAGTCCACATGGCCAGAGACCATGCCCTTGGGGCCCTCTTTGACCCAATGCCAGGGACAGATATATATCTGTTACCCCAATCCAGTTCCTAACAAAGGACATTGCAAAGATATGCTCTGCCCATACTGCAAAATAAATGTTTTAAAAAAACATTGCCCTTTGAGTTTGTGCAGGTCACTGCGACTTGGAATTCGGGTGATGAGCAGCCGCAGGAAGATGGCAGTCTCCAGGGATGAGCAGCCGCAGGAAGATGGCAGTCTCCATGGATGAGCAGCCGCAGGAAGATGGCAGTCTCCAGGGATGAGCAGCCGCAGGAAGATGGCAGTCTCCAGGGATGAGCAGCCGCAGGAAGATGACAGTCTCCAGGGATGCAGGGCTCAATCCGTGGGCATTCACATGCAACAAAAGTATGGAAAGTAAAACGTGGGAAAAAAGTTGGCTCATTTTGACTCTCAGCCCAGCTGTAAGATCAGTCCCGTTGCCTTGGTTTAGGTTCCTGCTTACATGGGTAATTCTACCCATGAATTACAGAATTACAACTAATTTTGTTTACATCATGCATGATATGTTCTAATCCAATCCAAAGCAATAACAAACATAATGCTACATTAATATAGTACAATGTAATTGTTTATATACCTATGTGTATTGAGAGATGGCGGTGCCAAACACTGACTCCTGAACTTCATGTTTGAAAATAAAGCAATTCTAGATTGAAATGTTTTTAACGCTATTTCTGTAGAACATCTTAAGTTGTTATATTATTATTATCTAATTAGTAGTTTTGTTTATTTTTAAACATCTCCCCCCCCCCCAAAAAAAATGCTGTCCTACCTTTTTTATGTCACTGCTGAAACATACATTAAAATACTGTAGAATGAATGTGCTTTAAGCCACACCCATACAAATATCACTATAGATGACGGGATCACAATCCTCTCTAGCATGACCACATGGTGAGTAGTCTGTCTGCAAACATTTTGGTGTGAGGGAGTTGGTATATCTTCATGTATTTTTAAGAAGTGTCACCACCAAACATATACTATTGAAAGAAATAAGTAAAGTATAGTTTTGGGATTCAAGTATATGTTTGCTGGGATGTCCATATGTCCAAATGAAAGCTACCTATCCATATGCTAGCTATGGGAATGTATTAAGGTAGAAAACAAGTCGATATTGTCCAAACCAAAACAATTGACACCATAGAGAAATAGAGGTCTCAACTTTGTATCTGTGCCATTATGGTGTGTGTCACAGCACTGGCAGCACCTTTGAGGCTATCTCCATTTTAAAGTTGCATGCGCCATGCTCTACCAACTGAGCTACAGAGGACCACCATGTGGGTAGTTACAGAGTGCCAAAGATCATACCCCAAGACATGCTAACCTCCCCTGTTATTGGCAATGGTTAGCATGTCTTGAGGGTATGATCTTGGAATCAAATCAAATGTTATTAGTCACATGCGCCGAATAAAACAGTGAAATGCATACTTAGCATCCCCTAACCAACAATGCAGTTAAAAAAAAGTTTTATATAAGAATAAAAATAAAAGTAACAAGTAATTAAAGAGCAGCAGTAAAATAACAATAGCAAGACTATATACAGGGGAGTACCGTTACAGAGTCAATATTTGTTGGGTTTGTTGAGGTAATATGTACATGAAGGAAGAGTTATTAAAGTGACTATGCATAGATGATAACAACAGAGAGTAGCAGCAGTGTAAAAGAGGGGGGCAATGCAAATAGTCTGGGTAGCTATTTGATGAGGTGTTCAGGAGTCTTATGGCTTGGGGGTAGAAGCTGTTTAGAAGCCTCTTGGACATAGAATTGGTGCTCTGGTACCGCTTGCCGTGCTATAGCAGAGAGACGTCTATGACTAGGGTGGCTAGAGTCTTTGACAATTTTTAGGGCCTTCCTCTGACACTACCTGGTATCGAGGTCCTGGATGGCAGGAAGCTTGGTCGCAGTGAAGTACTGGGCCGTTCGCACTACCCTCTTTAGTGCCTTGCCGTTGCCACACCAGGCAGTGGTGCAACCAGTCAGGATGCTCTCAATGGTGCAGCTGTAGAATAGAACCTTTTGATGATCTGAGGACCCATGCCAAATCTTTTCAGTCTCCTGAGGGGGAATAGGTTTTTTCATGCCCTCTTCATGACTGTCTTGGTGTGCATGGACCATGTTCGTTTGTTGGACACCAAGGAACTTGAAGCTCTCAACCTGCTCCACTGCAGCTCTGTGGATGAGAATGGGGTGTGCTCGGTCCTCTTTTTCCTGTAGTCCACAATCATCTTCTTTGTCTTGATCACGTTGAGGGAGAAGTTGTTGTCCTGGCACCACACGGCCAGGTCTCTGACCTCCCTTAAAGGCTGTCTCATCGTTGTCGGTGATCAGGCCTACCACTGTTGTGTCATCGGAAAACGTATTGATGGTGTTGGAGTCATGCCTGGCTGTGCAGTCATGAGTGAACAGGGGCCCCTGTATTGAGGATCAGCGTGGCAAATGTGTTGTTGTCGTCTACCCTTATTACCTGGGGGTGGCCAATCATCAAGTCCAGGATCCAAACAAACAAGAAATAAGACCAAAAAACCTCAAACTTGAGTGTGTATAACTATTCACCCCCCCAAAATCAATACATTGTAGATCCACCTTTTGCAGCAATTACAGATGCAAGTCTCTTGGGATATGTCTCTATAAGCTTGGCACATCTATCCACTGGGATTTTTTTCCTATTCTTCAAGGCAAAACTCCTCCAGCTCCTTCAAGTTGGATGGGTTCCTGCTGGTGTACAGCAATCTTTAAGTCATACCACAGATTCTCAATTGGATTGAGGTCTGGGCTTTGACTAGACCAGTCCAAGACATTTAAATGTTTCCCCTTAAACCACTTGAGTATTGCTTTAGCAGTATACCTATGGTTATTGTCCTGCTGGAAGGTGAACCTCTGTCCCAGTCTCAAATCTCTAGAAGACTGAAACGGGTTTCCCTCAAGAATTTTCCTGTATTTAGCATCATCCATCATTCCTTCAATTCTGACCAGTTTTCCAGTCCCTGCCAATGAAAAACATCCCCGCAGCATAATGCTGCCACCACCATGCTTCACTGTGAGGATGATGTTCTCGGGGTGATGAGAGGTGTTAGGTTTGCGCCAGACACAGTGTTTTCCTTGATAGCCAAAAAGCTAAATTTTAGTCTCATCTGACCCGAGTACCTTCTGTTTGGGGAGTCTCCCACATGCCTTTTGAAGAACACCAAATGTGTTTGCTTAATTTTTTCTTGAAGCAATGGCTTTTTTTCTGGCCACTCTTCTGTAAAGCCCAGCTCTGTGGAGTGTACGGCTTAACGTGGTCCTATGGACAGATACTCCAATCTCCACTGTGGAGCTTTGCAGCTCCTTCAGGGTTATTTTTGGTCTCTTTGTTGCCTCTCTGATTAATGCCCTCCTGGTCTGTGAGTTTTGGTGGGCAGCCCTCTCTTGGCAGGTTTGTCATGGTGCCATATTCTTTCCATTTTTTAATAATGGATTTAATGGTGCTCTGTGGGATGTTCAAAGTTTAGATTTTTTTAACATAACCCTGATTTGTACCTCTCCACAACTTTGTCCCTGACCTGTTTGGAGAGCTCCTTTGTCTTCATGGTGCCGCCTGCTTGGTGGTGCCCCTAGCGTAGTGTTGTTGCAGACTCTGGGGCCTTTCAGAACAGGTGTATATATACAGAGATCACGTGATAGATCATGTGACACAGATTGCACACAGGTGGACTTTATTTAATTAATTATGTGACTAATGAAGGTAATTGGTTGCACCAGTTCTTATTTTGGGGCTTCATAGCAAGAGGTGAATACATACAGTTGAAGTCGGAAGTTTACATACAATGAGGTTGGAGTCATTAAAACTCGTTTTTCAACCACTCCACAAATGTCTTGCTAACAAACTATGGTTTTGGCAAGTCGGTTAGGACATCTACTTTGTGCATAACACGTCAATTTTCCAACAATTGTTTACAGAGATTATTTCACTTATAATGCACTGTATCACAATTCCAGTGGGTCAGAATTTTACATACACTAAGTTGACTGTGCCTTTAAACAGCTTGGAAAATTCCAGAAAATGATGTCATGGCTTTTGATAGGCTAATTTGGTTCAATTGGAGGTGTACCTGTGGATGTATTTCAAGGCCTACGTTCAAAGTCAGTGCCTCTTTGCTTGACATCATGGGAAAATCAAAAGAAATCAGCCAAGACCTCAGAAAAACAATTGTCGACCTCCACAAGTCGTGTTCATCCTTGGGAGCAATCACGTTCATCTGTACAAACAAAAGTACCCAAGTATAAACACCATGGGACCACGCAGCTGTCATACCGCTCAGGAAGGAGACACGTTCTGTCTCCTTTAGATAGCGTACTTTGGTGCGAAAAGTGCATATCAATCCCAGAACAACAGCGAAGGACCTTGTGAAGATGCTGGAGGAAATAGGTACACAATTATCTATATTTTTCATCTATATCGACATAACCTGAAAGGCCGCTCAGCAAGGAAGAAGCCACTGCTCCAAAACCGCCATAAAAAAGCCAGACAACGGAGTGCAACTGCACATGGGGACAAAGATCATACTTTTTGGAGAAATGTCCTCTTGTCTGATGAAACAAAAATAGAACTGTTTAGGGCCTCCCGGGTGGCGCAGTGGTTAAGGGCGCTGTACTGCAGCGCCAGCTGTGCCATCAGAGTCCCTGGGTTCGCGCCCAGGCTCTGACGTAACCGGCCGCGACCGGGAGGTCCGTGGGGCGACGCACAAGTGCACGGTGTTTCCTCCGGCGCATTGGTGCGGCTGGCTTCCGGGTTGGATGCGCACTGTGTTAAGAAGCAGTGCGGCTTGGTTGGGTTGTGTATCGGAGGACGCATGACTTTCAACCTTCGTCTCTCCCGACCCCGTACGGGAGTTGTAGCGATGAGACAAGATAGTAGCTACTACAACAATTGGATACCACGAAATTGGGGAGAAAAAGGGGTAAAATTCACAAAAACAAAAATTGAACTGTTTGGCCAGTTCTTGAGGCAACTCCCGTACGGACTTGGGAGAGGCGAAGGTCGAGAGCCATGCGTCCTCCGAAACACAACCCAACCTAGCCGCACTGCTTCTTGACACAAATCCAACCCGCAAGCCAGCCACACCAATGTGTCGGAGGAAACACCGTACACCAGGCGACCTGGTGAGTACGCACGGCCCGACACAGGATTCGCTCGTCGCGATGAGACAAGGATATCCCTGCCGGCCAAACCCTCCCTAACCCGGACGATGCTGGGCAAATTGTGCGCCACCCCATGGGCCTCTCGGTCGCGGCCGGCTGCGAATCTCTGGTGGCACAGCTAGCACTGCGATGCGGTGCCTCAGACCACTGCGCCACCCGGGAAGCTGGCCTTGTGAATGTTGACCTGTTTAATGGTCTTACTCACATCGGCTTCGGAGAGCGTGACCACACAGTCTTCCGGAACAGCTGGTGCTCTCATGCATGTTTCAGTGTTTTTTGCCTCGAAGCGAGCATAGAAGTAGGTTAGCTTGTCTGGTAGGCTCGTGTCACTGGGCAGCTCTTGGCAGCTCTTGACCTTTGTAGTCTGATTTGCAAGACCTGCCACATTCGACGAGCATCAGGGCAGCATTCGATCTTAGTCCTGTATTGACACTTTGCCTGTTTGATAGTTCGTCGGAGGGCATAGCGGGATTTCTTATAAGCTTCCAGGTTATAGTCCCGCTCCCTGAAAGCGGCTCTTAGTGCCAAACTCTGACAGTGGTGGTATGTAAACAGCTACAAAAAATAAAGGTAAACTCTCTAGGTAGATAGTGTGGTCTCCAGCTTATCATGAGGTACTCTACCTCAGGCGAGCAATAGCTTGAGACTTCCTTAGATATCGTGCACCAGCTGTTATTTGCAATAATACGTAGTCCACCTCCCCTTCTCTTACCAGACGCCGCTGTATGTTGATAGTGTTGTCGTTCAGCCACGACTCCGTGAAGCATATGATATTACAGTTTTGAATGTCCCATTGGTAGTTTAATTTTCTGTTTAGGTCAGCTATTTTATTGTCCAAAAATTGCACTTTGCTAGCAGAACGGAAGGAAGTGAGGGTCTATTCGATCGCCTACGAATTCTCAGAGGGCAGCCCCCCCCCCCGGCCCCTTTTTCTCCGCCTCTTCACGAAAATCACGGGGATCTGGGCCTGCTCCCAAGAAAGCAGTATATCGTTCGCGTCGGGCTTGTCAGACTCATTATAGGGAAAAAAGGATTCTACCAGTCCGTGGTGAGTAATCACAGTCCTGATGCAAAGTTATTTTCATAGTAAGAGATGGTATCGGCAACATTATGTACAAAATAAGTAAAAAATATAAGTTACAAACAACGCAAATAAACAAACAAAAGAACAATCGGTTGGGGACAAGTAAAACATCTGCCTTTTTTTCCGGGGCCATTTTTCAAGAAGGATTTTGACTTTGACCCTGTGTAACTTTTCTCACTCATTATTATTCACGATTCATTCAGGAATATCTGCAATCATGGTAGCATTCACATTAACATATTATAGTCTTATTTATAATATAAGTGACTCCAAAATAACACAACTCATATTGATCAGATCACGAAATTCACGTTAGGGCCAGATGTAAACAAGGCTCTAGACAAGCTTGATTTGCCACAGGGGTTTCACTCAAAGTACAAAGTAGAGGGAAAGAATTAGAACTGACCCATGGTGTGTCATGCTGTTCATTTTGGAATGTGTGATACTACACTTCTTCAGATACAGTGCCTTCAGAAAATATTAATACCCCTTGACTTTTTTCACATTTTGTTGTGTTACAGCCTGAATTTAAAATTGATTAAATGGAGATTTACTGGCCTACTACACACGATATTCCATAATGTCAAAGTGAACTTTTTTGATTTTATTATTATTTTTACACATTTTTAAAAACTTTTTACACATTTTAGCCTGATATGTCTTGTCAATAAGTATTTGACCCTTTGTGATGTCAAGCCTAAGTTTAGAAATAAAAATGTGCTTAACAAGTCACATAATAAGTTGCATTGACTCACTCCATGTAAAATAATAGTGTTTAACATGATTGTTTCATGACTACGGCATCTCTGTATATCACACATACAGTACAATTATCTGTAACATCCCTCACTCCAGCAGTGAATTTCAAACACAGATTTAACCACAAAGACCAGTCAAAAGTTTGGACACGCCTACTCATTGAATGGTTTTTCTTTATTTTTGTCACGACTTCCGCCGAGGTTGGCTCTCCTGCCCGTTCGGGCGGTGCTCGGCGGTCGTCGTCATCGTCCTACTAGCCACTACCGATCCCTTTTCGTGTATCTGTTGGTTTTGTTGGTTTCACCTGTGTGTTGTTTAGTTTATTAGTGTCTGTATATATAGTAGGTTGTCCCGCCCTTGTTTTGTGCGGGATTGTTTATTTGTCATCTATGTCTGTCGGTGTATCTTGTGTTCTTATTCTCCGGTTCGTCTTTTATCCTGTGTTGGATTGTTCACCCTGTGTGTATTGGGTTGAGTGTTTCTTGTTCACCGGAGAATAAACTTTCATATTGCTATCTGCTGTCTGCGCCTGATTCCACCCACCTTGATTAGAATCAGAATCCCGCACCACCCATGCAGGAGCAGCAGCGTCTCCTCTCCCATCGATGGAGGAGAGGGTCCTCCATCATACCAGCGTGATTCACCGGATTGGTTCTGCTATGGACCAAATGATGGAGAGAATGGATCGATGGGAGAGGAGTGGCCTCCCCACCTCATCTCTAGCAACCCCTTCTCCAGCACCTCCTGTTTCTGCGACCACATCTGGCTCCGGGGCTCTTCGGCTGACACTCCCACGGGAGTATGACGGATCGGCGGCTGGGTTCCAGGGTTTCCTCCTAACTGTCCAGTTGGGACCAAGTACGTGCCGAGGGTGGTCCGGGACAAGCTGATTCGGTGAGCTCATAGTCTTCCCTCCTCGGGTCATCCTGGTATCAAGAGGACAGTGCAGAGTCTGAGAGGGAGATACTGTTGGCCCACACTGGCTAAAGACGTGAGATTTTATGTCTCCTCCTGCTCAGTGTGTGCTCAGAGCAAGGCTCCTCGGCACCTGCCTAGAGGGAAATTTACAACCCCTCCCCGTTCCACAACGGCCGTGGACACACTTATCGGTGGATTTTCTTACCGACCTTCCCCCATCCCAGGGAAGTACTACGATCCTGGTCGTTGTGGATTGGTTTTCTAAGTCCTGTCGCCTCATTCCGTTGCCCGGTCTCCCTACGGCCCTGCAGACTGCTGAGGCTTTGTTTACCCATGTCTTCCGGCACTATGGGGTGCCTGAGGACATCGTCTCTGATCGGGGTCCCCAATTCACATCCAGAGTGTGGAGGGCGTTTATGGAGAGACTGGGGGTCTCGGTTAGCTTAACCTCAGGTTTTCACCCCGAGAGTAATGGGCAGGTGGAGCGCGTAAACCAGGATGTGGGCAGGTTTCTGCTGTCCTATTGTCGGGACCGGCCTGGTGAGTGGGCAAGGTATGTTCCATGGGCCGAACTAGCCCAGAACTCCTTACGCCACTCCTCTACTAACTTGTCTCCTTTTGAGTGTGTGTTAGGTTACCAGCCGGTCCTGGCTCCATGGCATCAGAGTCAGACCGAGGCTCCTGCGGTGGAGGAATGGGTACAGCGCTCCAAGGACACCTGGAAAGCCGTTCAGGACTCATTACGGTTAGCGGGAGAACGGCAGAAGAGGAGCGCTGACCAGCACCGCAGTGAGACCCCGTGTTTGCACCTCTGGCTCTCGACCCGAAACCTGTCCCTCCGCCTGCCCTGTCGGAAGCTGGGGCCGCAGTGTGTGGGGCCGTTCAAAGTCCTGAGGAGAATAAACGAGGTGTGTTACAGGTTACAACTTCCTAGGTATTATCGTATTAACCACTCGTTTCATGTGTCTCTCCTCAGGCCGGTGGTGGCTGGTCCCCTGCAAGAAGGTGAGGTGCCTGAGGTCCCTCCGCCCCTCTGGACATCGAGGGGCCCCCGGCGTACACAGTTCGAGTCATTCTGGATTCAAGACGCCGGGTGGGGGGCCTACAGTACCTCGTGGACTGGGAGGGGTACGGCCCGGAGGAGAGATGCTGGGTTCCGGTGAGGGACATTTTGGACCCTTCTCTCCTGATAGAATTCCACCGCCTCCACCCGGATCGCCCAGCACCTCGTCCTCCGGGTCGTCCTCGAGGACGGTGGCGGTGCGCTGCAGGAGCCGCGCGTCAGGGGGGGGGGGGTACTGTCACGACTTCCACCGAGGTTGGCTCTCCTGCCCGTTCAGGCGGTGCTCGGCGGTCGTCGTCACCGTCCTACTAGCCACTACCGATCCCTTTTCGTGTATCTGTTGGTTTTGTCTGATTGGTTTCACCTGTGTGTTGTTTAGTTTATTAGTGTCTGTATATATAGTAGGTTGTCCCGCCCTTGTTTTGTGCGGGATTGTTTATTTGTCATCTATGTCTGTCGGTGTATCTTGTGTTCTTATTCTCCGGTTCGTCTTTTAACCTGTGTTGGATTGTTCACCCTGTGTGTATTGGGTTGACCGTGTTTCTTGTTCACCGGAGAATAAACTTTCATATCGCTATCTGCTCTCTGCGCCTGATTCCACCCACCTTGATTAGACGTGACAATTTTTACTATTTTCTACAGAAAATTATGCAAAGCTGTCATCAAGGCAAAGGGTGGCTACTTTGAAGAATTTGTTTAACACTTTTTTTGGTTACTACATGATTCCTTATGTGTTATTTCATAGTTTTGACATCTTCACTATTATTCTACAATGTAAAAAATTAAGAAAAACCCTTGAATGAGTAGGTGTCCAAACGTTTGACTGGTACTGTATGTCTATTAAAGTAGTCAAAGGTTTAGTATTTGGTCCAATATTCCTAGCACACAATGAATACATCAAGCTAGTGACTCTACAAACTTGTTGGATGCATTTGCTGTGTGTTTTCGTTGTGTTTCAGATTATTTTGTACCCAATAGAAATTAATGGTAAAGAATGTTTTGTGTCATTTTGGAGTCACTTTTATTGTAAATAAGAATATAATATGTTTATAAGCACTTCTACATTAATGTGGATGCCACCATGATTACAGATAGCCCTGAATGGATCATGAGTAATGATGAGTGTGAAAGTTGGATAGGTGTCCAGCATTCAAATTTTATCAATGTATGTACCCAAAATAAGGTAGGCTACATTCAATTGGCTTTGGTTCTGGGGAACATCAAGACAGGTGCAGGTTGTTAAATAGCTGGTTTATGATAGACACACATACAGTCGACCTGGGTATCCTGGAAGGATATTGACCTCATCCCTTCGGTAGAGGATGCCTGGTTATTCTTTAAAAGTGCCTTCCTCACCATCTTAAATAAGCATGCCCCATTCAAATAATTTAGAACCAGGAACAGATGTTGCCCTTGGTTCTCTCCAGACCTGACTCACCTGACTGCCCTGACTGACCTGACAAAAACATCCTGTGGCGGTCCTTAGTAGCATGGAATAGCCCCCGTGATATACAACTTTTCAGGGAAGTTAGGAACCAATATACACAGGCAGTTAGGAAAACTAAGGCTAGCTTTTTCAAGCAGAAATGTGCATCTTGTAGAACAAACTAAAAAAAAAGTTATGGGACACTGTAAAGTCCATGGAGAATAAGAGCACCTCCTCCCAGCTGTCCACTGCACTGAGGCTAGGAAACACTATCACCACTGATAAATCCACCATAATTGATCATTTCAATAAGCATTTTTCTACGGCTGTCCATGCTTTCCATCTGGATACCCCGATCGAGAGCCCTCCACCCCCAACACAGCAACTCGCCCAAGCCTCCACCATTTCTCCTTCACCCAAATCCAGATAGCTGATGTTATGAAAGAGCTGCAAAATCTGGACCCCTACAAATCCGTTCCGGAGTTCTAAATTGAGCAGCTGCTGAAAAATGAGCTCCTGTATATATTGAGATTTAAATGGTTTTTTAGAGTGAAGTACATCGAAAAAAATCAAGAGAAAACTGCAAGACTCAATAGAAGACAAAACAAGGAACAAACCAAAAAAGACAGGCTTTTGAAAAGTAACTATTTTTCATAAAATTGTACAGTTATCTTAGCTAGCTGAATTGCTAGCAGAATTGTTTACTTGTTGCTAAGCAGTTGCTAGGGACTCTCCTGGAAGAAGCTAGCTAGCTTACAAAGAATAACAACAAAAAATATCTAGTTAACAGAAGAAAGGAAGACAAAATAAGGACAAAAGAAGGACAGAAGAAAAAGGAAAAGAAAGAGGACAACAAAGTGAAACAGTCAGCACTTCTATTGCAACTTCGTATTTCGTCGTCCTAACGTAGTCTACACTGCTATCTGCCCAGCAGCTAGCCAGCTAGCAAACGTCCACCGTCTACCGAATAGCAGCACTGTAGAAACTATTACACTCAACTGAACGACTTGATTAGTGTAGTGTTAGCTAGCTACATAGTTGTCTTTGCTGTCTTCGTATCCAAGATAATTGTGTAGTTTAGAGCGTGTAGTCTTAGAGTGATTATCTTAATTTACCGAGGTTAGCTAGCCAGCTATTTGTCGTCCTTAACGTAGGAGACACTGCTAGCTAGCCAACAGCTAGCCAACGTCTACTGAATAGAACTTCCGCACTCAACAACCCGGTCGCATTCCGCTTCGCTCCACAGGTAGTATCACATTTTCATTTCATTTCATTACAGCACAACGGTTTGATTTGTTTGATCGTAGCTAGCTACATAGCTAGCTACATAGCCGTCTGTGTATCAAAGATAATTGTGTAGTCTAGAGCGATTTTCTAGGTTAGCTAGCCAGCTATTGTCGTTCTTTTAACGCAACGTAACGTAATCAACACTGCTAGCTAGCCAGCTAGCCCCCGAATAGCAGCACTGTAGAAACTATTACACTCAACGGAACGACTTGATTAGTGTAGTGTCAACAACGCAGCCACTGCCAGCTAGCCTACAAAGTCAAAATCAAATCAAATCAAATCAAATCAAATCAAATTTTATTTGTCACATACACATGGTTAGCAGATGTTAAATGCGAGTGTAGCGAAATGCTTGTGCTTCTAGTTCCGACAATGCAGTGATAACCAACAAGTAATCTAACTAACAATTCCAAAACTACTGTCTTATACACAGTGTAAGGGGATAAGGAATATGTACATAAGGATATATGAATGAGTGATGGTACAGAGCAGCATACAGTAGATGGTATCGAGTACAGTATATACATATGAGATGAGTGTGTAGACAAAGTAAACAAAGTGGCATAGTTAAAGTGGCTAGTGATACATGTGTTACATAAGGATGCAGTCGATGATGTAGAGTACAGTATATACATATGCATATGAGATGAATAATGTAGGGTAAGTAACATTATATAAGGTAGCATTGTTTAAAGTGGCTAGTGATATATTTACATAATTCCCATCAATTCCCATTATTAAAATGGCTGGAGTTGGGTCAGTGTCAATGACAGTGTGTTGGCAGCAGCCACTCACACTGTTAGTGGTGGCTGTTTAACAGTCTGATGGCCTTGAGATAGAAGCTGTTTTTCAGTCTCTCGGTCCCAGCTTTGATGCACCTGTACTGACCTCGCCTTCTGGATGATAGCGGGGTGAACAGGCAGTGGTTCGGGTGGTTGATGTCCTTGATGATCTTTATGGCCTTCCTGTAACAACGGGTGGTGTAGGTGTCCTGGAGGGCAGGTAGTTTGCCCCCGGTGATGCGTTGTGCAGTCCTCACTACCCTCTGGAGAGCCTTACGGTTGAGGGCGGAGCAGTTGCCGTACCAGGCGGTGATACAGCCCGCCAGGATGCTCTCGATTGTGCATCTGTAGAAGTTTGTGAGTGCTTTTGGTGACAAGCCGAATTTCTTCAGCCTCCTGAGGTTGAATAGGCGCTGCTGCGCCTTCTTCACGACGCTGTCAGTGTGAGTGGACCAATTCAGTTTGTCTGTGATGTGTATGCCGAGGAACTTAAAACTAGCTACCCTCTCCACTACTGTTCCATCGATGTGGATAGGGGAGTGTTCCCTCTGCTGTTTCCTGAAGTCCACAATCATCTCCTTAGTTTTGTTGACGTTGAGTGTGAGGTTATTTTCCTGACACCACACTCCGAGGGCCCTCACCTCCTCCCTGTAGGCCGTCTCGTCGTTGTTGGTAATCAAGCCTACCACTGTTGTGTCGTCCGCAAACTTGATGATTGAGTTGGAGGCGTGCGTGGCCACGCAGTCGTGGGTGAACAGGGAGTACAGGAGAGGGCTCAGAACGCACCCTTGTGGGGCCCCCGTGTTGAGGATCAGCGGGGAGGAGATGTTGTTGCCTACCCTCACCACCTGGGGGCGGCCCGTCAGGAAGTCCAGTACCCAGTTGCACAGGGCGGGGTCGAGACCCAGGGTCTCGAGCTTGATGACGAGCTTGGAGGGTACTATGGTGTTGAATGCCGAGCTGTAGTCGATGAACAGCATTCTCACATAGGTAAGTCAACAACGCAGCCACTGCCAGCTAGCCTACTTCAGCAGTACTGTATCATTTTAGTCAATAAGATTCTTGCTACGTAAGCTTAACTTTCTGAACATTCGAGACGTGAAGTCCACTTGTCATTCCAATCTCCTTGCATTAGCGTAGCCTCTTCTGTAGCCTGTCAACTATGTGTCTGTCTATCCCTGTTCTCTCCTCTCTGCACAGACCATACAAACGCTCCACACCGCGTGGCCGCGGCCACCCTAATCTGGTGGTCCCAGCGCGCACGACCCACGTGGAGTTCCAGGTCTCCGGTAGCCTCTGGAACTGCCGATCTGCAGCCAACAAGGCAGAGTTCATCTCAGCCTATGCCTCCCTCCAGTCCCTCGACTTCTTGGCACTGACGGAAACATGGATCACCACAGATAACACTGCTACTCCTACTGCTCTCTCTTCGTCCGCCCACGTGTTCTCGCACACCCCGAGAGCTTCTGGTCAGCGGGGTGGTGGCACCGGGATCCTCATCTCTCCCAAGTGGTCATTCTCTCTTTCTCCCTTACCCATCTGTCTATCGCCTCCTTTGAGTTTCATGCTGTCACAGTTACCAGCCCTTTCAAGCTTAACATCCTTATCATTTATCGCCCTCCAGGTCCCCTCGGAGAGTTCATCAATGAGCTTGATGTCTTGATAAGCTCCTTTCCTGAGGACGGCTCACCTCTCACAGTTCTGGGCGACTTTAACCTCCCCACGTCTACCTTTGACTCATTCCTCTCTGCCTCCTTCTTTCCACTCCTCTCCTCTTTGACCTCACCCTCTCACCTTCCCCCTACTCACAAGGCAGGCAATACGCTCGACCTCATCTTTACTAGATGCTGTTCTTCCACTAACCTCATTGCAACTCCCCTCCAAGTCTCCGACCACTACCTTGTATCCTTTTCCCTCTCGCTCTCATCCAACACTTCCCACACTGCCCCTACTCGGATGGTATCGCGCCGTCCCAACTTTCGCTCTCTCTCCCCCGCTACTCTCTCCTCTTCCATCCTATCATCTCTTCCCTCTGCTCAAACCTTCTCCAACCTATCTCCTGATTCTGCCTCCTCAACCCTCCTCTCCTCCCTTTCTGCATCCTTTGACTCTCTATGTCCCCTATCCTCCAGGCCGGCTCGGTCCTCCCCTCCCGCTCCGTGGCTCGACGACTCATTGCGAGCTCACAGAACAGGGCTCCGGGCAGCCGAGCGGAAATGGAGGAAAACTCGCCTCCCTGCGGACCTGGCATCCTTTCACTCCCTCCTCTCTACATTTTCCTCCTCTGTCTCTGCTGCTAAAGCCACTTTCTACCACTCTAAATTCCAAGCATCTGCCTCTAACCCTAGGAAGCTCTTTGCCACCTTCTCCTCCCTCCTGAATCCTCCTCCCCCTCCCCCCTCCTCCCTCTCTGCAGATGACTTAGTCAACCATTTTGAAAAGAAGGTCGACGACATCCGATCCTCGTTTGCTAAGTCAAACGACACCGCTGGTTCTGCTCACACTGCCCTACCCTGTGCTCTGACCTCTTTCTCCCCTCTCTCTCCAGATGAAATCTTGCGTCTTGTGACGGCCGGCCGCCCAACAACCTGCCCGCTTGACCCTATCCCCTCCTCTCTTCTCCAGACCATTTCCGGAGACCTTCTCCCTTACCTCACCTCGCTCATCAACTCATCCCTGACCGCTGGCTACGTCCCCTTCCGTCTTCAAGAGAGCGAGAGTTGCACCCCTTCTGAAAAAACCTATACTCGATCCCTCCGATGTCAACAACTACAGACCAGTATCCCTTCTTTCTTTTCTCTCCAAAACTCTTGAACGTGCCGTCCTTGGCCAGCTCTCCCGCTATCTCTCTCAGAATGACCTTCTTGATCCAAATCAGTCAGGTTTCAAGACTAGTCATTCAACTGAGACTGCTCTTCTCTGTATCACGGAGGTCCTCCGCACTGCTAAAGCTAACTCTCTCTCCTCTGCTCTCATCCTTCTAGACCTATCGGCTGCCTTCGATACTGTGAACCATCAGATCCTCCTCTCCACCCTCTCCGAGTTGGGCATCTCCGGCGCGGCCCACGCGTGGATTGTGTCCTACCTGACAGGTCGCTCCTACCAGGTGGCGTGGCGAGAATCTGTCTCCTCACCACGCGCTCTCACCACTGGTGTCCCCCAGGGCTCTGTTCTAGGCCCTCTCCTATTCTCGCTATACACCAAGTCACTTGGATCTGTCATAACCTCACATGGTCTCTCCTATCATTGCTATGCAGACGACACACAATTAATCTTCTCCTTTCCCCCTTCTGATGACCAGGTGGCGATCGCATCTCTGCATGTCTGGCAGACATATCAGTGTGGATGACGGATCACCACCTCAAGCTGAACCTCGGCAAGATGGAGCTGCTCTTCCTCCCGGGAAGGACTGCCCGTTCCATGATCTCGCCATCACGGTTGACAACTCCATTGTGTCCTCCTCCCAGAGCGCTAAGAACCTTGGCGTGATCCTGGACAACACCCTGTCGTTCTCAACTAACATCAAGGCGGTGGCCCGTTCCTGTAGGTTCATGCTCTACAACATCCGCAGAGTACGACCCTGCCTCACACAGGAAGCGGCGCAGGTCCTAATCCAGGCACTTGTCATCTCCCGTCTGGATTACTGCAACTCGCTGTTGGCTGGGCTCCCTGCCTGTGCCATTAAACCCCTTACAACTCATCCAGAACGCCGCAGCCCGTCTGGTGTTCAACCTTCCCAAGTTCTCTCACGTCACCCCGCTCCTCCGCTCTCTCCACTGGCTTCCAGTTGAAGCTCGCATCCGCTACAAGACCATGGTGCTTGCCTACGGAGCTGTGAGGGGAACGGCACCTCAGTACCTCCAGGCTCTGATCAGGCCCTACACCCAAACAAGGGCACTGCGTTCATCCACCTCTGGCCTGCTCGCCTCCCTACCACTGAGGAAGTACAGTTCCCGCTCAGCCCAGTCAAAACTGTTCGCTGCTCTGGCCCCCAATGGTGGAACAAACTCCCTCACGACGCCAGGACAGCGGAGTCAATCACCACCTTCCGGAGACACCTGAAACCCCACCTCTTTAAGGAATACCTAGGATAGGATAAAGTAATCCTTCTCACCCCCCTTAAAAGATTTAGATGCACTATTGTAAAGTGGCTGTTCCACTGGATGTCATAAGGTGAATGCACCAATTTGTAAGTCGCTCTGGATAAGAGCGTCTGCTAAATGACTTAAATGTAAATGTAAATCAGCCGGGTTAAACAATCTGGACCCTCTCTTTCTAAAATGATCTGCCTAAATTGTTGCAACCCCTATTACTAGCCTGTTCGACCTCTCTTTTGTATCATCTAAGATTTCCAAAGATTGGAAAGCTGCCGTGGTCATCCCCCTCTTGAAAGGGGGGGACACTCTAGACCCAAACTCTTATAGACCTATATCTATCCTACCCTGCCTTTCTAAGGTCTTTGAAAGCCAAGTTAACAAACAGATTACCGACCATTTCGAAACCCACCGTACCTTCTCCACTATGCAATCTGGTTTCAGAGCTGGTCATGGGTGCACCTCAGCCACGCTCAAGGTCCTAAACGATATCATAACCGCCATCGAAAGAGACATAACTGTGCAGCTGTATTCATCAACCTGGTCAAGGCTTTCGACTCTGTCAATCATCACATTCTTATCGGCAGACTCGACAGCCTTGGATTCTCAAATGATTGCCTCGCCTGGTTCACCAACTACTTCTCTGATAGAGTTCAGTGTGTCATATCGGAGGGCCTGTTGTCCGGACCTCTGGCAGTCTCTATGGGGGTGCCACAGGGTTCAATTCTCAGGCCGACTCTCTGTATACATCAGTGATGTCGCTCTTGCTGCTGGTGATTCTCTGATCCACCTCTACGTAGACGACACCATTCTGGATACTTCTGGCCCCTCTTTGGACACTGTGTTAACAAACCTCCAGACTAGCTTCAATGCCATACAACTCTCCTTCCGTGGCCTCCAACTGCTCTTAAATGCATATAAAACTAAAAGCATGCTCTTCAACCGATTGCTACCCGCACGACTAGCATCATTACTCTGGACGGTTCTGACTTAGAATATGTGGACAACTACAAATACCTGGGTGTCTGGTTAGACTGTAAACTCTCCTTCCAGACTCACATTAAGCATCTCCAATCCAAAATTAAATCTAGAATCGACTTCCTATTTCGCCACAAAGCATCCTTCACTCATGCTGCCAAACATACTCTCGTAAAACTGACCATCCTTCCAATCCTCGACTTTGGCAATGTCATTTACAAAATAGCCTCCAACACTCTGTTCAGCAAATCCGTTTTGTCACCAAAGCCCCATATACTACCTGCCTCTGCGACCTGTACGCTCTCTGGTGGCTGGCCCTCGCTTCATACTCGCCGCCAAACCCACTGGCTCCAGGTCATCTACAAGTCTCTGCTAGGTAAAGCCCCGCCTTATCTCAGCACACTGGTCACCATAGCAGCACGTAGGACATGCTCCAGCAAGTATATCTCACTGGTCACCCTCAAAGCCAATTCTTCCTTTGGCCGGCATTCCTTCCAGTTCTCTGCTGCCAATGACTGGAACGAAAACAGCCCATCCAACAACCTCATCCCCATACTGTATGTATTTATTTATCTTGCTCCTTTTCACCCCAGTATCTCTACTTGCACATTTATCTTCTGCACATCTACCATTCCAGTGTTTAATTGCTATATGGTAATTACTTCGCCACCATGGCCTATTTATTGCCTTACCTCCCTTATCCTACCTCATTTGCACAGACTGTATATAGACTTTTTCTACTGTATTATTGACTGTATGTTTGTTTATTCCATGTGTAACTCTGTGTTGTTGTATGTGTCAAACTGCTTTGCTTTATCTTGGCCAGGTTGCAGTTGTAAATGAGAACTTTGTTCTCAACTAGCCTACCTGGTTAAATAAAGGTGAAATAAAAATCTAATGTAAATATATTTCAGTGCCAGAAATATGTGAGGGAAAGAGAGCGATTGTTATTAGATTTGAGGAGTAACGGGGTTGAAAAGTCGATGTCACAAATGCTATACAGAAACCCAGCCTAAAACCCCAAACAGCAAGCAATGCTGATGTAGAAGCATGGAGGCTAGGAAAAACTCCCTAGAAAGGCATGAACCAAGGAAGAAACCTAGAGTGGAACCAGGCTCTGAGGGGTGGCCAGTCCTCACCTGTCTGTGCCGGGTGGAGATTATAACAGAACATGGCAAAGATGTTTAAACGTTCGATAGTAATAATCACAGTGGTTGTAGAGGGTGCAACAGGTCAGCACCTCAGGAGTAAATGTCAGTTGGATTTTCATAGGCAAGCATTCAGAGTTCGAGACAGCAGATGCGGCAGAGAGAGAGAGTTGAAAACGGCAGGTAGCACGCCCAGTGAACAGGTCAGGGTTCCATAGCCGCATGCAGAATAGTTCAAACTGGAGCAGGAGCATGACCAGGTAGACTGGGGACAACAAGGGGTCATCAGGCCAGGTAGTCCTGAGGCATGGTCCTAGAGCTCAGGTCCTCCTCCTCCTCCTCCTCCTCCTCCTCCTCCTCGAGAGAGAGAGAGAGAGAGAGAGAGAGAGAGAGAGAGAGAGAGAGAGAGAGAGAGAGAGAGAGAGAGAGAGAGAGAGAGAGAGAGAGAGAGAGAGAAAGAGACAGGACAAATTCACACGGGATAAGACAGGAGAATAACACCAGATGTATCTGACTGACCCTAGCCCCCCGGCACATAGACTGTTGCAGCATAGATACTGGAGGCCGAGACAGAAGAGGTCGGGAGACACTGTGGCCCCGTCCGACGATACCCCTGAACAGGGCCAACCAGGCAGGATACAACCCCACCAAAGCACAGCCCCCACACCACTAGAGGAATATCCGCAAACCACCAACTTACTACCCTGAGACAAGTCCGAGTATAGCCCACGAAGATCTCCCCCATGGCACGAAACCCGAGAGGGCGCCAACCTGGACCCCTCCTATGATATGTTACGTCATGCAAAATAAATAAAACATCTCAACAACAAAAAATAAATATCCTGAAATTTGTATGATGTTACAAATTCTAATTCAATATATTTAAGATCCCATACAATCTCTTTAAACTAACATCTTGTTTAAATCATATTGTCATTGAAATAGCTGTGGGGTCGATTTCAAGGCAGGAGTACGTTGACTCTCTATTGTGTCACTACGGTAGCATCTTCTATGAGTAGTCTCCATTTGTCTTCCCGTGATGTCTGGCATTTTCTCGCATCTAATTGCCTCCTTTTCGACCAAATTGGAGGAGAAGGTGGGGGTCAAGGAAAGATGGACTGAGAAAGAATATTTAGTGGCTACTATTGTGCATTTTTCCAATCCACCTCCTAGCCAAACAGAAGAAGAAGCAGCCACGTTGATTCAACGGAAATTGCAGTTCCTATTGAGGTGAAAAACATGTTAATTGCTACGATGGCTGAGAAGATGATTCCAATCATCACGGCACCCAGACGTCCAGACAAAACTTCTCAAAGGGATTCAGCTTCACTTGTCACGTCACACTAATGTTCGCAATTTATGTTCTTTTTCAATAAAACAAACACCAAAGCAAATCAGGGGGAGAAAAATAGGTTTATTCAGAGAGGACAAATCAAGATATTATGCTGGGAGGTAGATGTTCAGGTATTCAGTCTCCCCTGTCCTCAGCTTTCCCCCCCGAACAAAGCAACAGGATGCTATTTATAACCCCCCCAACCTAGCCTGGGGTTGACAAATCAGAAGTCCTTGCACTACAACTTTACCAATGGCCAAATAACAAATATCCTGCCCCCAACTCAATGTACAGACCAATGAAAACGTGGCACAAGTAGCACACGTTCAGGAGTGACATTCCACAGATTCTGAACAGATGTTGAACTGAAACCCAACTCCTATTTACAATTCGCTATTGACCATTAGTACTCTAGTTTTTAGTCCTCTCATCCTCTGCGTTGTGTATTTATTTTCAAAATATTATTAGAATATTCTTATATTCTAAAAATGCTGACTGGGTGCTATTTGGATCAAATAAGTTGGGTCTAGCCACCCTTGAGGTTTTTGAGAGAGCAACCAAGGAAGTGAGAGAATGGAATAAGTAAATTTGAGAGGCAGCAAGGTATGATTTTTTTAAACTGAATGACACTGAAGACAAAAAAGAAAAGTAAACAAACATGCACCTGTGTGAACGAGAGGCTATGATAGGGTAGCAGAGGTACACAGGGTCTTATCTGATGACATGGAGTCTGAGCTTGCTAAACAGATCAAGAATCTCGCAGACCAGTTTCAAGGGTTTAGTAATGTCAAATGCAGAGAACTTGCCTGTCAATTGTCACATCGAAAACAACATCCCTGTCCCAGACACTCCAACATCCCTGTCCCAGACACTGTACCTACCCACACACTCCACCACTGTCACAGGACACCATCACCCACTTACCACATGGCAGCTCGACTTACCCTGCACTGGGTATGCTCAACTAACCCCATACCTGGGATAAATTGTGCCAAGAGACCCCTTTTCTTGGACAAGCTATGTTTTGAAAACGTATGTTTACATGAATTTTGATCATTTCCAGGGTTACACAACCTTCTGAAATATATGTAGATATATTTGTTAGAAGGAATACTATATTTCCCTTGATGTAGGGATGCTAAATGCATAAGAATGGCTCAACATACCCCCCTTTCCCCTACTATAGTTTACAACAGAATTCTATAGTAAGTACAAAAGTATTCTATAGTAAACTGTAGTGGTTTTTTCATGTGGGGTCCTTTAAAGTGGTTTGCCTACAGTTGCGCTCAGCTCCACACTGGGGTCGCTGTTGAGTAAGTTTGAGGGGTGAATGTAGCACATGTGGGTGTGTGAAACTTACTCCTCAGCCTGAAATTTCCCCACTTGTGCTGACAAATAGCTAGCTTTTCAAGTGGCGCAACTGGTAAGAAGCTTTGGGAGGGTGGTCACGTGTGCTAGGATAGCAGAGGTGCTGGGTTTGAGCCTTGGTGGGAGCCATATCAGGAGAAAGTGGTACTTGCTAAACAAGCAGCCTGGTGGCCTATACACCAGCATAATCCATCTATATTCTACATAATTTTACACAAAAAACACTCAGGTCTAGCGTAAATGAGTGAACATGGTGTCACATTTTGAAATAACCTCTAAAACAAACAGTACAGTGAGCTAAAAGTTCACTCCACTAATAGATCTGTACAGTGGCTCTGTGTTCATGTATTTATGGGCATCCTATGAATGAGGTCTTTCTTTTTAGTTATTTATTTAACCAGGCAAGTCAGTTAACAACAAATTCGTATTTACGATGACGGTGATTTGGGGTCACCTTGGGATCTGCACCAAATGATTGACGTGCTATAAGACCCCTCCCCCACTACATTTATAGGATCCTGGACCACAGATTAGCAATATATGCATTATGAGGTTTAATACTGGTCCACAGTTATTTTCTAGTCTCTGTCTCTTATAAGAAACGGACTGAGAGATGTGTGAGTTATTGCAGTTAAAACAGGGTGTCTGTGAGAAAGCGCCTCAAGGCTAAAAGAGATTCATAGACCCCTGCAGGGGAGTAAATAGATAAGAGACAAGTCAGACACACCGCTGTGTGGAATGGAAAAATACTGCTGAGCCCTTAGAAAACACAGGACTATTGTTTTCTCCTGCAAGTTTGTATAACTGTATATGCATGGGCTTGGTCTCATGAGTAGAAGGTGTTCACGTAGGCAGTTACACCACTAGGGGTTGACTGCAAGTATATTAAAGCAACTTTGACCTGTTTTATTTAGCAGAACTTACTCTGAAACATACGTGCTGTGTTTCCGTTGTCAACTTCTGCATGCAATTGCATTAATAAAGCTTTGATTGATTTACTTAAAGAAGATATTGTCTGATTGCACCAATAAGCGACAATGAACAAGGAACCTACCCCAACAACGGCCTACCCCAGACAAAACCTGGACGACGCTGGGCCAATTGTGTGCCGCCTTATGGGACTCCCAATCATGGCTGGTTGTGATACAGCCTGGAATTGATGCAGTGCCTTAGACCTCTGCGCCACTCGGGAGCCCTTATGCCACTCTGAGATTAATATCTGATCAACACAAGTCGGATCAGCATGTCCTTGTTTGCTGTGCCAGGTTTATGCCACTCAGACTATATTGTGTAATTCTGAGAAAGGTACAAACAAATTTCATCATCCTCCAGGTTACCATTTTGCACCTGAGTATTCATCACACATTGTCTTTTAGTGAGGAGAGATTGGGCCAATGTGAGGCTTGGCATTATGGTTATATTGTTGTGAGGGGTCAGACTGGGAATTTAGCCAGGAGTACTCCTACTCCATCGATAAGCACCATGGGATTTATTTTTTAGACCATAGAAAGTCAGCACCTTGATTTAATATCACATCCAGAACTTACATTAAGCTGTCCCTATAGCAACTATACCAAGGTAATGTGGTCATCATATACAGTACATAAGGTCTTTCCCCCAGCAGTCTCCCATCCAAGTACTGAGTGGTATACTGAGTGGTATACCGAGTGGTATACAGGGGTCAACGTTGAGAATTGGGTAATATTTTAGAAGCGTTGATCAATGATATTCCAAACTGTGCTTTCAATCATCTAAAAGCACAACCAAATTCCAATGGAAAATCAATGTCAGATGTTTTATTTCGTTTTATTCACCTATGTGTGTTACCACTGCGCTTTCAACCATTTAAAAGCACAACAAAGTTCCAATGGGAATACAATGTCAGATATGTTGTTTATTTATACAACAACTTAATGTGTCATCACTGTGCTTCATCTATTACAACACAACTAAATGACCTTGATCGTAGTTGAGATTACGTCAAAGTACATGGTGCAAGTGATCAATGCTGATTGAGATTCGGACCAGATTGTTATAGCAATTGTGAAAATTCCATAGTCCTGCGACCCTGAAGATGCACACTTTCTATGATTATAAAAACACATTTATTTTTACAGCAACCTCAAAATGTGTCAATGGATGGATGTGTAACTAATTTTAAGGTTGAATAAATACTTTTACATAAGTTTGTAAGATATCTTTAACATTAGGCTATTTACTGTCTTGCAGAAGTAATTGAATTGTGTTCGGTTGTCAATGCAACCATATATCAACATTTAAAGATCTTCTTCTTGGATAGCTCCATCTGTGCCACTGAGGTCTGGCTTTAATTCCAGTTTGTCTGCAAATGTATAACTGATGTGTTGGATTCACGTGTCCATTTCAACCAAAAATCTAAGTAAAAGAATAGCACTAAATCAAATCAAACTTTAAATGCACTTTATATACAGTTTGACTTGATTTAATCCTATTATTTAAATTAAATGTTTAGTTGAGATGTGATTCCAACATGTCATTAGTACCTTGTAGATTCCATTTGAAATCAACCATGGTGGAAAAAGTACCCAATTGTCATACTTGAGTAAAAGTAAAGATGCCTTCATAGAAAATGACTTAAGTGAAAGTCACCCAGTAAAATCCTACTTGAGTAAAATTCTAAAATTATTTCGTTTTAGATATACTAAAGTATCGAAAGTAAATGTAACTGCTAAAATATACATAAGTATCAAAAGTAAACGCATAAATCATTTCAAATTCCTTATATTAAGCAAACCAGACAGCACAATTTTCTTGTTTTTTCAATTTACATAGCCAGGGGCACGCTCCCACACAAACATAATTTACAAACGAAGCATGTGGTTAGTGAGTCCGCCAGATCAGAGGAAGAAGGGATGACCAGGGATGTTCTCTTGATAGGTGTGTGAATTAGGCCATTTTCCTGTCCTGCTAAGCATTCATCATGTAATGAATACTTTTGGGTGTCACGGAAAATGTATGGAGTAAAAAGTACATAATGTAGTGAAGTAAAAGTATATCAAATATAAAGAGTAAAGTAAAGTAGTACTTAAGTAGTATTTTTACTTAAGTACTTTACACCACTGGAAATCAACCAAAGCTTGACTGATATATTACTGATACAATATGATTACATTTCATTTGATTTGTTGAAAGTACCCTTTGGAACGACTTCGATAGCAACGGTGAATCTATTAAATGGAGATTATTCTTACTCTACGGTGTATATTATCCTCTGTTCCCCCCATGTCTGTGTGTGTAATTGTTCGTTACGTTTATTGTGTGACGCGGCAGGCTGTTTTTTTCCGGGTATTGTTTTGAACCCGTGGTATTGTATTGTAATGACCTGACTAGATCATAAATGAACAATTGTCTAGACAGAGGCTTGAGTTTGCGAATTGACGGTTTATTAAACCAACTTTACACAGGCTACTGTTTGGGCCGTAGCACACGCCAAATAGATGACAGATAACCCACAAGCCAATCGTGACCTTCTCTTGTGAAGCCCAGACCAGACGTAAGAGAGAGAGAACAAAGGCTGAACCTGGTCTTAACTTCCAATGCTCCACCCCCCTGCCCAACCCCCCTCCACGCCACTCCGCCAACCACCAGGATGCCCGGCATCAGAACATTCCAGGCATTCCCGTGATTGGCAGATAGCAGGTTGATTGACATGTCGGACCCCGCGAACACCGGGTACTGGTCAGTACAACACAACCACCTCCTAGCCTAACACATAACACACAGCTGTCTGTGCGGGTCGCTACAGTATTGTTGTACATTATTTGTGTGACTAGTGCGCTAGTGCAGTGACAAATATCAAAGCTAAGCAGCGTTGGGTTTGGCTAAAATCCTGAATGGATAGCTGTCGATAGATCAACTCTCCAGTAGATGCTGCTGCCCAGCCTATTGTTTTTGTTTTCTTATAGTGGATATAACCTATACAAGGTCTGTCATGTTGAAAATTGGTTTATGTCAGACTGAGCGCGCAACTGGTCAACTGGAGTCAGATGCAGGAGTGCAGAGATGAGTGAACAGGCACACTTTAATTGGCAGAAACAAATCAGTCAGAAGCAACAGCGTCACAACACTCCAGCCAAAGGCAAAAGCGAATAGCGCACTAATGACAATATCCTGCGATTTAAATTTTGCCCACAAAACAACAGTTGATGACTTTTTTCAAATCCAATGTATTTTCCAGGTAGATTCCACGTCACAATAAATTGAGAAATTACTTTGAAACAACGTTGATTTAACTAGTTTGTGCCCAGCGGGTTGTTTTTAATCTCTGCTGAACGAATGACTAATTTCAGAGTCATGACCAGAAACTACATGTCCAAGTATGAAGAGATGCGTAAGGGAGACTACCTTATGTCCAACAACCACAAGTGGAAAGCTTGCTTCCATGTATGTGTCTAGAACTTGATAAATACTATGGGCCTACTTGAAAGTGTTATTTTTGGAGTCCATTGAAGACTTTTCCCATGACCAGTTGTCTAAAGTACTACAGTAAAAATACCAGAAAGTACTACTTAAATAGTTTTTCTTGGTATCTGTGCTTTACTTGACTATTTATATTTTTGCAACTTTTACGTTTACTTCACTACATTCCGAAAGATTTTTAACAACTTTTTACTCCTTACATTTTCCCTGACACCCAAAAGTACTCAGTACTCGTTACATGATGACAGGAAAATGGTCCAGTATACACACTTATCAAGTGAACATCCATGGTCATCCCTACTGCTTCTAATCACAAATATAAAATATATACTAGAAAATGGTGCCATCTGGTCTGCTTAATATACTGAATAAGAAATTATTTATACTTTTACTTTTGATCTTAAGTATATTTAAAACCAAATACTTAGACTTTTTACTCAAATATTATTTTGCTGGGTGACTTTCACTTTTAGTTGAGTCATTTTCTATTAAGGTATCTTTACTTTTCCTGAAGTATGACAATTTAATACTTTTTCCACCACTGCCCATGGCTTTGGAACTGGAGAGTTAAATGAATGTATTCATTCTATTTCTCTACATAGGAGGATGGCAACTTTGGGATCTATGGCAGGAAGCCCATGTGGAACTCTGACACCGCTGGCCAGCGCGACGCCTATCGCCTGTGCATGCAAGACGACTGCAACTTTGTAATGTACCAGCAGGACAACAAGATGATATGGCAAACCAAGTGCCCGGCGTCCGGTGGCTGTGTAATGATGTGCCGCATGTGGCTGTGTAATGATGGCACCATGGTGGTGGAGAGAGACGGAGAGGAGGTGTGGTCCTCTGCTCAGTCTAAGGGATTCAAGCAGGGAGCAGAGCACCTGCATCTCTACCGGGGATAAGTTCATGCTGATAATAGCCACACTTTCCATCTGTGATGTATGACTGTCTTTCTTGACCTATGTTCAATAAAGAGCATTGTAAAAAAAAGATCTGTTGTCTTCTGAATGTATTTTCCTTGCATTATCCTGATCTATCTGTCAATGAAAAGGAATAGGGGTAACATAAATGGGAACAACCAGAAATGATCATAGAATTTTTAAGTATTCTCTTGCCATGAATGTGAGGAGAAAACAATATGGCATCTATTGAGCACATTGGGGAATCTGAGAGCTGTGAACACATCAGAATCTGGCAGATAAGAATAATGAATAATTGTTTTAATGAGCAGATATTTTTAGCACAGTGCATAGCGCACAAAACAGTTGAATAGCTCTGTTGAAATGTAGAAGCCGAGGTTCATTCTGTTGGCAGCCCCTCCTCTTTGTTTACCACAGGCCTCTCTGAAGTGCCGTTCTTAACAAGCCAGACACATGGCTCGTCTAGACACCACATTGTCCCAGTCGTTTCTCGTGCTAAGAGTAGCCTAAATCTCATTAGTAATGAGAGGGGTTGGCAGAGTGCTGGCTCAAAGGCTCTCCTCACCTATTGTGCACCAAAAAAAGTGCAAGACTCTGTGATTATAGAGGTGAATGGGTTTATATCTGGGGATATTTATAAGACATGATTGGTCTTCTTGGTCTTCAACAAATTATCAGTGGAAGACATCAAATGAGGTCAAGTGTTGCGACCAAACATACATTTAACTCTCGACTTTTGGGCTTAATGTGAAATAAATCGATCATGACTCAGTCAGTGCCTGTTGCCAGTAGATTAATCACTTAATTTTTTTATTGGATCTATGTACATTTTTATTTTTACAAAATTCTGCCAAAATGTCCACTAGATGGGGGACAATGTTTTTAATAGTGACACCAGTTTTCTGACATGTCCAATTTCATCTTATGAGTTGTAGTAAGAGTTTTGGCTCCTGTCTGACTATTGTTTGTGTCACACCCTGATCTGTTTCACCTGTCTTTGTGCTTGTCTCCACCCCCTTCAAGGTGTCGCCCATCTTCCCCATTATCCCCTGTGTAGTTATACCTGTGTTCTCTGTTTGTCTGTTGCCAATTCATTTTGTTTGTAAAACCTACCAGTGTTTGTTCCCCTGCTCCTGTCTGTTTCTTGCTCCTGTTTCCTAGTCCTTCCTGGTTTTGACCCTTCTGCCTGCCCTGACCCAGAGCCTGTCTGCCATTCTATACCTTGCCCCACCTCACTGGATTATTGACCCCTGCCTGCCCTGACCCTGAGACTGCCTGCCAGTTTTGGACACTTTGCACCTTCTCTGGATAACTGACCACTGCCTGCCTTTGACCTGCCGTTTTCCTGCCCCTGTATTAGAAATGAACTTTTGTTTCTTCGACACTGTCTGCATCTGGGTCATACCTGAAACGTGATAGTACGAACTGGCCACGACTGACCCAGCAGACTCGGACCAGCTCCGCAACGCCCTCTCCTCCCAATGAGCCACCATTGGAAGGCAAAAGGAGTTGCTTCGTGATCTTATGGAAGGATTCCAAACCTTGGCCGAATGCCACGACCAAGCATCGAACACATTGCTGGTTCAATTTTGTGGGTTGTCTAAGATGCAGTCTACCACAACGGTATTTTTTAAACTCCTTAGTAACCCGGCTGTTATCAGCGCCGCCTTCCCGTTCACCCCGGTTTCCCTGGAACCCCTCGTACCTCCCCGGAGTGCTTCGATGGAGAGTCTGTCACCTGTTGGTGTTCACTCATCATCGAGCTGCAGTCCTCCTCCTTCATCTCGGACCCCTCTAAGATAGTGTACCTCACCGCCTGTATGCTTCAGTCTAGAGGAGTTTGTGGCAGAGGTAAAGAAGGTTCTCGATGCTCCATTGTCTGAGAGAGAGGCTGCCCGGAAGTTACTCCAGCTTTGGCAAGGCTCCCGCAGTCTGACAGACTACTCTGTGGATTTCTGCACGTTGGCAGCTGAGAGTGCCTGGAACCCAGAAGCACTGTTCGACATGTTCCTGCATGGAGTTTCAGGGAAAGTAAAGGACGAGCTTGCTGGTCAGGAAACCGACGGATCTCAACTTGCTCATCGCCTTGACCATTCGGATCAATGGCTGACTACAGGAACAAAGGAAGGATAGGAGAGGAGATTTCACTCACCCGTCCAAGGATTCCACCTCGCCTCTGAGGTATCCCGGAAGTCCCCAACGGCTTCATTGCCGAGAGAACCCAAGGCTACCAGAGTTCCCATGGGAGCCTCCAAAAACTGCTGATCCACCTCCTCCTGAGCCCATGCAACTAGGCAGAGCTAGGCTGTCTCCAGCTGAACAGCTATACAGGCTTCACACTAAGAGCTGCCTGTATTGCGGGACTACTGGTAATTTCGTTTCCACATGTCCACTAAAAGACCAGGCTCACCGGTAAGAGCGAGTACTCTGGTGGGCCACACAGAGAACTTTTCCTCTCCCCTTACTCACATCCCTTTTCATGTCATGTTGCTGTGGGGGAACCAGTCGAAATCTCTCCAGGTACTCAACGACTCTGGGGCCGATGACAGCTTTATGGACGCTACCCTGCCTTCCGAGCTAGATATCCCCACTCAGTCCCTCTCCATTCCCATGGGCAATAGAGCACTGGAAGGGCGCTTTATAGGCTGGGTCACCCACAATACCACCCCCATCAACCTACGTGTGTCAGGGAACCACAGCGGGACGATCCAGTTCCTGCTCATTAAGTCTCCTCAGGTTCCCGTGGTATTGAGATTCTTCTGGCTCCAGCGACACAATCCCCTCATTTACTGGTCTGCCGGTGCCATCATGAGCTAGAGCACGTTCTGCCACGTCCATTGCTTGAAGTCAGCGCAGCCTGCCTGCCCCAGGACATATTCCAGGGGGCTCGAAAGTTGCCCTGGACCTCTCCACCATTCCCGCTGAGTACCAGGACCTCCGGGAGGTGTTCAGTAAGGCCACTTTGCTACCGCCGCACCGACCTTATGGCTGTGGGATTAATCTTCTCCCAGGAACCACTCCACAGATTTTCATATTGCCCATACAGAGTTCAAGAAGCGATTAGTGAAGTTGAGCAGTGGTCCCTCAGGTGGGGCTTCAAGTTTTCTATTAAGAAAAAAGACTGCTTTTATCTAGAAGGAAGGCTAGGGAGGAAATATACCTGAAGCTGTTTGGAAGGTGTCTGGAGAGAGTGGGAGGGTTTAGGTTCCTGGGGGTCAGGTCTGACACTCGAATGACATGGGTGGAGCATATTAACAGAGTAGTTGTCAAAGGAAAGACTATTGAATGTGATGCGTTGCTTGTCAGGAATGGAGTGGGAGGGCAGATAGAAGGGCGTTATATACAGCACCAGTCAAGAGTTTGGACACCACTACTCATTCAAGGGTTTTTTCTTTATTTCTACTATTTTCTACATTGTAGAATAATAGTGAAGACATCAAAACTATGAAATAACACATATGGAATCATATAGTAACCAAAAAATTGTAAAACAAATCAAAATATAGAAATATTTGAGATTATTCAAAGTTGCCACCCTTTGCCTTGATGACAGCTTTTCACAGTCTTGGCATTCTGTCAACCAGCTTCACCTGGAATGCTTTTCCAACAGTCTTGAATGAATTCCCACATATGCTGAGCACTTGTTGGCTGCTTTTCCTTCAGTCTGCGGTCCAACTCATCCCAAACCATCTCAATTGTATTGAGGTTGGGTGATTGTAGAGGCCAGGTCATCTGATGCAGCACCCCATCACTCTCCTTCTTGGTCAAATAGCCCTTTCACAGCCCGGAGGTGTATTGGGTCGTTGTCCTGTTGAAAAACATATGAGTCACACTAAGCACAAACCAGATGGGATGGTGTATCACTGTAGAATGCTGTGGTAGCCATGCTGGTTAAGTGTGCCTTGAATTCTAAATAAATCACAGACAGTGTCACCAGCAAAACACCACCACACCATCACACCTCCTCCTCCATGCCTCACGATGGGAACCACACATGCGGAGCTCATCCGCTCACCTACTCTGCGTCTCACAATGACACAGCGGTTGGAACCAAAAATCTCAAATTTGGACTCATCAGACCAAAGGACAGATTTCCACCAGTCTAATGTCCACTGCTTGTGTTTCTCTTCCCAACTATTTTGCAATTTAGATGGCACAGCTGTCAGTTTTTTGGTCCTTAAATGAAATTGGTATATGTTTTTATTCATCACTGTAACGATCTGAGTGTAATGGGTGAGGAGTCAAGCGCAGGAAGCAGAGAGTTCAGGTGAGTGCTATTTTAATGCACCGACAAACGGCAAACATAAGCCAACCCTCACGAACACACAGGGCGTAATGAACACACAAATGCCCCCAAACAGGGGGACTTAAACGGTCTAGGGAAAACCCACAAAATGGGAAAAACACAAAACCCATAGACGTGCACACAAGTACACTAAAACAGATAGTCACAATAATTAATCCCGCACAAGGAACTCTGCGGGCCGGCTGACTAATAAAGCCTACTACCTAATTCAAAACAGGTGCACTCAATCAACACATAAGGAGGGGGAGGAAATAATCAGTAGCAGCTAGTAGGCCGGCGACGACGACCGCCGAGCGCCACCCGAACGGGAAGGGGAGTGTCCTTCGGTCAGAGTCGTGACAGTACCCCCCCCTTGACGTGTGGCTCCCGCAGCGCGCCGACACCGGCCTCGAGGTCGACCCAGAGGACGAGGCGCAGGGCGATCCGGATGGAGGCGATGGAAATCCCTCAACATTGACGGATCCAAAATGTCCCTGGTGGGTACCCAGCACCTCTCCTCCGGACCGTACCCCTCCCAGTCCACGAGGTACTGCAGGCCCCTCACCCGGCGTCTCGAGTCCAGAATGGCCCGTATCGTATACGCCGGGGACCCCTCGATGTCCAGAGGGGGAGGAGGGACCTCCAGTACCTCACCGTTCTGTAGGGGACCAGCTACCACCGGCCTGAGGAGAGACACATGAAACGAGGGGTTAATACGATAATAGGAAGGGAGTTGTAATCGATAACACACCTCGTTTATTCTCCTCAGGACTTTGAACGGCCCTACACACTGCGGCCCAAGCTTCCGGCAGGGCACGCGGAGGGGTAGGTTTCGGGTCGAGAGCCAGACCCTGTCCCCTGGTACAAACACGGTCAGCACTCCTTTTCTGCCGTCCACTAGCATGTTGAAGGGATTCCTTGACGGCCCTCCAGGTCTCTTTGGAGCACTGCACCCATTCCTCCACCGCAGGAGCCTCGGTCTGGCTCGGATGCCACGGTGCCAGGACCGGCTGGTACCCCAACACACACTGAAAGGGGGACACATTAGTAGAGGAGTGGCGTAGTGAATTCTGGGCCATTTCAGCCCAGGGGATGTATCTCGCCCACTCCCCTGGCCGGTCCTGGCAGTACGACCGCAGAAACCTACCCACCTCCTGGTTTACTCTCTCCACCTGCCCATTACTTTCGGGGTGATAACCGGAGGTCAGGCTGACCGAGACCCCCAGACGCCCCATGAACGCCCTCCATACTCGGGACGTGAACTGGGGGCACCGATCAGAAACGATGTCCTCCGGCACCCTGTAGTGCCGGAAGACGTGGGTGAATAATGCCTCCGCAGTCTGTAGGGCAGTTGGGATACCGGGCAACGGGAGGAGACGGCAGGACTTAGAGAACCGATCCACAATCACCAGAACCGTGGTGTTGCCCTGAGACGGGGGAAGGTCGGTCAGGAAATCTACGGATAGATGTGACCATGGCCGTTGTGGAACGGGGTGGGGTTGTAAACTTCCCTCTAGGAAGGTGCCTAGGAGCCTTACTCTGGGCGCATACCGAACAGGAGGAGACATAAACCTTAACGTCCCTAGCCAAGGTAGGCCACCAATACCTCCCCCGAAGGCTCCCCACTGTCCTCCTCACCCCATGGTGAACCGAGGAGGGTAGGACGTGAGCCCACCGAATCAGTTGGTCCCGAACACCAAGCGGCACGTACTTCCGCCCCGCCGGACACTGAGGAGGCGCGGGTTCAGCCCGTAACGCCCGCTCGATGTCCGAGTCCACCTCCCATACCACCGGTGCCATCAGCTTTGAGGCCGGAAGGATGGGAGTAGGTTCGGTGGACCTATCCTCCGTGTCGTAAAGGCGGGACAGTGCGTCCGCCTTCACGTTCTGGGAGCCCGGTCTATATGATAAAGTGAACCGGAATCGAGTGAAAAACATGGCCCACCTTGCCTGCCGCGGGTTCAGTCTCCTAGCTGCCCGAATATACTCCAGATTTTGATGGTCGGTCCAGATGAGAAAGGGGTGCTTAGCCCCCTCAAGCCAGTGTCTCCACACCTTCAGAGCCCTGACCACCGCTAACAACTCCCGGTCCCCCACATCATAGTTATGCTCCGCTGGGCTGAGCTTACTCGAGAAAAAAGCGCAGGTGCGGAGTTTTGGTGGCGTACCCGAGCGCTGTGATAGCACGGCACCCACCCCAGCCTCGGACGCGTCCACCTCCACTATGAATGCTAGAGAGGGGTCCGGATGCGCCAACACGGGTGCATCCGTGAACAGCGCCCTCAACCTGTTGAAAGCTCTGTCCGCCTCTGCTGACCATCGCAACCGCAACGGGCCCCCCTTTAGCAGTGAGGTAATTGGAGCCGCTACCTGGCCAAAACCCCGGATAAACCTCCGGTAGTAGTTGGCAAAACCCAAAAACCACTGCACCTCTTTAACTGTGGTTGGAGTCGGCCAATTACGCACGGCCTTACTGCGGTCACCCTCCATCTCCACCCCCGAGGTGGAAATGCGATAACCCAGAAAGGAGACGGCTCGTTTGGAGAACACACACTTCTCAGCCTTGACGTATAGGTCATGCTCCAGCAGTCTACCAAGCACCTTGCGTACCAGAGACACATGCGCGGCGTGAGTGGCTGAGTAGATCAGAATATCATCGATATAAACAACCACTCCCTGCCCGTGCAGGTCCCTGAGAATATCGTCTACAAAGGATTGAAAAATGGCTGGAGCATTTTTTAACCCATACGGCATGACACAGTACTCATAGTGGCCTGATGTGGTACTAAATGCGGTTTTCCACTCGTCTCCCTTCCGAATACGCACCAGGCTATACGCGCTCCTGAGATCCAATTTTGTGAAGAACTGCGCTCCCTGAAAGGATTCCACTGCCATAGCAATGAGAGGTAGTGGGTAGCTGAACCCCACTGTGATGGCATTTAGACCTCTATAATCAATACACGGACGCAATCCTCCCTCCTTCTTCTTCACGAAAAAGAAACTCGAGGAGACGGGTGAAATGGAGGACCGAATGTACCCCTGTCCCAGAGACTCCGTGATATATGTCTCCATAGCCAACGTTTCCTCTTGGGACAATGGGTACACGTGACTCTTGGGAAGCGCAGCATTACCCTGGAGATCTATTGCACAATCCCTTCCCGTCGATGTGGTGGTAATTTAGTCGCCTTCTTTTTACTAAAAGCGATTGCCAAATCGGCATACTCGGGGGGAATGCTCACTGTGGGACCCTGGTCTGGACTTTCCACCGAGGTGGCACCGACGGAAACTCCCAGACACCTTCCAGAACACTCCTCTGACCACCCTTGGAGAACCCCCTGTTTCCACAAAATTTTAGGATTGTGCCGGGCCAGCCAGGGAATCCCTAACACCACTGGAAACGCAGGCGAATCAATAATATAGAGACTGATACGCTCCTTATGATTCCCCTGCGTTACCATGTCCAGTGGGATCGTGGTCTCCCTGACCACCCCTGACCCTAATGGCCGGCTATCTAGGGAGTGCACGGGAAAGGGAGAATCTATCGGCACAAGCGGAACACCTAATTTAATAGCAAGTCTGCGATCCATAAAGTTCCCAGCTGCGCCTGAATCGACTATGCTGGAAAAAATTAAAGAAAAAAAATCAAGACAAACATGTGACCAACAGGGGGTTCTGGGTGAGTTTGGTGCTGACTCACCTGGGGTGATCGAGAAATGTTCCGCCTGCCATCTCGACTCCCAGACGGACCCCCCCAGCACCGATCGGCTGTGTGTCCTCTCCGACCACAGTTGGTGCAGAGGGAGCCTCATCCTCCGGTACCCCTCGGCAAAGCCCCTCCCAACTCCATCGAAACAGGAGTGGAGGTGCTGGGTGGTGGAACACACAGGACCCTCTCCGAACGCCCGCGCTCACGTGGAAATTCTGTAAGAGTAATATATATGCCAATTATGTGATGATCCGACCACATTCTGTCCCCTATCAACACTTTTTCAACTTTTGGTGCCAGAGAGAATGACATAAGAAAGTAGTCAAGGCGACTAGCTTGATTAAGCCTCCGCCATGTATATCTCTCTAGGTCAGGGTATTTAAGTCTCCATATATCCAATAATTCCAATATATCCATGACATTCATGATTTCCTTAAGTGCCCGAGGGGGATAGTTTGTAGTGTGATTTCCTTTCCGGTCCAAAGAGGTATTTAAGACCGTATTAAAATCTCCCACCATAATAATAGAGTCTAGTGTTGCTTGTAGATTTGATAGATTCTTATATATATTTTTAAAGAAGCTTGGATCATCATTATTCGGACCGTATAGGTTAATAAGCCATATCTGTTTATTGTCCAATAACATATTTAAAATAATCCATCTACCTTGATAATCTGTTTGGACAATTTGCACATTTGGATCAAAATTATTGTTAATTAAAACCATCACCCCTTCTGAATTTCTTTGCCCATGGGACAAGTATATTTCCCCCCCCAGTTCTTTTTCCACAAAACTTCATCTAAAACTGTTGAATGGGTTTCCTGTAAACAATATACGTATATTATATTCCTTCTCTTTTAGCCAGGTAAATACTGATTGTCTTTTCTTATTATCTGCTAGGCCATTACAATTGTAACTGGCTATACTTATTTCACCACCTATCATAATGAGACACAACTTTCAATTATTTTTATCAAAAGATATGTTTGTAAACGTACCATTAAAAAGTAACATGATGATTGAGTGTCTATATAGCTGTACCATGATCTTTGCCTTTCTACTAAGTAAACCTCCAATTGGTCCCTACTATTCCACCCGCTAAAAGCCCTCCTCATCCCGAGTTGGGTTGTCATCCCAATGCCCGACAGACCACCCTCGACCCCCTGTATCCCATAACCCATAACCGACTGGGATCCATCCTTTGAAAAGAGCACACAGTGCCATTTACCAAATTGAAGTAGATTAACTGCCAAATGCATTTCCATCGCCCTCACCTCAATTTGTATTATATATAGCTGTGGATCATCCTCTATTGTCCCTAACATATTTTACTTCTTCGCAACAGTTGTGGGATACACACATACACCTACACACACTCAACCCATACCCCCACACAACCATAAGCTCACGTACTCAACAATTGCACCAGGGTGGCTACTTTGGGTGGCAAAAGGGTGGCTACTTTGAAGAATCTTTGTTTAACACTTTTTTGGTTACTACATGATCTTTCTACAATGTAGAAAATAGTAAAAATAAAATAAATAAAACCCTTGAATGTGTAGGTGTGTGTTAAGTCCGTCGTTAGAAGGAGCCCAAGGTGCAGCGTGGTAGGCGTACATTTGACTTTATTTTCAAATGACACCAAAAAACAACAAAACACGAAACAAACGTAAAGCACTGTAGCGCTAAACAACAACTATACAAAGACAAGATCCCACAAACTAGGGTGGAAAACAGGCTGCCTAAGTATGATTCCCAATCAGAGACAACAATAGACAGCTGCTTCTGATTGGGAACCATACCCAGCCAACAAAAAAATTGAAAACTAGAATGCCCACCCAAATCACACCCTGACCTAACCAAATAGAGAAATAAAAAGGCTCTCTAAGGTCAGGGCGTGACAAAGGTGTGGACTCCAGCCGCAAAACCTGACTCTATGAGGGAGGGTCCGGGTGGGCATCTAGCCTCGGTGGCAGCTCCGGTTTGGGGCGTAGACCCCTCTACGCTTGCTGATCCCTCCGCTTCTGTGGAACCGGACCGTGGAACGTTTTTTTTGTTTGTTTTTTTGTTGAATTTTACCCCTTTTTCTCCCCAATTTCGTAGTGTCCAATTGTTGTAGTAGCTACTATCTTGTCTCATCACTACAACTCCCGTACGGGCTCATGAGAGACGAAGGTTGAAAGTCATGCGTCCTCCGATACACAACCCAATCTAGCCGCACTGCTTCTTAACACAGCGCGCATCCAACCCGGAAGCCAGCCGCACCAATGTGTCAGAGGAAACACCGTGCACCTGGCAACCTTGGCTAGCGCGCACTGCGCCCGGCCCGCCACAGGAGTCGCTGGTGTGCGATGAGACAAGGACATCCCTACCGACCAAGCCCTCCCTAACCCGGACGACTCTAGACTAATTGTGCGTCGTCCAACGGACCTCCCGGTCGCGGCCGGTTACGACAGAGCCTGGGCGCGAACCCAGGGTCTCTGACGGCACAGCTGGCGCTGCAGTACAGCGCCCTTAACCACTGCGACACCCGGGAGGCCCCTAAGGACCGTGGATCATTGCCGGGGGCTCCGGACCATAGATCATTGCCGGAGGAACCGGACCGTATATCGTCGCCGAAGGAATCAGACTGTAGATCGTCGCCAGGGACTTCGGACCGTGGACTGTCGCCGGAGGCTCCGGACTGCAGACCGTCGCCAGAGTGTCAGGACTGCAGACCGTCACTGGAGGCTCCGGGCCATGGATAGTCACTGTAGGCTCCGGGCCATGAATCGTCACTGGGGGATTCATTCCATGGATCTTCACTGGAGGCCGGTTGCGTAGAGCTGGCACAGAACGCACTGGGCTGGAGAGACGTATTGGAGGCCTGGTGCGTGGAGCCGGCCAGGATATACTGGGCCGTGGAGACGCACCGGAGGTTTGGAGCGCAGTGCTGGCACAACCAGTCCTGGCTGGATGCTCACTTTAGCCTGGCAAGTGCGGGGCGCTGGCACAGGACACACTGGGCTGTGAAGACGCACTGGAGGCATAGTGCGTAGAGCTGCCGCAGGATATACTGGGCCATGGAGGCGGCTGGAAATCTGGAGCGTAGAGCTGGCACAACGCGTCCTGGCTGGATGCTCACCCTAGCCCGGTAACTGCGGGGCGCTGGCACAGGATGCACTGGGCTGTGAAGGCGCACAGGAGACACAGTGCACAGAGCAGGCAGGATATCCTGGGCCGAAGAGACGCACCGGAGACCAGGAGTGCTGAGCCGGCACAATCCATCCTGGCTGAATGCCCACTCTAGCACGGTAAATGCGGGGAGCTGGCACAGAGCGCACTGGGCTGTGGATGCGTACCGGAGACACAGTATGTGTAACCGCAAAGTATGGTGCCTGAAGGGTCACACGCTCCTCAAAGTGACTGTCTTGCTCCCGACTCCAACCCCTCCAAACTCGTTCGTCCCGCTCCACTGCCAACCACTCCTCGCTCAAACCGTCCAAGAATTCCTCCTCGGTCTCGGACTCACCCCTCAGCACCAAATCCCACGTCATCTGCCCCACCCCAAATTTTTTGGGGGGCTGCCTCTCGGGTTTCCCATCGTGTCCTCTCCTCCTGACCACGCTGCTTGGTCCGTTGGTGGTGGGATCTTCTGTTAAGTCCGTCGTTAGAAGGAGACCAAGGTGCAGCGTGGTAGGCTTACATTTATTTTATTTTCAAATGACACCAAAAAACAACAATACACGAACTGAACGTAAAGCTCTGTAGCGCTAAACAGCAACTATACAAAGACAAGACCCCACAAACTAGGGTGGAAACAGGCTGCCTAAGTATGATTCCCAATCAGAGACAACGATAGACAGCTGCCTCTGATCCCACAAACTAGGGTGGAAACAGGCTGCCTAAGTATGATTCCCAATCAGAGACAACGATAGACAGCTGCCTCTGATTGGGAACCATACCCATATTGGGAACCATACCCGGCCAACAAAGAAAACTTGAATGCCCACCAAGACAAAGGTAAGGTAGGATGTGAGTACATTGGCGGTAAACCTAGGCATTGAGTAATGATGAGAGAGATATAGTCTCTAGAGACGTTTAAACCAGGTGATGTCATCGCATATGTAGGAAGTGGAACAACATGGCTAGAGGCTCTACAGTGAAATAAGACAGTGATTACTAACCAGGACAGTAATGGACGGGGCATATTGATATTAGAGAGAGACATGTGTAGTCAAGTGAACATATGGGTCCAGTGAGTGGTTGGGCTGACTGGGGACACGGCGATTCAGACAGTTAGCAGGCCGATGCTAACAAGCTAACAGTTAGTAGGCCGGGGCTAAACAAGCTAGCAGTTAGCAGACCGGATTAGCAAGCAAGCAGTTGGCAGACCGGGGCTAGCAGTTAGCAGACCGGGGCAGGCAAGCTAGCAGTTAGCAGACCGGGGCACGCCTTCTAGCAGTTAACAGACCGGTGCTAGTAAGTTTGCCTTTGGGGGACGTCGCGATGGGGGTAAGTCTGTTTTTGCCTCTTCGCGCGGTGTTGTCGATAGACCAGTCGTGGAATTAGTAGGGTTCCAAGTAGCTCTAGGTAGCTAGTAGGCCGCAGTTAGCAGAATGGGCCTTCGGCCTGAGGGACCTGTTGGAATCCTCGGGCAGATTATGTCGGTATTCCAGTCCTAGAGGACCGGCAGTAGAAGGGGTCGAGATATTGTAGCCCAGTAGTGGACTTCGGTGGTAGCACAGGAGCCCTGGCCGGGCTAGCTTGAGGCTAATTGGGGCTTGCTCTGGGATCGAAACGCTAGCCAGGAGTAGTCACCCGGGATTGCGGTTAGCTAGTTGCGAAGATCCAGATGAAAATGTTCAGAGTTTGCAGTAGGAATCCGGGGATATGGGGGGAAAAAAAAGAATAGGTCCGTTATGCTCTGGTTTGAGTCACGTTGTTCGAACTGGTGAGAGCTTTCCGAGCTTTCCGTTAGCTGATGACTGCTAGCAGTGGTTTGCTGACTGATAGCTGGTAGGTAGTTAACTGGCTAGCTTCAGTTGAGGGATTCCAGATCCGAAGTAAATATAAATACTTTAGGAAAAAAAGCATATCCACGCCACATTGGGTGAGGTGGGTTGCAGGAGAGTATTTAGAAGTTGAGGTTTAGGAAAATATTTTTAAAGATATGCGAAGAAAAAGATGTAAAAGATATATACAAAGGACACGACAGGACAAAGACGTCTGACTGCTACGCCATCTTGGATTCAATCTGCGCTGACTCTTGTGCAGCACAGATGATCTTAAATAAATGTATGTCTCAGAGCAGACAGGATGTATTGTATGAGATTTTGCAGTGCTTGTATGGGGTGAAACAGGTGGAGGTATTTGGGTAACAGCTCATGTGGGAGTAGAGGGGAATGAGGATGTGGATGTTATCGCCAAGCAGGCTCTTAAACATCCTAATGTTGAGATAGAATTATAAATCCGTAAAGTAGAAGCCAAGGGTTTAATAAGAACAGTGGTTAAAAACAAATGGCAAGAGTTGTGGAACAGGGAGAGAAAGGGAAGACACCTGCGTAAGATCATTGTCAGGAGGAGATGGAGACAGTGGAACATGTTCTATTTCAGTGCCAGAAATATGTGAGGGAAAGAGAGGGATTGTTATTGGATTTGAGGAGTAACGGGGTTGAAAAGCCAGGATTAAGTGAACTGCCGGGGAAATCTTCGGGAGTTGTAGTATTTAATTATGTATTTTCTTTTCTTCTGGAGATTTGATTATTGGGTAGGATTTAGACCTTCAATGTCTGTGGTCCACACTCCAGTCCAGCTGGTGGCGATACTTAAAGTTGGTTGCCAACCGCCATATAGAATTCACAGAAGAAGAAGCGAATTAACCAACAACAACAATGACGCATGGTGTTAGGTGATGTAAAAAAATATATACTTTATACGGTCAATGGGAGAGATAATTAACGAAACAAAAGGAGGCAACGGAAGAACAACTTTTTTCCATACACATGATTTGGCTCTTCATCTGTGAATACGGATAGTAAGGAGCAACATTTCGCAATCTATTTTGCGTGCAGTTGAGCGCGCAAACTGGACTATAATATTTTCCCTCGGTTAACCTATTAACACGACTATTATATAATTAATTGAAGCTTTTATTTGAACTTTATCAGGCGTACATTTTGAAGGTATTTTAATGAAACCTTTATTTTTGACTGCTACGGTTTACCCCTGTGCTCACAGCAAGATGTGTTGAGCTCTTTACTATAGCTGTGTCGTCGGGGATTCTAGACTGCATAGACATTTGCGCTACATTCGAGTGAAACCAACTGGGAAATAACAATAAAAACGGAATACAATGACTATGTCTGTCCCGGAGAGCAATTCAGGGTCCGAGGGGAAGGAGGAGGAGAGTGAAGATGAGAGTGAAATCCTGGAGGAAAGCCCATGCGGTCGCTGGCAAAAGCGAAAAGAGCAGGTTGGTCTATCTGTTTGGTTGCTCCGGTGGCAGCGATTCAACTTGTGGGATACACATATTGACAGTTAAGGGGAGACAAGAAAAGCATAATTCTGTTTGGAGCATGATTGCCTGGAACATTATTCCCTGATAGGCCTATAGTCTACATCGTAACGAATCTAATAATCATTGGGGTTGGATGGTGATGCCTTTCGGATGGTGCCTTCCTGTCTGTACTCTGTATTGTAGCAGCAGGTACAGCCGATGCATTCCATAGTAGTGGTAGGCAACTATATTCAGCTGCGGCCTTATTTTATGTAGTAATGGATGGTCAGGGGCCAGAACATAGCCACAATGCCTAGTCTACTCCACCCATGCTGTACCAAAGATTTCCAGCGCACAGCTTTAAACAACCATTTCCAGCACACAGCTTTAACCAACTACTGTAGGTATGTTGGTCTATTGTACTTTAAACAATGTGTATTCATTCAGGTTGCTTAGCATTCAAACCTGGGTCAGTAGGTGCCCAACATAACACCAGGTGGCGGTGTGTTGGACACAGTCACTCCTATATAGAGGACTATAGAGACGGTCTGTCTGCCTGATTTCTGTCACCTTTAGCTTACCTGTGTAATATTGACGTGTTTTGCAAACACGGTCCTGTTTTATTAATTGCTGTGCTAATCAATGGGCAGCTTATTAACGCCTTCAAATTAATATGTAGCTTAACATTGTGTGTATTTGCATTTATTTTTTTCAGTAAGGATGGTGACACTACAATAATACACATTTACTGTAGGCCATATCTATAAATACATACAATGATCTATACACCGTATACATAACATTAGGAACACCTTTCCATGACAGACTGATCAGATGAATCCAGGTGAAAGATATGATCCCTTATTGATGTCACTTGTTAAATCCACTTCAATCAGTGTAGATGAAGGGGAGGAGACAGGTTCAATAAGTATTTTTAAGCCTTGAGGCATGGGTTGTGTATGTTTGCCATTCAGTGTGTGAATGGACAAAACAAAATATTTAAGTATCTTTGAATGGGGTATGGTAGTAGGTGCCAGGCACACCAGTTTGAGTGTGTTTCGTACTGCAATGCTGCTGTTTTCCCGTGTGTAAAAATAATGGTCCACCATCCAAAGGACATCCAGCCAACTTGACACAACTGTGGGACGCATTGGAGCCAACATGGGCCAGCATCCCTGTGGAACAACCCCTTTCCCCCCCAATTTCGTGAAATCCAATTGGTAGTTAGTCTTGTCCAATCGCTGCAACTCTCGTACAGACTTGGGAGAGGCGATGGTCGAGAGCCTTGCATCCTCTGAAACACGACCCTGCCAAGCTGCACTGCTTCTTGACACTGCTCACTTAACCTGGGAGGCCAGCCGCACCAATGTGTCGGAGGAAACACTGTACAGCTGCCTACTGAAGTCAGCGTGCATGCGCCCGGCTGCCACTAGGAGTCGCTAGAGCGCGATGGGACAAGGACATCCCAGCCGGCCAAACCCTCCCCTAACCCGGGCGATGCTGGGCCAATTTATCATCCCTGGTATTTCTTTATACAACTTTCCAAATATACATAACCAAGAGTTTACGGTCTAGCTACCTGTATACTTACCACCACTGCACTGGGGACCAACAAACTCCAGCCACCTGTTCTGCATGATATGGTCTTTTGGCAGGGCATGCAAACCATAGTTGGTCAATCCTTATAGGGCTGCGATCTTTTGCATTGGGGGAGATGAAACAACAGAGCCCCATTCAACGAAGGGAAGCAAATTAGAAGGGGTGATTTGCACTTGGAGTTTGGCAAAGGGGGGCATTATTTTTTTGCACATAATTGTAATCCAAACCCAACCTTCATTTACTCGTTGTGACTTACTGATGTTCCCAACTCCGTTTTAGACAAGACTGACTTTATGAACAAAATGAGCTTATTGACACTTTGTAGTCAATTGACATTAGAATGAATGCTTCTGACTCAAGTTGATTCCCCCCAGGCCTGTTTTTAAAGGGATTTGTTGGTTTTAAGGGGAAGTCTCTAGTTAAAGGTGTATTATACAACATTTCCACATGCAAAGCCTGATTTAAAAAAAAAAATGCAACCGAAGTCTGTCATTGGTAGTGCTATTGTAAACTTTATTTAGACCTCTGCACACAGGATTCAGTGCAGAGGTGCTGTTTGTTTACATGTAACTTTAGCTAGTAATTTGTCTTCTCAGCAGTTTGAGTTGTGTTCTGTCTGACAGTGAAATATGGCTAGCTCTTACCATAGCTTGGACTATGGAGTAGCTAGCTGTCTAGTGTAGCAGAAGCCCATTGCATGCGTTGTAAGGTAGCAGCGTGACAATTTGACCAAAGTACAGAGTGTCCCACAAAATATGTGTGTGTATATTTATACATACACACGTGTATTATATGTATGTGGGTGTGTGTGTGTGTGTATATATATATATAAGTGCAATAAAAATTGGTCGTCAGCTAGCTTGAAGGGTGTCTTTAGTTGCAAAACTTACCGTTATTTTCCAGTTCATTTAAATGTTGAGCATGAGGTGATTTCACCCTCAAGCTACTAGAGAGTGACTGACGTTAGGGGTTTGGGGGATGTTGGGGGGAAATGAGCTAACTAGCATTCAGCTGACTAGTGTTAGCTAGCTACAGAGGCTAGCTGCTGGACTTTGGGCAAGCAAGCTCATATTACTCATATTACCATATTACCATATTACCGGCAAAAAGAGGAGTAAACTCTTTTTGGCCAGACAGCATCAAATACATGGGCTACACATGCATGTCCTCTGCCTCAACCACGATGGCAGTATAATCAGCAGCACCTACCTGTCTTTTTCCTAAAAAATCCATCAACTTAGGACATTTTTCAGTTAAAAATAAGTCTAGTTTATGTCTTCTTTTCTCTGCCCCGCGTTGAAAGCGCCTCACAGCTTCATTTCAATAAAAGTCACGTTTCCAATCCTATCGCGGGAAACAATGCATGGTAACTCTGTCAGGGTGGAATATTCCATTATTGTGAACCAGTCCGTGGGTGATTAATGACACTTTTTTCTACTATTATGAGAAACTTGGATCATATAACACATTTATTACACATCTATAAGCATTTCATGAATGTGGTTTAACAGGTCCCAACCGCATAATGAAAGGTTAATGAAAAATATCCATAGCATATCTATAGCACTTTCAAGTCATGCTATGCAATAGCTCATATTTAGATATCTTAATAGATGTATCATTATAATGAGAGCGTAGTGTCATCATTATGGCTGTTCTCACAAGTGTGCTTCTTCCATACAACTGTTAGTAAAAATGCCAAAAGGCCAAATGACATTTAGAAAATCATGCTGATATATAGCCTGTATTACCCCCATTCTCCCCACCTGCCGGTATAGGCCCGTGATTTACCTTATTCTTCTCTCTGAGGCCAATGGTGCATGAAGATCACCACAGGGTTGGTGCATTTTGTTGAATAAAATTGTGTAGTTTGAGGGTCATCGACTCATTCGTAACTCATTAACAGCCATGGAGGCTGCTAGCTGAATATGCTAACAAATTGCGAAGACAGGTAATCCAGCTCATAGGAGCTATTGAATGGCATTTTCTGTGAGTTTGGACATATACAAGTGATGTGAATGAGAGACATTGTGCAAATGAACAAAGTTTTGATGTATGCTTGTCTGAAGGAAGAACGGTACTGGCTCTGCAGCAGCATGTATATACTCGCTTTGACTGTGTGGAGTATTGAGTTTGGTCTGCCTGCTCTGCTCTGAGAAGATGGTGGACGTGTACACCGGAGAAGATTGGGGAGGAGCAGACTGGCTGAGAACAGAGAGGAGAAAAAATGCAAGGAAATCAAAAGATAACTCCTCCAAAGGGCTTTGACTTCTCCAACACAGCAGAAGGTTAACACAATACGATGCCCCGTCACCTTATTAATTCAGCCACTTACTTAGATAACTAGCAAGTTAAACTTAGGGATCACATTAATGCAGAATTCTTCGTTTTTCACACAGTAAATCTACACAGAACTAAAATTCTTCTTATTGTAACTTCTGCTCCGCATCAGACAAATGTTGTGCTTCGTTTGCACTTTTCCACTTGGATGAGAATTCACGAAGGGCATATTCTATCAGCAGACAGCGCTCTGACTGATGTGTAGCTAATTTTCTCAGGTGCTTTTATCAGTGTGCCCGCCTACTTTTATCAGGTAAAATGCCAGCTTAAACAAAACATTAGGAAATGTAACTGGCCATATTTTTTCTGAGTGGCCAAGTTAGATTTTATAGCAGATTTAAATTCAAAACTGGCAAGACCTGAAAATGGTTCAATAGCAATGATCAACAACAAATTTGACATTGTTTAAGGATTTTGAAAAGAATAATGGGTAACAATGCTAGTGTGGAAAGCTCTTAGAGACTTACTCAGAAAGACTTCCAAAGATGATTCCAAAGGTGTCTGCCAAAGGTGATTCTAACATGCATTGACAGGGGGTTGAATATTTCTTAGGGTTTCCCAAACTCAGTCCTGGGGCCCCCATGGGTGCACGTTTAGGGATTAGACCTATCACTACATAGCTGGTTCAACTAACCATCTCATCATCAAGCTTTGATTATTTGAATGAGCTGTGTGGCGCCTGGGCAAAAAACAAAACGTGCATCTATGGCGGGCCCCAGGACCGAGTTTGGGAAACCACTACTTCTCTACTAAAGAAAATTCATGTTAAACAAATGTTAGAATCTAAGAAGATAATAATGATAATATGGTTCAAGGTAAATGGCAAATTACAGCACAAAATAATGCTAATAATAAGAGAAATCGTGTGTCTTGTTAATAGGGGTAAAGGTAAGTATCTGTCGTTCTGCCCCTGAACAAGGCAGTTAACCCACTGTTCCCCGGTAGGCAGTCATTGTATATAAGAATTTGTTCTTAACTGACTTGCCTAGTTAAATAAAGGTAAAATAAATAGGCAATGTCAAAATATTCAGGTGATATTTGGGTGTCTTTGAATCCAGAGACACATCAAATCTACGCAACAACATTATAGAAATGAGGATAGTGAAAAATCAGAGTTTAGCCTCTTAGCATCCAGAGTGTCTAATGATTATTTTCTTACATTGTTGTGTCTCAATGGGCCACTAGGCTATAAACAAGAGCTAAATGCAATGGTCAGGTCACTCTGAGGAAGATGTCAGTTTGATGTCGAAACGTCAGTCGCCTATTCACATCCTGTACAATTGATTTATTTTCGCTCACTTTAATCCATCTCAGCTTTTTTGTTGTTGAGTGCTCCAACTCCTTTCGACCTCGAATTAGTCCTTTTGGAAGTGTTTCTTTGTAAGCCCTTCTCATGATTTTAGTAATTTTGTTATTGAACACCCCTCCTTTCCCTTTGGTGGCTGAAGCGCAAAAGGCCCACCTGAACTCTGGTCTATGTATAAATTCTATGAACTCAAAGGAAAGTCATCTATTTTTCCATTCATAAAGCATGAAAGATTAGTGGAATCTGTGTGGGTTGCTGGACAGGTAGGATGACTGACAGTGAAGGTGAACAGGTGGTCACGTGTCAGGTGACAGAGGAATGTATGAGACTGAGGCAGGAATTCCTTTAACCATAAAGTGGTATATTTACTGAGTAGTCTGTGCTGCATCACAAAGGAAACAAATAACATGTATACAATCAAAATCATAATCAAAGAGCAAATCATATCAGTCATTATTAACACAAGTTAAGGAATTCAACAGTCCAGTTCATTAAGAAGTCAATAGTAATCATTCGCGAGTCATTTAGGCTCATAACTAATTATCACAAATCATGAAAGAATACAAACAGTGAATTGTTATACAATCTATAATCTCCATGATCAAAGTCAATCAGTTAGCAAACAATGACAATTCACATTACACAATATGTTTGAAGCGTGCGCTCCAAGCCGCGCTCCGCGGTGATAACTATAAACAATAACTGAATGGCCCACTCTCCCAATCACCACAGATCATTCAGATGAAAGGTAAGAGTCGGTGGACTTACGTGGATTCATGGACGCACAGAACTTCTGGATCAGATGGAGTTAAGGAAGAGAAAGCAGCGAGATCAGGCGATGGCAATTTCCTCCTTTTATGGAGTTGAGATCTGTAGGACATTTCCACCTGACCTAATTAAAGCGCCCCTGGCCCAGCTGAGTAAATGGCAATGAATTAAAGGAGTATTCCACCAACTCCATGGGCCTTTTCTACAAAGCATTTATATCTAAGCATATAATGGTAATTATAGATCAGTGGCAGTTTGCATTTAAAGGTCAATGTATGAATTCTATGCAGTCAATTGAATGTAATTTCTAATACCTTATTTAAGTTTTCAGACCCTTTTCAATGAGACTCGAAATTCAGCTCAGGCGCTTCCTGTTTCCATTGATCATCCTTCAGATGTTTCTACAACTTGATTGGAGTCCACCTGTGGTAAATTGATTGGACATGATTTGAAAATGCACACACCTGTTTATATAAGGTACATGTCAGAGAAAACCAAGCCATGAGATTGAAGGAATTGTCCGTAGAGCTCCGAGACAGGACCGTGTCAAGGCACAGATCGGGGTAAGGGTACCGAAACATTTCTGTAGTATTGAAGGTCCCCAAGAACACAGTGGCCTCCATCATTCTTAAATGGAAGAAGTTTGGAACCACCAAGACTTTTCCTAGAGCTGGCTGCCCGGCAAAACTGTGCAATCGAGGGAGAAGGACTTTGAGGGAGGTGACCCAATGGTCACTCTGACAGAGCTCCAGAGTTCATCTGGAGAGGGGAGAAACTTCCAGAAGGACAACCATCTCTGCAGCACTCCACCAATCAGGCCTTTATGGTAGAGTGGCCAGACGGAAGCCACTCCTCAGTAAAAGGCACATGACAGCCTGCTTGGAGTTTGCCAAAAGGCACCTAAAGGACGCTCAGACCATGAGAAACAAGAATCTGGTCTGATGAAACCAAGATTGAACTCTTTGGCCTGAATGCCAAGCGTCACATCTGCAGGAATCCTGGCACCATCCCTACGGTGAAGCATGGTGGTGACAGCATCATGCTGTGGGGATGTTTTTCAGCGGCAGGGACTGGGAGAATAGTTAGGATTGAGGGAAAGATGAACGGAGCAAAGTACAGAAGGATCCTTGATGAAAACCTGCTCCAGAGTGCTCAGGACCTCAGACTGGGGCGACGGTTCGCCTTCCAACAGGACAATGACCCTAAGTAGACAACGCAGGAGTGACTTCAGGACAAGTCTCTGAATGTCCTTGAGTGGCCCAGACACAGCCCGGCCTTGAACCCGATCGAAAATCTCTGGAGAGACCTGAAAATAGCTATGCAGTGACACTCCCCATGCAACCTGAAAGCTTGAGAGGATCTGTGGAGAAGAATGGGAGAAACTCCCCAAATGCAGGTGTACCAAGCCTGTAGCGTCATACCCAAGAAGACTCAAGGCTGTAATTGCTGCCAAACGTGCTTCATCAGTACTGAGTACTGAGTGAAGGGTCTGAATACTTCTGTAAATGTGATATTTCAGTTTTTTATTTTTAATACATTTGCAAAACAACTGTTTTTGTTTAATCTTAATGCGGTATTGTGTGTAGATTGAAGGGGGGAACAGTTAAATACGTTTTAGAATAAGGCTGTAACGTAACAAAATTTAATGTAACTTTCCGAATGCACTGTAAATAAGGTATCTGTTTTTTATTTGGAATAAATTTGCAACAATTTCTAACAACCTGTTTTTGATTTGTCATTATTGGGTATCGTTTGTAAATTGATGAGGAATTGTTTTATTTAATCCGTTTTATAAAAAGGCTGGAACGTAACAAAATGTGGAAAAAATGAAGGAGTCTGAATACTTTCCAAATGCACTGCAAGGCAGTCAATTGAATGTAATGTCTAATTGTATGGTCCTGGGAGGGGCCAAGTGCTTATATGTACAGTTGAAGTCGGAAGTTTACATACACCTTAGCGAAATACATTTAAACTCAGTTTTTCACAATTCCTGACATTTAATCCAAGTAAAAATGCCCTGTCTTAGGCCAGTTAGGATCACCACTTTATTTTAAGAATGTGCAATGTCAGAATAATAGTAGTGATTTATTTAAGCTTTTATTTATTTCATCACGTTCCCAGTGGGTCAGAAGTTTAGATATACTCAATTAGTATTTGGTAGCATTGCCTATACATTTTTTAACTTGGGTCAAATGTTTCGGGTAGCCTTCCACAAGTTTCCCACAATAAGTTGGGGGAATTTTGGCCCATTCCTCCTGATAGAGCTGGAGTAACTGAGTCAGGTTTGTAGGCCTCCTTGCTCACACACGCTATTTCAGTTCTGCCCACACATTTTCTATAGGATTGAGGTCAGGGCTTTGTGATGGCCTCTCTAATACCTTGACTTTGTTGTCCTTAAGCCATTTTGCCACAACATTGGAAGTATGCTTGGGGTCATTGTCCATTTGGAAGAGCCATTTGCAACCAAGCTTTAACTTCCTGACTTATGTCTTGAGATGTTGCTTCAATATATCCATGTAATTTTCCTATCTCATGATGCCATCTATTTTGTGAAGTGCACCAGTCCCTCCTGCAGCAAAGCACCGTCACAACATGATGCTGCCACCCCTGTGCTTCACGGTTGTGATGGTGTTCTTTGGCTTGCAAACCTCCCCCCTTTTCCTCCAAACATAACGATGGTCATTATGGCCAAACAGTTCTATTTTTGTTTCATCAGACCAGAGGACTTTTCTCCAAAAAGTATGATCTTTGTCCCCATGTGCAGTTGCAAACCGTTGTCTGGCTTTTTTATGGCGGTTTTGGAGCAGTGGCTTCTTCCTTGCTGAGCGGCCTTTCAGGTTATATAGGACTCGTTTTACTGTGGTTATAGATACTTTTGTACCTGTTTCCTCCAGCATCTTCACAGGGTCCTTTGCTGTTGTTCTGGGAATGATTTGCCCTTTTCGCACCAAAGTACGTTCATCTCTAGGAAACAGAATGCGTCTCCTTCCTGAGCAGGATGACGGCTGCGTGGTCCCATGGTGTTTATTCTTGCGTACTATTGTTTGTACAGATGAACGTGGTACCTTTTTAGGTGTTTGGATATTGCTCCTAAGGACGAACCAGGCTTGTGGAGGTCTACAATTATTTTTCTCTGCTTATTTCTTTTGATTTTCCCTTGATGTCAAGCAAAGGGACACTGAGTTTGAAGGTAGGCCTTGAAATACATCCACAGGTACACCTCCAATTGACTCAAATTATGTCAATTAGCCCATCAGAAGCTTCTATAGCTATGACATTTTTTGGAATTTTCCAAGCTGTTTAAAGGCACAGTCAACTTAATGTATGTAAACTTCTGACCCACTGGAATTGTGATACAGTGATATAATCTGTCTGTAAACTATTGTTGGAAAAATTACTTGTGTCATGCACAAAGTAGTTGGTTGTTACGTACTCCTCTAGGAAGAGGGAATGCAACACCCTGCTAAAATTCAACTCTTCGTGGAGGGAAAGATGTATGGGACTGTAGGTGCAAGTAAGGATGACAAAAAGCAGATAATTGACTGTTTTCCTTCATACGGTAATATGGGGAAAAGGGGCTGGACGGAACCAACGCAATGAAAGTAAATGTCAAAGCCCCCTCTACCTTACCTGCCTACTCACTACTTACCTAACTTAGCACCACCTGGTGCACTAACCAAAATACATGGGGGTGGTCCACCCAGGTCTTACCTAGTGTGCATAGACAGTGAATACTACGGGTTATGTATGCCCACGGGCCTCATGCCTAAGCACTCCCTAGGTGCCTTCCCCCCGGGGAACAAATGAAACAGAATAATACAATATACTTACAACAAAAACTGTTAAAAAAAAAACTAAAATTAGGACATAACAATCAGCTCTCTCAGCAACAACTAACATAGTACATACCAAATCTCTTTCTGAGAAACAACCAACATATGATATAACCCTCAGCTCTCTTCTAAGCAACAGAGCACTGGCTTATGTAGCTGGAGAAGGTGTCTAATGGGATACAGCTTTATCCTGACGAGGGTGCGGAGTCAGCTCTCCAATCATCGATGGAAATGTCTAAGTGTTACAATAAACGGTACTGGATGAAATGCTAACAATTATTGTAGGATGAGATGGAATATAGATTTGCCACATATACATTTAAACATGTGCAAGCAACAGCAAACATTTCATCAAGAGAACAAAGCTTTGGCGGGAGTTTGGAGGGCGCAAGTGGACAAACGCGCCTTTGGTGCATCATCGCCACAGTAGGATTAATAATAAATGAACAACAAATTCCAAATGCAAGCTTCATGAGTAAATTATACATTTCAAGCGAAAATGGACATACCAAAAGACCAGTGCTAGTATTTGTTGCTTGATGCCCCATTGCTCAGTAAACGGTTCATATTCTTGATCACCGAACAAATTTTGGAGCTGCATTGTTATTTATTATGATGTTTGCGCTGCACTCAATCCTAAAGCTGTTTAGCAAATCAACAATCTGTTTGCTAGGTTAGCTGAACTGTGTTGATTCACAGTTTGCTGGTCCAATTGTAACAGTATAGTTTCCGTCCCTCTCCAGGGACCTTCTGTCACTATTATTATAAATTATTATTCTGCTGTATGGAGTAATTCATTTTTTGAAAAAAATATGGCCTCATTAACATGGGCACAGTAGCCATCCCTCCCTGTTTCCTTTGCAATTTTGAAGCTTCCCACAGATTATGCTACTGCTGAAGCAAGACAGAATGAGGCCCCTTGATGACACATCATCAACGAGCTAGCTCACGAGGCCCCTTGATGATGTGAGGCCTGATGCAATTGCCTCCTCTGCCTAATGGTGCAATTGATGCAATTGCCTCCTCTGCCCGTACACTGTGCTTCACACAACTGCCTGACCTCCCTCCCGCTCTCAGACACAGGATACTTCACATGGCAGACAAGTTTGGCCAACAACACACACCACGGCCCACCATTTTTCCCCGTGTTTTTCCACTCATTGATTACTGTCATTTCCATGTAAAAAATACCCATGAGCAGCAATATGTGAAGTTCATAGGAGCATGTCAAATTGGGTGTCAGATGAAAGCTAAGTCAACATTTTTCTTAAATTAAGGCATATATAAATCTTTCTAATATTTTCCATCCTAAAAATGAGGAATAAGCAAGGGCTTTGAATGTTTGTCAAATGGATGGAAAAGGGGTTAAGAAACCATCTACCAGAAAGTCTTAAAAGGTATTATAAAATACATAAAAACACTAATATTAAGACCCCTGCCAACTAATATGCCTTCTGTAGGTTTAAGAAACTTTGTCTTGTGCCTTGAAATTCAGTTTCCAAAAATCCACATTAAGATATTTTCTCATTTCTATCCTTCATGAGGGAGGATAATGAAAGTTCACAAAAGTTTGATTAGTTATAGTGTTTGACTGATATCCATTTTGTTTATGAATTATTAAGTGATTAAAACGCAAAATTCTGTTACCAAATCGTTAACAGAATTTCTGAAAAATGGATGAGGAAAATCATAGTAGTCACAAACCACAGTTGAGTCTGTTACTGTCCTCTATTCCAGTGGCATACTGTTATGTTCAGTTGGAATCTGTTTTCTTTCTGTTGTCTGGTGGTCAAAGAAATAGTCTGAAAAGTCTGGACAACCTCACGCTCTCTCTCTTTCATTAATTTAGTTCATTTCATTTTGGTCCGGTCTCAACCAGCCTTGATTTCAACGTCCACAGACGTATGGACCGGCCTTTATTTTGCCCAAACATTGACATAAACTTTGAGCACCTCTATCTTCTGAATGTTTTGGCATTTTAGGTAGAAAAAGTCACTTTCTGACCAATTCTACCATAGGCAAATATGAATGGAGTGTTTTGTTCAACTCAAAAGGCGTGCGGTCAAAAATGTATTGAATTCAAATGGAACGACCCTTAAGAGACATTGTCATTCTGTGGCAGGCAGAGAGACGCTATTGAGGTAATATTTTTACCCATTTTTGTTTTTCTCCCACTTGGTTTTCGCTTTGTCAATTGTGTGTCGTGTTTTTATTATCAATTTCTCTTACATTTTTGCTCTCAATTTCTACATCATTGCAAACCCCTAGAGGTAGTCACTAGCCTGGTCCCAGAACTGTCTGTTATCTTACCAACCAATTCCTTGTCATTCATTGTCATGCTAAACATGACAATTCCATAAGAAGTTAGCAAGCTAGCAGAAACAGACTGGCATCCAGCTAGGTAGTCGCCAACTTAGCAGCTTGATTTCAAAGCTTTGTGGTATTCTGTCTACATTGGGGCAATCATAGTGTCTGATTTGGGTGTTTGTGTAGCCCTTACACGAGGACAGCCAGATGGACCTCAGAAACATGGTGAAGGTCATCACAGAATCCCATCCCTTTTCAAGATAAAACACGTTCTTATCATCCCATTTGAAAGGAGTTTACATTCCAGAGGCCTATGTAAAAGTAGTGCATGCTATAGGGAAAGGGGTGCCATTTATGGATGCAGACTAGGCATTTCATTGCACCATGGAGGTTAAATGAGCTCACGGACAATGGTGGAGTAACTCTACTCTACCTGGACCTGTAAGTGTAGGGCCTTTTACTTGTGGCCTAGCTGGTGAGATTATCACCTGCAACCCAAAACCCTTTCACCACTGAACCCCAGGGGGGCTGGAGAGCGAGACGGAAGGAAGCGGGATTTTTGCCCAAATAATCCCTCCTAGAGAGACACATTGTCCATCATCCCATGCTTTCATTATTCCTCCCAAGAGAGAGACAGATTGTCAGTCACCCCATAATTCCATTATTACATCAATGGTAGCAGTGAAGATGGGACTGCAGTGACGGAAGGACCCAGTGGATTGTTGAGGGACTGTGTAAGAATGGTGATTGACAAGGACTAATATATTTGCATAGTTTTGTACAGATGTCACTGCTCACTGTTGCAGGTCTTTGTTTTGAGACAGAGGGGGGAATAGGTGCCAACAATGTGCACCAACAGCTTTATGCAAATTACTGCTTCTCCATGGCAACTTATTAGAAGGTGCATGCTTGACATGCCTGTCATGGAGAAGGTTGATCTTTAGCTGTGCTTTACAGTTATCGTACCATACATTAGGCCTACGTGATATTACAATACTATACGTGGATCACATTCATGTGGTAACTGTGACTGACACGTCCTCAAGCAAACAATTATCCTAATGGCCACCAAACCCTCAGCTCAGTCTGAGCCACGTGCGTAGCTGGCCCTTGTAAACCCCTGTCATGTCCCAGCTGGCTTGCTTTAAGGGATCTCTCTAATGACCGCCACTTCCTAATGATCTAACACCGCCCGCTCGACTTTGTCGCCTGGACAGGGCAACAGCTGCTCTACGTGGAATGACAGCCACTCCGATGTCCCCTGGAGGGACACAACCCGCGGTTCCACCTGTTCACATGGCTGCATGTTGTCTAAAGCAGCACAGGACCGATGGGTTTCTCTCTTGTCAACCCTGTCATGTCTTAAATAGACACTCACTGTTATGCAAAAGCACATAACAGAAATGAATCCCCCCCTCATCTCATATTCAGAGCCCTGAAAGGGCTGAAAGAATATTTAATCAGATTGAATTACATGTACACTTTCAGGGAGAGTCTGTTGGATTATCTTTTGTCTGACATGAGTTGAGGAACACATGGATTTTAGACTAAATGAAAAGCAATCGGGGCAATTCCACAGTAACGGAGTGATGCTGAGACTCAGATTTTTCACTTTAAAATGTATGTCAAACTAAAATAAATGATTGCAAAGTTAAACAAACCATACACATCTATGTACATTGACTACTTTGAACAATTACCGCGGTGGAAGGAGGTGAGGACCAATGCGCAGCGTGGTAAGTGTCCATATTTTTAATAAAGTAATAGAACACTGAACAAAAACAACAAAGTGAACGAATGAAACAGTTATGTCTGGTGCAGATACAAACACTCAACAGAAAACAATCAACCACAAAACACAGGTGGGAAAAGGCTACCTAAGTATGATTCTCAATCAGAGACAATGAATGACACCTGCCTCTGATTGAGAACCATATCAGGCCAAACACAAAACCACAACAAAGAAAAGGAACATAGACTACCCACCCAACTCACACCCTGACCATAATAAAACAAAGACATAACAAAAGAACTAAGGTCAGAACGTGACACACATAACATTTTACAAGAACACATTTACTTGAAGAGTGGTACAGATGCAAAGTTTGCTGTTGGTGTCATCATTCTGTTACTAAACTTTGCATCTGCACTCAAGGGCATCATGCCTTAGGGGGCACATGCCCCCTCAATTATTATTATTTTCTGTAATACTACAAGCCACCTATCAATTTGATGAAGTTTGCTTTAGTTAACCTTTAGAAAAGCAAGCAATAACTAAATCCCAGTGGGCACAGAAATTAGTTCATTGTCTGGTTTTGATTTACATTTGGTTGAGTTGTCAACTAACGTGAATTCAACATGAATTCAACAACAACAACAAAATCACCATGTCCTTACATTGATGGCTTTTTGTAAATCCAATCAGTTTTTCAGATTGATTCAATGTCATCACATTGATTTTTTGTTGTTGAAATTATGTGGATACAACATTGATTCAATACGTTTTTGCTCAGTGGGATGTACTGAATAAGGCTCACATTCCTTTCTCTTTTACCCAGATGTTTGCAGAGAAGCATGTATAAATTCTTTAGTCAGTCAGGAGGATACAGACAGCAATTTTTATTTTATTTTTTACATAGAACTAAGCATAATGACTAGGGAAAAGATGTTTCAGGTGTTTGAAAAATGCTAAATTCTCCAACCACCCCCCCAGCTATCCTCACGTACTTTGTGCACCCTCAGATTGTTCAAGTAATTGTTTTTTTTTGTGTAAAATGTTCAGTGGAAATTGTTTAAAAGTTGTCCTTGTGCATAGAGTTGTAAGCTGTATTTAACTCATTGGTCATTGGTTTTAGTTTGGCATACATTTTAAAGGGAACAATCTGAGTCTTAGCATCACTCTGTTACTGTGGAAATGGCCAGCATCAATATAAAATGCTGAAATTATAGGCCTAATGCTCCAGAATTGCTTATATACATCTGGCTGGTTAGCCCTATTGGATACAATTCTAAAGGAGGACCTCCTACTTAATGAAGATCTAGAGTAAGACTGCAGTTAAACCTGATCCATCATAACAACCCACTGAGCCAACCTACATTACTAAAAGTGTAGCTCGTCTGGCTACCGTTACCACAAGACCTGTTGGTTAGTCTTTGCTGGGCTGACCAAATTCAGATTCATATCTGTGTGTCGACAGGAGGTTTTCTCCTCTAGAATGATGGCCGCTTTACATGTAGTGATATAATGCCTTCCCCCTTCGAGTGCATCGGGAGATTTATGAATGAATGGTTTTATGACGCTGTCTCAGACAGACCGTGTCCTGTATCACTGAAAAGCAAAGGGGTTCAGATGGCAGGGAATCTCACCTTGAGCAACCTGCGCAGTGTACCCCTCAATTGATACTCCACAGTCCACACAGAAGGCATACTTTACAAAAGCAAAAATGTATTGACAAAAGATTATACCAAACATTCAGTGGCACTCACAGTTTTATAGTTCTGGGCATTTTATTTAAATGGAATCTCTGTACTGAAGTTTGTGTGTTCTATGTGTTAACCATTATCTTTCTGTACGAATGTAATTGACCTTTGTCGTGTATGAAAACATGTTTTATGGCCCTCCTTTTATGGGTCTGTCAGACATGAGAGTAGTTCATAAAACCTTGTTGCCACACAAATTAGTTTCTCTCAGAGAACAGCTTTTTGTCACAAACGTTCATGAAACTACAGGTGTGTTTGCCTTTCAGCAAACATACAGAAGATATGCTGAAATGCACATTCATACTCCAGCAAACACAATGGTGTTAATAAACGCAATTTAAAAAAAAGAATGAACAAAATAACTGACATTGGTGATCATTCTTGCTAAGTGGCCTATTACGGTCTTATGCTGAAACAAGCTGCTATCCAAACAATGGCCAGTCAGTGTCTACAATAGGCTGTCGCACTGTCACACAGCACAACACATGGTGTTTCCAGGCCTCGTGGCCTGGCCTTGGCTAAGAATATTGTCTGTCAGGTGCACTAGTGTGGCTAGATCCCGTTGCCAGGACACGGTGTGACTCCATATCCCTCAGTGTCATAGGGCTGAGATCTGAACGAGGCAGGAGCTCCGTCAAAGCAAACAACAGACCAGATGGTGTCCAACACAACCTCTTAGAGTCTGTCATTAACAGGGGTGGTGTTCCTCTTATTTGACAAATGCAGCAGGTTTTTTGCTGTTCTTTGAACTGGTTTGACTTGTATTGTTTGATATATTGCACACTGTATGGTCCACTGACAGATAGCTCTTTTGTGCTAGTGTAATATCTGAACCGATTAGGCCTATATTCCCCTGGTAGGTCATGAGCATGGACGTTATGGTCACAGAGGAGTTGATTAGGCTATTGACCACATGGCCCCTATGGAACTTGTGACCCATTTCTGAAATGTGAGAGCATTCATTGATGAGGCCCTTTGGGGTCACTGTATACCGAACGGTCATGCGAAATGGGTTGCATGAGTCTTGTCGTGCCCCCCTTCGACAGGGGAGCTGGCATGAAAAGAAATCCTTGGCTGTGTCAAAGCTGCATGAACTGTCAAGTTTAAAGTATTCTGATCATACAGTTTTGATCATGGAATTCCGAACAGGTCATGGGTCTACATCTACATTTAAATGTGTCTACCGTGTCCACAACGTGTCTGGATTCCCTTTTCCTGCGCTATATTCAAATGCCAGTATGCATTCTACAAACTGTGGAATGGGCAAAATATGATAATAACAAAGCAACAATAACTAGCAAACTTCTGACGCTAACCTCTAGCTAGCCAGCAAGCTAGCAAGAAACACTAAAGGGATTAGCATAACTCTAGCCAAGCAAAAAATAGCTTTTATAAATTATAGCTAGCTGGCTAGCATTTATGAGTTGAGCAAACACGTTCTAACATGCTAGTAACGTATTTCCTCCAACGTTATAATGAAAAGGTGCCTCTCGGTCCCAAAACACGCATTTTCTGGAGACTTTTGGGAGTGTTGACGACGTCGCCCATTGTATTCGCTTTTGGTAGCCTGATTTGCGTCCAGACTGAGGAGAAATCCGCACACAGTGCATCCCTGCCCACCTTACTGAAGTGGTGAGCCAGATCTGAACACAATCAGACCACAAAGTGACTTTTGTGTGCCTACACCTGTTTCTCAATGCTATCTTCATATTCTGATTGCATAAGTCACACGTAGAGTGCATTCAGAAAGTACTCAAGACGCCTTTCTTAAAAATTTTGTTAAGTTACAGCCTTATTCTAAAATGGATTTTTAAAAATCCTCAATGTACACACATTACTGTACCCCATAATGACAAAGCAAAAACAGTTTTTTAGACAATTTTGTAAATGTATAACAAATAAAAAAACTGATACCTTAGTATTCAGACCCCTTGCTATGAGACTCGAAATTGACCTCAGGGGCATCCTGTTTCCATTGATCATCCTTGAGATGTTTCTACAACTTAATTTGAGTCTACCTGTGGTACATTCAGTTGATTGGACATGATTTGGAAGGGCACACTCCTGTCTATATAAGGTCCCACAGTTGACAGTGGATGTCAGAGCAAAAATCAAGCCATGAGGTCGAAGGAATTATCCGTAGAGCTCTGAGGCAGGATTGTGTCGAGTCACAGTTCTGGAGAAGGGTACCAAAAGATTTCTGCAGCATTGGAGGTCCCCAAGAACACAGTGGCCTCCATCAGTCATAAATGGAAGAAGTTAAGAACCACCGAGACTCTTCATAGAGCTGACCCCCCGGCCATACTGAGCAATCGGGGGAGAAGGGCCTTGGTCACCTTCCTGACCAAGAACCCAATGGTCACTCTGACAGAGCTCCAGAGTTCCTCTGTGGAGAGGGGAGAAACCTCCAGAAGGACAACTATCTCTGCAGCACTCAACCAATCGGGCATTTATGGTAGAGTGGCCAGACGGAAGCCACTCCTCAGTAAAAGTCACATGACAGTCCACTTGGAGTTTGCCAAAAAACACCTGAAGGACTCAGACCATGAGAAACAAGATTTTCTGGTCTGATGAAGCCAAGATTGAACTATTTGGCCTGAATGCTAAGCGTCACGTCTGGAGGAAACCTGGCACCGTCTCTACGGTAAAGCATGGTGGTGGCGGCATCATGCTGTGGGGATGTTTTTCACAATCAAGGACTGGGAGTCTAGTCAGGATTGAAGAAAAGTTGAATGGATCAAAGTACAGAGAGATCCTTGATGAAAACCTACCTCAGACTGGGGCGAAGGTTCACCTTCCAACAGGAAACGACCCTAAGCACACAGACAAGACATCGCAGGAGTGGCTTTGGGACAAGTCTCTTAATGTCCTTGAGTGGCCAAGCCAGAGCCCGGCCTTGAACCCGATCAAACATCTCTGGAGAGACCTGAAAATAGCAGTGCAGCGACACTCCCCATCCAACCTGACAGAGCTTTAGAGGACCTGCAGAAAAGAATGGGAGAAACTCTCCAAATACAGGTGTGCCAAGCTTGTAGCGTCATACCCGAGAAGACTCGAGGCTGTAATCGTTGCCAAAGGTGCATCAACAAAGTACTGAGTAAAGTGTCTGAATACTTATGTAAATGCGTTTTTGCTTTGTCATTGAGTATTGTGTGTACATTGATAAGGGGGGAAAAATATTGAATTCATTTTAGAATAAGGCTGTAATGTAGCAAAATGTGGAAAAAGTCAAGGGGTCTGAATACATTCCCGAATGCACTGTAAGTGTCAAGTGTAAACACGACCCTTTAGGAATAGGTGACATGCTGCACGCTTTTCTGCAAGGTTCCTCTGTAGATGTCATTGTTGTCGAAATCCCATGACTTCCCTGCCACCTTGGATCCATGTCACAGTGTCACTTGGCAGTTTGAGGGTAATTCGTTTGAGTGGTGAAACGTTGATTTTAGCCCTGTTTTGTTATGTTGATTGATTAATATTCTTCCGATCGCTTCCTTCATTCTGATAAGTTAACTTTGAGTAGGGATAAATCTAGAAAGTGCATATTACTACTGACAGAGCTATTAAGATTTGCCTAATTTAAAAGTCCAATGGTCCAATGATGCCACCATCAATGTTCCCTCTAAGCTGTGCGCCCACGCACAGTAGCCCGAGACTGCCACGCAGCTCCCCCCAAGCCCAAGGAGAGAAGCACAAGATTGAACTAAACTCAACTTTCTAGAGTTTTCCCTGTTAGTTAACAGTATCAACGTTTCCCTTTACTGTGGGATTTGTGATCGAATCAACGCAATATTAGCCACTTTCAATACAACATACCGAAACAAAATTTAACTATACACAATATTTTGTTAAAGGCAGAACGCATCGGAGTACAATTCTATTGTGCAGGACTCAGCCCATACCAGGGTATGTGTGCAGAGCTGAGCCTGTTGGAATCCAGCTCAGAGCGGTGTGCAAGCTCCTGCACTCCATGTCCTTTCCTACCACTCCGCTAAAAAATAGGGGCGGAAAATGCTACTCCAAATTCGCCCCATTCATTAAAATCACAATTTAACCAACACCCATCTATTTTTGTGACTACCTGGACCTACCATTTGGTTTTGAAGTTTTGAAACCAAACCACCTGGATTTCAATGAAAAGTATTTGTATAAATAAGAAAAGTTGAATGTAAGATGCGAACATTTCAAATAGGCTACATGTCATATTAAACAGCATATAGGTCAGGAGCCAGACAGGGAGCCTAAGGCTATAGCCTACAAAGAAATACTTTGTGAACCATTTGCGAGTGCGACACAATAGGCTGGTAGGGACATAGACCTCAGCATTTAAACAACATTTAATTGTATTAAATCATTATAGTCTATAAATTGCGCATATAGGCTGTGACTTACTAATTAAATAAAACTGAAAAATGCCTTATTAGGCTCAGTGCCGTTGAATTCACTTTTAGAAAGAGCTGCGCACTTGCAGAGCCACTGGGGATGCTAAACACCCTTCGGGCCACTCTTGCCAGGCTGGGCAGGGATGCAGTTGTTTTTTAGAAATGATATCGGTAGGCCTAAAGGGTTTTGGCAAAATAACCCAATCAAAACAGAAAGCTCCTTGAACATGGAAATATGCCAAGCCTATTGGGCCAAAATCAATTAGGGCCTGGATGTATAGATAATATAGATAATTGAACAAAAATTAACAAAACGTTTAAGAGATCTGATTTTTAGTTTATATATACACTTTTTTCCTACATTTACATTACATTTAAGTCATTTAGCAGACGCTCTTATCCAGAGCGACTTACAAATTGGTGCATTCACCTTATGACATCCAGTGGAACAGCCACTTTACAATAGTGCATCTAAATCTTTTAAGGGGGGTGAGAAGGATTACTTTATCCTATCCTAGGTATTCCTTAAAGAGGTGGGGTTTCAGGTGTCTCCGGAAGGTGGTGATTGACTCCGCTGTCCTGGCGTCGTGAGGGAGTGTGTTCCACCATTGGGGAGCCAGAGCAGCGAACAGTTTTGACTGGGCTGAGCGGGAACTGTACTTCCTCAGTGGTAGGGAGGCGAGCAGGCCAGAGGTGGATGAACGCAGTGCCCTTGTTTGGGTGTAGGGCCTGATCAGAGCCTGGAGGTACTGAGGTGCCGTTCCCCTCACAGCTCCGTAGGCAAGCACCATGGTCTTGTAGCGGATGCGAGCTTCAACTGGAAGCCAGTGGAGAGAGCGGAGGAGCGGGGTGACGTGAGAGAACTTGGGAAGGTTGAACACCAGACGGGCTGCGGCGTTCTGGATGAGTTGTAGGGGTTTAATGGCACAGGCAGGGAGCCCAGCCAACAGCGAGTTGCAGTAATCCAGACGGGAGATGACAAGTGCCTGGATTAGGACCTGCGCCGCTTCCTGTGTGAGGCAGGGTCGTACTCTGCGGATGTTGTAGAGCATGAACCTACAGGAACGGGCCACCGCCTTGATGTTAGTTGAGAACGACAGGGTGTTGTCCAGGATCACGCCAAGGTTCTTAGCGCTCTGGGAGGAGGACACAATGGAATTGTCAACCGTGATGGCGAGATCATGGAACGGGCAGTCCTTCCCGGGAGGAAGAGCAGCTCCGTCTTGCCGAGGTTCAGCTTGAGGTGGTGATCCGTCATCCACACTGATATGTCTGCCAGACATGCAGAGATGCGATTCGCCACCTGGTCATCAGAAGGGGAAAGGAGAAGATTAATTGTGTGTCGTCTGCATAGCAATGATAGGAGAGACCATGTGAGGTTATGACAGAGCCAAGTGACTTGGTGTATAGCGAGAATAGGAGAGGGCCTAGAACAGAGCCCTGGGGACACCAGTGGTGAGAGCGTGGTGAGGAGACAGATTCTCGCCACGCCACCTGGTAGGAGCGACCTGTCGGGTAGGACGCAATCCAGCGTGGGCCGCGCCGGAGATGCCCAACTCGGAGAGGGTGGAGAGGAGGATCTGATGGTTCACAGTATCGAAGGCAGCCGATAGGTCTAGAAGGATGAGAGCAGAGGAGAGAGTTAGCTTTAGCAGTGCGGAGCGCCTCCGTGATACAGAGAAGAGCAGTCTCAGTTGAATGACTAGTCTTGAAACCTGACTGATTTGGATCAAGAAGGTCATTCTGAGAGAGATAGCGGGAGAGCTGGCCAAGGACGGCACGTTCAAGAGTTTTGGAGAGAAAAGAAAGAAGGGATACTGGTCTGTAGTTGTTGACATCGGAGGGATCGAGTGTAGGTTTTTTCAGAAGGGGTGCAACTCTCGCTATCTTGAAGACGGAAGGGACGTAGCCAGCAGTCAGGGATGAGTTGATGAGCGAGGTGAGGTAAGGGAGAAGGTCTCCGGAAATGGTCTGGAGAAGAGAGGAGGGGATAGGGTCGAGCGGGCAGGTTGTTGGGCGGCCGGCCGTCACAAGACGCGAGATTTCATCTGGAGAGAGAGGGGAGAAAGAGGTCAGAGCACAGGGTAGGGCAGTGTGAGCAGAACCAGTGGTGTCGTTTGACTTAGCAAACGAGGATCGGATGTCGTCGACCTTCTTTTCAAAATGGTTGACGAAGTCATCTGCAGAGAGGGAGGAGGGGGGAGGATTCAGGAGGGAGGAGAAGGTGGCAAAGAGCTTCCTAGGGTTAGAGGCAGATGCTTGTAATTTAGAGTGGTAGAAAGTGGCTTTAGCAGCAGAGACAGAGGAGGAAAATGTAGAGAGGAGGGAGCGAAAGGATGCCAGGTCCGCAGGGAGGCGAGTTTTCCTCCATTTCCGCTCGGCTGCCCGGAGCCCTGTTCTGTGAGCTCGCAATGAGTCGTCGAGCCACGGAGCGGGAGGGGAGGACCGAGCCGGCCTGGAAGATAGGGGACATAGAGAGTCAAAGGATGCAGAAAGGGAGGAGAGGAGGGTTGAGGAGGCAGAATCAGGAGATGGGTTGGAGAAGGTTTGAGCAGAGGGAAGAGATGATAGGATGGAAGAGGAGAGAGTAGCGGGGAGAGAGAGCGAAGGTTGGGACGGCGCGATACCATCCGAGTAGGGGCAGTGTGGGAAGTGTTGGATGAGAGCGAGAGGGAAAAGGATACAAGGTAGTGGTCGGAGACTTGGAGGGGAGTTGCAATGAGGTTAGTGGAAGAACAGCATCTAGTAAAGATGAGGTCGAGCGTATTGCCTGCCTTGTGAGTAGGGGGAAGGTGAGAGGGTGAGGTCAAAAGAGGAAAGGAGTGGAAAGGAGGCAGAGAGGAATGAGTCAAAGGTAGACGTGGGGAGGTTAAAGTCGCCCAGAACTGTGAGAGGTGAGCCGTCCTCAGGAAAGGAGCTTATCAAGACATCAAGCTCATTGATGAACTCTCCGAGGGGACCTGGAGGGCGATAAATGATAAGGATGTTAAGCTTGAAAGGGCTGGTAACTGTGACAGCATGAAATTCAAAGGAGGCGATAGACAGATGGGTAAGGGGAGAAAGAGAGAATGACCACTTGGGAGAGATGAGGATCCCGGTTCCTACAGTGGGTAGTTATCTACCCACCTCATTCCTTTCTTTTAGCATGTGCGCATAGTAAGTACACCATCATGCTTTTGGGATACTTCTCTTTTCAGATTTCACAATGATTATTTAGTTGTGGACATTACATCACTGCACTCCCTCTCTTGGTCCTCATGTTTGTAAGTCATTTTGATTTAGCACCTGTGTATTTTATTAGTTTCTTTATAAAAATATTTAGCGAACTCCATGACAGTATCTAAAGCAAGGGGCTAAAGATGGCAGCACTCAAGTAGACTAGAATCGCATGCTGGGCTGGGCATGCCCTGAGCTCGTGAAGTGAGTGCTACTGGCCTGAGCTCGTGAAGTGAGGGCTCCTGGAGTGGGCTAAAAGGCTGACACTCCTTGTCAGCCTTTGGGAATCTCGCTCCAAGCTCCATTCAAATTGGGCACGCTCCGCTCCTCACTCCAGCTCCACTCCGCTCACATACTCTGGTCCATGCTCTACACAGACCAGTCCGGCATAGCCAAACCGAGCTGCAGTAGGCCTATATGCAAATAGACTATCGCCATATATGGATCTTTGCCATTTACTTTGAACTGGACTGTTTATATAGCTGTGGTCGTGAGTAGAAGCACTTGTTTTGCGATCAAAGCAAAAGCTGCATGTAGTCAGCAATAGGTGAGTGATTGTACATGTTGAGTGCTCTTGTAGGAAGCAGTCAGGTAAAGAGCTTTTTTTTTTGTCCTAAAGGGGCAGTGTTCTATTTAGAGACAGGCGTTTTTATTTAATTGATTTAACCTTTATATAACAGGCTTGAATAAGTTAAGTAGCCAATAGGCAGAGGGGAGCATAATTTGTCTGATTGTCTGTAATAATGGTATGGGAATAATAATGCATTTTATTTTGTAAAGTTTGATGCAAGAAACCACAACTCAACAATATTATCAATTACCTCCTTGTCTGAAGGACAAGTTGTAACGGTTTTGACTTGAGGTTATTATTTATAGGGGTGCCAGGTAGGTTGTGCCTACCAGAGAAAACATTGGTTTCTCCTTTTAGTTTGGGTGAGAATGAGTCCCATCTGGTCCGTCAAGTCTACACCAATACAAAGGACTTATGTAAAAGTCAGGATGGAAATAAACTTTTCATAAACCCTTAAAACATTGGAAAGAACTTCAAAAACAACTATATTCTGTTGCGTGGGTTGTATTAGCAACAACAATGATTACACACACACATATAATAATATCACAATGAGTTCTGGTTCCTCCAGAAATGTCCTGTACCTCGGGCCTAAAAAGAGTCCTGCCCGGTAAAGGAGTTCAGTGAACTCAAGTGACTTTTGTCACGCGATGTTTGTCCGTTCATTCCGTGTAGCGTAAACCCAGTATTAAACATACAATCAATATAACAATTACTTTACCACGGAACTTTAAAGCGGATCAACTCTTAATTAAGTCCTCAACTACCACTAACTACACACATCACAGTATACATCACATCCAAACAAATGAAATACCGTATACAAAAAGGTGGTAGTCAGTCGGTCAGTCAGACAATCCAATCCGCCAATAGATCTCCAGCGGAGAAAGGCCACGAAGAACGGAGAGGTGTAGTCCAGGGACGCAAAGAGTGGATCCGATCCTGGGTAAACTCTCTTAGGCTACAAAACACACGTTTAACGGCAACAAAACAAACGGAATAGAGAAGCTTCGGAACTGAGGGTTGAACACATCCTCATGCACGTCTCCATCACAACCCCCCTTTCGCGCAGCTGATGCTGGCTGATGCTGATTAACCAGTTATTGTCAAGCCCTGCATGTTTTTTTTTCAAAAGTCTCATGGAAATTAGGCCTACATTGAACACCACACATTGGCTGCTGCTGAATGATAGAACAGCTATTTCCATGTTAAACTGTTATGGGCCATTATGACCAAATGGCCACTGTTAAAACTAACAAAGCGGGTATAGCCTAAGTATTCACAGTAAACACGCGTTGGAAGTTGCATAGAATTTTGACAACGTTCAAGTTTGCGATCAGCAGACCTGAAATTTGCTCAGTGCTGAATTTGTTTTTGAGAGAACATTGGTCAAAACTCCATCCCACCAAATCAGTTTGACATTTCAGGCGGTCTTTTCACAGCTCTAAAACGACATTATCATATTTTTCAAAATTTCACAGTATTATTCATACCTCATAGTGTGGAAATATATGTAACACACAGGAAATCACATTTTTGACTGCACCTGGCCCTTAAAGAATAGTGCATCCACTGATCCATTTATCTCCCACTTTTCATTAATGGTAGGAGAAGTAGAGCTTTCCCACTGGGCCTCCAATTTCCTGCTCTGCAATGGTTAAGCATATTAAATGTTGATATCCATCTTGTTCGATTCAAATGGAATGGTGCTTCTCTCATTAAAATATGCTCCAAATAATATACTCAGTGTCGCAACTAAGAGAGCAAAAGTCATCAATCAATCAAATGTATTTATAAAGCCCTTTTTACATCAGCTGATGTCACAAAGTGCTGTACAGAAACCCAGCCTAAAACCGCAAACAGCAAGCAATGCAGATGTAGAAGCACGGTGGCTAGGAAAAACTCCCTAGAAAGGCCGGCACCTCGGAAGAAACCTAGAGAGGAACCATGCTCTGAGGGGTGGTCGGTCCTCTTCTGGCTGTGCCGGGTGGAGATTATAACAGAACTTGGCCAAGATGTTCAAACATTCATAGATGACCAGCAGGGTCAGATAATAATAATCACAGTGGTTGTAGAGGGTGCAGAAGGTCAGCACCTCAGGAGTAAATGTCAGTTGGCTTTTCATAGCCGAGCATTCAGAGTTCCAGACAGCGGGTGCGGTAGAGAGAGAGTCCAAAACAGCATGTCTGGGACAAGGTAGCACGTCCAGTGAACAGGTCAGGGTTTCATAGCCGCAGGAAGAACAGTTCAAACTGGAGCAGCAGCATGACCAGGTGGACTGGGAACAGCAAGGAGTCATCACGCCAGGTAGTCCTGAGGCATGGTCCTAGGGCTCAGGTCCTCCAAGAGAGAAATAATTAGAGGGAGCATACTTAAATTCGCACATTTAAAAAAAAAAGTTTTTATTTCACCTTTATTTAACCAGGTAGGCTAGTTGAGAACAAGTTCTCATTTGCAACTGCGACCTGGCCAAGATAAAGCATAGCAGTGTGAACAGACAACACAGAGTTACACATGGAGTAAACAATTAACAAGTCAATAACACAGTAGAAAAAAAGGGGGAGTCTATATACAATGTGTGCAAAAGGCATGAGGAGGTAGGCGAATAATTACAATATTGCAGATTAACACTGGAGTGATAAATTATCAGATGATCATGTACAGGTAGAGATATTGGTGTGCAAAAGAGCAGAGAAGTAAATAAATAAAAACTGTGGGGATGAGGTAGGTGAAAATGGGTGGGCTATTTACCAATAGATTATGTACAGCTGCAGCGATCGGTTAGCTGCTCAGCTAGCTGATGTTTGAAGTTGGTGAGGGAGATAAAAGTCTCCAACTTCAGCGATTTTTGCAATTCGTTCCAGTCACAGGCAGCAGAGTACTGGAACGAAAGGCGGCCGAATGAGGTGTTGGCTTTAGGGACGATCAGTGAGATACACCTGCTGGAGCGCGTGCTACGGATGGGTGTTGCCATCGTGACCAGTGAACTGAGATAAGGCGGAGCTTTACCTAGCATGGCCTTGTAGATGACCTGGAGCCAGTGGGTCTGGCGACGAATATGTAGCGAGGGCCAGCCGACTAGAGCATACAAGTCGCAGTGGTGGGTAGTATAAGGTGCTTTAGTGACCAAACGGATGGCACTGTGATAAACTGCATCCAGTTTGCTGAGTAGAGTGTTGGAAGCAATTTTGTAGATGACATCGCCGAAGTCGAGGATCGGTAGGATAGTCAGTTTTACTAGGGTAAGCTTGGCAGCGTGAGTGAAGGAGGCTTTGTTGCGGAATAGAAAGCCGACTCTTGATTTGATTTTCGATTGGAGATGTTTGATATGAGTCTGGAAGGAGAGTTTGCAGTCTATCCAGACACCTAGGTACTTATAGGTGTCCACATATTCAAGGTCGGAACCATCCAGTGTGGTGATGCTAGTCGGGCATGCGGGTGCAGGCAGCGATCGGTTGAAAAGCATGCATTTGGTTTTACTAGCGTTTAAGAGCAGTTGGAGGCCACGGAAGGAGTGTTGTATGGCATTGAAGCTCGTTTTTGGAGGTTAGATAGCACAGTGTCCAATGACGGGCCGAAAGTATATAGAATGGTCTCGTCTGCGTAGAGGTGGATCAGGGAATCGCCCGCAGCAAGAGCAACATCATTGATATATACAGAGAAAAGAGTCGGCCCGAGAATTTAACCCTGTGACACCCCCATAGAGACTGCCAGAGGACCGGACAGCATGCCCTCCGATTTGACACACTGAACTCTGTCTGCAAAGTAATTGGTGAACCAGTCAAGGCAGTCATCCGAAAAACCGAGGCTACTGAGTCTGCCGATAAGAATATGGTGATTGACAGAGTCGAAAGCCTTGGCAAGGTCGATGAAGACAGATGCACAGTACTGTCTTTTATCGATGGCGGTTATGATATCATTTAGTACCTTGAGTGTGGCTGAGGTGCACCCGTGACCGGCTCGGAAACCAGATTGCATAGCGGAGAAGGTACGGTGGGATTCGAGATGGTCAGTGACCTGTTTGTTGACTTGGCTTTCGAAGACCTTAGATAGGCAGGGCAGAATGGATATAGGTCTGTAACAGTTTGGGTCCAGGGTGTCTCCCCCTTTGAAGAGGGGGATGACTGCGGCAGCTTTCCAATCGTTGGGGATCTCAGACGATATGAAAGAGAGGTTGAACAGGCTGGTAATAGGGGTTGCGACAATAGCGGCGGATAGTTTCAGAAATAGAGGGTCCAGATTGTCAAGCCCAGCTGATTTATACGGGTCCAGGTTTTGCAGCTCTTTCAGAACATCTGCTATCTGGATTTGGGTAAACGAGAACCTGGAGAGGCTTGGGCGAGGAGCTGCGGGGGGGCGGAGCTGTTGGCCGAGGTAGGAGTAGCCAGGCAGAAGGCATGGCCAGCCGTTGAGAAATGCTTGTTGAAGTGTTCGATAATCATGGATTTGTCGGTGGTGACCGTGTTCCCTAGCCTCAGTGCAGTGGGCAGCTGGGAGGAGGTGCTCTTGTTCTCCATGGACTTCACAGTGTCCCAGAACTTTTTGGAGTTGGAGCTACAGGATGCAAACTTCTGCCTGAAGAAGCTGGCCTTAGCTTTCCTGACTGACTGCGTGTATTGGTTCCTGACTTCCCTGAACAGTTGCATATCGCGGGGACTGTCCGATGCTATTGCAGTCCGCCACAGGATGTTTTTGTGCTGGTCGAGGGCAGTCAGGTCTGGAGTGAACCAAGGGCTGTATCTGTTCTTAGTTCTGCATTTTTTGAACAGAGCATGCTTATCTAAAATGGTGAGGAAGTTACTCTTAAAGAATGACCAGGCATCCTCAACTGACGGGATGAGGTCAATGTCCTTCCAGGATACCCGGGCCAGGTCGATTAGAAAGGCCTGCTCACAGAAGTGTTTTAGGGAGCGTTTGACAGTGATGAGGGGTGGTCGTTTGACTGCGGCACCATAGCGGATACAGGCAATGAGGCAGTGGTCGCTGAGATCCTGGTTGAAGACAGCGGAGGTGTATTTGGAGGGCCAGTTGGTCAGGATCACGTCTGTGAGGGTGCCCTTGCTTACAGAGTTAGGGTTGTACCTGGTGGGTTCCTTGATGATTTGTGTGAGATTGAGGGCATCTAGCTTAGATTGTAGGACTGCCGGGGTGTTAAGCATATCCCAGTTTAGGTCACCTAACAGAACAAACTCTGAAGCTAGATGGGGGGCAATCAATTCACAAATGGTGTCCAGGGCACAGCTGGGAGCTGAGGGGGGTCGGTAAGCAGGCGGCAACAGTGAGAGACTTATTTCTGGAGAGAGTAATTTTCAGAATTAGTAGTTCGAACTGTTTGGGTATGGACCTGGAAAGTATGACATTACTTTGCAGGCTATCTCTGCAGTAGACTGCAACTCCTCCCCCTTTGGCAGTTCATCATCACCCAGGCACTGGGTGATGATGAGAGAGGTTTTATCTCTGGACATGCTGGTTGTAATGGGTGAGGTCACCGCATATGTGGGAGGTGGGACAAAGGAGGTATCAGGGGTATGAGGAGTGGGACTAGGGGCTCCATTGTGAACTAAAACAATGATAACTAACCTGAGCAACAGTATACAAGGCATATTGACATTTGAGAGAGACATACAGCGAGGCATAAAGTAATCACAGGTGTTGAATTGGGAAAGCTAGCTAAAACAGTGGGTGAGACAACAGCTAATCAGCTAGCACAACAACAGCAGGTAAAATGGCATTGACTAGGCAACGGGGCCGACAGATAAAACAAACAAGCAGAATGGAGTACCGTGATTAATGGACAGTCCAGCGTGCATCAGCAATGTAGCCAAGTGATCAGAGTCCAGGGGGCAGCGGTGGATGGGGCAGGGGAGCTGGACTGGCGAGTGTTATCCAGGTTAAAAAACTAACAATGACTAAATAGCTTGTAGCTAGTCAGCTGGTTAGCTTCTGGAGGTTCTTGAGTGTGTTTTAAAAATAATCGCGATTCCGTATCACATTGGGTGAGGCAGGTATAAACAAATTTTAAAAAATCGGGAAGAGATAGAAAGTACATATGGGCCACTGAGTGTTTGGGACGCTGCGATGCATACGGTTAGCAGGCCTGTGCTAACAAGCTAACAGATTAGCAGGCCGGGGTAAACAAGGTAGTAGTTAGCGGACCTGGGCTAAACAAGCTAGCAGTTAGCAGGCCGAATTAGCAAGCAAGGAGATAGCGAGGGCTAAAGAGTTAGCCTTTGGGGGACGTCGCGATGGGGTGAGTCTGTTTATTCCTCTTCATGCGGTGACATCGATAGACCGGTCGTGGGTCTGGCTATTGTAGCCCAGGAGTATGCTACGGTGGCAGCACAGGAGCTCTGGCCGGGCTAGCTTCAAGCTACGTGGGTGGAAACGCTAGCCGGGAGTAATCAACCAGGGTTGCGGTTTTAGCTCGATAGCTAGTTGTGAAGATCCAGCTGAAAAATGTTCCGTTTGCGGTGGGAATCCGGGGATAAAAAATAAATAGGTCCGTTATGCTCTGGTTAGCGTCGCGTTGTTCGAACTGGCGAGAGCTTTCCGAGCTAAAGGTTAGCTGATGACCGGTTAGCTGAAGACCGCTAGCATTGCTGGTGGTTAGCTGGCTGGCTTCAGTTGAGGGGTTCCGGTTCCGAAGTAAATATAAATACTTTAGGAAAAAGTAGCTACATTGGGTGAGGCGGGTTGCAGGAGAGTATTTGGAAGCTTAGGTTTAGCAAAATATTTTTAAAGAAATGCGAAGAAAAATATCTAAAACGAAAAAGAGACGATATATACAGAGAGACGATACAACAGGACGACTTACTGCTACGCCATCCCGGATAAGACAGGAGAAATACTCCAGATATAACAGACTGACACTAGCCCCCCGACAGAAACTATTGCAGCATAAATACTGGAGGCTGAGACAGGAGGGGTCGGGAGACACTGTGGCCCTGCCAAACAGGCAGGATATAACCCCACCCACTTTGCCAAAGCACAGGCCCCACACCACTAGACGGATATCGTCAACCACCAACCTACTACCCTGAGACAAGGCCGAGTATAGCCCATGAAGATCTCTCCCACGGCACGAACCCGAGGGGGGCGCCAGCCGGACAGGAAGTTCACATCAGTGACTCACCCCACTCAAGTGACGCACCCCTCCTAGGGACGGCATGGAAGAGCACCAGTAAGCCAGTGAGCCCCCGTAATAGGGTTAGAGAATCCCAGTGGAGAGAGGGGAACCGACCAGGCAGGAAGTCAGGAAGGGCGGTTCGTCGCTCCTGTGCCTTTCCGTTCACTTTCACACCCCTGGACCAGACTACACTCAATCATAGGACCTACTAAAGAGATGAGTCTTCAATAAAGACTTAAAGGTTGAGTCCGAGTCTGCGTCTCTCACATGGATAGGCAGACCATTCCATAAAAATGGAGCTCTGTAGGAGAAAACCCTGCCTCTAGCTGTTTGCTTAGAAAGTCTAGGGACAGTAAGGAGGCTTGCGTCTTGTGACCGTAGCGCACGTGTAGGTATGTACGGCAGGACCAAATCGGAAAGATAGGTAGGAGCAAGCCCATGTAGGTTAGCCTCTTAGGCCGCCCCATCCCGCATGCGGAATCGTGACTACAGCCTCAAGCTCATTACCATAACGCAACATTAGCGATTTCTAAAAATTGCAAATGAAATGAAATAAATATGCCTGCCCTCAAGCTTATCCTTTTCTTAACAATCCTGTCGTCTCAGATTTTCAAAATATGCTTTAGAACCAGAGAAAATCAATAATTTGTGTAAGAGTGGTGATAGCTAGCTTAGCATTTAGCGTTAGCATTTAGCACGCAACATTCACAAAGACCAGCAAAGGGATCAAATAAAATAATTTACCTTTGAAGAACTTCAGATGTTTCAATGAGGAGACTCTCAGTTACATAGCAGATGTCCAGTTTTTCCTGAAAGATGCTTGTGTAGGACACAACGTTCCGTTTTGTTACTATGCATTTGGCTACCGAAACTAACCGAAAATTCAGTCACCTAAACGTCAAACTTTTTTCCGAATTAACTCCATAATATCGACTGAAACATGGAAAACGTTGTTTGAATCAATCCTCAAGGTGTTTTGTCATATATCTCTTCATTGAAATGCCGTCCCTGGAAGCGTGCATTCTTCTCTGATTCGGATGGAAAAATACTGGTACCTGACTTTTGCGCACCAATTTCCACGCAGACACCGTGCGGGACACTTGGTAATTGTAGGCTCTTATGGTCAATCTTCCAATGATATGCCTACAAATACGTCACAATGCTGCAGACACCTGGGGGAAACGATAGGAAGTGTCCGTTCATTCCTGTCGCATTCACAGCCATATAAGGCGATCATGGAAAACGTGCCTCCAGAAATCCTGTTGATTTCCTGGTCACTCAAACATCTTGGTTTTGCCTGTAGATTTTGTTCTATGGCACTCACAGTGAAAATCTTTGCAGTTCTGGAAACGTCAGAGTGTCTTCTTTCCAAAACTATCAATTCCAAGCATAGTCGAGCATCTTGTCGTGACAAAATATTGCGCTGAAAACGGGCACGTCTTTTTATCCAAAAATGAAATACTGCCCCTATAGGTCTAACAGGTTAGCAGTAAAACCTTGAAATCAGTCCTAGCCTTAACAGGAAGCCAGTGTAGAGAGGCTAGCACTGGAGTGATATGATCAAATTTTGGGGTTCTAGGCAACATTCTAGCAGCCCTGTTTAGCACTAACTGACGTTTATTTAGTGCTTTATCTAGGTAGCTGGGAAGTTCAGCATTGCAGTAGTTTATTCTAGAAGTGACAAAAGCATGGATCCATTTTTCTGCATAATTTTTGGACAGAGAGTTTAGGATTTTTACAATGTTACGAAGATGGAAAAAAAGCTGTCCTTGAAATATTCTTGATATGTTCGTCAAAAGAGAGATCAGGGTCCAGAGTAACTCCGAGGTCCTTCAGTTTTATTTGAGATGACTGTACAACCATTAAGCTTAATTGTCAGATCCAACAGAAGATCTCTTTGCTTCTTGGGACCTAGAACTAGCATCTCTGTTTTCTATTTTCTGTATATCAGGGAGCTAGTTTCTTACGACAAATGTTTTTTGTTTTTAGGGGTGCAACTGCATCTAGGGTATTACACAAGGTTAAATTTAGTTCCTCAGTTAGGTGGTGAACCAATTTTTGTGCTCTGATGTCCTTGGGTACGTGGAGGGAGTCTGGAAGGATATCTAGGAATCTTTGGGTTGTCCGAGAATTTATAGCATGGCTTTTGATAATCCTTGATTGGGGTCTGAGCAGATTATTTGTTGCAAACGTAATAAAATGGTGGTCTGATAGTCCAGGATTATGAGGAAAAACATTAAGATCCACAATATTTATTCCACGGGACAAAATTAGGTCCAGAGTATGACTGTGGCAGTGAGTAGATCCGGAGACATGTTGGACAAAACCCACTGAGTCGACGATGGCTCTGAAAGCCTTTTGGAGTGGGTCTGTAGTAGAGGTCAACCGATTATAATTTTTCAACGCCAATACCGATTTATTGGAGGACCCAAAAAAGATGATACCAATTCAATCGGACAATTGTTATATATATATATATACCCTGACTCCGAGTGCAATGAACACAAGAGAAGTGATACAATTTACCTAGTTAATATTGCATGCTAATTACTTTTAACTAAATATGCAGGTTTAAAAATATATACTTGTGTGTTTTGATTTTCAGAAGGGCATTGATGTTTATGGTTAGGTACATTCGTGCAACTAATGTGCTTTTTTCGTGAAAGTGCTTTTGTTAAACATCACCCATTTGGTAGGCTATGATTCGATGATAAATTAACAGGCACCGCATTGATTATATGCAATGCAGGGCAAGCTAGTTAACCTAGTAATATCATCAACCGTGTCTCGTTAACTAGTGATTATGTGAAGATTGATTGTTTTTTATTAGATAAGTTTAATGCTAGCTAGCTCCTTACTGCACTCACATAACAGGTGGTCAGCCTGCCACACAGTTTCCTTGTGGAATGCAATATAACCGTCATCCAAAAAGGAAGATTACCGATTGTTATGAAAATGTGAAATAGGCCCTATTTAATCGGCTATGGCGATTAATCGGGCAACCTCTAGTCAGTGAACTTTTCCATGTGAGTATTAAAGTCACCAAAAACGTGAATATTATCTGCCATGACAACAAGGTCCGATAGGAATTCATGGAACTCAGTGAGGAATGCTGTATACGGCCTAGGAGGCCTGTAAACAGTAGCTATAAAAAGTGATTGAGTAGGCTGCATAGATTTCATGACTAGAAGCTCAAAAGATGAAAACGCAGTCTTTTTTTTGTCAATTGAAATTTGCTATCGTAAATGTTAAACACCTCCGCCTTTGCGGGTGGGTGGGGGATATGGTCACTAGTGTAACCAGCAGGGGAGGTCTCATTTTAACACAGTAAATTCATCAGACTTAAGCCATGTTTCAGTGAGGCCAATGAAATCAAGATTATGATCAGTGATTAGTTCATTGACTATAACTGCCTTGGAAGTGCGGGATCTAACATTAAGTAGCCCTATTTTGAGATGTGAGATTTCACAATCTTTTTCAACAATGACAGGAATGGAGGAGGTCTTTATTCCAGTGAGATTGCTAAAGTGAACACCGCCATGTTTAGTTTTGCCCAATCTAGATCGAGGCATAGACACGGTCTCATGGGATAGCTGAGCAGACTACACTGACTATGCTAGTGGAAGACTCCACTAAGCTGGCAGGGTTGCTAAGAGGCAGCAGGCTATCTCATTGTGGAGCTAGAGGAGTTAGAGCCCCGTCTATGTTCATAGATAAGATGAGAGCACCCCTCCAGCTAGGATGGAGTCCGTCACTCCTCAGCAGGCCAGGCTTGGTCCTGTTTGTGGGTGAGTCCCAGAAAGAGGGCCAACTATCTACAAATTCTATATTTTGGGAGGGGCAGAAAACAGTTTTCAAACAAAGATTGAGTTGTGAGACTCTGCTGTAGAGCTCATCACTCCCCTGTAGAGCTCATCACTCCCCCTAACTGGGAGGGGGCCAGAGACAATTACTCGATGCCGACACATCTTTCTAGCTGATTTTCACGCTGAAGATATGTTGTGCTTGGTGACCTCTGACTGTTTCATCCTAACATTGTTGTTGCCGACGTGGATAACAATATCCCTATACTCTCTACAGTCGCCAGTTTTAGCCTTAGCCAGCACCATCTTCAGATTAGCCTTTACGCCGGTAGCCCTGCCCACTGGTAAACAGTGTATGATCACTGGATGATTATTTTCAAGTCTAATACTACGGATAATGGAGTCGCCAATTACTAGGGTGTTCAATTTGTCAGAGCTAATGGTGGGAGGCTTCGGTGTCTCAGACCCCGTAACGGATGGAGGAGAGACCAGAGAAAACTGGAACTCTGTCTCCGACTCATTGCATAATGGGGAGAACCGGTTGAAAGTTGTCTGTCGGCTGAATGAGCGACACCAGTTGAGCATTCCTACAGCATTTCCTTCCAGAAGCCATGAGAAAATTGTCCGGCTGCAGGGACTGTTCGAGGGGATTTGTACAACTATCTGTACTTATTGGTGGCACAGATGCTGTTTCATCATTTCCTACACTTAAATTACCCTTGCCTAACGATTGCGTCTGAAGCTGGACTTGCAGCACAGCTGTCCTCATCGTAAGGCGATCGTTCTCCTGTATATTATGAGTACTAGAGGTCGACCGATTATGATTTTTCAACACCGATACCGATTATTGGAGGGCCAAAAAAAAAACCCGCTACCGATTAATCGCCCGTTTTTTTGTTTGTTGTTTTTTTGTTTGTTTTTGTTGTTGTAATAATGACAATTACAACAATACTGAATGAACACTTATTTTAACTTAATATAATACATCAATAAAATCAATTTAGCCTCAAGTAAATAATGAAACATGTTCAATTTGGTTTAAATAATGCAAAAACAAAGTGTTGGAGAAGAAAGTAAAAGTGCAATATGTGCTATGTAAGAAAGCTAACGTTTCAGTTCCTTGCTCAGAACATGAGAACATAGGAAAGCTGGTGGTTCCTTTTAATATATCAACCGGGACAGGTGGCTTCTTAGTAGGAAAGAGAGAAACAATGGCCACATTTGTCTTTTACGCACAAAACACTCTGGGAGACTCCAGCTGACCACTGACACAGTGTTGCCATTCAGGCTCATTTTTCAAAATAAAAGCCTGAAACTATGTATTGTGACGCTAGACACATTAGGGAAGCCATAGAAAAAGGAATCTGGTTGATATCTCATTCACTGCTCAATAGGGACGCATAGGAACGCAGAGCTTTCTAAATAAGAGTCCCTTCCTGATTGGATTTTTTCAGTTCTGTTATACTCAGACAATATTTTTACAGTTTCGGAAACTTTAGAGTGTTTTCTATCCTAAGCTGTCAATTATATGCATATTCTAGCATCTTGTCCTGACAAAATAGCCTGTTTACTTTGGGAACGTTATTTTTCCAAAAATGAAAATAATGCCCCCTAGATTCAACAGGTTATTAACGAGTCTTCAATATTCCCAGGTAAAACGTTTTAGGTTGTAGTTATTATAGGAATTATAGGACTATTTCCCTCTCTCTATACCATTTCATTAACCTTTGACTATTGGATGTTCTTATAGGCACTTTAGTATTGCCAGTGTAACAGTATAGCTTCCGTCCCTCTCCTCGCTCCTCCCTGGGCTCGAACCAGCAACACACCGACAACAGCCACCATCGAAGCAGCGTTACCCATGCAGAGCAAGGGAAACGCTATTAGCTCGCGCTAACTAGCTAGCCATTTCACTTTGGTTACGCCAGCCTCATCTCGGGAGTTGATAGGCTTGAAGTCATAAACAGCGCAATGCTTGACGCACAACGAAGAGCTGCTGGCAAAACTTACGAAAGTGCTGTTTGAATGAAAGTTAACGCCTACCCCCGCTCAGTCAGATACTTAGATAGTTGTATGCTTGTATGCTCAGTCAGATTATATGCAACGCAGGACACGCTAGATAATATCTAGTAATATCATCAACCATGTGTAGTTAACTAGTGATTGTGATTGATTGCTTTTTATAAGATAACTTTAATGCTAGCTAGCAACTTACCTTGGCTTACTGCATTCGTGTAACAGGCAGTCTCCTTGTGGAGTGCAACGAGAGAGAGGCAGGTCGTTATTGCGTTGGACTAGTTAACTGTAAGGTTGCAAGATTGGATCCCCGAGCTGACAAGGTGAAAATCTGTCGTTCTGCCCCTGAACAAGGCAGTTAACCCACCGTTCCTAGGCCGTCATTGAAAATAAAAATGTGTTCTTAACTGACTTGCCTAGTTAAATAAAGGTATTAAAAAAAATTGGCGAATCGGCGCCCAAAAATACAGATTTCCGATTCTTATGAAAACTTGAAATTGGCCCTAATTAATTGGCCATTCCGATTTAATCGGTCGACCTCTAATGAGTACAGTGACGGCAATTAGAAGTCACAATGTTAATGTTACTACTTAGCTTCGGCTGGTGGAGGTCGTATAGAACCATGTCCATATACACTTTTTCACCCCGGACGCTTTACTGAAAAAAGTTGAGCGAGGGAAAAATAAAAAGTAAAAACTGTAAAGTTGGCAGGTAGCAAAGAAACGTTAGCAACAAACCGCACAGCAGCACGTAAACAAGTCTACAAGTGACTCCTGTAAGGCATTTAGTCCTATACTGTTTATGGGAATTCTCTTTCAAAACTCTGAGAATTGAGGTTATGACTCACGGTGTCAGGGAAACGCGGGGATAAGAGCTCTATGTGTTCTGCTTCACTGCATTGGAAGCTCACAGTCGCGTGTTAGGTACAGTGGTGGGTGAAACAGCCTAGGATATGCTGTGTTCAGTGATAGCTATAAACTGAAGAGGAAAAGCACTGTGAAATATTATAGCCAAGAGGCTTCAAAATATAGCAACGGGTTCAGAACCATTACAAGTCAGAGGAAAAACAGCCTTGCAGTCTCATTATTGAACCCAAAGTTCATCACCCTCTCCAACCGACAGCATGAGATGATTCAGGGGTCTACAAGAAGGGGCAAGGTCTCGAACTCTGCCTCCTCACAGTGGCCTTGGGGGCTATGATATTCTATTCCTGGTTCACAGTAGGATCTATCATGTTGGTCATGGGGCATTCATTCCAAAACCAAACAAACATGTCCACAAGGCCAACAACACATTGACATTCCTGCTTCAACTATGTTTTTTTCCCCGGAGTAAAAACAGACTCTCTTAAAGCTAGAGATGCCATGCAACTGTAACCCAAGGACCAATGGTGTTTTTGACCTCTTATTTTGATAAGGTTTCCTTTCCTAAACACAAATCAAGGCAAATGTGAAACTAACAGAAGACTGTCAGGTCAGGGATATGAATAATGAACATCTAACCTTATTATTTGCCTGGTAGTCCCTTAGTGCCCTCCAAGTTCATCCTCTCTCTCATTGTTGTCCATAATCTTTGCCATGGCGGCACAAATCTAACCACCGCCTCAATATAAATAACTCCTGTGATCCATGCTCAAGGGATTATAAGAGGTTTTCATTTTCTAATTTGAATGTGTCTTGTTCTTGCAGCCTGGTGAGAAGTAAGCAGGTCTTTTGCCTGCAGGGACCAGAATAGAGAGTAAAATGTGACTCAACACCAATCGACTGTTTGTTAATTAAACATGCTTTGGCTTCTGTGAATGGCCTGCTGCTATGAACTGGTGAGACATAACTTTACGAGTGCAGTAGGCTCCTTTAGTGGACAGCTCAGGGAAATTGGCATTGGATGTTTATAAAAGACTGATTGTAGTAGCGTACACCCCTTGGCCCGTGCTTGGACAGACAATTTGATCCTGCTTTGCCTTTTCATTCTGCTAATTTGAATGGACAGTTAGTTCTCTGTCACACAATCTGAAATCATAGTGCTCTTTGGCCAACATGCAGTTGTTTGGCATTTTAAACACGCTTTGTCTTTCATTGCATTTCATAGTGTCAGTTAGCCTAGCGGTTAAGAGCGTTGGGCCAGTAACCAAAATGTCGCTGGTTCGAATCCCCGACCTAGCCGGGTGAAAATTCTGTCTGTGCTCTTGAGCAAGGCACTTTACCCTAATTGCTCCTGTAAGTCGCTCTCGATAAGAGCATCTGCTAAATGACTAAAATGTCAATCTAAAAATTATGCAAACGTAATAATGGACACTTTAAGCATCTCTCACACAATCTTCGGTCAAGATGTTGCCTAACAGCCAGTCAAACTCCAAGCTGTCAGTCCAGTGTGTTACTCAGTCTCTGATTCAGAGGGGTTGGGTTAAATGCGGAAAACACATTTCAGTTGAAGGCATTCAGTTGTACAGCTGACTAGGTATCCCCTTTCCCTTTCATCACACTGCCTCCCAGGGTAAGGGATACAACTGATACCCATCAATCATGAGCACAAGCACTATACTGCCAAAGGACACACTCACTCCCTCAACTGTCTCTTTTTTCTCCCTCGTCTCCCTCCCTTTGTCTCTCCATCTCTCTCTGCATAGGGTCAACATAACAAGCTCAACACGGGTTACTAAACTAATTACAACCATATAACAAAAAAATCCATGGCAGATATTTTTTCATTAAGTTAAATACTTTCCTAGACGCACTCAGATATGTGTTTTTTATTTAGTCCGCTTACACGAGAAAGAACATTTAAACAAAACTTGAAACATATTCAAGTGAGTGCCTGGCTTAATTTATTTTTATTTTTATGTGATCGATGGTTGGCTCCAAGCACGCTTTCATTAATTTTCACAAGAGAATAAGAATGGAGCACATTCATTCCCTTTTCAGATATTGTGCAGACCTTTTACATTATTTTCTATGTTTCTAATGGACTGTAACATATTGTCAGATTTTAGGCGTGTGCTTGCTTTATTTTGAAAGATAAGATGGGTGTGAGATAATGCCAGTTGGATGTGACCAACATTCACTTCTTGCACGCCACCAAAACTTTGTCCAAGCTGCTCTTACAATAACTGGCCACTGTGTCAAATAGTGCAAACTTGTCTTTGCTAAACTGGCCAAGCCAAGCTGTAGGCTTTCACCCTGCGTTACCTCTTACTTTCTCTTCCTGGCACAGTGCTGAACTTGTTTGATCTCTTGAGGTTTGCCTCTGAGGTTTTGCAAGGGGTTCAGACTCAGACCCTGTTGTTCCTCCTCCCCCTCCTCCTCTGTAGTGGCCTTTTTAAACAGGCAATAAGTGTGATTTTACAAACATGAATTGGATAATCCAGTGGGCAGCAATTACCCCTCTTTATGGAGAACTTGAATACATGGGTGGACTTTGCCAGGCTCTATCTAATAAGCCTCTCCTGATTTCTGATTTCCACCCAAATGTAATAATCATAAAGGCCCTGCTTCTGGTTCTCTCATGAAAGTTTACGGTCTTGGAAGGCATAAACACCCATTTGATTTAGTGTTGTTGCCTGCATTGGAGAAAGATCTAGTTCATCACTTTAAGTGGTGATTGGCAAATGCCGCTAAAAGTGGTATGCAGTGAACATGATCTCCATAATATTGCTTTGTACCTGGCCTCTCGGAGCATGAAAGTCACATTGGTCTTCATAAATCTCTAATGCATGATGTATTAATTATGTGCTTATTGGAGTCGTGCTCATTGAAGTTGTAGAATGTGTGAAAGAAGCTGTATATCATTTGATATACAGTGGGGTCCATAATTATTGGCACCCTTGGTAAAGATGAGCAAAGAAGACTACTGAGCTATGTTCCATGCTCAAAACAATTATATTATTTTATAATAATACAATTGCTGAAGTAATAAATAACAAAATATGGGTCAAGATTATTGGCACCCCTGGTTTTAGTACTCCAGCACTGTTGCGAGGATAATGAGACTGAGCCTTTTTATAAGATGTTTTATGAGATTGGAGAACACATTGGGAGGGATCTTTGACCATTCTTCCAGACAGAATCTTTCCAGGTCTTTGATATCCTTCATATGTGCGTATGGACTGCCCTCTTCAATTCAAACCACATGTTTTCAATGGGGTTCAAGTCCAGAGACTGAGATGGCCATTGCAACATGTTGATATTGTGGTCAATTAACCATTTCTTTGTGTATTTTGATGTGTGGTTGGGGTTATTGTTTAGCTGGAAGCCTCCTGGCAGGGGCAAACAGGTTTTGGGCTAAAATGTCCTGCAACTTGGTAAAGTTAACCAGGCTATTGATTTATTTAACATTTTTTCTTTACAAAATTAAACAGTTTATACTTCGTCAATATACATTTTTATATAACCATCCCCAACTGAGCATAGATAGCTCAGTTGATGTTCAAACATTCATAGATGACCAGCAGGGTCAGATAATAATAATCACAGTGGTTGTAGAGGGTGCAGCAGGTCAGCACCTCAGGAGTAAATGTCAGTTGGCTTTTCATAGCCGAGCATTCAGAGTTCCAGACAGCGGGTGCGGTAGAGTTTGTCCAAAACAGCAGGTCCGGGACAAGGTAGCACATCCAGTGAACATGTCAGGGTTGCATAGCCGCAGGAAGAACAGTTCAAACTGGAGCAGCAGCATGACCAGGTGGACTGGGAACAGCAAGGAGTCATCAGGCCAGGTAGTCCTGAGGCATGGTCCGAGGGCTCAGGTCCTCCAAGAGAGAAATAATTAGAGGGAGGATACTTAAATTCGCACATGACACCGGATAAGACAGGAGAAATACTCCAGATATAACAGACTGACACTAGCCCCCCGACACAAACTATTGCAGCATAAATACTGGAGGCTGAGACAGGAGGGGTCGGGAGACACTGTGGCCCTGCCAAACAGGCAGGATATAACCCCACCCACTTTGCCAAAGCACAGGCCCCACACCACTAGACGGATATCGTCAACCACCAACCTACTACCCTGAGACAAGGCCGAGTATAGCCCATGAAGATCTCTCCTACGGCACGAACCCGAGGGGGGCGCCAACCGGACAGGATGTTCACATCAGTGACTCAACCCACTCAAGTGACGCACGCCTCCTAGGGACGGCATGGAAGAGCACCAGTAAGCACCAGTAAGCCAGTGAGCCCCCGTAATAGGGTTAGAGAATCCCAGTGGAGAGAGGGGAACTGACCAGGCAGGAAGTCAGGAAGGGCGGTTCGTCGCTCCTATGCCTTTCCGTTCACTTTCACACCCCTGGGCCAGACTACACTCAATCATAGGACCTACTAAAGAGATGAGTCTTCAATAAAGACTTAAAGGTTGAGTCCGAGTCTGCGTCTCTCACATGGATAGGCAGACCATTCCATAAAAATGGAGCTCTGTAGGAGAAAACCCTGCCTCTAGCTGTTTGCTTAGAAAGTCTAGGGACAGTAAGGAGGCCTGCGTCTTGTGACCGTAGCGTACGTGTAGGTATGTACGGCAGGACCAAATCGGAAAGATAGGTAGGAGCAAGCCCATCTAATGCTTTGGAGGTTAGCAGTAAAACCTTGAAATCAGTCCTAGCCTTAACAGGAAGCCAGTGTAGAGCCAGTGTAGAGAGGCTAGCACTGGAGTGATATGATCAAATTTTGGGGTTCTAGGCAACATTCTAGCAGCCCTGTTTAGCACTAACTGAAGTTTATTTAGTGCTTTATCTAGGTAGCTGGGAAGTTCAGCATTGCAGTAGTTTATTCTAGAAGTGACAAAAGGATGGATCCATTTTTCTGCATAATTTTTGGACAGAGAGTTTCAGATTTTTACAATGTTACGAAGATGGAAAAAAAGCTGTCCTTGAAATATTCTTGATATGTTCATCAAAAGAGAGATCAGGGTCCAGAGTAACTCCGAGGTCCTTCAGTTTTATTTGAGATGACTGTACAACCATTAAGCTTAATTAATGCAAACGTAATAAAATGGTGGTCTGATAGTCCAGGATTATGAGGAAAAACATTAAGATCCACAATATTTATTCCACGGGACAAAATTAGGTCCAGAGTATGACTGTGGCAGTGAGTAGGTCCGGAGACATGTTGGACAAAACCCACTGAGTCGACGATGGCTCCGAAAGCCTTTTGGAGTGGGTCTGTAGTAGAGGTCAACCGATTATAATTTTTCAACCCCAATACCGATTTATTGGAGGACCCAAAAAAGATGATACCAATTCAATCGGACAATTGTTATATATATATATATATATATATATACCCTGACTCCGAGTGCAATGAACACAAGAGAAGTGATACAATTTACCTAGTTAATATTGCCTGCTAACATTAATTACTTTTAACTAAATATGCAGGTTTAAAAATATATACTTGTGTGTATTGATTTTCAGAAGGGCATTGATGTTTATGGTTAGGTACATTCGTGCAACTAATGTGCTTTTTTCGTGAAAGTGCTTTTGTTAAACATCACCCATTTGGTAGGCTATGATTCGATGATAAATTAACAGGCACCGCATTGATTATATGCAATGCAGGGCAAGCTAGTTAACCTAGTAATATCATCAACCATGTCTAGTTAACTAGTGATTATGTGAAGATTGATTATTTTTTATAAGATAAGTTTAATGCTAGCTAGCAACTTACCGTGGCTCCTTACTGCACTCGCATAACAGGTGGTCAGCCTGCCACGCAGTTTCCTTGTGGAATGCAATATAATCGTCATCCAAAAAGGCAGATTACCGATTGTTATGAAAACGTGAAATAGGCCCTATTTAATCGGCTATGGCGATTAATCGGGCAACCTCTAGTCAGTGAACTTTTCCATGTGAGTATTAAAGTCACCAAAAACGTGAATATTATCTGCCATGACAACAAGGTCCGATAGGAATTCATGGAACTCAGTGAGGAATGCTGTATACGGCCTAGGAGGCCTGTAAACAGTAGCTATAAAAAGTGATTGAGTAGGCTGCATAGATTTCATGACTAGAAGCTCAAAAGATGAAAACGCAGTCTTTTTTTTGTCAATTGAAATTTGCTATCGTAAATGTTAAACACCTCCGCCTTTGCGGGTGGGTGGGGGATATGGTCACTAGTGTAACCAGCAGGGGAGGTCTCATTTTAACACAGTAAATTCATCAGACTTAAGCCATGTTTCAGTGAGGCCAATGAAATCAAGATTATGATCAGTGATTAGTTCATTGACTATAACTGCCTTGGAAGTGCGGGATCTAACATTAAGTAGCCCTATTTTGAGATGTGAGATTTCACAATCTTTTCAACAATGACAGGAATGGAGGAGGTCTTTATTCCAGTGAGATTGCTAAAGTGAACACCACCATGTTTAGTTTTGCCCAATCTAGATCGAGGCATAGACACGGTCTCATGGGATAGCTGAGCAGACTACACTGACTATGCTAGTGGAAGACTCCACTAAGCTGGCAGGGTTGCTAAGAGGCAGCAGGCTATCTCATTGTGGAGCTAGAGGAGTTAGAGCCCCGTCTATGTTCATAGATAAGATGAGAGCACCCCTCCAGCTAGGATGGAGTCCGTCACTCCTCAGCAGGCCAGGCTTGGTCCTGTTTGTGGGTGAGTCCCAGAAAGAGGGCCAACTATCTACAAATTCTATATTTTGGGAGGGGCAGAAAACAGTTTTCAAACAAAGATTGAGTTGTGAGACTCTGCTGTAGAGCTCATCACTCCCCTGTAGAGCTCATCACTCCCCCTAACTGGGAGGGGGCCAGAGACAATTACTCGATGCCGACACATCTTTCTAGCTGATTTTCACGCTGAAGATATGTTGTGCTTGGTGACCTCTGACTGTTTCATCCTAACATTGTTGTTGCCGACGTGGATAACAATATCCCTATACTCTCTACAGTTGCCAGTTTTAGCCTTAGCCAGCACCATCTTCAGATTAGCCTTTACGCCGGTAGCCCTGCCCACTGGTAAACAGTGTATGATCACTGGATGATTATTTTCAAGTCTAATACTACGGATAATGGAGTCGCCAATTACTAGGGTGTTCAATTTGTCAGAGCTAATGGTGGGAGGCTTCGGTGTCTCAGACCCGTAACGGATGGAGGAGAGACCAGAGAAACTGGAACTCTGTCTCCGACTCATTGCATAATGGGGAGAACCGGTTGAAAGTTGTCTGTCGGCTGAATGAGCGACACCAGTTGAGCATTCCTACAGCATTTCCTTCCAGAAGCCATGAGAAAATTGTCCGGCTGCAGGGACTGTTCGAGGGGATTTGTACTTATTGGTGGCACAGATGCTGTTTCATCATTTCCTACACTTAAATTACCCTTGCCTAACGATTGCATCTGAAGCTGGACTTGCAGCACAGCTATCCTCATCGTAAGGCGATCGTTCTCCTGTATATTATGAGTACTAGAGGTCGACCGATTATGATTTTTCAACACCGATACCGATTATTGGAGGGCCAAAAAAAACGCTACCGAGTAATCGGCCGTTTTTTTGTTGTTGTTTTTTAGTTTGTTTTTGTTGTTGTAATAGTGACAATTACAACAATACTGAATGAACACTTATTTTAACTTAATATAATACATCAATAAAATCAATTTAGCCTCAAGTAAATAATGAAACATGTTCAATTTGGTTTAAATAATGCAAAAACAAAGTGTTGGAGAAGAAAGTAAAAGTGCAATATGTGCTATGTAAGAAAGCTAACGTTTCCTTGCTCAGAACATGAGAACATATGAAAGCTGGTGGTTCCTTTTAATATATCAACCGGGACAGGTGGCTTCTTAGTAGGAAAGAGAGAAACAATGGCCGCATTTGTCTTTTACGCACAAAACACTCTGGGAGACTCCAGCTGACCACTGACGCAGTGTTGCCGTTCAGGCTCATTTTTCAAAATAAAAACCTGAAACTATGTATTGTGACGCTAGACACATTAGGGAAGCCATAGAAAAAGGAATCTGGTTGATATCTCATTCACTGCTCAATAGGGACGCATAGGAACGCAGAGCTTTCTAAATAAGAGTCCCTTCCTGATTGGATTTTTTCAGTTCTGTTATACTCAGACAATATTTTTACAGTTTTGGAAACTTTAGAGTGTTTTCTATCCTAAGCTGTCAATTATATGCATATTCTAGCATCTTGTCCTGACAAAATAGCCCGTTTACTTTGGGAACGTTATTTTTCCAAAAATGAAAATAGTACCCCCTAGATTCAACAGGTTATTAACATGAGTCTTCAATATTCCCAGGTAAGACGTTTTAGGTTGTAGTTATTATAGGAATTATAGGACTATTTCCCTCTCTCTATACCATTTCATTAAACTTTGACTATTGGATGTTCTTATAGGCACTTTAGTATTGCCAGTGTAACAGTATAGCTTCCGTCCCTCTCCTCGCTCCTCCCTGGGCTCGAACCAGCAACACACCGACAACAGCCACCATCGAAGCAGCGTTACCCATGCAGAGCAAGGGAAACGCTATTAGCTCGCGCTAACTAGCTAGCCATTTCACTTTGGTTACGCCAGCCTCATCTCGGGAGTTGATAGGCTTGAAGTCATAAACAGCGCAATGCTTGACGCTGCGAAGAGCTGCTGGCAAAACTTACGAAAGTGCTGTTTGAATGAAAGTTAACGCGCCTGCTTCTGCCTACCCCCGCTCAGTCAGATACTTAGATAGTTGTATGCTTGTATGCTCAGTCAGATTATATGCAACGCAGGACACGCTAGATAATATCTAGTAATATCATCAACCATGTGTAGTTAACTAGTGATTGTGATTGATTGCTTTTTATAAGATAACTTTAATGCTAGCTAGCAACTTACCTTGGCTTACTGCATTCGTGTAACAGGCAGTCTCCTTGTGGAGTGCAACGAGAGAGAGGCAGGTCGTTATTGCGATGGACTAGTTAATTGTAAGGTTGCAAGATTGGATCCCCGAGCTGACAAGGTGAAAATCTGTCGTTCTGCCCCTGAACAAGGCAGTTAACCCACCGTTCCTAGGCCGTCATTGAAAATAAAAATGTGTTCTTAACTGACTTGCCTAGTTAAATAAAGGTATTAAAAAAAATCGGCAAATCGGCGCCCAAAAATACAGATTTCCGATTGTTATGAAAACTTGAAATTGGCCCTAATTAATTGGCCATTCCGATTAATCGGTCGACCTCTAATGAGTACAGTGACGGCAATTAGAAGTCACAATGTTAATGTTACTACTTAGCTTCGGCTGGTGGAGGTCGTATAGAACCATGTCCATATACACTTTTTCACCCCGGACGCTTTACTGAAAAAAGTTGAACGAGGGAAAAATAAAAAGTAAAAAAGTAAAAACTGTAAAGGTGGCAGGTAGCAAAGAAACGTTAGCAACAAACCGCACAGCAGCACGTAAACAAGTCTACAAGTGAGTCCTGTAAGGCATTTAGTCCTATACTGTTTATGGGAATTCTCTTTCAAAACTCTGAGAATTCAGGTTATGACTCACGGTGTCAGGGAAACGCGGGGATAAGAGCTCAATGTGTTCTGCTTCACTGCATTGGAAGCTCACAGTCGCGTGTTAGGTACAGTGGTGGGTGAAACAGCCTAGGATATGCTGTGTTCAGTGATAGCTATAAACTGAAGAGGAAAAGCACTGTGAAATATTATAGCCAAGAGGCTTCAAAGCATAGCAATGGGTTCAAAACCATTACAAGTCAGAGGAAAAACAGCCTTGCAGTCTCATTATTGAACCCAAAGTTCATCACCCTCCCCAACCGACAGCACGAGATGATTCAGGGGTCTACAAGAAGGGGCAAGGTCTCGAACTCTGCCTCCTCACAGTGGCCTTGGGGGCTATGATATTCTATTCCTGGTTCACAGTAGGATCTATCATGTTGGTCATGGGGCATTCATTCCAAAACCAAACAAAAATGTCCACAAGGCCAACAACACATTGACATTCCTGCTTCAACTATGTTTTTTTCCCCGGAGTAAAAACAGACTCTCTTAAAGCTAGAGATGCCATGCAACTGTAACCCAAGGACCAATGGTGTTTTTGACCTCTTATTTTGATAAGGTTTCCTTTCCTAAACACAAATCAAGGCAAATGTGAAACTAACAGAAGACTGTCAGGTCAGGGATATGAATAATGCTCTTCTTACAGTAACTGGCCACTGTGTCAAATAGTGCAAACTTGTCTTTGCTAAACTGGCCAAGCCAAGCTGTAGGCTTTCACCCTGCGTTACCTCTTACTTTCTCTTCCTGGCACAGTGCTGAACTTGTTTGATCTCTTGAGGTTTGCCTCTGAGGTTTTGCAAGGGGTTCAGACTCAGACCCTGTTGTTCCTCCTCCCCCTCCTCCTCTGTAGTGGCCTTTTTAAACAGGCAATAAGTGTGATTTTACAAACATGAAATGGATAATCCAGTGGGCAGCAATTACCCCTCTTTATGGAGAACTTGAATACATGGGTGGACTTTGCCAGGCTCTAATAAGCCTCTCCGGGAACAAAGTAAATCTCAGATGTTTCTAAGTAGTGGGACAGGTGCCAGATTCAGGTCAAAGCAAGCACTCATCCCATTAGCCTGGCTGCCGTACCGATCAACTGACTGGGCCGTGTAGAAGTCTCACCCAGTTCTAACCATTCTTTCTGGAATTTGACTGTTTGTGTTCATAAATAATAACACATTTTTGAGCAATTCATCTTTGTTTTGTAAACCTGCCATTTTTATATTTTATTCCAATTTTAAGTGGCTGCTGCCAGCATTGTCGAGGTGCAAATGAATATATTTAGCCTGAAAGGGCTCCAACTGCAGAGCAGTGTCTGATTTCCACCCAAATGTAATAATCATAAAGGCCCTGCTTCTGGTTCTCTCATGAAAGTTTACGGTCTTGGAAGGCATAAACACCCATTTGATTTAGTGTTGTTGCCTGCATTGGAGAAAGATCTAGTTCATCACTTTAAGTGGTGATTGGCAAATGCCGCTAAAAGTAGTATGCAGTGAACATGATCTCCATAATATTGCGTTGTACCTGGCCTCTCGGAGCATGAAAGTCACATTGGTCTTCATAAATCTCTAATGCATGATGTATTAATTATGTGCTTATTGGAGTCGTGCTCATTGAAGTTGTAGAATGTGTGAAAGAAGCTGTATATCATTTGATATACAGTGGGGTCCATAATTATTTGCACCCTTGGTAAAGATGAGCAAAGAAGACTGTTTAAAATAAACAATACAAATACTGAGCTATGTTCCATGCTCAAAACAATTATATTATTTTATAATAATACAATTGCTGAAGTAATAAATAACAAAATATGGGTCAAGATTATTGGCACGCCTGGTTTTAGTACTCCAGCACCGTTGCGAGGATATTGAGACTGAGCCTTTTTATAAGATGTTTTATGAGATTGGAGAACACATTGGGAGGGATCTTTGACCATTCTTCCAGACAGAATCTTTCCAGGTCTTTGATATCCTTCATATGTGCGTATGGACTGCCCTCTTCAATTCAAACCACATTTACATTTACATTTAAGTCATTTAGCCTCTTATCAATTCAAACCACATGTTTTCAAAATCTTTTAAGGGGTTTACTTTAAGGTATTCCAGTTTTCAATGGGGTTCAAGTCTGAGATCTTATGGACTGCCCTCTTCATTGTTTTCAACATGTTGATATGTTGATGGTCAATTAACCATTTCTTTGTGTATTTTGATGTGTGGTTGGGGTTATTGTTTAGCTGGAAGCCTCCTGGCAGGGGCAAACAGGTTTTGGGCTAAAATGTCCTGCAACTTGGTAAAGTTAACCAGGCTATTGATTTATTTAACATTTTTTCTTTACAAAATTAAACAGTTTATACTTCGTCAATATACATTTTTATATAACCATCCCCAACTGAGCATAGATAGCTCATTTCCATATTGCTTGACCGAGCAACTCAGAAATCAGTTTGAAATATAGCTCTCCCTGTTAAGGTTTTCTTGCGGTGAAAGAGAGGCGGACCAAAATGCAGCGTGGTTATTTTGATACATGTTTAATAAAATATAAACATGAACAATACAAAACAATAAACGTAACGTGAAAACCTAAACAGCCTATACTGGTGCAAACTAACACAGAGACAGGAACAATCACCCACGAAACACTCAAAGAATATGGCTGCCTAAATATGGTTCCCAATCAGAGACAACGATAAACACCTGCCTCTGATTGAGAACCATTCCAGACAACCATAGACTTTTCTAGATAACCCCACTATACCACAATCCCAATACCTACAAAAAAACAAGACAAAACACACCACATAATTAACCCATGTCACACCCTGGCCTGACCAAATTAATAAAGAAAACACAAAATACTAAGACCAGGGCGTGACACTCCCTTTAATCTTTTCAACAAACAATTGTTAATGGATAATGCATTTTTAAACACACATTCCCTTCACCTCATTGTTTTGAGATGCTGATATGAATTGAGCAGGTTCTTATCAGGCTACACAGCACCCCCTAGATTGGATGAAACCCGACTAAGTACTGTACCGACCCTACTGTTCAGTCGTGTGGTCAGGTGCCACACAGAGGGACTTACGGAAATTGCAGTTGGCTCAGAACAGGGCAGCACGGCTGGCCATTGGATTTTTAAACCTGTCCAAATAGAATACTCTGTCCCTGTCAACTTCATCCATAGATAGACAATCTCTCAAGTTTCACCTGATCATTTTCTTGAAGGCCATGTCAAGGATGGAATGTACGAGAGCAAGGCAGGATGAAAGATCTTAAGCCCTGAGTCAGTAGACACAAAGCTGTACCATAACACAGAGCTGTTGGACACCATACAATCAAAACACACTGGGAAGCCTTGTTGATGTTGCCTTTACTCCTGCGAGCTTGAGTGGGAAGTGGAGACGGCAAGATTCCTCATCATTTCCCAAACACAAAACAATTTGGGGATTTGGGAGACGTTGACAGTATAGAGCCACTTAATTCAACCATTTAAAAACACACAACTTCAAATGTGCTTACATCAACAATGAAAAGATTTGTCTACAGATTTTAATTGTAACAACATGGGCTTTACCGGTCCTACAAAAGCTCTGAAAAATATTTAATGTCTTCTGTTCCATGAAAATGTATGGAATACCCCCTCCGTCCCATTTGTGATCCATGAAAGCGTGATTACTCTTCTCTCTTTTGTCTCTGCTGTGTCCAGTGTGTTGTACTTCTTCAAGTACCAGGGTTACAAGTAGAGGTCGACCGATTAATCGGAATGGCCGATTAATTAGGGCCGATTTCAACTTTTCATTACAATCGGAAATCTGTATTTTTGCACACCGATTTGGCCGATTATTATTATTTTTTAACATTTTTTTTTTACACCTTTATTTAATCTTTATTTAACTAGGCAAGTCAGTTAAGAACACATTCTTATTTTCAATGACCTAGGAACGGTGGGTTAACTGCCTCGTTCAGGGGCAGAACGACAGATTTTCACCTTGTCAGCTCGGGGGATCCAATCCTGCAACCTTACAGTTAACTAGTCCAACGCTATAACCACCTGCCTCTCGTTGCACTCCACAAGGAGACTGCCTGTTACGCGAATGCAGTAAGCCAAGGTAAGTTGCTAGCTAGCATGAAACTTATCTTATAAAAAAATAATCAATCATAATCACTAGTTAACTACACATGGTTGATGATATTACTAGTTTATCTAGCGTGTCCTGCGTTGCATATAATTAATGTGCATCATTGTTCCAATGTGTACCTGACCATGAACATCAATGCCTTTCTTAAAATCAATACACAGAAGTATATATTTTTAAACCTGCATATTTAGCTAAAAGAAATCCAGGTTAGCAGGCAATATTAACCAGGTGAAATTGTGTCACTTCTCTTGCGTTCATTGCACGCAGAGTCAGTGTATATGCAACAGTTTGGGCCGCCTAATTTGCAGGGTTTTTCGTAATTATGACATAACATTGAAGGTTGTGCAATGTAACAGCAATATTTAGACTTATGGATGCCACCCGTTAAATAGAGTACGGAACGGTTCCGTATTTCATTGAAAGAATAAACGTCTTGTTTTCGAGATGATAGTTTCCGGATTCGACCATATTAATGACCTAAGGCTCGTATTTCTGTGTGTTATTATGTTATAACTAAGTCTATGGTTTGATGGAGCAGTCTGACTGAGCGATGGTAGGCACCAGCAGGCTCGTAAACATTAATTCAAACAGCACTTTCGTGTGTTTTGCCAGCAGTTCTTCGCTGTGCTTCAAGCATTGAGCTGTTTATGACTTCAAGCCTATCAACTCCCGAGATTAGGCTGGTGTAACCGATGTGAAATGGCTAGCTAGTTAGCAGGGTGCGCGCTAATAGCGTTTCAAACGTCACTCGCTCTGAGACTTGGAGTGGTTGTTCCCCTTGCTCTGCATGGGTAACACTGCTTCGAGGGTGGCTGTTGTCAATGTTTTTCTGGTTTGACCCCAGGTAGGAGCGAGGAGAGGGACGGATACTATACTGTTACACTGGCAATACTAAAGTGCCTATAAGAACATCCAATAGTCAAAGGTTAATGAAATAAAAATAGTATAGAGAGGAATAGTCCTATAATTCCTATCATAACTCAAACTTCTTATCTGGGAATATTGAAGACTTTTACTTTCTTCTCCAACACTGTTTTTTTGCATTATTTAAACCAAATTGAACATGTTTCAACATTTATTTGATGCTAAATTGATTTTATTGATGTATTATATTAAGTTAAAATAAGTGTTCATTCAGTATTGTTGTAATTGTCATTATTAAAAATCTATTTAAAAAAATTGGCCGATTGAATCGATATCGCCTTTTTTTATCCTCCAATAGTCTGCATCGGCGTTGAAAAATCCTAATCGATCGACCTCTAGTGTGTAGTGGTGCTGTCTCTAGTGTTGGGTTCCCCGGCAGTGTATCTATAATCAGGTTATTTCCAGGGAGGCCTGAGATCAGATCTTCAGTCATTTGTGCTGTCTCCCAAATGGCAAACTATTCCCTTTATAGTGCTTGCCTACGGAGCTGTGAGGGGAACGGCACCTCAGTACCTCCAGGCTCTGATCAGGCCCTACACCCAAACAAGGGCACTGCGTTCATCCACCTCTGGCCTGCTCGCCTCCCTACCACTGAGGAAGTACAGTTCCCGCTCAGCCCAGTCAAAACTGTTCGCTGCTCTGGCTCCCCAATGGTGGAACACACTCCCTCACGACGCCAGGACAGCGGAGTCAATCACCACCTTCCGGAGACACCTGAAACCCCACCTCTTTAAGGAATACCTAGGATTTTTGACCCCATTCTCACCCCCCCCTCCTGCAGCCTAGGTTGCGCCCCCGGCCAGAGGATTGTTGCTGACTGTCTGTGGATTACCTGTGGCTGACTGCTTATGTATTCAACATCGTTTTTAAATCAGCTTACTGTTGATCATTACATTTGTTTGACATACATTTTAGATAGCTTTGAGTTATATTAGTATCTGACTAGTTTACTTGTTTATTAGTATTAGGAAATGGACTGGTACAGTGAATGTAAATAGGGCGGCAGGTAGCATAGTGGTTAAGGTTCAAGTCCAAGAGTTACTAGGTGAAAAATCTGTCGATGTTCCTTTGAGCAAGGCGTATAAACCCTAATTGTACCTGTATGTCGCTCTGGATAAGTCGTTTCCTAAATGACAAAAATAAATAAATAAACAAGCATTTTGTATTTCCATGTAAAAAGCCCCATGAGCATTAACACGTGAAGTTCATTGGAGCATATCAAATTTGGTGTCAAATGAAAGCTAAGAGTCTATATTTGTGAGAAATGACGGCATATAAAAAGTTTCTACCATTCTCCATCCCAAACATTTGTAATAAACAAAGGTTTCGATTTCAGGTCAAACAGACGGAAAAGGGCTTAGAAACCATCTACCAGAAAAAGTCTTAAAAGGTATTAGAAATACATAAAAACACTAATATTAAGACCCCTGCCAACTAATATCAACATTTATATTTCATTTTGTTGAAATGATGTGCCTTCTGTAAGTTAAGAAATAATGCCTCGCGTCATTCTGTTTCCAAAAACCCACATATCTTGAAGATATTTTCAAATTTAAATCCCTCATGAGGAGGAAGGTTAATGAAAGTTCACAGAAGTTACAAGTAAAGGTAGACCTACCAATTAGTTAGTGTTTTACTGATAACAATTTGGTTTATGATATATTACGTGATTAAAACACATCATTCTGTTACCAAATCAGTAACAGAATGACCCCAAAATCTGTAACAGAATAATTGCAACTGAATTGGCTACCATGGGAATGCCACAGATGTCTCAAAGTATTGAGGGAGCGTGTAATTGGCATGCTGACTGCAGGACTGTCCACCAGCAGTGTTGCTGAATTTAATGTTCATTTCTCTACAGTAAACCGCCTTACACGTCGTATTAGAGAACCTCCACATCCTGCTTCACCTGCGGGATCGTCTGAGACCAGACATCCTGGACAGATGATGAAACTGTTGGTTTGCACAACCAAATCATTTCTGCACAAACTGTCAGAAACCGTCTCAGGGAAGCTCATCTGTGTGTCGTCCTCTCCAGGGTCTTGACCTGACTGCAGTATGGCGTCGTAACCGACAAACATTTTCTGTTTACATTTTTTAAAGTAGTCATTGTGCACAGAGTTGTATGGTTTGTTTAAATTTGCAATCAATGTTTTTTGTTTGACATACTTTTAAAGTGAAAAATCATAGTCTCAGTGTCATCATGTTACTGTGAATTGCCCATATCTATCGGACTAAATAGACTTTACAAACAACAGACAGATTTACTGAAATTATTATCATTATCTGATCATATTTTTTTAACACCAAAACATCAACATTAATGTTTGTGTTTTTTTGACCTGAACCCAACAACTTTTTCCTCAACCTTAACCCACCTCCCTTCAGCAACCAATCACAGCCTGTTTACTAGTTTCACCCTACCATGACTGAGCACCAAACTCCACCACCCCAACAAACACCCCCAGGGAGCACACTCAAGCACAGGGGGCTAACTGTTTCGTAACGGAGGGAAAATAAACAACAGCATCCAAACATGAGTCCCTGTGTAGCCCCAGTAGACATGCTTTATAGTAGCTCAAAGACCATGGAATCCCCAGCCAGCCAGCCGCCCCATTAGTTCCACTATGTCAGAGCATTGTGTTCTTACTTCGCTCTTATTTATAATGTAATCTCCCTACAGCCCCTTTAGACTAGGGCTCTCCGTACTTCAAGTTGGAGAGTATTGGAACCACACTGCAGGTTCAGTTGTGTAATAGATAAAGCCAACCGTGTTAACAAGAACATTTTTAACTATGAAATTGAAAGGCTGTATACTGTGTATACCCCAGATATTGGTTTTCTCTACAGACATAGCAGTGATATTAAAAGCATCTTGTGCGGTCAACACTGTGTTGCGACCTCACGTAAGGCCTATGCGGTCAAGTCATCATGTGCCAATGCCAATCGCCTACGCACCTTGGGTAGAACGCAGCGCTTGGTGGGCAGAGTATGGGCCAAAGCAGCCTGGGAGGATGCCAATGTGGCAGGCTGCAGTCATCTGGGCTGTATATTTATGGCAGTGGGCACAGCAGGGTGGGTCTGTGGATTGGGTGTGGGCTTGTTGATTAACAATGTGTTAACACTGTGGTGAAAGAGGCCATTTTAAATGTGTTTATAACTACAGTATGTGTAAGCTCTTGCATTTGATGAAGGTGCCTATGAAAATGTCTACTGTGCTGCTACTACTACTATGTAATTACTATTTAAGATATTAATAGTAAATTCAATTATAACTTGAAAGCTTATTTATTTATTTTTTATTTCACCTTTATTTAACCAGGTTGGCAAGTTGAGAACAAGTTCTCATTTACAACTGCGACCTGGCCAAGATAAAGGAAAGCAGTTCGACACGAACAACAACACAGAGTTACAGATGGAGTAAACAAACATACAGTCAATAACACGATAGAAAAATAAGTCTATATACAATGTGAGCAAATGAGGTGAGAAGGGAGGTAAAGGCAAAAAAAGGCCATGGTGGCGAAGTAAATACAATATAGCAAGTAAAACACTGGAATGGTAGATTTGCAGTGGAAGAATGTGCAAAGTAGAAATATAAATAATGGGGTGTAAAGGAGCTAAATAAATAAATACAGTAGGGGAAGAGGAAGTTGTTTGGGCTAAATTATAGATGGGCTATGTACAGGTGCATTAATATGTGAGCTGCTCTGACAGCTGGTGCTTAAAGCTAGTGAGGGAGAAAAGTGTTTCAGAGATTTTTGTAGATCGTTCCATTTATTGGCAGCAGAGAACTGGAAGGAGAGGCGGCCAAAAGAGGAATTGCTTTTGGGGGTGACTAGAGAGCTATACCTGCTGTAGCGCGTGCTACAGGTGGGTGCTGCTATGGTGACCAGCAAGCTGAGATAAGGGGGGACTTTACCTAGCAGGGTCTTGTAGATGACCTGGAGCCAGTGGGTTTGGCGGCGAGTATGAAGCGAGGGCCAGCCAACGAGAGCGTACAGGTCGCAGTGGGGGGTAGTATATGGGGCTTTGGTGACAAAACGGATGGCACTGTGATAGACTGCATCCAATTTATTGAGTAGGGTATTGGAGGCTATTTTGTAGATGACATCGCCGAAGTCGAGGATCGGAATGATGGTCAGTTTTACGAGGGTATGTTTGGCAGCATGAGTGAAGGATGCTTTGTTGCGAAATAGGAAACCAATTCTAGATTTAACTTTGGATTGGAGATGTTTGATGTGGGTCTGGAAGGAGAGTTTACAGTCTAACCAGACACCTAGGTATTTGTAGTTGTCCACATATTCTAAGTCAGAAACGTTCAGAGTAGTGATGCTGAACGGGCGGGCAAGTGCAGGCAGTGATCGGTAGAAAAGCATGCATTTAGTTTACTTGTATTTAAGAGCAGTTGGAGGCCACGGAAGGAGGTCTGGAGGGTTGTTAACAGTGTCCAAAGAAAACCGATAGATTACTTTTTGTTTCCATGACTGAGCAGATTTGTGACATCAGTTTATTGACAGCTAATTTAAGAGTTTGTTGAACAGCTAATTTCACCATTTGCGCCAACCCTGTCTCTTTAATCAAACGACAATGTTTTGGTCATTATTATTCAAGAATCTGGCACTTTGCCACACCCATGTGTTAATGTTAAAATCCTCCCACTGCTAAATGGCATATTGTTAGACCTAGCCTATATTGTCATTATCCTTTGTGATCATTATATTATACAAGCCTATCATGTTTTGCTGACGAGCACAGACTGGGGCATTCCACCTCAAAAAGCACAAGAAAAAGATTGTTCTGAATTTGTTTCTGTTAGAAACAGAAAATGTGCATTCCCACAACATTATTTTATTGAAATAAAATATGATCTCTGAGAAATGAAGCTAATTGATTGCACCCAAATTGGCCATTTGAATTAATAGGATTCCTATAATAGTCAATTAATATATAGTACCTAAAATCCGATTTGGACAAAACTTATTTCTAGGTATGGTACTGCATTGTATGCAAACACCACTTTCAGCTGCCAACTTGCGCCGATTCCAAATATTTCTTCAGCCATTCAAATCCTCCTGCAGCAGGACTATTTTCCTCCTGTACAGGGTGGCTTGAGAAGAGGTGATAATCAAGTATGGCTTATGCCGATTCTGTAAATGCTATTAAGTTTAATGTAAATCTTACACGAGGCATAACACAGCATATCCTGTAAAAGATTAGTGCTGCTCTGGAACACAGACACAAACAGTGTTGCTGCTGCTCCGTTCAGAGTCAGTCTGACCTTTTCCCTGACTCAGTGTCCTCAAGTCTGGTAGCACCACATGCCCCTGGCAGTCGACTCCCTCGCCCAAATCTTTCTCTCTCTCTTTGGCTCTGCCCTTCTCTCTCACATCCTATTGCTCAGGATCATTAAGAGATTCCGGGTATTAACAAGTGGAATGGGTTTGGGTGCATCGTACAATTGAATACTGCAGTAGATGTGTAGCCGTTGAACCTGTCAGGTTTTCTAAGGGTTTCACGGTAACAGCTGATCTTTGTACTGTTCAACATTTTTCTGACTCTAGAGACAGGAAGGGCAGGCCTCCTGTATCTGTCAAGAACAGGTTCGACCACTGTGGGCCTTACTTTTGCCGCTTTTGTGTTATCTGTACATCAGGGGAGAAGGGATTGGGATAAGCTATCTCGTGTGCTTAGCTCTGAGCTGCATTGTGTGACTGACTATTCTCTTGCTGGCTGTATTCTGGGCTGAGCAGTCATCTGTGCTGTGTTAATGCATACTCACTGTTCATCTGAGGTGGAAGGAATGGGAGCCCAGGGCTTGTCTGTCTCTGTCTGCTCTGCCAGGCTCTGGAACACAGATACAAACAGTGCTGCTGCTCCGCTCGGAGTCAGTCTGGCCTTTTCCCTGACTCAGTGTCCTCATAAGTCTGATAGCACCACATGCCCCTGGCAGTCGGCTCCCTCGCCCAAATCTTTCTCTCTCTATTTGGCTTTGTCCTTCTTTCTCACATCCTATTGCTCACCCCCACTCCCAATTTCTCTCTCATCCCCTCTCTCCCAATCTCTCTTTTGTTCTCAGTCCCATCCCCCCTCCCCCTTGTCTCGCCTTTTCATGAATCCATCTCTTCACTCCGGAAGTATCTATGATCCTCGCTCCCCTTGTCTTTTTGCGTCATCATGACACAGATGGTCGGTCGGGGCAGCAGGTTTTTTAGCAGTCAGACGTTATGGGACATCAGTGCTATATAATTTTTGTTTACATAAGATCCATATCTGCCCATTTAATGAATGAAAACCGGTATCCATTCAGGATTTAAAATGGGGATGCACAGCTTTGCAAAACGGCTGGCAATCCTCCCCATGCAGGGTCATTCTAAATCTCCTGTGATGTTTTGCAGCCAAAGAGAGCATGGCTGGCTCCGAAACATCTAAATGATTCACGATAATGGCTACATGTAGTAAGTTATGGCTGGAACAAGACACATGCTATATTTATGCTTGTTCCTCCTCAGCTATTGCATATGCAGCACTTGTGAGATCTTTTGTGTGTGTTTGTCTCCCCCTGTAGATCAGTCAAGGTAATGTCCCAGGTGTTGAGAGTGCTTCACTGGCCATGGACACAGAGGAGGGAGTGGAGGTGGTGTGGAATGAGGTGCTCTTCAATGACAGGAAGGTCTTCAAGGCACAGGAGGTACGTAAGACAGAAGCTGTGCACCCTATTCCCTGTATAGTGCACTACTTTTGACAAGGGTTCATAGGACACTATATGGGGCATAGGGTGCCAATTGGGATGCAGACAGGGTTTCGATTGTCAATGGCTATATGTTCCATTCAGAGGAGGCTGGTGGGAGGGGCTATGGGAGGACGAGCTCATTGTAATGGCTGAATCAATGGAACGGGGTCAAACATGGTTTCCATAGTTCGATGAGTTTGATACCGTTCAATTTATTTCATTCCAGCCATTACAATGAGCCTGTCCTCCCATAGCACCTCCCACCAGCCTCCTCTGGTTCCATTCTATGTACTTTCATTCTCCAGAGAAAGCTCACCAATGGAAGTAGAAGTCAATGAATTATAAGTGCATATTTTGGCGAACCATCTATTACTGTACATACAGTACCAGTCAAAAGCTTGGACATACCTACTTATTCATGTTTTTTTATTTATTTTTTAAACTATTTTCTACATTGTAGAATAATAGAGAAGACATCAAAACTATTAAATAACACGTATGGAATTATGTAGTATTAAATCAATCAAAATATATTTTATATTTGAGATTCTTCAAAGTAGCCACCCTTTGCCTTGATGACAACTTTGCACTCTCTTGGCATTCTCTCAACCAGCTTCACATGGAATGCTTTTCCAACAGTCTTGAAGGAGTTCGCACATATGCTGAGCACTTGTTGGCTGCTTTTTCTTCAGACTGTGGTCCAACTCATCCCAAACCAGCTCAATTGGGTTGAGGTTGGGGGATTGTGGAGGCCAGGTCATCTGATGCAGCACTCCATCAAATCAAATCAAAATCAAATCAAATGTATTTATATAGCCCTTCGTACATCAGCTGATATCTCAAAGTGCTGTACAGAAACCCAGCCTAAAACCCCAAACAGCAAGCAATGAAGGTGTAGAAGCACGGTGGCTAGGAAAAACTCCCTAGAAAGGCCAAAACCTAGGAAGAAACCTAGAGAGGAACCAGGCTATGTGGGGTGGCCAGTCCTCTTCTGGCTGTGCCGGGTGGAGATTATAACAGAACATGGCCAAGATGTTCAAATGTTCATAAATGACCAGCATGGTCGAATAATAACAAGGCAGAACAGTTGAAACTGGAGCAGCAGCACAGTCAGGTGGACCGGGGACAGCAAGGAGTCATCATGTCAGGTAGTCCTGGGGCACGGTCCTAGGGCTCAGGTCCTCCGAGAGAGAGAAAGAAAGAGAGAATTAGAGAGAGCATATGTGGGGTGGCCCGTCCTCTTCTGGCTGTGCCGGGTGGAGATTATAACAGAACATGGCCAAGATGTTCAAATGTTCATAAATGACCAGCATGGTCGAATAATAGTAAGGCAGAACAGTTGAAACTGGAGCAGCAGCATGGCCAGGTGGACTGGGGACAGCAAGGAGTCATCATGTCAGGTAGTCCTGGGGCCATCCTGAGACAAGGCTGAGTATAGCCCACAAAGATCTCCGCCACGGCACAGCCCAAGGGGGGCAGCAACCCAGACAGGATGACCACAACAGTGAATCAACCCACTCAGGTGACGCACCCCCTGCAGGGACAGCATGAGAGAGCCCCAGTAAGCCAGTGACTCAGCCCCTGTAATAGGGTTAGAGGCAGAGAATCCCAGTGGAAGGAGGGGAACCGGCCAGGCAGAGACAGCAAGGGCGGTTCGTTGCTCCAGAGCCTTTCCGTTCACCTTCCCACTCCTGGGCCAGACTACACTCAATCACATGACCCACTGAAGAGATGAGTCTTCAGTAAAGACTTAAAGGTTGAGACCGAGTTTGCGTCTCTGACATGGGTAGGCAGACCGTTCCATAAAAATGGAGCTCTATAGGAGAAAGCCCTGCCTCCAGCTGTTTGCTTAGAAATTCTAGGGACAATTAGGAGGCCTGCGTCTTGTGACCGTAGCGTACGTGTAGGTATGTACGGCAGGACCAAATCAGAGAGATATAGGTAGGAGCAAGCCCATGTAATGCTTTGTAGGTTAGCAGTAAAACCTTAAAATCAGCCCTTGCTTTGACACGAAGCCAGTGTAGAGAGGCTAGCACTGGAGTAATATGATCAAATTTTTTGGTTCTAGTCAGGATTCTAGCAGCCGTATTTAGCACTAACTGAAGTTTATTTAGTGCTTTATCCGGGTAGCCGGAAAGTAGAGCATTGCAGTAGTCTAGCCTAGAAGTGACAAAAGCATGGATTAATTTTTCTGCATCATTTTTGGACAGAAAGTTTCTGATTTTTGCAATATTACATAGATGGAAAAAAGCTGTCCTCGAAATGGTCTTGATATGTTCTTCAAAAGAGAGATCAGGGTCCAGAGTAACGCCGAGGTCCTTCACAGTTTTATTTGAGACGACTGTACAACCATTAAGATTCATTGTCAGATTCAACAGAAGATCTCTTTGTTTCTTGGGACCTAGAACAAGCATATCTGTTTTGTCTGAGTTTAATAGTAGGAAGTTTGCAGCCATCCACTTCCTTATGTCTGAAACACATGCTTCTAGCGAGGGCAATTTTGGGGCTTCACCATGTTTCTTTGAAATGTACAGCTGTGTGTCATCCGCATAGCAGTGAAAGTTAACATTATGTTTTCGAATAACATCCCCAAGAGGTAAAATGTATAGTGAAAACAATAGTGGTCCTAAAACGGAACCTTGAGGAACACCGAAATTTACAGTTGATTTGTCAGAGGACAAACCATTCACAGAGACAAACTGATATCTTTCCGACAGATAAGATCTAAACCAGGCCAGAACATGTCCGTGTAGACCAATTTGGGTTTCCAATCTCTCCAAAAGAATGTGGTGATCGATGGTATCAAAAGCAGCACTAAGGTCTAGGAGCACGAGGACAGATGCAGAGCCTCGGTCCGATGCCATTAAAATGTAATTTACCACCTTCACAAGTGCCGTCTCAGTGCTATGATGGGGTCTAAAACCAGACTGAAGCATTTCGTATACATTGTTTGTCTTCGGGAAAGCAGTGAGTTGCTGCGCAACAGCCTTCTGTAAAATTTTTGAGAGGAATGGAAGATTCGATATAGGCCGATAGTTTTTTATATTTTCTGGGTCAAGGTTTGGCTTTTTCAAGAGAGGCTTTATTACTGCCACTTTTAGTGAGTTTGGTACACATCCAGTGGATAGAGAGACATTTATTATGTTCAACATAGGAGGGCCAAGCACAGGAAGCAGCTCTTTCAGTAGTTTAGTTGGAATAGGGTCCAGTATGCAGCTTGAAGGTTTAGAGGCCATGATTATTTTCATCATTGTGTCAAGAGATATAGTACTAAAACACTTGAGCGTCTCTCTTAATCCTAGGTCCTGGCAGAGTTGTGCAGACTCAGGACAACTGAGGTTGTCCTGGTTTAGGTTTAAGGTTTAAAGAGGAGTCCGTAATTTGCTTTCTAATAATCATAATCTTTTCCTCAAAGAAGTTCATGAATTTATCACTGCTAAAGTGAAAGTCATCCTCTCTTGGGGAATGCTGCTTTTTAGTTAGCTTTGCGACAGTATCAAAAAGGAATTTCGACTTGTTCTTATTTTCCTCAATTAAGTTAGAAAAATAGGATGATCGAGCAGCAGTAAGGGCTCTTCGGTACTGCACGGTACCGTCTTTCCAAGCTAGTCGGAAGACTTCCAGTTTGGTGTGGCGCCATTTCCGTTCCAATTTTCTGGAAGCTTGCTTCAGAGCTCGGGTATTTTCTGTGTACCAGGGAGCTAGTTTCTTATGAGAAATGTTTTTAGTTTTTAGGGGTGCAACTGCATCTAGGGTATTGCGCAAGATTAAATTGAGATCCCCAGTTAGGTGGTTAACTGATTTTTGTCCTCTGGTGTCCTTGGGTAGGCAGAGGGAGTCTGGAAGGGCATCAAGGAATCTTTGTGTTGTCTGTGAATTTATAGCACGACTTTTGATGGTCCTTGGTTGGGGTCTGAGCAGATTATTTGTTGCAATTGCAAACGTAATAAAATGGTGGTCCGATAGTCCAGGATTATGAGGAAAAACATGAAGATCCACAACATTTATTCCATGGGACAAAACTAGGTCCAGCGTATGACTGTGACAGTGAGTGGGTCCAGAGACATGTTGGACAAAACCCACTGAGTCGATGATGGCTCCGAAAGCCTTTTGGAGTGGGTCTGTGGACTCTTCCATGTGAATATTAAAGTCACCAAAGATTAGAATATTATCTGCTATGACTACAAGGTCCGATGGGAACTCAGTGAGAAACGCTGTATATGGCCCAGGAGGCCTGTAAACAGTAGCTATAAAAAGTGATTGAGTAGGCTGCATAGATTTCATGACTAGAAGCTCAAAAGACGAACACGTCATTTTTTTTTTTGTAAATTGAAATTTGCTATCGTAAATGTTAGCAACACCTCCGCCTTTGCGGGATGCACGGGGGATATGGTCACTAGTGTAGCCAGGAGGTGAGGCCTCATTTAAAACAGTAAATTCATCAGGCTTAAGCCATGTTTCAGTCAGGCCAATCACATCAAGATTATGATCAGTGATTAGTTCATTGACTATAATTGCCTTTGAAGTAAGGGATCTAACATTAAGTAGCCCTATTTTGAGATGTGAGGTATCATGATGATCATGATAAATGTAAATGATCTCTTTCAGTAATGACTGGAATGGAGGTGGTCTTTATCCTAGTGAGATTGCTAAGGCGAACACCGCCATGTTTAGTTTTGCCCAACCTAGGTTGAGGCACAGACACGGTCTCAATGGTGATAGCTGAGCTGACTACACTGACTGTGCTAGTGGCAGACTCCACTATGCTGGCAGGCTGGCTAACAGCCTGCTGCCTGGCCTGCACCCTATTTCATTGTGGAGCTAGAGGAGTTAGAGCCCTGTCTATGTTGGTTGATAAGATGAGAGCACCCCTCCAGCTAGGATGGAGTCCGTCACTCCTCAGAAGGCCAGGCTTGGTCCTGTTTGTGGGTGAGTCCCAGAAAGAGGGCCAACTATCTACAAATTCTATATTTTGGGAGGGGCAGAAAACAGTTTTCAACCAGCGATTGAGTTGTGAGACTCTGCTGTAGAGCTCATCACTCCCCCTAACTGGGAGGGGGCCAGAGACAATTACTCGATGCCGACACATCTTTCTAGCTGATATGCACGCAGAAGCTATGTTGCGCTTGGTGATCTCTGACTGTTTCATCCTAACATCGTTGGTGCCGACGTGGATAACAATATCTCTATACTCTCTACACTCGCCAGTTTTAGCTGTAGCCAGCACCATCTTCAGATTAGCCTTAACGTCGGTTGCCCTGCCCCCTGGTAAACAGTGTATGATCGCTGGATGATTAGTTTTAAGTCTAATACTGCGGGTAATGGAGTCGCCAATGACTAGAGTTTTCAATTTGTCAGAGCTAATGGTGGGAAGCTTCGGCGTCTCAGACCCCGTAACGGGAGGAGTAGAGACCAGAGAAGACTCGGCCTCTGACTCCGACCCGCTGCTTAATGGGGAAAACCGGTTGAAAGTTTCTGTCGTCTGAATGAGCGACACTGGTTGAGCTTTCCTACAGCATTTCCTTCCAGAAACCGTGAGAAAGTTGTCCGGCTGCGGTGACTGTGCCAGGGGATTTATACTACTATCTGTACTTACTGGTGGCACAGACGCCGTTTCATCCTTTCCTACACTGAAATTACCCTTGCCTAACGATTGCGTCTGAAGCTGGGCCTGTAGCACAGCTATCCTCGCCGTAAGGCGAGTACAGCGACTACAATTAGAAGGCATCATGTTAAAGTTACTACTTAGCTTCGGCTGTTGGAGGTCCTGACGAATCGTGTCCAGATAAAGCGTCCGGAGTGAAAAAGTTGAGGAAAAAATAAATAAATATATGAACGGTAATTAAAAGGTGAAAACCGTAAAGTTGTCAGGTAGCAAAATAGGTTGGCAACAAAACGCACAGCAACTCGAAAACAAGCCTGCAAGTTGTGACCGGAAATTACGTGTTGTGTCCCTCTCCTTCTTTGTCAAATAGTCCTTACACAGCCTGGAGGTGTGTTGGGTCATTCTCCCGTTGAAAAACTAATGACAGTCCCACTTTGCACAAACCAGATGTGATGACGTATAGCTGCAGAATGCTGTGGTAGCCATGCTGGTTAAGTGTGCCTTGAATTCTAAATAAATCACAGACAGTGTCACCAGCAAAGGACCCCAACACCATCACACCTCCTCCTCCATGCTTCACGGTGGGAACCACACATGTGGAGGTCATCCATTCACCTACTCTGCGTCACAAAGACACAGTGGTTGGAATCAAAAATCTCAAATTTGGACTCATCAGACCAAAGGACAGATTTCCACTGGTCTAATGTCCATTTCTTGTGTTTCTTGGCCCAAGCAAGTCTCTTCTTATTGGTGTCCTTTAGTAGTGGTTTCTTTGCAGCAATTCGGCCATGAAGGCCTGATTCACGCTGTCTCTTCTGAACAGTTGATGTTGAAATGTGTCTGTTACTTGAACTATTAAGCATTTATTTGGGTTGCAATTTCTGAGGCTGGTAACTCTAATGAACATATCGTCTGAAGAGGAGGTAACTCTGGGTCTTTTTTTCCTGTGGCGGTCCTCATGAGAGCCAGTTTCATCATAGTGCTTGATTGTTTTTGCGACTGCCTTGTTAAAAGTTCTTGAAATTCTCCTTATTGACTGACCTTCATGTCTTAAGGTAATGATGGACTGTCATTTCTCTTTGCTTATTTGAGCTGTTCTTGTCATAATATGGACTTGGTCTTTTACCAAGTAAGGCTATCTTCTGTATACCACCCCTACCTTGTTACAACACAACTGATTGGCTCAAACACATTAAGAAGGAAAGAAATTCCACAAATGAACTTTTAACAAGGCACATCTATTAATTGAAATGCCGTCCAGGTGACTCATGAAGCTGGTTGAGAGAATGCCAAGAGTGTGCAAAGCTGTCATCAAGGCAAAGGGAGGCTACTTTGAAGAATCTCAAATATAAAATATATTTTGATTTGTTCAACACTTTTTTTGTTTACTACATGATTCCATATGTGTTATTTCATAGTTTTGATGTCTTCACTATTAATCTACAATGTAGAAAATAATACAAAATAAATAAAAACCCTTGAATGAGTAGGTGTGTCCAAACTTTTGACTGGTAGTGTATGTACTCAAACCTCTTCCCACCCCATCTGTTTTTCAGGAAAAGATAAAGGAGATGTTTGAGAACCTGATGCAGGTTGAGCACCCAAATATAGTGAAGTTCCATAAGTACTGGCTGGACATGAGAGAGAGTCAAGCTCGGGTATGTCTATCTATACTGAACAAAAACATAAACGCAACATATAAAAGTGTTGGTCCCATGTTTCATGTGCTGAAATAAAAGATCCCAGAAATATTCCATACTCACAAAAATCTTATTTCTCTCAAATGTTGTGCATAAATGTGTTTACATCCCTGTTAGTGAGGATTTCTCATTTTCCAAGATAATCCTGACCGGTGTGCTATATCAAGAAGCTGATGAAACAGCATGATCATTACACAGGTGCATCTTGTGCTGGTGTAACTGGTGTGAAATGGCTAGCTAGTTAACGGGGTGTACGCTAATAGCGTTTCAATCGGTGATGTCACTTGCTCTGAGACCTTGAAGTAGGTGTTTCCCTTGCTCTGCAAAGGCCGAAGCATTTATGGAGCAATGGATAACGATGCTTCGAGGGTGGCTGTTGTCGATGTGTGCAGAGGGTCCCTGGTTCAAGCCCGGGTAGGGGCAAGGAGAGGGACGGAAGCTATACTGTTACACTGGGGACAATAAAAGGCCACTCTAAAATGTGCAGTTTTGTCATACAACACAGTTTTGACGGAGCGTGCAATTGGCATGCTGACTGCAGGAATATCCACCAGAGCTGTTGCCAGAGAATTTAATGTTGATTTCTCTACCATAAGCCGCATCCAACGTCATTTTTAGTGAACTTGGTAGTACGTCCAACCGGCCTCACAACTGCAGACCACGTGTGACCACGCCAGCCCAGGACCTCCACATCCGGCTTCTTCATCTGCGGGATCATCTGAGGAGGGAAAGAGGGGTGCTGAGGAGCATTTCTGTCTGTAATAAAGCCCTTTTGTGGAGAAAAACTAATTCTGATTGGCTGGGCCTGGCTCCCAAGTGGGTGGGCCTATGCCCTCCCAGTCCAGCCATGGCTGCACCCCTGCCCAGTCATGTAAAATCCATAGATCAGGGCCTAATGAATTTATTTAAATTGACTGATTTCCTTCTAACTCAGTAAAATCTTTGAAATTGTTCCATGTTGCGTTTATATATTTTTTCATAATAGATCATTCTCACTCACTCTCGGGAAATGTTTCTCTCCCTTCATCTCTTGGGTTGGTCTGCAGACTGATAGTATCTCTTTCTGCTAATCTGTTGGACAGGTCATCTTTATCACAGAGTACATGTCCTCAGGAAGCCTAAAGCAGTTTCTCAAGAAAACCAAGAAAAACCACAAGACCATGAATGTCAAGGTCAGTGTCTCTCCCATAGGGGAAATACCCTCTGACATCTGTGACACTAGTCAGTTAATGACATACTTGTTGATTCCCACAGTACCATGAGTTGGGTTATGTTCAGTAGGGAGAAAACATTTGAAACGGGGAGGGAGTACCTGAACTGTCCAATAAGAACACAGATTTACATTCTCCGTTTAAAAACGTTTTTCTACCTTGTGCCCTACTGAGCACGTGCCTGATCAGACATTAGAGGATTATACTTTGGTAGTTCCATTTGTCGGTCAGCTCCGTATGGAAAAAGTGGTAAGCAAGTTAGGTCCAAATAAATAGATTTTCACCAAGTCAAATGTATTTATTATATTGGAGGTTTCGTGATGCTTTTATCTAAACCAAAGTAGATAATTTAAAGATTGTTCAATACATCAGTTGGGGTCTCTATAAGCTTCAATATGAAGTCCTAAACCTAGATTGAAAGTGCATCCATGTAGCTGTGTGGGCTAATATAGACAGAATGCTTAGAATAAGTTGAACCAATGGCCATGTGGTAAGTTGAGCCAATGGCAAGTTGAGTAAATTGAAGTGTTTTCTTCCCAGGCGTAATGCAAGGCATTGTTGCTGGGATATGAGGTAAAAACAGGGCCTGGCCTATGTTAAGTGTTTGTTAGGTGTTAAGCCTGTGTTAAAAGATGCTTACAATTAGTTAAAGGCAAAAAAGCGATCGTGGTTGTGTTGAATTGTGTTTGGGAAATAAAAATAGATGTGGTTTTTAAAAAGGTAGTGGTAAGATTAACTTACCCTGTCCTGCTGCTCAGCTTGTCCCCAAATTGGCACAAATTTACCCTGGGTATGGGGTAAGTTATGTTTTTAAAACTGTGATGTTTACATGAATTCTGATTATTTCCAGTGATACACAACATCCTGAAATATATGTAAATATCTTTGTTATAAAGAACACTATATTTCCCTTGACGGAGAGATGCTGAATGTAAAAAAATGGCTAAACTTAGCCCACTCTGCCTTACAACACAGCAATGGGGGAGTTTGTGCACTAGCGCCCTCTACTGAAGAACATTAGAATCAAGTTTGGAAAGGCCAATGAACATGATTCACTCCTTCAATTCTTCCGCTCTTCACCTTGAGCTGAGCAGAACAATACAGGCAATTCTTAAACAAACATTGGAATGTGACATTTATCAGGCTCGCTCGTCCTTCTGGACATTGTTTGTTAAAGTTTGGGAACTAGTTTTGTGAAGTTTCCTTTCAATTTGTTGTTTATTATTCTGCCTGTTTAGCCTCGCTAACTTGTTGTAATCAGGGTTGGTTAGGTTACTTTTTAAATGTAGTCCATTACATTTGCTAGTTACCTTTCCAAAATTTGAATCAGTAACGTCATTTTTGGATTACCCAAAAGCAGTAACGTAATCTGATTAGTTTCCATTACTTTTGGATTACTTTCCTCTTAAAAGTCATTAGAAGAAGACAAAAAAGGATCCATCAAACGCATTTGGTGTCATCATCATAGTGGTCTCTGACTTGTGGTTAAACTCGCTCAGATGTAACAAACTTAAACTTGCGCCTATTTTCAATGCTGAATTGAATATCATTGAGAAAACAGGTGTCAGTGTATTTTTTTCTCCCAACCATCCTTTCTGAAGATATAATCATTTCATTTTCCAACCGTATCTGTAATCTGATCACTAGTAACGTAACAGATTCAGTTTAGTTGGGAATCAGATTACATGTAACTCCCCAACCCTGGTTGTAAGTAAAATGACTGGCACGAACGAGTCGACATAGTCTGTTAAGCCGGTCACAACCTTGCCCACAGTCATGCGGTTTCACCATGTCTTTGAATGATACTCACAAGAGTTGTCTTGTATGTCTCGGCTGGGTGCATGCTCATGCTGCCCTGGATCGAACCTGCTAGCATCCTTATGCAGCCTTCACCCCTAAGGTCATGACTATGTCCTACAGGTCTCTAGCTTTTTGAACTTTTTCCCATATCTGACTCCTCTGTTTGCTTCTGAGGAGCAACGAAAGTTACATGCCCTATGGCCGGTAATGGCATTACGCAGGTATATTGAGCGGACCAGGGGTGTCAGTTTGTGCTGTCTGTTTTGGTAATCCGGCTTGTGGTAGTGGGCATTTTAAGCAGCGTCTCTCCCAATGGATTGTGGAGGCTATTGCTCTGTCATATGACAGCAAAAGGAAATCATTACCTACACCAGGGGTCTGGTGGTGTCTGGGGTGTTGTTTAAAGAGTTGCCTGTAGGAGATATTTGTGCTGTGGTGAGTTGGGCTTCACCATGCACTTTTGTGAAGTTCTATCGCTTGGATGTCACTGCCCCCAGTGTAGCCCATATCGTGCTTTCAACTGGGGCATGAGAAGGTCATTAGGCAGGGCAGATAGGCAGATTGCACAATACCCAAGTACCACAGGTTTTCCTGTCGGGTTGGAATTTCATATCCCCATGGTTGTGTTGTACCGAGTTGACCGACTGAAATGTTCCATTATGACTATAACTACTGTTCCCTGAAGGAGGGAAACAAGGTACAACACCTGTTCGGACCCATGCTGCCTACCTAGTTCAGTGAAGTGGGGTACTGAATTGAAAGGATAAATCCTTGTCAGGCGCGATTCCAATGTTATTCAGTAGAGGGTGCTAGCGAGCCAACTCCCCATAGCTGTGTTGTACCTCGTTTCCCTCCTTCAGGGAACAGTAGTTGCAGTCATAACTGTAAGTTTACTGTTCCCGCATACTTAAACCATATTGTACTTTTTAAGTGTCTGCTGTTCACTTTGTCATTCCAGGCTTGGAAGAGATGGTGTACCCAAATTCTCTCTGCCCTCAGGTAAGACCAATAACTTTCTCTTTCTCTCATCCCCACGATTTATATCCAATGGCAGTCTGAACTATTAATCCAGGACTGGGGTCTTTAACTCTTGTTCCAGTCCAGCACTAACAATACCAGATTTTACAGATCATGTTCCAGCAGCTCTCCAGGGCCAAAGTGTTTAGTTAAGTGAATGGATCTTCAATTGCCATCTTATTAGTTAAGTGAATGGATCTTCAATTGCCATCTTATTTACCCCCAGTTACCTGCACTCCTGTGAGCCGCCCATCATCCATGGCAACCTGACCTGTGACACCATCTTCATCCAACACAACGGCCTCATCAAGATTGGCTCAGGTTTTACACCGCAGACTTTCTACCTAACCCTAACCTAGCTATAACCTGAACCTAACCCTGTGGTAACATGCATTAGGAACAGTTCAATTGTGACTTGAGAGCTTCATCTGAATAAATGGTAGCAGTAACAGTTAGCATTGCATGCTAGCAAACCCCTATACTGTGCATTGTGTGTACTACAATTGCCCAAATATGTATTATCATTGTTCTTCTATCTATGCATCTGAAGTTAATACTGGATACCCTGCTCTTTCCTATCCACAGTATGGCACCGGTTGTTTGTCAATGGTAAGAACCATATAAGTGTGCCGCACATCTAATTCTCTGAACGTCACAATATTATGTGTGGTCTGGATTAGATTTTTCTAGCTGTCTGTCTTGTCCTCTCAGTGTTTCCGGAGGCTGGTGTTCATGGTAAAGTCCGTGCACATCGAGACGAGCAGAGGAACCTGCACTTCTTCTCTCCTGAATACGGCTGTGAGTGTTTTACTGAGCATTCCTCGATTCTGATACAGTATATGTACTGTATGTCTGGTCTTCATGCTTTTATTAGTTGCCAGTTTCACTCCGGAGTTTCCCACGACGCTGTGACTAGGCAGTTAATATCATACATGTCATTTTAGAATAAATGTTCTCTCTCTCTGTGTCTAGCGGCTGAGGATGACTATGCCATTGACATCTTCTCCTTCGGGATTTGTGCTCTAGAGGTGAGCACCCAGCTGCAATAGTTGATACATGTATTATAAACCTTACTCTCCGTCCTTTTACGGATGATAAGAAAATTATTTAATTCTGATCAATGAATTTAGTATTTTAGGACAGTGAAGCACTGCTAGCAAATCTGAGCTTTGTGTCTATAAAACAATTGTATTGTTAAGTTATTGAAATGTGTAGGCCTGTTGACAATCCTTGCCACAGAAAAGATTACCATCAGGAAATGGAGAGTTTGCTCTTCATTTTTTTTTAAATAGCTCTCTTAAAGTTGTTCATATGTAGGCTTACACAGGAAAAAGGGTACATTACAGTGGTAAGGTAACAGGGCCTATAGCATTGTGAATTCCACTACAGTAGTGGCTTCTGATACTGAAGTGCCTGCCATGAACAGGCACACAAACATAACACAAATCTTGCAACAGACCTGCTTTACAGCGCATGTTTCAAAACAATATTTTGGGTAATGTATTTCCTTTGGAATTTACCTTGGGTTGAGGTTTGTTTGAATGACAAATAAGTATTTGAATGTTCGAGCTCTGGAAAATGCCACATGAGAGAAGACTGGGGCAGGAAGGTATGAGAGAAGACTGGGGCAGGAAGGTATATGCAGACTTGGTCACATTTTTGTCCTTACACAATTATTAATTGTCATTGAGTATGACCGACGCAGTGGAAACAGAATCCTCTCAAGGGTGAATGGAAAATCTTTAAAAAAAGAAATATTATAAATATTAGTATTATATAATTAATGACAATGGTTATGAAAATTAACAGAAGCCATTCAAAGCATATTCTGTCCATTAAAATCACATCAAATTGATCAGAAATACAGTGTAGACATTGTTAATGTTGTAAATGACTATGGTAACTGGAAACGGCTGGAATATCTACATAGGCGTACAGAGGTCCATTATCAGCAACCATCACTCCTGTGTTCTAATGGCACGTTGTGTTAGCTAATCCAAGTTTATAATTTTAAAAGGCTAATTGATCATTAGAAACCCCTTTTGTAATTGTTAGCACAGCTGAAAGCTGTTGTTCTGATTAAAGAAGCAATACAACTGTCCTTTAGACTAGTTGAGTATCTGGAGCATCAGCATTTGTGGGTTCAATTACAGGCTCAAAATGGCCAGAAACAAATAACTTTCTTCTGAAACTCGTCAGTCTATTCTTGTTCTGAGAAATGAAGGCTATTCCATGCGAGAAATTGCTAAGAATCTGAAGATCTCTTACAATGCCGTGTGCTACTCCCTTCACAGAACAGCGCGAAATGACTAACTAGAATAGAAAGAGGAGTGGGAGGCCCCAGGTGCACAACTGAGCAAGAGGACAAGTACATTAGAGTGTCTAGTTTGAGAAACGGACGCCTCACAAGTTCTCAACTGGCAGCTTCATTAAATAGTACCCGCAAAACACCAATCTCAACGTCAACAGTGAAGAGGCGACTCCGGGATGCTGAGTTCCTCTGTCCAGTGTCTGTGTTCTTTTGCCCATCTTAATCTTTTATTTTTATTGGCCAGTCTGAGATATAACTTTTTCTTTGCAACTCAATGTCTACACTGTAATTCTGATCAATATGATTATTATTTTAATGGGCAAAAAATTAGCTTTTCTTTCAAAAACAAGGTCATTTCTAAGTGACACAACTTTTGAACGGTAGTGTATGTAGGCTAAATGTAGCCAAATTCTTTCGGGTAAATGTCATGATCTGTGATCAATTTAGAATAGGTTAGTTTAATAGCCTACTGTTGCATGATTATTGTTATACACACTGAGCGGCTGGACCCATGCTTTTACAGGCTTTGCCTTGGGAGCAAAATGGCGTCATAATGGCATTGCCATAACGCCATTTTTACTTTTTAAATGTAAATCTTTGTCAAACCCAATAAAGCTTGATATAAATAGTCACCCGGGGCTTTATTTAATGGTCATTTGGAATGTCAAGTCAATGAGCATTTTGGGTAAATAATACAAAACATTGTGGAATATTAAGTCGCCAGTACCATGTAACAGGATGATGCGCTTCTTTTAAGAACATCTGTGCAAAATTGTAGGAGTAGACCCTGCTTAGTGTATTATAATACAGATGTGTTGCATTGTCTTCTTTGTAGACCTTCAAGTTGTGTTCATAAGCACAGTGCACACGTGTCCTCTCTCTGCCTAATATTTCAGACCCTGTGTATAACAGAACACAACACACAGACCATACATATACACTCTTGTCCCTCAGTGGTGTGTATTCATGAATGCCAAGGGAAGCCAGTTTGGATTTGGTTTCAGACCAATCACATCACATTAGAAGTTGTCATTATCCTCCGGTAGCTAGCTAGCTAAAATTGTCCCTTTCCTAAATTAGTCATGGATGAGATAGGGATTTGGACTTGGTGGTATTACTTAGTTCTCCATACTGGCCAATGATTATAATGGTGATTCTGATCAAACCATAAATTCATACATTGTGCCCCTGGCCTGAGAGGATGTAAGTTCAACATGTAGCTAGATGTAGAAATGTTAGGCTAATGCTAACTAGCTGGCCTGGTGCATCATTGCGCATGAAAGGGAAGTTAGGCTAGCGAGCAAGCATTTTAGCCAGGTAGCCTAGGACAACAAAAACTAAAAGCTTGTATCACAGAGTCATAGACTGTTTAGGCAACATGAAAGAGGAGGATGGTATTTGCATTTCTGTGCAAGTAGAGTCTCACACACACATAAATCATTACCATGGATAGCCACATCATGTAGCTTATGTTGATTGGACTAAATTGATTTTGGTATCTTTTAGTTGTCACTGTATTAAACTAGGTGATGAGATGATGTTGAAATAGTGCTGGAATAGTGGGAGCAGCGCCTGTTTTCTTTGCAACTTGGTAACTCGCCTTGGTTATAAAGCAATGGTTGTTTAGTAGTCCGAAAATGTCGGAAGATTTAACTTGCTTGACCTTGCTGTATGTCTGTTACATGCAATATATTTTTACGCATTCACCGGACAGATGTTGCTCTTTGGTTTTGTAATGAAACAAAGGTGTGGTGGAATTTATTCTGCCATTGTGTCTTCTTATTGTCTCGGCCTTAGACCTATATATCACAGTGTCAAGACATATGAACTAGCAGGTTATAGAGCAAACAACGCAATTACAGTTGAAGTCGGAAGTTTACATACACTTATGGTGGAGTCATTAAAACTAGTTTTTCGACCACTCCACAAATTTCTTATTAACACACTATAGTTTTGGCAAGTCGGTTAGGACATCTACTTTGTGCATGACACAAGTCATTTTTCCAACAATTGTTACAGTTGTATCACAATTCCAGTGGGTCAGAAGTATACATACACTAAGTTGACTGTGCCTTGAAAAACAGCTTGAAAAATTCCAGAAAATGATGTCATGGCTTTAGAAGCTTCTGATAGGCTAATTGACATAATTTGAGTCAATTGGAGGTGTACCTGTGGATGTATTTCAAGGCCTACCTTCAAACTCATTGCCTTTTTGCTTGACATCTTGGGAAAATCAAAAGAAATCAGCCAAGACCCCAGAAAAAATAATTGCAGACCTCCACAAGTCGGGTTCATCATTGGGAGCAACGCCTGAAGGTACCACGTTCATCTGTACAAACAATGATGACCATTGTTATGTTTGGAGGGAAAATGCTTGCAAGCCGAAGAACACCATCCCAACCGCGAAGGGGTGGCAGCAGGGGTGGCAGCATCATGTTGTGGGGGTGCTTTGCTGCAGGAGAGACTGGTGCACTTCACAAAATAGATGGCATCATGAGAAAGTAAAATTATGTGGATATATTGAAGCAGATCAGTCAGGAAGTTAAAGCTTGGTCGCAAATGTGTCTTCCAAGTGGACAATGACCCCAAGCATACTTCCAAAGTTGTGGCAAAATGGCTTAAGGACAACGTACTCATGGTATTGGTTGGCCATCACAAAGACCTGACCATAATCTTATAGAAAATGTTAGGGCAGAACTGAAAAAGTGTGTGCGAGCAAGGAGGCCTATGAACCTGGCTCTGTTACACCAGCTCTGTCAGGAAGAAAGGGCCAAAATTCACCTAACTTATTGTGGGAAACTTGTGGTCGGCTACCTAAACCGTTTGACCCAAGTTCAACAATTTATAGGCAATGCTACACTCAATTAGTATTTAATATGTAAACTTCTGACCAACTGGGAATATGATGAAAGAAATAAAAGCTGAAAGAAATAATTCTCGCTACTATTATTATGACATTTCACATTCTTAATATAAAGTGGTAATCCTAACTGACGTAAAACAGGGAATTTTTACTATGATTAAATGTCAGGAATTGTGAAAAACTGAGTTTAAATGTATTTGGCTTAGGTGTATGTAAACCTCCGACTTCAACTGTATCACAACACATAGGGGGAAAAAAGCCATATTACAACCTGCCTTGGCTTCCCTGGGGATTTTCCCCTTGCACCGCTTCTGATGTCCATTCTTAACATAATCTCCTTTATTTATAGATGGCTGTCCTGGAAATCCAGGCTAATGGGGATACTGTTGTGTCCAAGGAGGCTATCACCAACGCAGGCCAGTCTTTGGAGGATCCCCTCATGAGAGTGAGTTTCACTCATGTTTCCTTTCATGGCCCAAATATAGCCTAGCAACAGTGGGCAAAAACACATGACCACATTCATCTTTCTCTGATTAAAACAAACTTATTTAACTAGGCAAGTTAGTTAAGAACAAATTCTTATTTTACAATGACAACCTACCGGGGAACAGTGGGTTAACTGCCTTGTTCAGGGGCAGAACGGCAGATTTTTACCTCGTCAACTCGGGGATTCGATCCAGCAACCTTTCAGTTACTGGCCCAATTCTCTAACCACTAGGCTACCTGCCGCTGTCAATAGGGACAGGAGTTTTACTTGACTACGTGACCTGACCAGGAAACCAGACAGAGTTTTGACATACTTTACATTTATCGAACCCTAACCACGACATAGCTTTAACTTGGCTCCACTCCCTCTTAAAGGAGTTCACCCAGTCATGTGTCCGTCATGAAGCCAAGCAGCGGCCCACAGCTCACGACCTGCTATTCCACCGCGTGCTGTTTGAGGTCCACTCCCTCAAGCTTCTGGCTGCCCACTGCCTCATCAGCAACCAGTGTGAGTGTTTCCTCAGTCCTCACCTCTGGAGCCCCAAAGCACACCGCATGCAATATGTGGAATTGCCAGTTGAGTGATTCCACACTAAACCCTGACAAAGAAATACCATGATTTTGGGGTTGTTCATGACATTTCATCCATAGAATTGGAGGAAGGACTTGATATTTGTATCGAAAAGCATAATTGGGCGCTTTTTCATGTGTTTTGTGTCTGTCTCCGACAAAGAAAGTTTGACTTCCACCCAAAGTTACTTAGTTTCTTTTTTAGGTTTAAGGAAGTGTGTAGGTCCCAATCTATATCACACAGCTATGAAAGTTCTATATTTAGAACCGCCTGCTCGATATGGGACTGTCAAATTTGGCATATTTATTACATTTTGGCCTTACACAGGCCTCCTTTGAGACGGCGTAATGTTTAATTTGTAAGTGCTACAAACCAAAATTGGTGTCAGATGAAGCTTTACTGTTTGTTCGATAATATGAGTAGTATTTTGATTTCAATCATTTTCCTATATTAATTTGCGAATATCGAAAAATATGAATATTGAAAAAACAAATGTTTTTATTTAATAATTGTTAACTATATTGTTGAACATAATATGCTCTACGGGCATATCAAAGTTCCAGGGTGGAACCTCTGCTAGTTTTAAAGTTATGACCCATTTTATACATGAAATTGGCATAGGTAATGTAACCAATCACAACCCTCCTTTTACTTGTATCATTGCACATCCTGCAAATCACCAGTAGGGGGCGACCATTTTGAATCCATTTTCATATTCACTCTGTTGGTAATGCTTACAAGTTGGATCATAACTGTAAAAGTAGCAGAGATCCCACTCTGGAACTTTATTATCCATGCATAATCACTTTACCTCTACCTACATGTACACATTACCTCAATTACCTCGACTAACCTGTGCCCCCGCACATTGACTCTGTACCGGTACCCCCTGTATATAGCCTCGCTACTGTTATTTTATTGTTGCTCCTTAAATATGTGTATATTTTTTGTTTTCTAAATGTTTTACTTAAGTTTATTTTAGTAAATACTTTAACACTTTTTCCCCCCTTAAAACTACATTGTTGGTTAAGGTCTTTAAGCAAGCATTTCACTGTAAGGTTTACACCTGTTGTATTCGGCACATGTGACAAATAAAATTTGATTTGATATGCCTGTAGAGTATATTATATTCAACAATATAGTGAAAAATGATGATCAAAAATGGTATTTTTTCAATATTCATAAATTAATGAAAGAAAACAATTATCATAATCAAAATACTACTCACATTACAGCGAAAGTGGTAAAGCTTCATATTACACCAAATTCTGCTATGTAGCACTTACAAATTAAACATTATGGAGTCTTAAAGAAGGCCTGGGTAAGGCCAAAATGTCAGAAATATGCCAATTTTTTAAAAATGATTTCTCAATTATGGTTTTAGATACAATTGTCAAATATATGTCAACATTTCTTCCTCCACAGGACCGTTCTTTGGATTAAATGTTGTGAAAATCCATCAAATCATGGTCTTTTTTTGGTCTGGGTTTCATGAGGAATCACTTTTTTGGCCGGGGGAACCAGTCTGTTTGGTATGACAAGGAGTGGCATGATGACACAAACAGAGTGGTATCCAGGCTAGCCATTTCTGTGGGAGAGAGAAAATGTTTCCATATTTGTCACGTGACAGCTGAAAAATTATGTAGATTTTGTGGGATGTATCTTTTGTTACAATGGAAGTGGAAACATTTTTCTATTTCATTTGCTAATAGACACCCTGGTGTGGAATCCATGTAAAGCTCCCTTTCCCTTCTCTACCCAGACCTGCTCCCAGAGAACTGTGTGGAGGAGAAGACCAAGTCCTTTGATCCCAACGGTCTCATGGCGGAGATCAAACATGGCGACCGGCCTGGTGTGCAGCTCAAGTACTCCCATGTGTCCCCTTTGGAGCTGGACAAGTTCCTGGAGGACGTCAAGTAAGGGCTAATTCCACTCACCCATTGGGCTCAGGTCAAAAGTAGAACACTATATGGAGAATAAGGTGCAATTTAGGACAAAACCTGAGAGGACTGCCTTGTTCATTGTGAAGTTTTCATTGTAAAGGGTATTATATACACACCTGTGGCTCCTGACTTCATTCTGAATCCCCCTCCTCAGGAATGGGATATACCCCCTCATGAACTTTGCGTTATCGCGGCCCCACCCCGTCCCCCGTGCCCTCTCCCTGTCCCATGAACAGGTGGAGTCGGTAAAGACCCCTACCCCTGAGCCCCAAGAGACAGAGAGCAGAAAGGTGAGGTCTGTGTGTGTATGTCTGTATTTCATTCTATTTGTTTATGTCTGTGTGAGAGAGACAGTGTTGCAAGTTAAAGTACGCTTATCACTCTAATGCAATGTCGGTCTGATGGTGTGCTGCAGGTGATTCAGATGCACTGTAACTTGGAGTCAAATGAAGAAGGGACCAAAACTCATGTGAGTTTGATTACAATCTTCTTTTAAGTAATGGCGTCCATCTCACGGCGGTCTTTTGCAGTTACCATAACTGACATGACAACCCCCCACACTTATTTTTTCTGTCCTTGGATCCCCACAACTATTTGCATTTGAGGGATAAGCATATTCTGGGTTAATGAAATGTATTCCTCTCTCCTCTCCTTAGCTCTCTCTGTTTCTTAAGATGGATGACAAGCTCCATCGACAACTCAGCTGTGACATCCTTCCAAGTGAGTTCTAATGGACTCTTTATCTGTTAATACAGTTAATTTATTGCCACTCTTGATAAAGATTAGCAAAAAGTAAATACAAATACTGAGCTCCATTGTACGCTCAAAAACATGTGACAATTATAACGGCACTGAGCCTTTTCCTCAAATGTTTTATGAGATTGGAGAACACATTGGGTGGGATCTTAAACCAATCCTCCATACAGAATCTTTGCAGACCCTTGATATAATTAATCTGTGCTTATGGACTGCCCTCTTCAATTCAAACCACAGATTTTCAATGGGGTTCCAGTCTGGAGACTGAGATGGCCATTGCAAAATGTGGATTTTGTGGTCAATGAACCACTTCTTTGTGGATTTTGATGTGTGCTTGGGGTTATTGTCTTGCTGGAAGATCCATTTGAGGCAATCGGGTTTTGGGCTACATTGTCCTGGTAATGGGTAAACTTCATAATGCCGTTGTCCTTAACGGCATTATGCCATTGACCACAGGGCCCCAGGACCAGTGGAAGCAAAATAGCCCCATAACATCAAATATCCACCACCATATTTTAACAGTAGGTATGGGGTTATTTTCTGCATAGGCATCCTTATTTTGGACACCAAACCCACCACTGGTGTGCTTGAACAAATAGCTCAATTTTCATGTCATCTGACCAGAGCACCGTTGCCAATACCATTTAGTAAACTCCAGGCGTTTACATTTGTTGGATGACATGAAAATAGAGCTCTTTGGCCATGCACACCAATAGTGTTTATTGCATACTGTTGTATGAGGCTCAACCATTTTGAATGAATCTTTCAGATGACAGCTCCAAAGACCTTGCCAATGAACTTGTTCACTACGCTTTCATAAGTGAGGTAGGTATTATTTTTGCGTAATGTTATTGCAAATGGCCTTAATCATTATAATCGATATCCTGTAATGATCTGACCGCTAACCCTGTGTAACCCCATGCAGGAGGACTGTGAGAAGCTGGCAGGGTTCCTTGAGGATGCGCTCACCAGACACAAGGGCAAAGCCTCTGGAACCACACAGTGAGAAGGGTCCGTTATGAAAATTGGCTCAGAGAGGGGCCTCATGCATTGACCACTCAAACAGAAAGAGAAAGGGGCCAGAAGGCAGGATCCCTCAGCCAGGATCAGAGGGGTCAGGTCCAGTGATGGTTTGAGGGATTGGGACTGGGGCTGATGATTGGTGGGATCATCCCATAGAGGGCTAGGATAGGCCAGGATTGAGAGGGACAGGAAGCATCTCTGGTTGGAAGACCCATAGACATCATGGCTACAGTGCATTCGGAACGTTTTTTTTAACGTTACAGCCTTATTCTAAAATTGATTTAAAAAAAAAACTAAAACCTACACACAATACCCCATAATAACAAAGTGAAAACAGGTTTAAAGAAATATTAGCATTAAAAATATTTATTTGTATTAAAAATAAAAAACAAAAAAGTATTCAGACCCTTTGAGATGAGACTCGAAATGGAGCTCAGGTGCATCAGGTGCATCCTGTTTCCATTGATCATCCTTGAGATTTTTCTACAACTTGATTAGAGTCCACCTGTGGTAAATTCAATTGTTTGGACATGATTTGTAAAGGCACATACCTGTTTATATAAGATCCCACAGTTGACAGTGCATGTCAGAGCAAAAACCAAACCATGAGGTCGAAGGAATTGTCTGTAGAGCTTTGAGACAGGATTGTGTCAGATCTGGGGAAGGATACTAAAATAAATTCTGCAGCATTGAAGGTCCCCAAGAACACAGTGGCCTCCATCATTCTTAAATGGAAGAAGTTTTGTACCACCAAGACTCTTCCTAAAACTGGCTACCCGGCCAAATTGTTCAATCGGGGGAGAAGGCCCTTAGTCAGGGAAGTCACCAAGAACCCGATGGTCACTTTGACAGAGCTCCAGAGTTCCTCTGGAGAACCTTCAGGATCGAGGTAAAGATGAACGGAGCAAAGTACAGAGATCCTTGATGAAAACCTGCTCCAGAGCACTCAGGACCTCAGACTGGGGTTACGGTTCACCTTCTAACAGGACAACAACCCTAAGCACATAGCCAAGACAACGCAGGAGTGGCTTCGGTCAAGTCTCTGAATGTCCTTGAGTGGCCCAGCCATAGCCCGGACTTGAACCCAATCGAACATCTCTGGAGAGACCTGAAAGTAGCTGTGCATCGACGCTCCCCATCCAATCTGACAGAGCTTGAGAGAATTTGCAGGGAAGAATGGGTGAAACTCCCCAAATACAGGTGTGCCAAGCTTGTAGCGTCATACCCAAAATACTCGAGGCTGTAATCGCTGCCAAAGGTGCTTCAGCAAAGTACTTAGTAAAGGGTCTGAATACTTATGTAAATGTTATATTTCAGTTTTTTTCCCCCATACATTTGCAAAAGATTCAAAAAACCTATTTTTACTTTGTCATTATGGGGTACTGTGTGTAGGTTGAGGGGGAGAAACTAATACATTTTATAATAAGGCTGTAACGTAAATAAAATGTGGGGGAAAATCAAGGGGTCTGAATACTCCCCAAATGCACTGTATGTTCAGCTATCCCACAATGCAGTGGAAGATTGATAATTACCCCTGCCTAAAAGGGATGTAATGCCTTAAAATGTCTTCATGACTTTGTTCCTCCATAATGTCACTACTGTTACTGTACTGCCAGTAGAGATATTTCCAATGATGGATGGACATAGTTAATTCGATACAAACAAATAAAACAGCTGTTTTCATGTTAATTTACAATACTTTAATTAATAGTTTATAACTCCAGAAATGTTCATTGTTTTTAGAAAATAATCTTAAAAAATAAGATTTTTTAAATTAAATGACTCCCTAGTTTTATAAGCCCCGGAAATACCTCCTGTAGAAATGTCTAGTGAGAGTAACTTTGATGACAAAGATGAGAACCGTCCAACATGCACTGGTAATGCTAAACATGCTAACACTTATTTATGTTTGCTTAGTTCTATGAACAGCATTGGCGTTGCACAGACCTCTTTTTCTGTTTAAGTTTTAATGGTGTATAATGGTCTTCAAACAAACTCGCAGTGCATTATACCAATCGTTTACTAGCCTGAATGACTCTCCATGCATTAGTAGTAATGAGCAATGAGATGATGCCTCTCTTTTAGTCTGTAGTGCTCTTAAGGGTTTTTCCTGTGAAAGTGTTCTGTAAGCCAAAGACTTGCAAAGTGCCTGTGATGGCAACCTACCGTGTACAAAACCCATAACACATTACACAGCAACATAAAGCGACTTCAGAATAAGATGGAAAAACTCCTCCAGACAGTCAACAATTCAGGCTATTGTGTTGATGTCAACAGAATGATATACTTTTATTTTCCTTTATTCTGAAAACCAGATTGTGAATGTGAAGAGGGGCCACAGCAGACATGTTTAAATACATTCTAGAAAAGGAATGGATTGCAGCTAAACACATAGAATGTGTACTTAATATAGTGAATATACTCCACTCCAATTGAGACATTTTAGAACAAGAATATAAATGGAGGGTTTTCATAAATAGTTCAGAAGAAATAAAGCCCATAATACAATTATTTGGGAGCAATCAGTTGCTGTTTTATTGAACGATACAGATATTGTATCTTAATTTGATCATTCTGTTGTCGCTGAGAATCTTCCTGCACCGCAGGAAATTCAAATGAGACTTGTGATTTACAAACATTCACTGAAAACCCGCAGTTATCTTTTTCTCTCGTTCGCTCAAATGCCAAAGCACCAGATTGAATGTCACAGTAGTACATGTATTCTAATGTACATCAACAACCGTAATTTTCAATAGCTTAATAACACAAGATGGATATTGGTCTCCACTACGACATACAAGTGTATTCGAAATGTAGCCATAGGCTACACCTAAACTATAGCCTATCAAAACTAATTTCATATTTCAAAAAATAAATACAAATTTGCTTAATGAAATCCTGCTGCAGGATTATTGTACTCCTTTGACAAAACTGGTCAAATTAAGATAACTACAGTACATAACACAAGAAAGCGTTATATGCTTATGTACAGTAGGTTGAAGCTGAATTCTGCGTTAATAAATGTGCTATTTAGCCTTTATGTCCACTGATCCCTAATCTCGGTTAACCCAGTAGACTCCACAAGAGATGAACAGATCCCCAATGCCTTTTAAAGAAAGCAAGAGTCAAGTAATAAGGGATTTTGGTCTAAGTGGATTTGGTAAATTATGGATGGCTTTAAGAAGTTGTATGTGTTTTTAGGGAGGAGAAAAAAAAACTTTTCTTAATCAATCTTGAACAATATATGTTCTTCAGTGTCTGCATCTGTTAATAATATTACATTTGTTTCTTATGCTATCTGTAAAGCTGTGGCCCCATTACAATTGCAGACCTGTATAATTTGCTCATTTCTCTTAAAATGTCCAGCCTTTTATCAGCTAGTCTCGAGGGAAACATTTCTGTGAGAAGAGTTATCGGTAGAATATTGTGTAGATAAATGTGTTTACCTTGAACAGAAGTGTGAATGCTTAGAGTGGTGCTACTGTCGCTCTTATCTGGTCTCATAATCTGCAATGCATGTATTAATAATAGCTGAAACTGTTCAGGCTTTGCTTTTCCAAGATTGCCTTAGTCATTGACTGACTCCAGGGGGGGACCTGCTCGAGACAAATGTATGCCCATTCATCCATCCGTCTTTTTCTGTAGTGATCATATTATTATTATTATTATATATTATTATTATATTATTATTATTATTATGATCACTTTCTCCTCAGTCTGGATTCTGTTGAATTTATGTTGGCTCTGTATAGTACTGGACGTGTTCTACTTATCCTTCTGTAAATTATTGTACTTCAATGAATGACAATAAAAAAATGTTTTGTCACACCATGGTGAGACTGTTTGAAGATTATTATTAGTCTTGGGGTCCTGACAAACATTTCAACTTTAAGACACAGATAAGAACCCCCCCAGTTCGAGGGGCCTGACAGCAGACAGACAGTGACCAGGGGGAGGTCACACAAGTGAAATAAGTTTTTTTGAAAGGGTCAATCTGTGATTGCTACGTCCATTTTTTTCTTTGAGAATATGACTTGCCTCATCAAATCAAAGTTTATTAGTCACGTGCACCGATTACAACAGGTGTAGAAATGCTTATTTACAGGCTCTAACCAACAGTGCAAAAAAGGTATTAGGTGAACAATAGGTGGGGGGCAGTGCCCCTATGACAATTATGGACCCCCTAAATGTGGAGTATGAAATCATTTTTACATAACTAATTTTTACTATGGATTTTTTAAATTTCTACATCCGTTATTAGACAGTGGCAACGATGATGATTATGAACATGGTATTTTGCCTGCTAATGTCTGCAATGCAGTGAAGAAAACGATGACAACAATAACATCTAATGTAACTGGCCCCAGCTCGGCCCACATTTACCAAAACGGGCGGTGTAGGGACTTATTGTTTGAATATGCACATTGCCCCTTTAACCTTTCCTGACTATGACAAACACATCTATGAATGTAAACCAATTGTATGGCTACATCAGCACTACAGTGTACTTTCAAGCACATGTCTACTTTAGTCAAATGGGCAAAATAACGACCAAATCAAACCTAGCAACCCTGAACTGTGCCTGAACTGACCTGAAATCAAGCTCTCGCGACGTTCTTTCGCCGGTCTCGGGTTTAGTGTTTGTCCTGCAAGTCTCGCGGTACTCGCAAACTGGTGGAGGGCCTATTCAAGTAGGTGTGCTTCATGGCGGTGACGGAGATTGCGGTAAATAACTTGCTAAATAAGTTAAATATGAACTCAGTTATTGTTGTCCCCGTCCTGTTTCTCAAATTGTTGTGAATCTACATATCTTGTAGCAATTATTGGTTTATTCCCGTGAACCACGTTTAATTCACAAAACCTGAATTTAGGCATGCGGCCTTTATCAACTACTAGCAAGCTAAGTTAGCTAACTACTGCGACAATTGGCTCTAGACTAATGCTTTCTAGCTAAAATAAATAAAGCAATTGCTAGCTCAATGGTAAAGATGTTAGTATGTTAGACTGCCTTGTTGGAATTACAATGCATGATTGAAAATAGTGATATGCTAGGTAGCTATGTTAAAGAAGACGCAACGACCAAGTTAGGTAGTTACGTTAGCTCGCCTCAACTATCCTAACGTTACTTACGATTGAGCTCCACCCACTCAAGTGTAGCAACTTAGCTATTCATTTAGCTAACAAGCAAGCGTATCACTTGCTTACGCTTCGCATTTTCTAGTAACTAGGGGTGTAACGATTCACCGAACCCACGGTTGGGTACGTACTATTGCGTTTTTGTTATCACGTTTCGGTACAGCGGGAAAATTAAATGCCATCCACAATGTTCCTGCCATTGTCTGTTGTGACAGGGTTGTTATGTGGGCCTCAGGTTTCCACTCTGATGCTGCGTTTGTAACTGTGGGAGGTGGGAATTTAACGTTACCAGTTGGATGCATTCATGTGATTTGAAATCGAGAATTGTCCATTGGCAAATGGTCAATTTGCCACCATAAACTAAAAGTACAACTTTCAAGATTGTAACCAATTTATAGAGTTCAAAAACCACATTGATAAATTGTTTTTTATAAATAATATTGCGTTGCATTTAATTACAGAAAATGCGGTTAGAGGCCATTTCGTTAGTAGGTGACAGAGGTCACCATGTGGGAGGTGGGTGCTCAGGATGATAGACACGTTTCCCAATAGGAATTAGTTGGAGGTCCATTCAAGTGGATTTTTCCCAATTGTATGTGGTAAATTCCCACTTCCATCTTCGAGAACGCACCATGACTGCTCCCTTCAGTGCCAGATGCGTGACGCATAAACAGCTTGTGTCTGTAGCAAGGTACATCTACCACTCTGGGTTGATGGGTAAAAGGGGTATCTGTAGCAAGGTACATCTACCACTCTGGGTTGATGGGTAAAGGGGTATCTGTAGCAAGGTACATCTACCACTCTGGGTTGATGGGTAAAGGGGTGTCTATACTCTGGGGTAATGCGATGGGAAAGGGGCTATCAATGTTTAGTATGCGGCAGGGCTTGATATGAACTTTTTTAGCCTTTTGTTCTTGGGACAAGACAGATTTTTTTACTTGTCCGAAAGCTTAAGCCACTTGTTCCAACAACAAAAAAGGACCATAACACCATCAGCCAAAGGGGTGACTGAAAATTGGTGAAGTGCAAATGAGAGGTCTGAAATAATTTTCGGGGCTTTTCCATACATAGATGATGTTATCGCCCCCCCCAAGCGGCCATGTAATGGCCCGCTACGCATTTGGCTGGCGTGCTACGACGAGGGACGAGAGGCATTATGATATTGGCAAAATATATTTAGCGGAGCCAAACATTTTCAAATAGCCTATTCCACTCTGGTGGAGTTGTGGCACGAAAGAGATGCCTAGGCTACTGTACATATCTGGCTCTGTGTGTAACGGCGCGAGTGAACACCGTCACAGAGCCTTCCTGGCTGTGCGTCTTGTGATGGGTTGAAAATCATAATGGGCTGTAGCGCGACTGCTGTCCTCAGAACTGGATAATTATAAACTGATTTGCATTTTTTCACCATCCTCCTCTCTTATTCGCCTAGGCTACTATATGCATTGTAGGTAGGTTGCACATTGCTAGAATAATATGGTATTAGGCCTAGGCCAACTACGCAGTTCATTCATAAGCTTTCCTCAGCTGTAGTCTAAGTTCTTTAGACTCATTACATTTTTCAATCTTGGTATTTTGCTCAATTTCACCTCTTGAGGGTTAAAATATTTGTGCATGAGAATAGCATAGACTCCTACTTATATAGTTATTCCCATTTAAAAGTTGCAACTTTAGAAACAACACTTTATTAGAATAATTTGGAAAGCCCGAGTGGTGCAGCGGTCTAAGGCACTGCAGTGCTTGAGACCTCACTAGAGACCTGGGTTCGATCCCGGGTTGTGTCAACCACCCGTGACCGGGAGTCCCATAGGGCAGCACACAATTGGCCCAGTGTCGCCCGTGTTCGGGAAGGGTTTGGTTGAGGGGGCTTTTTGCCTTGGCTCATTACACTCTGGCGACTCCTTGTGGCGGGCCGGGCACCTGCAGGCCGACTCTGATCTTCAGTTGAATGGTGTTTCCTCCTGCACATTGCCAGCTGGCTTCCCGGTTAAGCGTGCAGGTGTTAAGCATGGTTTGGCGGGTTGTGTTTTGGAGGACGCATGACCCGACCTTCGCCTCACGCAGCCTTACAATGTATTAAAAATCAAAACATATAGCCCCACGTTTGTAGAACAACTAAAGTTACATTAATAACTCTAAATTAAGCATATGGGACTACCTATTTCTTTGTTAAACGCTCAACACAGAATAGCCGCATGTGTGCACTAACTCTAATCGTTTGGAGAAAATATCCTTTCTATTTCATTCAGCTTCGTTCAATTAGATTCTTTATTCTATAAAATAATGCCACAGAATTATAACCAAATCTTGTCAGCTAAATGAATTAGTGTAGCCCACAGGCATATTGCATTAACCAGATCAAGACCTAACAGTATGTATGCTATTCTGTTTTTCTGAAAAAGACTACATTTTCTTCATATATTTCTTTAGAACTGTCTAAAATAAAGAATGGATTTATTGTGAATGTAGGCTATATTACATGGATTTAAAATGTAGATGATCCAAATGTCTGCATCGGTGGCTTGTAGGTGTGGAAGCCAGGATAGACTAAATGTGTTAATTAACGGTCAATTACTGTGAGACCAACCGTTATTTGCTTGACAATCACCGGTTAACAAAATCAAAGCCCTAACTGTGGTGGTCGTAGAGCAAAACAGAGAGCACCATCGTGTTTGTGAGAGTCTCATCTTTCCATAGTCATAATAGTTTGTAGGCCAAACCGTTCGGACACTACAGACGATTTTGTGAGAAGACCGATTTACTTAGAATGGCAACCATGCCCTGCTGTGTGCTGCCTGAAACAATTGTGATCGGAGTAATTGTTTGATATTGTTTTTACTTTTTACGAATGGACAACTGAAATATTTTGTGGTTGTCTGACTTTTTAAAAACTTAACCCCAGACAAGCCTTAATGTCGAGCCCTGAAGCGCAACACGGTGCATTGGAAAATGTATTGAAAGCTTGCTTATATTATATTGGGGCGGCAGGGTAGCCTAGTGGTTAGAGCGTTGGACTAGTGGTTAGAGCGTTGAAAATAAGAATTTGTTCTTAACTGACTTGCCTAGTTAGCCTATTAAATTGATGGAAATACATTTGACTGGTCATGCTTATCAGTGTATGAGTTAATTTGCATAATTGAGTGGAATTGAATTAGTGTGTGTGTGCAGTATATTCGTTATGCATCTTATTTATCTCGTGTACAGTATACAGAGCCTTTGAGCAGAAAATCTGTCAGACAGCGTGAGAGTGCCTGCTACAGCATCTCAAACAGCAAACTCATAGTTGACAGAACGCAGGCTTCATCAGCTCGTCATACCACTTTGTAATGAGCTGGAGGCATTATGCATTTTGAAAACATATAGTTAATTGTTTGAAACCTGAGCGTTTTACTACATATTATGAGGCATGTCTTACCTTGCTTCAAAGTAGCCTAGACCAAAGTCAGACCATATCCGTGGAGGCAATTGTTTTATATCAACTTTCTTTCATTGTCATTGTCCAAGGCGTCATATTAGCATCCCATGCTAGTTGTTGCATATTAGATCTCTCTTTCTAAATTTCTAACAGATATTTTCATCTGTTACATGAAACTGCTCGCATGTGTGGCGCGCTTTTGACAAGTGTTTTCCCGCTAATTGCATTGTGGAACAAACATTTGCACGTAGCCTACTGCGTATTGCTGCGCTTATAATGTGAAGAAATGATAGTTTATCAACATTTTAGGCTAAATATTCTGATTTGTTGCATCAGACTCATTGCGTTTTAAAGTTTTGCTTTATGTAGCCTAGGCCTGCTAGTTGTAGGAGTTTGGGATCTAGTGTCCCTCTGCTGTCCCAGTCGGTTTGGAATAGGCTATTTCTTTCTCAACAAGCTGTAGATAAGTAAGGAAACTTCTCTACTATGGGGGATAGTAGATTGACATAGGCTAGTGATTTTGCTGTTCGTTTACTTGACTTGTTGGCTGAGAAAAAGTACATGCGGATAATTAGGTAAGAAGGACCGCATCTTCGACTTGCATGTTCTGTTAATATGAATTACCATAATCTAAATATGATTTCTGTTATTCTAAGCACCGTGGGTGGACTCCCTAATCAGGTTACTTACCCAATGCATATGGGTTCTGGTAAATTTCTCAAATGTCCGATAAATTCAAAAGTCACATTTTCTGAACCGAATCATTGTTTATTAACATGGTGCTGAAACCCCCTATTCTCAACCATGGAGAATGGGCGCATATCCGCGGCTATAAACTAAAAACAATAAACATAGCTTACTTATCGCTCGTGCAATTTATTTTGGAGGTGTGCTTGGGTTGCATGAAGGTCTGCTTGGATGCAGAAGGGAGGGGATGTGGTGTTTCTTTGCATTTCTTTCTTGTACCGGTATACGGGGATGATATCAGCCTAAATGTGTCAACAGCTGCATAGGCTATTCTCATTGAGTGTGGCGACATACGGTTAAAGTTTTGTCCAACTCTCCTTCCATCGGTGATGGAATCTACTGGGAAGCCAACATTTAACCAAATCTGGGATTTAAACCATGATGTAGGATCCTCCAATTCTGGTTTATCGACCACACACACGCCATCGTACAGAACTAGTTCCCAGCTGCGCCTCACAAAAGGACAGTTTGAAATGCAGCAATTAAGATTTGAATTGAGATTATATAGCCTGCAAATGTTGTTGTTTTTTAGCTCAGATTTACTCAAGGCATATTTTTTTAACATTTTGTAAATATATACATTTTTTAAGTATTTATTTGGGTTCACAGTGCGGGACGAACCGAGTTACCTGAAAGGTTCAGTACGAATACGTGTACCGTTACACCCCTACTAGTAACTAACTAGCTACATAGCGATCTAGTTTGCAAGTTAGCTAAGTTTGTATGAAATTAGCTAGCTTAGTTCATACTTGGTGCAAATAAAGGTTTCCAAGCTTACCGCCTTGCAGCTGCTATCATGTTAGTCTGAAGGCATTTTCTCTCTCTCAGACTTTTTTGAATTGTTAAGGCTTCCCATTCACTCTTCCCCCTGGGTTATCCTGCCTCTGAGGTCCCAGCGTTTAGCAGGTTGTAGGTAAGGAGCTCTTCTCTATGCACGCTTGTCTTGAGCGTCCCAATCACTGATGACTGGTCTTTGATATTGAGATTCTGACCCCCCCCAGTACGAAATATGCACTGTGACGATTCCCAATCTGTACATAAATTATCCTTATTATGATCATAGTAGAAGAGAGATGTAGCCTACCAAATTTGCAGTGCTCAGCAAGTGTCATTCATTTCTCCAATTAATAAGTGTTCATGTCTCCTGAGGATGCTCATATGCATATTAATGTTTTTCACTGCTGTGGTTCTTCAGGGAGGGACAGCTCTGATGATGGAGAATGGACAGGGCACAGGCGCGAAGCTTGGCCTGCCGCCTCTCACCCCAGAGCAGCAGGAGGCACTACAAAGAGTGAGCCTACTTATTACATGTACATGACTAAATACAGGTGTATACGTAATGTCTTTCCATTAGTCAGTTTGCCTGCGCTTGCATTATTCTCTCGCGTTTCCTTTTCTTTCATGCTGAATGACTTTTCTTCAGGCAAAGAAGTATGCGATGGAGCAGAGCATTAAGAGTGCCTTAGTGAAGCAGACCATTGCTCATCAGCAACAACAGCTTACCAACTTACAGGTGAGACTTGCAGAACTCTGCAACTTAACTCTACGTGTCGTTGACCATATGTTCTTATCTCTTAACGCCAACCACTCAATTAAATGCTCATATCTAAGAGTAACTTGGACCATTAGCAAGATTGTTACATAGATAATCAATATGACTATCTGCCCTGGGAGCTTTGTAGGTATGAAACATTACTTTATTGTTTAGTAGCACAAAACATAGCAGCACAGCTTATAAAGTATGTTTGTCTGCTTACGATGATAGGGTGGGTATATTTGTCCTCTTGTTTCTGCCTCTTTTTTTTCAGCTAGAGAAGATCAGCATGAAGACTTTGTTAAACATGTTGAATGCTTTGCACTTGTTTTCACATAGGGGTTTTGATTGTGGGGTGATGTTGTGAAATGATTTTGGGGAAGATTTGAAGTGGGTGGCAGAGGGAAAGTCAAATCAGTCCTGAAAGCTTTTTATGGGGAGTGTGTAATGTCACTAAAAGCTGATGTATAGCAAAGGAACAACATTTGAAAAAGCAAAGCTTAAATATATATCTAACCTACTTTTCAGTACCCTTTTCATCTTTACTGTCTTTCAGATGGCAGCAGTGACAATGGGCTTTGGAGATCCTCTCTCACCTTTACAATCGGTCAATAGATTATTACACTTTTTTCTCTGTGCGCTATCATGATACAAAGGACTGTTACCCTTTTTTGATCGGCCACTCTGGGCTCCATCCTAGCCATTGCAGCTGACCAAATAACTAATATTTTAAAAGAAGACATGTTTATAAATATTATAATTATGAGGGACAAGTTCTTATACGATGTGCTGAGTCTGCTTAATTCAGTCTGGTTAAAGCTGCAAAATGTAACTTTTTGGGCGAAACATTCATATATATATATATGTGTGTGTGTGAGTTATACATCTGTCATTCTCATTGAAAGCAAGTCTAAGAAGCGGTAGATCTGTTCTATGTGCACTATTTCTATGCTTCCCATTCTTAAGTTTAGTTTTAGCATATTTTACTTTCAGTTTTGTACACCAGCTTCAAACAACTGAAAATATAATATTTTTGGTTATTGAAAATACACTGCTCAAAAGAATAAAGGGAACACTAAAATAACACATCCAAGATCTGAATGAATGAAATATTCTTATTAAATACTTTTTTCTTTACATAGTTGAATGTACTGACAACAAAATCACACAAAATTATCAATGGAAATCAAATTTATCAACCCATGGAGGTCTGGATTTGGAGTCACACTCAAAATGAAAGTGGAGAACCACACTACAGGCTGATCCAACTTTGATGTAATGTCCTTAAAACAAGTCAAAATGAGGCTCAGTAGTGTGTGTGGCCTCCACGTGCCTGTATGACCTCCCTACAACACCTGGGCATGCTCCTGATGAGGTGGCGGATGGTCTCCTGAGGGATCTCCTCCCAGACCTGGACTAAAGCATCCACCAACTCTTGGACAGACTGTGGTGCAACGTGGCGTTGGTGGATGGAGCGAGGCATGATGTCCCAGATGTGCTCAATTGGATTCAGGTCTGTGGAACGGGCGGGCCAGTCCATAGCATCAATGCCTTCCTCTTGCAGGAATTGCTGACAAACTCCAGCCACATGAGGTCTAGCATTGTCTTGCATTAGGAGGAACCCAGGGCCAACCGCACCAGCATATGGTCTCACAAGGGGTCTGAGGATCTCATCTCGGTACCTAATGGCAGTCAGGCTACCTCTGGCGAGCACATGGAGGGCTGTGCGGCCCCCCAAAGAAATGCCACCCCACACCATGACTGACCCACCGCCAAACCGATCATGCTGGAGGATGTTGCAGGCAGCAGAACGTTCTCCACAGCGTCTCCAGACTGTCACGTCTGTCACGTGCTCAGTGTGAACCTGCTTTCATCTGTGAAGAGCACAGGGCACCAGTGGCGAATTTGCCAATCTTGGTATTTTCTGGCAAATGCCAAACGTCCTGCACGGTGTTGGGCTGTAAGCACAACCCCCACCTGTGGACGTTGGGCGTCGGTCTGTTTCTGACCGTTTGAGCAGACACATGCACATTTGTGGCCTGCTGGAGGTCATTTTGCAGGGCTCTGGCAGTGCTCCTCCTGCTCCTTGCACAAAGGCGGAGGTAGCGGTCCTGCTGCTGGGTTGTTGCCCTCCTACGGCCTCCTCCGCGTCTCCTGATGTACTGGCCTGTCTCCTGGTAGCGCCTCCATGCTCTGGACACTACGCTGACAGACACAGCAAACCTTCTTGCCACAGCTCGCATTGATGTCCCATCCTGGATGAGCTTCACTACCTGAGCCACTTGTGTGGGTTGTAGACTCTGTCTCATGCTACCACTAGAGTGAAAGCACCGCCAGCATTCAAAAGTGACCAAAACATCAGCCAGGAAGCATAGGAACTGAGAAGTTGTCTGTGGTCACCACCTGCAGAACCACTCCTTTATTGGGGGTGTCTTGCTAATTTCCTATAATTTCCACCGGTTGTCTATTCCATTTGCACAACAGCATGGGACATTTATTTTCAATCAGTGTTGCTTCCAAAGTGGACAGTTTGATTTCACAGAAGTGTGATTGACTTGGAGTTACATTCTGTTGTTTAAGTGTTCCCTTTATTTTTTGAGCAGTGTGCCCTTCGACCATCACTCATCCATATATTTATACAGTGCCTTGCGAAAGTATTCGGCCCCCTTGAACTTTGCGACCTTTTGCCACATTTCAGGCTTCAGACATAAAGATATAAAACTGTATTTTTTTGTGAAGAATCAACAACAAGTGGGACACAATCATGAAGTGGAACGACATTTATTGGATATTTCAAACTTTTTTAACAAATCAAAAACTGACAAATTGGGCGTGCAAAATTATTCAGCCCCTTTACTTTCAGTGCTGCAAACTCTCCAGAAGTTCAGTGAGGATCTCTGAATGATCCAATGTTGACCTAAATGACTAATGATGATAAATACAATCCACCTGTGTGTAATCAAGTCTCCGTATTAATGCACCTGCACTGTGATAGTCTCAGAGGTCCGTTAAAAGCGCAGAGAGCATCATGAACAACAAGGAACACACCAGGCAGGTCCGAGATACTGTATATTGCACAAATCTGGCCTTTATGGAATAGTGGCAAGAAGAAAGCCATTTCTTAAAGATATCCATAAAAAGTGTTGTTTAAAGTTTGCCACACGCCACCTGGGAGACACACCAAACATGTGGAAGAAGGTGCTCTGGTCAGATGAAACCAAAATTGAACTTTTTGGCAACAATGCAAAACGTTATGTTTGGCGTAAAAGCAACACAGCTCATCACCCTGAACACACCATCCCCACTGTCAAACATGTTGGTGGCAGCATCATGGTTTGGGCCTGCTTTTCTTCAGCAGGGACAGGAAAGATGGTTAAAATTGATGGGAAGATGGATGGAGCCAAATACAGGACCATTCTGGAAGAAAACCTGATGGAGTCTGCAAAAGACCTGAGACTGGGACGGAGATTTGTCTTCCAACAAGACAATGATCCAAAACATAAAGCAAAATCTACAATGGAATGGTTCAAAAATAAACATATCCAGGTGTTAGAATGGCCAAGTCAAAGTCCAGACCTGAATCCAATCGAGAATCTGTGGAAAGAACTGAAAAATGCTGTTCACAAATGCTCTCCATCCAACCTCACTGAGCTCGAGCTGTTTTGCAAGGTGGAATGGGGAAAAAAATTCAGTCTCTCGATGGGCAAAACTGATAGAGACATACCCCAAGTGACTTACAGCTGTAATCGCAGCAAAAGGTGGCGCTACAAAGTATTAACTTAAGGGGGCTGAATAATTTTGCACGCCCAATTTTTCAGTTTTTGGTTTGTTAAAAAAGTTTGAAATATCCAATAAATGTCGTTCCACTTCATGATTGTGTCCCACTTGTTGTTGATTCTTCACAAAAAAATACAGTTTTATATCTTTGTTTGAAGCCTGGAATGTGGCAAAAGGTCGCAAAGTTCAAGGGGGCTGAATACTTTCGCAAGGCACTGTATTTCACAGCGGTTTAATGGTGCAACGATTCTCTACTCTTTACATTGCTTGTTTTCTCTCACAAACTGAAATTTAGGCAAACTTTTTGAATTTTTGCAACCAGGAAATGGCAGATAGAGTTCTGCATACTACACCTTTAATGCCCTGCCCACTGCACCATTTCAGAAGAAATGCCCTGAAGTACTTCCACTAGTGGCAACAGCTGTTAGTCAATGTTTTTTAAACTGAAAGAGATTCATAATGGAAATTTGGGATTTGTTTTGAATTCATACACACTGCATGGTGAAAAGTATGAGGGGACCCCTTCAAATTACTGGGTTTGGCTATTTCATCCACACCCGTTGCTGACAGGTGTATAAAACTGAGCTCACAGCCATGCAATCTCCATATACAAACATTGGCAGTAGAATGGCCAATACTGAAGAGCTCAGTGACTTTCAATGTGGCACCGTCATAGGATGCCACCTTTACAACAATTTCTGCCCTGCTAGAGTTTCCCCGGTCAACTGTAAGTGCTGTTATTGTGAAGTGGAAACGTCTAGGAGCAACAACAGCTCAGCTGCGAAGTGGTAGGCCACACAAGCTCAGAAAATGGGACCTCTGAGTGCTGAAGCGAGTAAAAATGTCTGTCCTCAGTTGCAATACTCACTACCGAGTTCCAAACTGCATCTGGAAACAATGTCCGCACAAGAACTGTTTGTCGGGAGTGACATTGAAATGGGTTTCCATGGTCAAGCAGCCGCACACAAGCCTAAGATCACCATGAGCAATTCCAAGCGTCAGCTGGAGTGGTGTAAAGCTCGCCGTCATTGGACTCTGGAGCCATTCGTGTTTCACCATCTGGCAGTCCTATGAACAAATTTGGGTTTGACGGATGCCAGGGGAACATTATCTGCATAGTGCCAACTGTAAAGTTTGGTGGAGGGATAATGTTCTGGGGCTGTTTCTTGTGGTTCGGGCTAGTCCCCTTAAATCCAGTGAATGGAAATATTAACGCTATAGTGTACATTGACATTCTACACGATTCTGTGCTTCCAACTTTGTGGCAACATCGGTGTGGAAGAACTTGACTGGCCTGCACAGAGCCCTGACCTCAACCGCATCAAACACCTTTGGGACGAATTGGAACGCGAGCCTGGCCTCACCAATGTTCTTGTGGTTGAATGAAGCAAGTCCCTGCAGCAATGTTCTAACGTCTAGTGGAAAGTCTTCCCAGAAGAGTGGAGGCTGTTATAGCAACAAAGGGGGGGACCAACTCCATATTAATGCCCATGATTTTGGAATGAGATGTTTGACAAGCAGGTGTCCACATACTTTTGGCAATGTAGTGTATTTGAGGACAATACAAACCTTTTATTAGGGGATTTTTACCAGAACATTTATTATGGCTTTTTGCTCTATAGCCTGAAATCGCTATGCAAATGTGGTTTTGAATATCAATGCAGGGAAGTTCATGTCTTCTTTATAAATATGATGTTACTTTGCATTGATTGACACTGAGAAAGCCAGCTTTGGTGTGGGGCTAAAGAGGGTTAGCAGTCTCTTTCAATAACTTAAATGAGAGACCTTCTCAAACCGGAATCCCTTTTTGGCAATCTCAAATTTTATGTTGTAAAATAGGAAATCACTTTTCTCTTATGCAATAGATTAGGCTGTTACTAGTTCGCCTAGTTCGCCTGTGGGTGATAACGCAGCTATGCTTGAGTAAAAGGAACCAGTAAACTGCTTTCAGTGGTTACCCATCCCTCCCTCCCCTTAGAGACGTAAGTGTGAAATGCTTTCCTCAGGCTTTTTATCTTTGTATGGATGCTTTTCAACTGATATACAGTGTTGTGAAAAAGTATTTGCCCCCTTTCTAATTTTCTCTACTTTTGCATATTTTTGATACTGAATGTTATCAGATCTTCAACCAAAACCTAATATTAGATAAAGGGTTCCTGAGTGAACAAATAACACAACAATGACATATTTCATAAACAAAGTATTTGTAGACTCAGGTTCCCTTTATCTAATATTAGGTTTTGGTTGAACATCTGATAACAGTTCAGTATCAAAAATATGCAAAAAGAAAGAAAATCAGGAAGGGTGCAAATACTTTTTCATGGCACTGTAGGTGTTGATTTAGTTTGTTGTCCATATTGAAATGTCATCTCATATACAACCCTGGACTACAGGTCAGTTTCAAGGGCTAAATGTTAGCGAGGGGCATATGCATGTCCATCACCACTTTTGCTTTCACGCATATAAATACAGTAATGATACAGATTTTTAAAAGTTATATAGCTGTATCTGCATTTACCAAATTGTTTATCTTGTTATATACTGAACAAAAATATAAACGCAACATGTAAAGTGTTGGTCCCATGTTTCATGAGCTAAAATAAAATATCCTAGAAATGCACAAAAAAGCTTATTTCTTTCAAATGTTGTTTATTTCCATGTTAGTGAGCATTTCTTCTTTGCTAAAATAATCGATCCACCTGACAGGTGAAGCTTATTTAAAATGCATGATCATTACACAGGTGCACCTTGTGTTGGACACAATAAAAGGTCACTCTAAAATGTGCAGTTTTGCCACACAACACAATGCCACAGATGTCTCAAGTTTTGAGGGAGCTTGCAATTGGCATGCTTTTACTGCAGGAATGTCCACCAGAGCTGTTGCCAGACAATTGAATGATCATTTCTCTACCAGAAGCTGTCTCCAACGTCATTTTAGAGAATTTGGCAGTACGTCCAACCTGCCTCAAAACCGCAGACCACGTGCCCAGGACCCCCACATCCGGCATCTTCACCTGTGGGATTGGATTGTCTGAGACCAGCCACCCGGCCAACTGATAAAACAGGAGTATTTCTGGAAAAACTCACTCTGATTGGGTGGGCCTGGCTCCCTGGTGGTTGGGCCTGGCTTCCAAGTGGGTGGGCCTATGCCATTCCATGCCCACCCAAGGCTGTGCCCCTGCCCAGTCATGTGAAATCCCTAGATTAGGGCCTAATGAATTCAATCAAATTGACTGATATTCTTATATGAACTGTAACTCGGTAAAATCGTTGAAATGGTTGCATGTTGCGTTTTATATTTTTGTTCAGTCGAGATAGCAATAGTCACAAATCCATTTTTCAGGACTCTTTATTTTGCATATGCCCAGATTGAATCCATCCCTGACATTGGCCTGTATGTCTATTGTTGGGAAAAGCAAACACAATAGAGAATTAAAAATATTCCCAGTGATTTACATAATGAGACCTCAATGTAAAAAATAAAATACAGTTTATCCAAACACATCTAGATTTGATTTTGTGTGTTCTTTCTTTCTTTGGCCCCTTAAGCATCATGGTGTGTTTTTCTCCATGGTTACCAGGTGGCGGCTCAGCGGCAGCGTGCTCTAGCCATCATGTGCCGGGTGTATGTGGGCTCCATATACTATGAGCTCGGGGAGGACACCATCAGACAGGCCTTTGCCCCCTTCGGCCCCATCAAGAGCATTGACATGTCATGGGACTCAGTTACAATGAAGCACAAGGTCAGTTTATAGAGCATGCTCAAACTACATCGCCACACAGAATTGCAATAGGATTAGAATTAGAACGGCATTAATCATATGAATGAAACTTTTGATTCACAACTGGAGAATTTGGCATGCTCGTGTTTGTAACTGTCTCATGGGTCTATTGTCTGTGCGTGCAGGGCTTTGCCTTTGTGGAGTATGAGATCCCGGAGGCTGCACAGCTGGCTCTGGAGCAGATGAACTCGGTCATGCTCGGGGGCAGGAACATCAAGGTGAGTGACCTGGAGAGGCAGCCTGTCCTGCGCAGTGGAAGTGGACCTCTCAGAACCCCCCCTCTATACCCCTGGAACGAGCGGTGCTCCTGCTATCATCTTTTTAATCTTTTCTATCGAAGATGCATGGAGACAGTTCGGACATCCCCTTTTCTCATTTCTCTCCTTGTGTGTAACTGAACTATTTCTAGGTGAATCACTAATTGGTAGTATCTCTAATTCTGTGTATTTAAAGCCACTCATTTCATTTTCTTTCTTTGCTTGTATGTGTGTATATTCATTTAAAGGTGTGTGTGTCGTTGCATGTGTGTGCGCACATGTTTGTGTGTGCGCGGGTGTGTGTTTTTGTGAACGTATGCTCTGTCATCTGCTTCCATGATGTCATCACCACATTGTTTTAGTGACCAGTTCCTCTAGGATACCCGGGCAGCGTGTGATGATGCGTTGCTCTGTGTCCGAGATGTGCTGATGATGGGCTGCGCCTGGTTGGTGTTGCTTGGCCGCCCCACCTGGAGCACAGATCATATACTACATAGCCGCTCAAAGAGACGCTTCAGACACTAACCTATAGATGACAGTTGTTAGAGGAGATGCCTCTGAGACATGTCGGTTCCTGACAGTGTAGTGCCAGCCACGGGTCTTTAATTTATAGCTATTTCCACTAGTTGATCGTCAGCTGCAGCTCCGGCTTAAGGCAATCTGAACAGGCCTTTCTTTTAGTGTTGGTCAAACATGCCTGAGTGAGTGAACAAGTCATAGTAGCAGCTTTTACAGTATAATTATCTTCATGAATTTCAGATAGGCTATACTTTTCTTTTAGTTTCTTGATTTCTATTGTACGTTTCAGTTGATGATTTTGAAGTGATTAAGTTGTTGATATGTTATGGTCTAGAAAGAGTGAGAGTTAAAGAAAATAGTGTGTCGATAGAAGACATTGTCTCTAGACTAGTGCAGGTTGTCACATTTCATATCACTCTTATTACCTTAGCCCTGGTGGACAGATGCAGGTTAGCACTACTAGTGTGAACTTGGCTAAGAATACATTAGGCGGCAATTACAAAGAGGAAGCGGCTCCTTTAGATCTCTAATAGAGCATTTCCATACAGGATTGACCCCAAAGGCTCAGACTTTTCTGTTTACGTCTATGTGGGCTGGCACCCATGTCTTACCGGGCCATGGCTCCGGCGGGCCTGCTCTCACTTGAGGCCAAAGCCAGGCCACTGGTACTTTTCAGCTGGCATTTGCATAACAATGGCTAACTTTAGCAACTTCTCACAAAGCAACCGTTTTGATAATGCAGAGGTTGTTAATTCTGCTCTTCACATGCTTCACTGTTAGCCCAGATTCCCTAGTATAACATAAGTGAGTATACACTCGTGTAACACTGGTGTTACAGTTTGAAAAGCAGTGTAATTGCGTTGTCCTGAGTTGAAGGTGTTAAGTGGTTTTGGAGCTCGGGGTGTTGCGTTGCTTGGTCAGTGGCTGTGACACCCCACTCATTGGCCCTGTGCTGGTATCTGTGCTGTAGGTGGGGCGGCCAGGTAACATTGGTCAGGCGCAACCCATCATCGACCAGCTGGCAGAGGAGGCACGCGCCTACAACCGGATCTACGTTGCCTCCGTCCACCCCGACCTCTCAGACGAGGACATCAAGAGCGTCTTTGAGGCCTTCGGGAGGATCAAGTCCTGCACGTTAGCCAGGGACCCCACCACAGGAAGACACAAGAGCTTTGGCTTCGTCGGTGAGCAGAGAGGCCCCTGGCGGGTGGCGGCCCTCGGGATGTGCTGTTGCTGTGTGTTTGTCCTCCTCCTAACTCCTCTCTCCCTGGCAGAGTATGACAAGCCCCAGTCGTCCCTGGACGCAGTGTCCTCCATGAACCTGTTTGACCTGGGGGGCCAGTACCTGCGGGTGGGCAAGGCTGTGACCCCTCCCATGCCCATGTTGACCCCCACCCAGCCTGGTGGCCTGCCCCCCGCTGCAGCCGTGGCTGCTGCAGCAGCCACCGCTAAGATAACGGCCCAGGCAAGTATGATTCCCTTCCAAAGGGATCTATTGGCCTTCCAGGTAATTATACTTCTGATGCACAGTACCAGTCAAAAGTTTGGACAAACCTACTCATTCAAGGGTTTTTCTTTATTTTTAGTATTTTCTACATTGTAGAATAATAGTGAAGACATCAAAACTACGACATAACACATATGGAATCATGTAGTAACCAAAAAATATTTTATATTTTTCAAAGTAGCCACCCTTTGCCTTGATGACAGCTTTGCACACTCTTGGCATTCTTTCAGCCAGCTTCACTTGAAATGCTTTTCCAACAGTATTGAAGGAGTTATTCTGAACACTTGTTGGTGTGTTTGGTCATTGTCCTGTTGAAAAACAAATGGTCATCCCACTAAGTGCAAACCAGATGGGATGGCGTATCGCTGCAGAATGCTGTGGTATCCATGCTGGTTAAGTGTGCCTTGAATTCTAAATAAATCATCTACACTGTCACCAGCAAAGAACCCCCACACCATCTCACCACCTCCTCCATGCTTCACAATGAAAACCACATGTGGAGATCATCCGTTCACCTACTCTGCGTCTCACAGACATGGAGGTCTCAAATCTCGACTCACAGATTCCCACCAGTCTAATGTCATTTTTCGCGTTTCTTGGCCAATTTCATCATAGCGCTTGATGGTTTTGCCACTGCACTTTTTGAAGTTTTCCAGATTGACTGACCATGTCCTAAAGTAATGATGGATTGTCGTTTCTCTTTTCTTATTTGAGCTGTTCTTGCCATAATATGGCTTTGGTTTTTTACCAAATAGGGATATATTCTGTTTTCCACCCCAACCTTGTCACAACACAACTGATTGGCTCAAATGCATTAATAAGTAAAGAAATTCCACCAATTAACTTTTAACAAGGCGCACCTGTTAATTGAAATGCATTCCAGGTGACTACCTCAAGAAGCTGATTGAGAGAATGCCAAGTGTGTGCAAAGCTGTCATCAAGGCAAAGGGTGGCAACTTTGAAAAATCTGAAATATAAGATATATTTAGATTTGTTTAACACTTTTTGGTTACTACATGATTCCATGTGTGTGATTGCATTGATTTGATGTCTTCACTAGTATCCTACAATATAGAAAATAGTAAAAATAAAGAAAAACCCTTGAATGAGTAGGTGTGTCTAATCTTTTGACTGGTACTGTTGGTAGCTAGGTGTAACCATAATTAATAATGTACTCAGTAAGGTTTTAATATAGTAAAGATAAATGTAATTTGTATATAAAGCTTACTTTTCAGAAGTAACATACTCAGTGTACAAAATATTAAGAATGCTCTTTCCATGACATGGACTGACCAGGTGAATCCAGGTGAAAGCTATGATCATCTCTCTTATTGCTGGCTTTTTAAGCCTTGAGACAATTGAGACATGGATTGTGTATGTGCCATTCAGTGGGTGAATGGACAAAATATTTAAGTGCCTTTGAACAGGGCATGATAGTTATATATTTAAAAAATGTATTTCATCAAAATGTAGTAGGTGCCAAGCGCACCGGTTTGTGTCAAGAGCTGCAACGCTGCTGGGTTTTTCTTGCTCAACAGTTTCTTGCGGGAATCAAGAATGGTCCAGCCAACTTGACACAACTGTGGGAAACATTGTAGTCAACATGGGCCAGCATCCATGTGGAACGCTTTCGACACCTTGTAGAGTCCATGCCGTGAAGAATTTAGGATTTTCTGAGGGCAAAATGGGGTGGTCCAACTCAATGTAGGAAGGTGCTCTTAATGTTTTGTACACAGTGTTTATTTTGATGTACCCTGCAGTTCTAGAATTTCATATAATATTTGATGAATTGATAATGCATACCCCTTAAAGTATTCTACTGCTGTGTGTTTGCTAACAAAATGTGCTGTGCCATATCTGCTTGTGTTTGTGATGTGAGCTCAACCTAGTTGCAAAAGTATTAGGGATGTAACGATTCACCAATTTGCATCGGTCCCTGATTCTGATGTTTAATTTAGATACAAGTGCATTGGTCCGCAGACCCCAAACGATCCAAACATAGCATGCATCTGTCTAATTCAAACATTACGAATCGCCGGTTTGCGGTGACATTTTTTTCGAACCAAAATCCAAATGAGACAGTGTTCAGCTGCCTCTTTAACCTCTAGCGATGAGCAATCCCGTATCCGGGAGCGTAATCATAGCCTCAAGTGCATTACCATAACGCAACGTTTCCTATTCATGAAAATCGCAAATGAAATTAAATAAATATATTCAAACACAAGCTTAGCCTTTTGTTAACAACACTGTCATCTCAGATTTTCAAAATATGCTTTTCAACCAAAGCTACACAAGCATTTGTGTAAGAGCATTGATAGCCTAGTACATAGCATTAAACCTAGCATTCAGCAGGCAACATTTTCACAAAACAAGAAAAGCATTCAAATAAAATAATTTACCTTTGAAGAACTTCAGATGATTTCAATGACGAGACTCTCAGTTAGATAGCAAATGTTCATTTTTTCCAAAACGATTATTTGTGTTGGCGAAATAGCTCCGTTTTGTTCATCACGTTTGGCTAAGAAAAAGACCGGTAAATTCAGTCACTACAACGCCAAACTTTTTCCCAAATTAGCTCCATAATATCGACAGAAACATGGCAAACGTCGTTTAGAATCAATCCTCAAGGTGTTTTTCACATATCTATTCGATAATATATCAGTCGTGACAGTTGGTTTCTCATCAGAAGCAAACGGAAAAATACTGCAGCTGGAGATTACGCAATAATTGCAACGGAGGACACCAAGCGTCCACCTGGTAGATGTAGTCTCTTATGGTCAATCTTCCAATGATATGCCTACAAATACGTCACAATGCTGTCGACACCTTGGGGAAGCGACAGAAAGCCTAAGCTCATTCGTGGCCCATTCACAGCCATATAAGGAGTCATTGGCATGAGGCGGTTTCAAGAAATGCGGCACTTCCTGATTGGATTTTTATCTGGGTTTCGCCTGTAACATCAGTTCTGTGGCAGTCACAGACTATATCTTTGCAGTTTTGGAAACGTCAGTGTTTTCTTCCCAAAGCTGTCAATTATATGCAAAGTCGAGCATCTTTTCGTGACAAAATATCTTGTTTAAAACGGGAACGTTTTTCATCTAAAAATTAAAATAGCGTCCCCTATATCCAAGAAGTTAAGGGCGGGAGGTTACCATGGTAACAGGCCACTCGAGTTTTGTCAGATGTGTCTGAGATTTGGGATCTGACTTGGTGGTATCTTTTGCTATTAGGTGAAGCAACAGACTCAAACTAATGTTGAAAACAACTGAGCTTGTGAACAAAATGTAAATAGCCAAGAAAGAAGTTGACAAAGTCTCACTTTGTAGACTTTTGAGAAAATTAGACCAACTTTTATGCCTGCACCTCCAAAAACAATTCTATCAGCACTTCACTCTGCCAGGCAGAGGATTTAGCAGCTATGAAACAAAACAACAGAAAAACTTTGAAAACTACTACTGCAGAATTTGTTTGCTATATATCGCAACTCGCACATGTGCTCATACAGACATTTGATTGTTTTTATTTGCGAACGTAATGCTCACACTCTACAGCCCTGCAAATTGAGCAATACCTAAAGCTACCCGTTATCTGCCAATACCTAAAGCTACCCGCAGGTGGCGGGTGTTTATTTTATGCCCTGGTGCCAGGCCTAAATCGGTCACTGATTTAGAGGGGAACAATGAAAGAAAGCAGTGGAACTGGCTTCGTGGTCCAGAGTTGAGTTTCAGGTCTATAGACATCATTTACACACACACCAGGGTTTCTGTTAGGAAAATGTTGCGCTGTACATTTGACCGGAAGCATTTTAATTTACCGGACACTTGAGAAATTCACAAGACCCATATGCATTGAGTGTGTAACCTGATTAGGGCGTCCACACACGGTGCTCAGAATAACATAAATCACATTTAGATTAAGGTAATTCATATTAACAGAACGTGCAATTCCAGGATGCAATGATATGCAGTGATTCTTACTGAATTCTGGTGTCCACTTTGAATATGTTAGAATAACTTTCCACATTTATTTCTTGAAATTTAGAAAGAGAGGAGATCTAATATGCAACAACTCATTTTGGTTTCTTATATGACCTAAGGTTGTGCCTTTGGCTACTGGACAATTAAAGAAAGTTGATATAAAATAAATGGTCTGAATTTGGCTAGGCTACTTTGAAGCAAAGTAAGACATTTTTTTTTTTTTTTTACCTTTATTTAACCCGGCAAGTCAGTTAAGAACATATTCTTACATGCCTCATAATATGTAGTAAAACGCTCAGGTTTCAAACAATTAACTATATGTTTTCAAAATGCATAATGCCTCCAGCTCATTACAAAATGGTGTGACGAGCTGATGAAGCCTGCGTTCCGTCAACTATGAATTTGCAGTTTGAGATGCTGTCGCAGGCACTCTCACGCTGTCTGACAGATTTTCTGCTCAAAGGCTCTGTATGCTGTACACGAGATAAATAAGATGCATAACGAATATACTGCACACACGCGCTAATTCAATTCCACTCAATTGTGCAAATTAACTCATACACTGATAAGCATGACCAGTCAAATGTATTTTCATCAATTTAATAGGCTAAAAAGCATTATTTCGCAATTAGATTTCTTTTCTTCTCCCAGTGCCAATGAAATGTTTTGACTTTTTATTATCGGCCAAAAGCTGGCTATTACCGGCAACGCTGACAAACACACACACACACACACAGAAGTGAGCAATTTTTAAATGTATTGTCATTTAACCTTTATTTAACTAGGCAAGTCAGTTGAGAACAAATTCTTATTTCCAATGACAGCCTAACCCATCCAGCTCTAACCCAGACGATGCTGGGCCAATTGTGCGCTGCCCTATGGGACTCCCAATCACGGCCGGTTGTGATACAACGTGGAATCGAACCAGGGTCTTTAACGACGCCTCTAGCACTGAGATGCAGTTCCTTAGACCGCTGCGCCACTCAGGAGCCCTCATGAGTTCCATCAGGGGCAGATTTTTAATTTAGAATTGAAAATTAACGTGTGTATTACTGCTGGGCGATACCAGTATAGCAGTATTTTTTCCATGGCAAAAATGTAAACACGAAACAGACCAAATTCTTTGGTCCTTTAGTATTTCTAAAAATCGCAAATGAAATGAAATAAATATGCCTGCTCTCAAGCAAACAATCTTGTTGTCTCAGATTTTCAAAATATGCTTTAGAACCAGAGAAAATCAATAATTTGTGTAAGAGTGGTGATGGCTAGCTTAGCATTTAGCGTTAGCATTTAGCACGCAACATATTCTAAAAAACCAGCAAAGGGATCAAATAAAATAATTTACCTTTGAAGAACTTTTCCATGGCAAAAATGTAAACACGAAACAGACCAAATTCTTTGGTCCTTTAAAAACCTGCTGTATGTAAAATATTGTGTGCTTTTGCTCAACAACATAATGATCTTTGTTTCTAACACTAGGATTTTCCTCAAGAAGTTAAATCCACTTGGTTTTGTTTCCTTGCCCGGATACTAACGAGTATAGCGATACTGGTATTGTCCCGGCCCTAGTGTTTATGCAACAAATGTTAGTGAACCAATTCGTTCTCTAAACAAACCGAATTGTACTGAATCATTTCAAACTAAAACATATCGTATCGGAGCCCATGTATCTAGATTCGAATCGTATTGAAAGGTAAAGATCTATTAAAAAGTATGTCCTGTGACTGGCCCTTGCTTTTGTCATTTAATGTACTAGGATAATACTGAGATGCTAAAGCTCCTCCTGTAAACTAATTGGGCGTGTAAGCTAATTACACCCTGGAGTCTCACTGCTCAAGCATGCAGTCCCACTGCTATATCTGGCAGTAGCACTGACATTAGTCATAGTTTTGTTTAGTAATAAATAGTAGTCTTGGGAGTTTAGTGGATGTTTATATTATAACATATTAACAACTTTTACTGATAGAATATTGTATATTGACCTGACACTTAAAAAAAAAAAAAATTAATCGGTGCCGAGCTTTGAGGACAGGTGAGATGCAGAGTAGAACACTATACATGCTATATGAAGTCTGACTGTGCCACCTCACTGTGTTTTCCTGCTAATGCGTCCCGCCCCTCTCTCAAGGAGGCTGTGACCGGGGCGTCCATCTTGGGGGCGATGGCTGGGGCAAACCAGATGGGCCAAATGGGTTCGATGGGCCAAATGGGTTCGATGGGACAAATGGGTTCGATGGGACAAATGGGCATCCCTCAGGCAGTCATGGCTGCCCAGGCCCCCGGAATGATCACAGGTGTGTATTGAGATGTGTCAGTACAAAGGGTGTTGTCCACTGACTTACACACTCACTTAGGTCTGTTTGAATGTTTTAGAGCAGTGGTTCCCAAACCTTTTATAGTCCCATGCCCCTTCAAACATTCAACCTCCAGCTGAGTACCCCCTCTAGCACCAGGGTCGGCGCACTCTCAAATGTTTTTTTCCCCCATCATTGTAAGCCTGCCACACACACACTATGCAATACATTTATTAAACATAGGAATGAGTGTGAGTTTTTGTCACAACCCGGCTCGTGCAAAGTAACAAAGAGCTCTTATAGGACCAGAGCACAAATAATAATATTATAATAATCAATAATTCTGCTCTTTTATTTCGCCATCTTAGATATAAAACTTTATTTCTTCATCGGAAATTGTGAATAACTCACCACAGGTTAATGAGAAGGGTGTGCTTGAAAGGATGCAGATAACTCTGCAATGTTGGGTTGTATTAGAGAGAGTTTCAATCTTAAATCATTTTCCACACACAGTCTGTGCCTGTATTTCGTTTTCATGCTAGTGAGGGCTGAGAATCCACTCTCACATGGTTACGTGGTTGCAAAGGGCATCCGTGTCTTAACAGCGCGATTTGCCAAGGCAGGATACTCTGAGCTCAGTCCAATCCAGAAATCTGTCAGTGGCTTCTGATTAAATTAAATTTTCACAGAACCGCTTATTACAATTTCGATGTGGCTCTCTTGTTCAGATATCGGTAAGTGGACTGGAGGCAGGGCATGAAAGGGATAACGAATCCAGTTGTTTGTGTCATCTGTTTCGGGAAAGTACCAGTGTAATTACTCACCCAATTCACTCAGGTACTTCGTTATATCACATTTGACATTGTCCGTAAGCTTGATTTGATTTGCACACAAAAAATCATACAATGATGGAAAGACCTGTGTGTTGTCCTTGTTAATGCAGACAGAAAAGAGCGCTAACAGTGTGCGCTAGCCAAGGTGGCCAGGTGCACGGTGTTTCCTCCGGCGCATTGGTGCGGCTGGCTTCCGGGTTGGATGCGCAGTGCGGCTTGGTTGGGTTGTGTATCGGAGGACGCATGACTTTCAACCTTCGTCTCTCCCGAGCCCGTACGGGAGTTGTAGCGATGAGACAAGATAGTAGCTACTACAACAATTGGATACCACGAAATTGGGGAGAAAAAAGGGTAAAATTCAAAAAAGGTAATAATAATTTTTAAAAGGTTTTAAAAAAGAAAAGAGCGCTAACTTCTTAATCATTGCTTCAATTTTGTCCCGCACATTGAATATAGTTGAGGAGAGTCCCTGAAGTCCTAGATTCAGATCATTCAGGTAAGAAAAAACATCAACCAGATAGGCCAGTTGTGTGAGAAACTCGTCATCGTACAAGCGGTCAGACAAGTGAAAATGATGGTCAGTAAGAAAACTTTAAGCTCAGAACTCAATTAAAGAAAACGTGTCAATACTTTGCCCCTTGATAACCAGTACACTTCGGTATGTTGTTAAAGTGTTTCATGGTCGCTGCACATATCATTGCATAGTGCAGAAAATACACGAGAGTTTCAGGGGCCTTGCTTTAACAAAGTTAACCATTTTCACTAGTGTCCAAAACGTCTTTCAAGCTGTAAGGCATTCCCTTGGCAGCAAGAGCCTCTCGGTGAGAAGGGTTTGCATTTTTATATGGTGAGCTACCGTGTGGCTCGGACAGGCAAGCCCCATACTATCGTGGAGGACTTAATTATTCCTGATGCCACGGATATGGCTGGGACAATGCTGCAGGGTACCCAAGTGGCGTCAGGAGCAACTGCTTGCACGCGTGTTATTTCTCCACTATGCCTCCCTGTCATGGCTTTTGCGCCATCAGTATAGATACCAACACATCTTGACCACCAAAGTCCATTTGATGTCACAAAGCTGTCCCGTACTTTAAAAATATCCTCTCCTGTTGTCCTGGTTTCCAGTGGTTTGCAGAAGAGGATGTCTTCCTTAATTGACCCCCATAAACGTAACGGACATGTACCAGGAGCTGTGCCAGGCCTGCCACGTCTTTTGATACATCCAGCTGAAACTCATAGAATTCACTGGCTTGTATGCGAAGCAGTAATTGTTTCAAAACATCTCCTGCCATGTCACTGGTGTGTTGTGAAACAGTGTTGTTTGATGAAGGCATTGTCTGTATAGTTTTTGGGGGCCTTTTCCCCCTGCATTGTCCCAGCCATATCCGCGGCAGCAGGTAGAATTAAGTCCTCCACGATAGTATGGGGCTTGCCTGTCCTCGCCACACGGTAGCTCACCGTTATAAAACACATCTAGCCCCTTCTTATTAATGGTATGTCTTACTACTCAAAAGTTGTCTTAATTCTTGCTCAAAAAACTCCTGTGGCATATTTTTCAAATTGGCATGTTTCGTTTCTGAATGTCTGCGCAAGAGTGAAGGTTTCATGGAGTTTAGATTAGTACTTTTGCGCATATAACACACTGGCTGAGAAATGGCACTACTCCCAATATAAGTGAACCCCAAATCAATGTAGTTCTCATCATATTTGCGCCTCTTCAATGGTCCAAAGTCCCTGTCTGTTCAGTGCTTTCCTTAGTAAAGAGGCAGTAGCTCTTTGACTGCATCAGATTCACAACTGTCAGTGTCCATGCTAGCTGGGCTAACAACAAATGTAGAATTACTGATGCTATCATTGGATGTGCTCGTGGAAGAAGAACAACTTCTGTTGTCGACAGGTGCAGGTGTAGTACTGCTGGTAGTAGCAGTACTACCAGTAGAGCTGGTATGTGTCTCTATGGACGCGGGCCTTACTTTTTAAACTATTTATACATTTTTGAGCAAACAGAATGAGCAGCAGCTACGTTTAGCAACATAGTGGAATTTAGTGGAGTAAGTGGAATTCCCGCGAGTGAGTAACAGTTAATGTGATTGGATGTTAATTATTTGACTAGGCTACCTGTATTTGACATTGTGTTGTTATTTCGCTGAACACTAGATGGTTTCATTTTATTTTTGGCAGTGAAATGAGGCTACTTGGGCAAGAAAAAACCTCACCCAAATGTATAGCCCCTGTTGAAAAATATAAATGGACTGTTTGAAAATGTGAAGGGAAAAAAAGTGAATCACAGTTTTATTTGGAGTTCCCCCGATGGCAGGAGTATCCCAGTTTGGGAATACCTGTTTTAGAGAATAAGAGGATTGTTTGAGTGATCTAAAGTGTGTCCTTTATCTACTCAGTGTAACAATGTTGAGGGAATTATCTGGTTAATAAGGGTGGCTTTTTTTTCCTCATCTGAACCTGGTCATTAAATTGTGTTATAAAATCTTGACTACAAATAGGTTGACATGAGACCGATAAGAGAAACAAGGGAATTGCAACAGAGGATTTGACTCTTATGAAGGGAAATACGTGCATACCATGTCTCAGAAACTATATCAATGGAGATGTACACTGAGTAGGGCTGTCCCTGACCCCAAAAAATATTGGTCGATCATGAGTCGTTTTTTTTCGATCAATTGACTCAACAAAATGTTCAAACGTGTATTTTCCCATATATAGACACACCCTATGCATTTTAATAAAATGAACTATATGTAGGCTACTGAGCTTGTCTGATGTTAAAAACACATGTTGATTAAATCATTAACACACACAAATGACTCGAGGGAGCCAGATATCAAGCCTAACCGGAAGGAATAAACCTGTTAACAAACTATCACCTGCTGCTGCTGGCCTTCGCAGATTCTGCTATTACGATCCCGAAGTTGCCAGTAACCAGGGGGTTGGTAAGCTTTTCCATTTGGAGTGCCAATTTATCTTACCATTTCTACCGATCGCCAGTTATGATTTTCATGCAACAGTTTCATTAATTTTATAATAAAGTCAGATCTCAGATTCACTTGTGTGATTAATAAAGATTATATCTAAATGAAAACTATTAATATCTAAAAATTACTTTTATTGCCATTGTTTTTACATAGTTGCCAGTCTACATAAAGCCAACAAATAAAACATTGCAGCCTGCAGGTAGAAAATATGATAAAAATAGATCACATTGGCTACACATGGCCTGTCTGCAATGAAGGATATTTGTGCAAGGGATAAGAAGTAATCAGGTAGACCTATTCTATGATGTTTCCACCGGATCAGAGAATTACGTTTTTTTCCCCCCTTTCAAACTGAGTGGTTATCAAAAGGGGGAGAGCTGGAAAGATTTTTCAAATGGGCTATATTGAGGAACTATTGTCATTCTCAATGGATGTAAAAACACTTAGTTTACTTTTTGTTTTAGGTGATGAAAATATCACTGAGAAGCTCCACAGCTCAGTAGTGGTGGTGAATTAAGACAATCAGAAAAACTATCAGATCTCCAAATGGGCCCATTTATAAGCCTACATTTGTGCGCAGGCCAGGTAACCTAGGCCAACTTCTATTCCATAATCAGGTGCGCGTCCTTAATCAACATTGACAGTAGTGCTCAAAACAAAACACAATGAATCAATTGACAACTCGTAGATGGGAATGAAATACACCAAAACTTGTTTCTCACAAGTGTAGCTCTGCAAATGTGTCCACTCTGACAATGAGAACTGTAAAATATATTAATATATTGAATGCATTAACAGAAATTACGTGACCCAAACAAATGATGGGAATTAACAGTAAATATACTACTGGTGATACTGGTGTGCCGTCCCAACGGCCTCCGTAATGTATTAGTCCACAGAGACAGGTGTCAATCAAGATGTGCCATAATTATTACATTTTTTATTTTAACTGGACAAACAATTATTGGCTGACCAACAGCTTATCGACAAAACAATCGACCAGTCAACTAAAAGGGGTCAGCCCTAACACTGAGTATACAAAATATTAAGAACACCTGCTGTTTCCATGACATAGACTGACAAAGGTCAATCCAGGTGAAAGCTATGATCCCTTATTAATGTCACTTGTTAAATCCACTTCAAATCAGTGTAGCTGAAGGGGAGGAGACAGGTTAAATAAGGAGTTTTATGCCTTTTAGACAATTGAGCCATCGATTGTGTATGTATGGCTTTGGTAGTAGGTGCCAGGCGCACCAGTTTGTGTCAAGAACTGCAATGCTGCTGGGCTTTTCACGCTTAACAGTTTCTTGTGTGTATCAAGAATGGTCCACCACCCAAAGGACATCCAGCCAACTTGACACAACTGTGGGAAGCATTGGAGTCAACATGGGCCAGCATCCCTGTCTAATGTGGTCCTTCTGTAGCTCAGTTGGTAGAGCATGGCGCTTGTAACGCCAGGGTAGTGGGTTCGATTCCCGGGACCACCCATACGTTGAATGTATGCACACATGACTGTAAGTCGCTTTGGATAAAAGCGTCTGCTAAATGGCATATATTATTATTATATTATTAATGCTTTCGAGCCATTGTAAAGTCCATGCCCCAACAAATTGAGGCTATTCTGAGGGTAAATGGGAGAGTGGGGTGCAACTCCAATATTAGGAATGTGTTCCTAATATTTGGTGTACTCTTGTGCATATTTGTATGGCTGATGCATGTAATTGTCCCTCTCATGTCCCTGAAGGTGTGACACCAGTGCGTCCAAACCTGCCAGTGCTGCCCCAGGTGGGCCTGGTCAACCCTGTGCTGGCCTCGCCGCCTGTGATCACCAACCCAGCCCAACCCAACCCCACTCTGCAAGAACTGCAGAAGAAGAAGCAGGAGGAGAAGGAGATGCTGCAGGACGGGACAGGCCAGGAGATGTTGAGCGACCAAGAACACATGAGTATCTCAGGCAGCAGCGCCAGACACATGGTCATGCAGAAACTGCTGAGGAAATCAGAAGTAAGACCAGACATGAAGATAAAGATATTTCAGGGATGCAAACTTGTTGCTTTTTATGTATTTTTATTTAACCTTTATTTAACTAGGCAAGTCAGTTAAGAACAAATTCTTATTTACAGCGACGACCTACCTGGCTTATAGGCCATCCACGTGAATTGTGTAGATCCGAGGAATATGCTTCTCATATCGAAATAATTGACTGAGGACAGAATGCATCCCTACCGGTTCTACAAAGTGAATATCAGACTCATCAGAATGAGTGCTTCATCCAAAATCCATCTGTCTCTGTCCGCTCTTTCTGCGCATCTCCATCCGTTTTAAAATTTAATTTAGCCGTGATAACAAGCTGGGGTGTGCAGACTGATAGGTTTTCTGTTTGTTTAATTATTGGAGTGGGTTGCAGTGCAAGTGAAGTAGACAAATTGTGTCTATTCATTTCGCCTGTTACAACCAAGAGCGCAGACCATCCTGACTAGACTTTGCTGTCATGTAGTCATAGAGAAATGCCATAAAGGAAAAACGGTGCACAGTGACAGCCATGCTTGCACCTTTATATCTTTGAAAACCGTGTCTCTAGTCCAAACCATTCAAAAGTTATTATCGGGGCTACCTTTCCCCTTTCTACTGTGAATTTGCATGCATTTGATAGAATTTCATAAACCTGCTCGCAAACCATTTTTATGTTAATCGCAGGCCGCTTATTGTTGATTTGATAACAAACAACCTTGTTGTCATGTTAGCTAGCTAACAACCTGGTAACTTGACCAATATGCTATGCACAAATTTGGATGGCACAGGAAGAATGGAAAAGGGATAGAGAGAGCCTACTCAAAGATGTGCTTCAATGTATTTTTCTTTTTATATTTTTTACTTGACCCCCCTTTTCTGCCCAATTTCTTGGTATCCAATTGTTAGTAGTTACTATCTTGTCTCATCGCTACAACTCCCGTACGGGCGAGGGAGAGACGAAGGTCGAAAGCCATGCGTCCTACGAAACACAACCCAACCAAGCCGCACTGCTTCTTAACACAGCGCGCAGCCAACCCGGAAGCCAGCCGCACCAATGTGTCGGAGGAAACAACGAGCACCTGGTTAGCGTGCACTGCGCCCGGCCCGCCACATGAGACCCTAGTGCGCGATGAGACAAGGATATCCCTACCGGCCAAACCCTCACTAACCCTGCTGGCGCTAGGCCAATTGTGCGCCGCCCCATGGACCTCCCGGTCGCGGCCGGCTGCGACAGAGCCTGGACTCTAACCTCTAACCCAGCCACCCGGGAGGCCACCTCAATGTAATTTTAAGCTTAATCAGAAATATTTTTTGTTGCTAACTTTTCAAAGTTTGGAGCAGTGTGTGTGGGAGGGAGAGCGTAATATACGGTCTAAGGCAGGGGCTCAACTTTCACTGGGGGCGGGGGGGGGTTAATGTATTCCCCACATTCTGAAATTGCATATTAGCCCCCCTCAGTTTTATCATTGGAATGTGATACTAAACGAGGCAACGGTGTGCTTTAGGACCATGCGGACACCTCCGAGCGATCTGGTAGGCTGTTTGGAGTGTTATGTCCCCCCGACTTCTAAAACCAAAGTTGCACCCCTGGTCTAAGGCGTAATGTAGGCTAAATATGGTTTCATATAGTTTTTTTCCACTTACTGCCACAATGACAGTATGCATTTATATTTCTTACTACATTCCGCCTGCCCAATCACATGTAGGCTTTTGGATATGAGCAAATCAGCCATTTTCTACAGTAGCCTATTCTATTATACAGTGAACACTGAAGGTAAATTCAATCTGTTGTATTGAGTAGAGGTGTAAATATCAGAAACAGGTTTTTGTGTAGCACATGTGCAGAACGTATCGAAAAAGGAAACAGGATGCAAATAAATGTTTTCTTGTACTTCTCACCGATTTTAAATGTGTTTCTGTGCTTAAAAAAAAGGTAACCTTTTTGGGCCCTTTGGGCCAGTTTGCTTCTGTGATATTTGCCTTGTTTCGTGGCATACATTTCACAAAAGGTGCAGTACTTTCACTGAAAAGATTATATTTTTTGCTGTAATGTGATTTGGATTGGAATACATATTGACATGTTGTCGTACTCGTCCCCAGTCTACGGTGATGGTGTTACGGAACATGGTGGGGCCAGAGGACATCGATGACGACCTGGAGGGTGAGGTAACTGAGGAGTGTGGCAAGTTTGGTGCCGTCAACCGAGTCATCATCTACCAAGAGAAGCAGGGAGAGGAGGAAGATGCCGAGATCATCGTCAAGATCTTTGTGGAGTTCTCCATGGCCTCGGAGATGAACAAGGCCATCCAGGCACTCAACGACCGCTGGTTCGGGGGTCGCAAGGTCATCGCAGAGGTCTACGACCAAGAGCGCTTCAACAGCAGCGACCTCTCCGCATAAACTGTCTGAAATGGTCGCCCAACACCCTTCCCATACCCGTTGCTCAAATTCACTTCAGCCGCTCTCACTGCTGCTAGAGATTTGAGACTCTTTTTAACTTGTATTTTTTTTTTATTGATGTTAATATTATTAATGGTCTCTTTTGAGGGATTGGTTAAGAAAGGAATGTTTGCACCTCTTGGATTTAGTCTTTTCACCTACTGTGAAGACTTGATTTCTTTTTGTATTATTTGCAGCTTTTTTGTAATCAAAGTGAGAAGTTATGATTAGGTTTTACCCTCTTAAGTTTGCCAATGTTTGCTCTTCTAACATTGTCAGGACTCTTTAAACATTGTTTTTTAGAGCCATTGGTTCCAGTTTCCTCACACAAATAAATTCTTCAACTATGCAAATGTCTGTTGTGAATTTCTTATGGGTTTGGGATGGAAAACTCCTTTCAAATACTAATATTCCATATTTGACATTACAATAGAACATTAAATCATATCAGTTGAAACAATTAACAAACACTTAACTGTACTGAACAAAAATATAATTGCAACATGCAGCAATTTCAAGGATTTACTGAGTTAAAGTTCATAGCAGTCAATTGAAATGCATTAAATCAAATCAAAGTTTATTTGTCAGGTGCGCCGAATACAACAGGTGTAGTAGACCTTACAGTGAAATGCTTACTTACAGGCTCTAACCAATAGTGTGAAAAAAAGGTGTGTGTAGGTAAAAAAAAAAAAAAAAACTACTAATAAGACATTTGAAAATAAGAGTAGTAAAGGCTATATACAATTGAGGTAGTATGTACATGAATGTATAGTTAAAGTGACTATGCATATAAGATAAACAGAGAGTAGCAGCAGCTTAAAGGGGGGGGGGGCGTGCACACAATGCAAATAGTCCAGGTAACCATTTGGTTACCTGTTCAGGAGTCTTATGGCTTGGGGGTAAAAACTGTTGAGAAGCCTTTTTGTCCTAGACTTGGAACGCCGGTACCACTTGACATGCGGTAGTAGAGAGAACAGTCTGGCTGGGGTCTTTGACAATTTTTATGGCCTTCCTCTGGCACTGCCTGGTGTAGAGGTCCTGGATGGCAGGCAGCTTTACCCTCTAAAGTGCCTTGCGGTCAGAGGCCGAGCAATTGCCGTTCCAGCCAGCGATGCAACCGACAGGACGATGTTGCAGCTGTAGAATCTTTTGAGGATCTCAGGACCCATGCCAAAGGCTTTGTCGTGCCCTTTTTACAACTGTCTTGGTGTGTCTGGACCATTCTAATTTGTTGTTGATGTGGAATCCAAGGAACTTCAAGCTCTCAACCTGCTCCACTACAGCCCCGTTGATGAGAATGGGGGCGTGCTCGGTGCTCCTTTTCCTGTAGTCCACAATCATCTCCTTAGTCTTGGTTACATTGAGGGAGGGATAGGTTGTTATTCTGGCACCACCCAGCCAGGTCTCTGACCTCCTCCCTATAGGCTGTCTGGCCGGGTGGTGCCAGAATATCAACCTATCCCTCTATGGATTTCACATGACTCGGAATACAGATATGCATTTGTTGGTCACAGATACCTTTAAAAAAGTAGGGGCATGGGTCAGAAGTAGGGGCGTGACCACCATTTGCCCCTTGCATAGAGTTGATCAGGCTGTTGATTGTGGCCTGTGGAATGTTTTCCCACTTTTCAATGGCTGTGTGAAATTGCTGGATATTGGTGGGAACTGGAACACGTCACACACGTTGATCCAGAGCATCCCACACATGCTCAATAGGTGATGTCTGGTGAGTATGCAGGCCATGGAAAAACTGGGACATTTTCCGCTTCCAGGAATTGTGTACAGATATTTGCGACATGGGACTGTGCATTATCATGCTGAAACGAGGTGATGTCGGTGGATGAATGGCACGACAATGGCCCTCAGGATCTCGTCACAGTATCTCTGCCATTGATAAAATGCAACTGTGTTCGTTGTCCACAGTGGTGATTTTAACATGTACATTTTGGTGGGGCAAAAACACATAGTGGGATGCATGCCAGCAAAGCCACAATACATGAATTGCACTATAATGGTGCCCACAAACTGTTAAGGACTACATAAAGCTTTCCCAACATCTTACCACTGCTACACCAGGCTATCAGCGAAGCCTTGTCTGGCAGCAAAACAGTTCATTCAGGCATTTACTGCCTTTTAAAAAACATAGCTGATATGGCTGACTTGCTTAAACAAATGTGGTTTCTAATGACAATTAAAATCAAATCAAATTGTATTTGTCACATACACATGGTTAGCAGATGTTAATGCGAGTGTAGCGAAATGCTTGTGCTTCTAGTTCCGACAATGCAGTAATAACCAACAAGTAATCTAACTAACAATTCCAAAACTACTGTCTTATACACAGTGTAAGGGGATAAAGAATATGTACATAAAGATATATGAATGAGTGATAGTACAGAGCAGCATAGGCAAGATACAGTAGATGGTATCAAGTACAGTATATACATATGAGATGAGTATGTAAACAAAGTGGCATAGTTAAAGTGGCTAGTGATACATGTATTACATAAGGATGCAGTAGATGATATAGAGTACAGTATATACGTATGCATATGAGATGAATAATGTACGGTATGTAACTTTATAATAGGTAGCATTGTTTAAAGTGGCTAGTAATATATTTTACATCATTTCCCATCTATTCCCATTATTAAAGTGGCTGGAGTTGAGTCAGTGTCAGTGTGTTGGCAGCAGCCACTCAATGTTAGTGGTGGCTGTTTAACAGTCTGATGGCCTTGAGATAGAAGCTGTTTTTCAGTCTCTCGGTCCCAGCTTTGATGCACCTGTACTGACTTCGCCTTCTGGATGATAGCGGGGTGAACAGGCAGTGGCTCGGGTGGTTGTTGTCCTTGATGATCTTTATGGCCTTCCTGTAACATCGGGTGGTGTAGGTGTCCTGGAGGGCAGGTAGTTTGCTCCCGGTGATGCGTTGTGCAGACCTCACTACCCTCTGGAGAGCCTTACGGTTGTGGGCGGAGCAGTTGCCGTACCAGGCGGTGATACAGCCCGCCAGGATGCTCTCGATTGTGCATCTGTAGAAGTTTGTGAGTGCTTTTGGTGAAAAGCCAAATTTCTTCAGCCTCCTGAGGTTGAAGAGGCGCTGCTGCGCCTTCTTCACAATGCTGTCTGTGTGAGTGGACCAATTCAGTTTGTCTGTGATGTGTATGCCGAGGAACTTAAAACTTACTACCCTCTCCACTACTGTTCCATCGATGTGGATAGGGGGGTGTTCCCTCTGCTGTTTCCTGAAGTCCACAATCATCTCCTTAGTTTTGTTGACGTTGAGTGTGAGGTTATTTTCCTGACACCACACTCCGAGGGCCCTCACCTCCTCCCTGTAGGCCATCTCGTCGTTGTTGGTAATCAAGCCTACCACTGTTGTGTCATCCGCAAACTTGATGAAGGAACTTGAAACTCTCGACCCACTCCACTACAGCTCCGTTGATGTTAATGGGGGCCTGTTCAGCTCGTATTTTCCTGTAGTCCATGATCAGCCAGCACCTTAGTCTTGCTCAAATTGAGGGAGAGGTTGTTGTATTGCCACCACACTGCCAGTTCACTGCCAGAGCATGCTTTGAGTACATGTCTTGGCAATCCATCTGGCCCCGCAGCTTTGTGAATGTTGACCTGTTTAAAGGTCTTGCTCACATCGGCTACCGAGAACGTTATCACACAGTTATCCAGAACAGCTGGTGCTCTCGTGCATGCTTCAGTGTTGCTTGCCTCGAAGCAAACATGAAAGGCATTTAGCTCGTCTGGTAGGCTTGCGTCACTAGTGTTATAAATGCAGTGTTATAAATGCTGTGTTATAAATGCAGCGTTCACTATGCAAAGAATTGTATCCAGGATTTATAGAGAATTGTTCTCGTTTTATCTTATATGGGAAAGGCATGTCTTGATAAGGGGGATGTGGCATATTGTATCGGAGGCCACGTAACCACAGGGGACGTGCAGCCCACGCACAGCAGGCGGAGAGCAGGAGATTCCAGCTCAATGCACTATACTTGTACAACTCCGGTTAACTTGAATACAAGAAGATACAACAGGATGTTGCTAGGCATATTAGCTTGCAGACGGGGGAACCGCAGCACAAGCTAATACAGCATGTAGCTTGTAGCAGCTCCGCTAGGACGAGAGAGGGCTACTGGGAGGAAAAGTGTGTGAGTCAAGGACATGGCAGAGCTAAAACAAGCCACAATGCAAGGAACTGTGAAATATGTGGTAAAATGCTAACCAGCAAAGAGTGATGCAGAGACAAGGTACACTCAGATTGAAAAACAGTGTTTTGCGAGTGTTGCTAACACTTTGAGAAGTACCTCTACGGACTAGACGATCTCCGTAGCTGATGTGATAAAGACATATAAACAGGTTAACATTGATAAGGCTGCAGGAGCAGACCGATTACCAGAATGCTTACTCAGAGCATGCGCTAACCAGCTGGCAAATTACTTCACTGACATTTTCAATCTCTCCCTGAACCAGTCTGTAATACATACATGTTTCAAGCAGACTACCATAGCCCCTGTGCCCAAGAATGACAAGGTAACCAGTCTAAATGACTATCGCCCTGTAGCACTCACATCTGTAGCCATGAAATGCTTTGAAAGGCTGGTCATTACTCACATCAACACCACCATCCCAAAGCATAACACCCCAACAGATCCACAGGAGATGCAATTTATATTGCATGCCACACTGCCCTTTCCCACCTGGACAAAAGGAACACCTACCTGAGAATGCTGTTCATTGACTACAGCTCAGAGTTCCATGGGACTGAACACATCCCTCTGCAACTGGATCCTGTACATCCTGACGGGCCGCCCCCAGGTGGTGAGGGTAGGTAACGACACTTCCGCTACGCTGACCCTCAACACGGGGCCCCTCAGGGGTGCGTGCTTAGTCCCCTCCTGTACTTCCTGTTCACCATCAACTGCATGGCCGTGCACGACCCCAACACCATTATTAAGTTTGCCGACGACATGACGGTAGAAGTCCTGATCACCAACGACAACAACAGCCTATAGGGAGGAGTTTAGAGACCTGGCAATGTGGTGCCAGGACAACAAAGTATCCTTCAACGGAAACAAGACAAAGGAGCTGATTGTGTACTACAGGAGGGTCAAGCATGCCCCCATTCACATCGACAGAGCTGGAGTGGAGCGGGTCGTGAGCTTCAAGTTCCTCAGTGTCCTCATCACTAAGGATAGGTCATGGTCCAAACACACCAACACAGTCGTGAAGAGGGTACGACAATGCCTTTTCCCCCTAAGGAGGCTAAAGATATTGGTCATGGGCCCTCAGATCCACAAAGTTCTACAGCTGCAACATTGAAAGCATCTTGACTGGCTCCATCACCTTGTGGTATGGCAACTACTTGGCATCCGACCGTAAGACGTTACAGAGGGTAGTGCGTACAGCCCAGTACATCAAATAAATAAATACACTATATACATGTATATTGGTCGCATACACATATTTAGCAGATGTTATTGCGGGTGTAGCGAAATGCTTGTCACTGGGGCCGAGCTCCCTGCCATCCAGGTGGTGTCAGAGGTCCCTAAAAATGGTTAGACTCCAGACACCCAAATCATAGACTGTTCTCTCTGCTACCACACGGCAAGCGGTACCGGAGCACCAAGTCTGAGACCAAAAGGCTCCTGAACAGCTTCTACCTCCAAGCCATAAGAATGCTAAACAGTTCATCAAATGGCTACCCGGACATATATATATATTATTTTTTTTCACTGGCTCTCTTGCACTTGCTCTATGCACACTCACTGGACACTACCCACACACCCACACATACTACACTGACACTCCAATACGCTCACACACACAAAACAATTTCACACTCTTTCATGCTCTTCACATACGCTGCTGCTACTCTGTTTATTATCTATCCTGATTGCCTAGTCACTTTACACCTACCTACATGTACATATTACCTACACTACTACCAACACTGCTGCTACTCTGTTTATTATCTATCCTGATTGCCTAGTCACTTTACCCCTACCTACATGTACATATTACCTCAACTACCAACACTGTCCTACTCTGTTAATCATCTATCCTGATTGCCTAGTCACTTTTACCCTTACCTACATGTACATATTACCTCAACTACCAACACTGTGCTACTCTGTTAATCATCTATCCTGATTGCCTAGTCACTTTTACCCTTACCTACATGTACATGCAGTATTACCTCCAATTACCTCAACTACCTCGTACCCCTGCACATTGACTCCATACCCCTGCACATTGACTCCATACCCCTGCACATTGACTCCATACCCCTCCCTACACATTGACTCCATACCGGGACTCCTTGTATATAGCCTTGTTATTGTTATTGTATTGTGTTATTATTTCCTTTGTTCATAGTTTTTAACTCTGCATTGTTGGGAAAGGGCTCTACACCTGTTATATTCGGCACAATTGACAAATACAATTTTATTGATTGATTGAAACAGGGTGATTCCATATTATTTAATAAATGCCAACAGATAATTTGTTCTTTTGACACGGTGGGATCTTTCTGTCTGTAAAATTAATTATGCGATAAATACCTGTGGAAACACTTTTATGCAGCAAGTATTGATATAATGATCATCATGTTGAACTAAATCTGGAGTCACGCGATGATATTGTTTGTGGTCCTCCATAAATTAAACACACCACTGGTGGGAAAATACGCACCTTTTCTTTATGAAGATTTTAGAATATTCGCATGAAAATCTGTCGCCTATTAGATGGAAACCTAGGTACAGTTTGTATGTACCCAACCCACACTGTATCTACCAGCTGTTGGCTAGAGCAAGACCATAGAGCAAGACCATATGTCCAAGACCATAGTAGGCACATTCGCTCCTACTGCATATAACGCAAAACATTATTATTATTATTTTTATTTAGTACATGGGAATATAACCTCTAAAGTTATTTGTATGTATGAAATTCCCACAGTTTTAAGCCTATTTTACGTGACATCTGTCTGTAGATTCTGGAGGCTCTTTTTTTCAAGGTTAAATCATTTATTGGTCGTAGCTTGATCATATATTTGCAAATTATGCCTGAAAACGTGTTGGTAACTGTCTACCATGATTGCACACTATTGGCATTCCAGCTTCACCTGAAATGCTTTTCCAACAGTCTTGAAGGAGTTCCCACATATGCTGAGCACTTGTTGGCTACTTTTCCTTCACTCTGCGGTCCAACTCATCCCAAACCATCTCAATTGGATTGAGGTCGGGTGATTGTGGATGCCAGGTCATCTGATGCAGCACTCCATCACTCTCCTTCTTGGTCAAATAGCCCTTACACTGCCTGGAGGTGTGTTTGGTCATTTTCCTGTTGAAAAACAAATGATCATCCCACTAAGTGCAAACCAGATGGGATGGCGTATTGCTGCAGAATGCTGTGGTAGCCATGCAGGTTAAGATTGCCTTGAATTCTAAATAAATCACAGACAGTGTTACCAGCAAAACACCCCCACACCTCCTCCTCCATGCTTCACGGTGGGAACCATACATACTCCACATCTCACAAAGACAGCGGTTGGAACCAAAAATCTCAAATTTTGACTCATCAGACCAAAGGACAGATTTCCACCAGTCTAATGTCCATTGCTCATGTTAAGAAGCAAGTATCTCCTTATTATTGGTGTCCTTTATGTCGGGGTTTCTTTGTAGCAATTCGACCATGAAGGCCTGATTCACGCAGTCTCCTCTGAACAGTTGATGTTGAGATGTGTCTGTTGCTTGAACTCTGTGAAGCATTTATTTGGGCTGCAATTTCTGAGTCTGGTATCTCTAATGAACTTATCCTCTGCAGCGGAGGTAACTCTGGGTCTTCCTGTCCTGTGGCGATCCTCATGAGAGCCAGTTTCATCATTGCGCTTGATGGTTTTTGCGACTGCACTTGAAGAAACATTAAATGTTCTTGAAATGTTCCTTCATGTCTTAAAGTAATGATGGACTGTTGTTTCTCTTTGATTTTTTGAGTTGTTCTTGCCATAATATGGACTTGGTCTTTTACCAAATAGGGCTACCTTCTGTATACCACCCCTACCTTGTCACAACACAACTGATTAGCTCAAGCGCATTAAGAAGGATGAAATTCCCCCAATTAACCTTTAACAAGGCCTACCTGTTAATTAAAAATGTATTCCAGGGACTACCTCATTTGTATTTAAAAAAATGTTATGTGACCTTTTTAACTAGGCAAGTCAATTAAGAACAAATTCTTATTTACAATGACGGCCTACCAAACGGCAAAAGGCCTCCTGCAGGGACGGGGCTGGAATTAAAAATAAAATAAAACCATAGGACAAAACACACATCACGACAAGAGAGACAACACTACATAAAGAGAGACCTGAGACAACAACATGGCAGCAACACAACATGGCAGCAGCACAACATGGTACAAACATTATTTGGCACAGACAACAGCACAAAGGGCAAGAAGGTAGAGACAACAACACATCATGCAAATCAGCCACAACTGTCAGTAAGAGTGTCCATGATTGAGTCTTTGAATGAATAGATTTAGATAAAACTGAAGCTGGTTGAGAGCCAAGAGTGTGCAAAGCTGTCATCAAGGCAAAGGGTGGTTACTTTGAAGAATCTAAAAATATATATTTTGATTTGTTTAACACTTTTTTGGTTACTACATGTTTCTTTGTGTTATTTCATAGTCTTGATGTCTTCACTATTATTCTACAATGCATTTCAATTCTACAATGTAGAATAATAGTAAAAAATAAAGAAAACCCCTTGAATGAGTAGGTGTGTCCAAACTTTTGACTGGCACTGTATCGACCTGTCATCGGACCCGCTTTCGCAAACTTGTGTTATTACATTACGCATTTGCTGAATTTGGCTGTGCAGTCTGTCTACTTCGCTTTCATTGCCGCTAGATGGGGCAATTTATTAAGCAACAAAAGTAGAGCTTTTTCAATCTTTAACATAAAGCCAACCTGGCCAGGCTGACGCGACCCTCGGGTGAGCTGTGACCACACAGGTCTGGACACACAGAACTCCGGTTGATGCAATATTCGGTCAGAAGTTGTGCGACGGGTTTCATTCTTCTCTCTTTTTTGGGGGGGGGGGAACTTGAAAATGTGTTTGAAATAGAAAATGCAATTGTTTTAATGGAAGGGGGCGGCGCATGTGGGTGTTTGCGTGAGAAACACAGCCCTCTTCAGTATTATTATTGACACATTGTGCCAACAACATCAAAGAGCCATTCCAGATTTACATTTACATTTAAGTCATTTAGCAGACGCTGTTATCCAGAGCGACTTACAACTTGGTGCATTCACCTTATGACATCCAGTGGAACAGCCACTTTACAATAGTGCATCTAAATCTTTTAAGGGGGGTGAGAAGGATTACTTTATCCTATCCTAGGTATTCCTTAAAGAGGTGGGGTTTCAGGTGTCTCCGGAAGGTGGTGATTGACTCCGCTGTCCTGGCGTCGTGAGGGAGTTTGTTCCACCATTTGGGGGCCAGAGCAGCGAACAGTTTTGACTGGGCTGAGCGGGAACTGTACTTCCTCAGTGGTAGGGAGGCGAGCAGGCCAGAGGTGGATGAATGCAGTGCCCTTGTTTGGGTGTAGGGCCTGATCAGAGCCTGGAGGTACTGAGGTGCCGTTCCCCTCACAGCTCCGTAGGCAAGCACCATGGTCTTGTAGCGGATGCGAGCTTCAACTGGAAGCCAGTGGAGAGAGCGGAGGAGCGGGGTGACGTGAGAGAACTTGGGAAGGTTGAACACCAGACGGGCTGCGGCGTTCTGGATGAGTTGTAGGGGTTTAATGGCACAGGCAGGGAGCCCAGCCAACAGCGAGTTGCAGTAATCCAGACGGGAGATGACAAGTGCCTGGATTAGGACCTGCGCCGCTTCCTGTGTGAGGCAGGGTCGTACTCTGCGGATGTTGTAGAGCATGAACCTACAGGAACGGGCCACCGCCTTGATGTTAGTTGAGAACGACAGATTAAAACCAGAATAAAGCCAACCCTCTTCTAAAAGTTATATTGAATACCTCCTCGCCCCTTGGGGTCGCTATTACCTATTTGCAGCTTGGGTGTTTGCCGGGGGAGGGAGGGAGAAGGACAAAATTGATGCACTTGATTTTATTTTCCTGGATATGTGTGGTTGCGCTGACCGGCGTATGCAGTCCTATCAGTGTCGGGCAGTAGTTGTCCTCCAAAAAACTAAGGCCGATATCATCTCTATTCATTCTAGCAAATTTGATTTGGATGTCTATTCATTCTAGCAAAATATGAAGGAAATTCTGAGTAGGCACTAGGAATGCGTGTGAGATGAGCGAGGTGTCAGTTGTAAAATCGAGCGCACCCAGCTCCAACATCAATAGGGAGGAGTCAGTGGTCGGCGATCGCCACCACATTCTTATATCGCCACACACCCGGTCTGAGTGAGGAAACTCCCGAGCGGAATATTTTGCGACAGAGGATTTCTTCAGTTCGCTAATATAAGCAGTCAAAAATCCAAACATCTCGGACTTGTTTTTCGTGGCATCCCAGTCGTGCACAGCTAAGTCACAAAAGCAGTGGTAACCTCCAGTTTAGCCCTGCCCAGCCTCACACACCCCACCGGCCTGGCTCAAGGAGGGAGGGAAAATCATTCGATTGTTGATATTGTGGGTTCAATAGTTGTTGCTTTACACGTGTCACGACTTCTGGTTATTGTTTTCAGTGCAGACAGCTTTTGAATTCGGTTTGTATCCGAAGCCTAAAGAGGCACGAGTGCTCACAAGCTAGTAACGTTAGCGACACAATACAGCAGACGAGTTCCATCCCTCCAGACGTAACTTCAAGAGGCCATTCAGTGTGCCTACATGGGACTATTTCCGATAATGCAACAGCCTGTCATATTTTACCGATCAGCATCCTCGCATTGAGCAACATAACACATTTGTAACGGGGAACCGTATAATATTTGCTTAGTAAGCTAGCCATCTTGCTAGACAGGCCAGCTTCCTTGTATCAAATAGCAAACCGTCTAGTACTAGTAGCTAACGTTAATGGTGGCTGGACTGCATTGTCAGAACTATGGAAATGAGAACGTTAGTTTGTTTTAAAGTGCCTGTGTTTTTTTTAAGATTATTAGCAAATCGTATATAATTTTAATGAGACATTGACTCCAAACACGGAAGCGAATAATCGTATCTAAAAAAAATGTAATTATCACATTTATGTTGGATTTAAGTCGCTGAGAGCCAACAAAAGACTCAATTTTGGATATCAATTGACGAGACGAATGATTTCTGTGTCCCTGGTTTTAACTGGATTTGGCCTCCCCCTTTTGGTTCGACGCGGGAGCAGCGGGATTTCGACAGTCCCACTCATCTGTCACGTCGATATTTGTATACATTTTCCTATCCCTTACTCCCTCCCACAACCTTTCCCCGTTTCTCTCTCCGATGCGGAGTGCTGAGTAACGCCGGCAAACCAAATCGATAACGGCGGCCGGACATGCTGAAGTGTATCCCTTTGTGGCGTTGTAACCGCCACGTCGAGTCGGTGGACAAGCGACATTGTAATTTGCAAAATGTCCCCGACGAGATATTTCGCTACAGCCGCAGTCTGGAGGAGCTTCTCCTCGACGCTAACCAACTCCGAGAACTACCCAAGGTAAGCAACCAGTGATTTTCATTAGCACATTGTGGCCTATCCTGGCTATCATTATGGCTACCATTATGCATGGTCAAATCAAGGCTAGCGGAATGATCTCCACTTTATCAATGCATGCAACCGCGAGCAACCCCCATGGAACAGGTGGCTGATGTTTTGATTTACTTTGCCTGCTATAAACATCTGGCAACATCAGTATAATTAACAGAGCATATTAACTAACTAATCCCGTCACGCAGGAACAACATACTGTTTATTTAGAAAGGGGTTTAAATGCCTTTACTTAAAATTCCAAACACCATATTGGGTGAGTGTTGTGGCTACTTTCATATTCTGGGGGCTAAGACTGTATACGCGGGAAGGTATGATGCTACCTTTATGTCCTCTTATTCTTGTCAATAGTTAATCCCCATGCATGTGTCATCAAAGTAGCTGAGAGAGGAGGTGTGTACCATCGGGCTGGCTGCTCAGAGCAACTGACAGCACATTGTCAGCTGACAGCACATTGATAACAGCAGAGAATAGGAATCAGAGGAGAAACGGGTCTCTGCCTTCCTTGGATGCTATGCTTGCTGTGTGGAGTCAAGCAGAGGAGGCTCCTGCTTCAGAGTGGAGTGGGCATATGCTGTATGATATCAAATGTGCAGACGAACTCAGCGGATGAAAGGAGTCCGCTGGCCTGCACTACGTTGCCCGCAGTAACGACACAGGCCGGTGGGATTGGAAACCCATTCACACAACTCCTACATGACAAATTACATAAACTCTGCTGGCATGCCCCTCATGTTTATTTTTAGGGGAGCAGGATGGTTATCTGGCTGTGCATTATGTTCCCCTCCAGCTTCCAACACTAATTTACACCAGAGCACTGGGACGTAAGAGTGACCTGACTTTCGCCTCATTATGCCGCTGTGTTCATTGTTCTGCTATGGGATAAGGGAATGGCTGTGCAAGATAATGGACATCAAGTTCATCAGAGATGTGTTGCTGCTCAGAAATGCTGAGACGGGCTCTCAGACATGGCTAGGTGGTGGTGGGGAGAGTGGCACAGTCACCAGTAGTTCTTCTGTCGTGTCGACAAACCCAAGGTCATAAGAAGCTACGCTAAGATGGCAAAGTCTACTGAAGTGTGCAGGTCCACAAGAATCTCTAGAGAGTTTGAATACCTGTGTAAGTAGTCACTTCTAGGCCCAATTATTCTGCTTAGGCTGTTGACAGTCTACCACTTGAGTCATGCCCTGAGTCCCAGGCCATTATATTAAGATATGCAAGCGCCAGTACGTAAGGTAAATTGCATTTATTACTTAAGTTAGCAGAGAGAATGCAATTGTTCACAATCTAATCCAGTGAAAAACACAATCTGATTTGTCAACCAAGACTTCAGTTGCACTCGCTCTTAAAATGTCACTCACCTTTTGTCTGAGTTTTGTACATGGACATAACAGGGATGAGAGGGACCGTGTGTGTGGCTGTTTGTGTTTGTGCCGACTTGACCAAAAAGCTCTGTTCATGACTAAGCTGAGCGGGCTGAGACTTGGCTCAGGCCCCTATGTTCACTGGAGGAAGGACACAGACAAATAAAGGGAGAGGAGGGTGTTGGGGAGCAGCTCAGTGTTGCTCTTGGACTCACAAAAACACACGCAGACATCCAGTTGTTTAATATTCAACCCGGCTGCTAGTTCGGCCAGATGCTGACTGGGGTTTCCTGACACAGATCAAGGCTGAGGTGGGGGGCTCTATCTAAGGGTGCATCGCCTGGTCTGCTTGACTCAGCATGACTGGGCCCAGTCACTGAAGGGAGGGGACCGTGAGGCTGGCAGAAGGCATACACTCAGGACCACTAACACGGCACTGTATTTAGCCGAGAGACACAAATGTGGTGTGACAGAACAGGTGGCCGTGTTGCGTGCAGACACAAAGCATATGGTCCCCTTGCCTGCATTTAAAGAAAGGCTTCGGAGAGAGAGGGGGCCATCTGAGGTCAGACCCATAATAGGCCGTGTGGAGACAACATGGCAATAATGGTGAATGCTCAAACCATAATAGAATCGTGAGCTCTCATTCATCTCTTTTGGTATCTCCTTGTCATGCTATTCATGGCATCTCTAGCTCTTTACAGTTATCATAACTGTTTTTAACACATTATTTAATTTAAAATTGTTGCGCAATGATTGGCATATAAAAGCACGTTTCATTCCTACAGGAACAGAAGCTGTAGGAGCAGCACTCGCTTTGTCTGACACATTTTCGCTTCAACTAGGCTCTATCTGTATGCTCGGCTGTTACCAGCTAAAGGAAACCCTGGTCTGAAGGGATAGAATTCATGGAATGGACCTATGTTTGAAATAACGCCCCCCCTGTGTTCAAGAACATGTTGCGTCTCAACTGAGGCCTGGCACCGCACAAAACCCCCAAATCATGTGAAGTAAGGGTCTAAAATGCAGCATGTGAATATGGATATTATGTTTTTGAATTGATGTGTTTTTAGATCATTGACGTGAAAGACATGCTCCAGAACTTTGGTGATTACTATGTTTAAAAAAACAAAAATCCATATTGGGCAGGATGTATCAATATGTAGTTCATAAATGCATAATCTATGAGCAGAATTACTGTTTTACCTCAATTAGCCACTAAATCCCTAGTTTGAAAGCAACTTTTCTGAAAACTGTGCTGCGCCATTTTCTCCCATGTGGGCCAGCCCCCTAGCAAGTAGAGTTCAACCAATGAGCCCTTCGCCATATGAGTGACAGCTAGCAAGAGGCACACACACCAGAGCGAGCAATGACATGGTGCACATATCTGCACATACTGCATGTGATGTAGTGCACAATTTCTGGGAACCACTTTTTGTTCATGAACACTACTTTCAGAACTACTGGCTAAAAAGTATACAAAAGTAATGCAGAATCTCTTTAAAGGTAAAAAAAAAAAAATGTAATTATTTAAAAAAATATAAATAGTTTTACAACGTTGTTTGTAAGCTTTTAAATGATATCAAACTCAACTGTTTATCTTTTCCAGTGTGGGGTATGCAAAATGGGTCAACATTGAGCACCTTTATCTCCTCAAAGTTTTGACATTCAGGTCCAAAAAGTCACTTTCTGACATCCTCTTTGGGCAAGCATGCATGGAAAGTTTTGTTTGAATCCTAAGGGATGCTGTCAAAAAGCGATTGAATTCAAATGGATTTACCCCAAAGAAAACTATCTTTTCAGTTATGATTTCAATTGCCTTTACTTTTTCAACTACTACAGACACCTCTCCTGTTAACAGCCTACAGTGGTGACCGAATGGAGAGATTGTGGGTGTTATTGCACCGCCAAGTGTTCCAGCTCTCATTGACAATAATTGGCACACTCCACCTTCACAAAAGTCACTGTGGAGATTGGCCACTCTGCAGCAAACCTAAAGCCAGTGCTCCGTACACAGACCCGATGTCTGTACCCAAAGCTGTCAACTTGAGTTTTTCCAAGTCTGCTTGAGCAATGCTCAATGACATTTGGCACACACAACCCACGAGGCATTAATATTCTCCGTACAGTCAGAAGGAAAATTGGATGTACTATGCAATGAGACAAATTAGTAATATAATGGGGTTTGTGCTGTGGAGTTTAGAGGGGTAGATTTTCTGTATAGGTTTTGGAAGGGGGTTTAACAGTGTGAACAGATGGAGATTCAGATGCCCTGACAGGGTCTTAGACTCATTGTGTGTTTCTTGAGCCCCACCTGGCAACCCTAGCTTATGTGTGCTGTAGTATTGCCTTTTTCAGTTAAGCATTGCATGGGAAAAATATATGTTTTATCAAATGGCTCCGGGTTCCAGGTTGTTTTTCCTGATAAGGTTTTTTCTTTAGAAATATTATTCAGCATTGAATACACTGGAAGAACAAAATTACATGTTGGATCAAGTTGTTCAACCCTATCAGCTCAAACAGAAAGCGCTATGCACAGGCTGTCTTGGCACAAAATGAGGCTTGCCTCCATAGACCTCTCTTCTGGGGTGTATTCATTACGGAAATGTTTACCGTTGAAGAACCAAACAGAAGGAAGCGAAACGGGGAGGAACATACCTGAATTTGTCCAATAGAAACTCTCTTGAATTTTATATTTGGAATAAACTGTTTCGGATGCAAAACTATTGCAACCATGGCATAAAATGTACTTTTTGGTCCATCAGCCACAGAGGCAGCCCCCCAATTTTTTTGGCAAAAATTACACCAAACAGATTAGCATGCTTTGTAATGTTTCTAAAACATATGTATTACTAGTCAAATGTATTACTTTGTTCCTGTGAGGTTGAGTCTGATTAGTAGAAGCTTCTCTTCACTAGCAATTGAAACTCAAACAGAAAAACAACTTAGCCTAGTGAACAAAACAATGTAAATAGCCAAGAAACAAGGACAAAGTATCACTTTGTTTCAAGTATATTAGACAACTTTTATGCCTGTGCACAGCGCTTCTAAAAATGTATTTTTCACTCAGCTCTTCACGTGCGCACAGCCCCCAGCCAGACAGTATATAGGATTCGTAGTTCTTTGATTTTGTGTAATTAATTTACCAGCTAGGAAACTAAACTGTGGAAATACTTTGAAAACAGCTACTGCAGCATTTGTTACTATTAATGTGATCATACTTGACTATTTTTATTCACAAACTGGAGCCCTGACCACCTGCCAACGTGGCTGGTGAAATAGACCCACCAATGCAGGTGGCGGGTGTTAATTCTAGGCATAATGATTACACCCCTTTACTATACAGAACCTAGAAGGACCCTTGGAGAGCGCAGTCAGGAATTCCAACTCACTCCCATGTGTTCTGGGCCCTTAACATCAAGCCCCAGCTCTGTTTTCTCATTACGCAACGCTTAATCCTCACTATTCCTTAATGCGTCTTTTGTGTTGCTGCTAAGTAGGGCTCCTCAGTGGTTTTACCAAATAAGACTGCCTCCTAATGCGAATGAAAAAAAAAAAACACTGAATGGAATTAGTCCATTTCAGCACTCCTCTATCTCCAGTGTGTCTCTGAGAAGCAGAGGGTCATTAGACCTTCTCATGGGCAATCGTCTCTGTCAATGATTGAAGATGAACCGGTCATGTAAAGCGGATCGCTCATCCCCCAAGCTTTTGGACAGCTTTACCTGCTCTTCCTTTTCATGCTAGCAAGGACAAGGCACTTTGCTGCATGCTGCAAAGACGAAGTGGGACAGTGCGCGAAGCGGGGCAGTTTGAGTAGGCTGCTGATATTTCGGGGTGGGGCAGTGCATCAAGTCGGGGCAGTTTGAGTAGGCTACTGATATTTCCTTGGGTTGTTTGGCATGCAAAATGACTCGTAGATCAATGACTGACAACAGTTACATGCTTAGTTCGACATTGATGAAGCAGAAGCGTCAGTTGTCACAAAATATTATGTATTTTCTAAAGGTAGAAAGTAACATGAGCAAAAGGTTAGTGAATTGCGATTTGTAATTTTCGAATCGATTTCTGACTGATGCGTGCTATACTTGGATCCGTTTGGGATCTGCGGACCAATAGTCAAATCTTAAATATTTTGAATCGAGACCGATGTGAATCGTTACATCCCTAATAGCGAAACATTGACAAACAATTCACACCATGAAAACAATGCACCTGGATGGACTTTGGGTCCACTTTGCTCTGCTATTACTGAATGCCATGTAACCGTTTCCATTCTTTTTCTTTTATCGATACGAGTCATTTGTTTGAGCGAAGAGCAGTCAGTCTTTCACACATCAGCATTGTGTTTTGTTTGCAGATGTGAGATCTGAACAACCACATATCCATTCATCCCATCTCCCACCATTTAACCTAATGGAGGTGTACATCTTCCCTTTAATATTTCAGGAGGAACATGCCTTCAAAATGAAACCACTTCCAACCTAGCCCTCTCCCAGAAAGTATCATCTTTAATGACCCACAGGGGCTCCACTTGAAAATACACAGACCCCCCCTTTTTTTTTTAGCTCCAGAAGTTCAGCATTAAAGTATATCCTAATGGCCAGGCATAAGAAGTGGTTCTCTGCCAGAATCTCGAGACCTAGCCTAGGCCTACACTGTGCAGATCCTGATTCCATAAAGTGCTGTACAGATTTGTATTTTCCCCTCTATTCCAGCCTCTGTGACTCTGTTAGCTGAACTAGGCCATGCCTGGTGATAAATCACACCTGCCACTGGTCCTCCATGCGGTAAACCCACATTAGTTCCCCCCTTCCCCTGGCTCCGTCTGTCTCTCAAGGCAGTAAGTTTCCCAGAAGCTTGGGAAAGTACACCAAAGGACTCTTCCTTTAGTCTGCATTTCTTTTGATGTAGTTTGGTTTTATGGATCTCTCAAGGCTGACATTGAGACTGCTGCTGAGAGAAAAGTCTGCACTGGCCAATCCTTAAGTCGAATCAAAGTCGAACATCCTCATTGTGTGTGTGTGCACAATCCGAAAGCTGTGTCCCACTTCTCAGAAGAGCCAAGTATGTGAAAGGTAACCAGAAGTGAGGAGCCAGTGGAGAAGCATTGTGAAAGAGGTAGAGGTTCCTCTAATGCAATAGCACATTCAACAGGTTCCTTTGTCTGAGATGATGACCAGCTGGTCCCACATCCCGCCCTTCCATTTGGAGATGTTTTTTATTTATTCCGGAGATGGATGAATCCCCCACCCCCACCCCAGACCACAGAGCAGCCAGACAGGCTGAGTGATGGTGTCGGGTGGAGAACATCCAGCCAGGGAGGCTGTATTGGTGCTAAGAGCCCTGCAAGCCCTAGGGAGATACTGCTGCAGGTGTTCTGGGTGGTGCGTGTGCGCAGACTAACCCTCCCGTAGAAGTCGTACCTTTTTTTCCCCCGGTAAACAGATGACACCGAAACCAGCCTGATAGTAATGCTAATGCTCATTAATCCTCTCAGGGCAGTGTCAACCATAGACGGGCACTTGTATACATCTGTTGTAAATCTCATGACTTTCCTCCTGCACTCTGCCCCTCAGTCACCACCACCAAGGTAAACAATGGGCCATGGCGGTGGTGACGGGAAGCTTGTGTTAGCGATAGCAGAGAGCATCTGTGTGCACGGATGGTGTGCACCGATAGGAATGATGTGCCATAGGACCACTAGCTAACTACACAGAGACAGGGATTGGGGGACATGGACTTATGGTGTCCTCGCAATGTGACATCATTCTCTCACGCTCTTTGTTTCTCTGTGTGTTGGTTTGGCTATTTAAAGTCGGTCTTAGGCCTCATTGGTCAAGTGCAGTGACCTGCCTGACACTGACCGGTCTCAGGTGGATGTGAGTCGTGCCTTAACGAAATGCTTGGTCTGACAAAATATCTTTGCTCGCCGGGCCTTATAGGTGTGCAGCATTAAGGATTCCACACCACCCCATGAATAGATACACAGACAATAGAATCGTAACAAACATTTTTAATGTCAAAGTATTTGTTGTCCTCAATTTAACCCAGAGGGCCCTCTGTATTGCCACTTGAAATCCATAGCTTAGGGCCTAATTAATTTATTTCAGTTGACTGATTTCCTATTATGACGTGTAACAGAAGTCTTTGAAATTGTTGCATGTTGCGTTTATATTTTTGGCTCAGTGTAGCTTATATGCGTCAATGAATAATAAGCATCAACTAATGAGATGGGCAGGAGATATGCCAATGATTTTCTGCGATCACACAATAGAGCCCACCCATAAATCCTGTACCATTGAGCCCCACCAGTGCCCCCCCCAAAGCATATATTTTCATCCTTCAATGTAGCAAGAACACTGCAATGAAAGTGTTTTGCTCTGAGCACTGAACCATTTTGCATAATGTCTGTGTCCCGCTACGTCACAGTTGTTCACTCTGGTTCTTGGAAATCTGTTCAAAATGGTTTGAAAAGGGCAGCTAGAGTTATTCCTGAAAAGTGTTGACAGAGTTTTTAATCCAACACATTTTGTTGTAGTACTATAGTGAGAGTTAACTTTTGCAAACAACTATTATTCTCTCCTACTTTTCTGTTTGAGAGGTGGCTTAAGCCAGGCTTGTGAGTGACTAAGTACTGTATTGTATCTATCTGAGTAGGAGTGTGTGTACTGTGAGTAATTAACCCAGCATGGCCCTCTGAGCTCTGTAGTACATGATGCCAGCAAGAGGAAATGCAGGAATGACTGGAATCTGAAGCAATCTGCCTGTCTGTGCGCCTGAACTCTCCCTCAACCACACTGATCCTAGTTAGTCTACATTCCTGGCTGAACGGGCCACACACACATAGACCTTTACGCCTGCTACTAAGCCACGCGCATGCACACCGTTTTACGTGGTGCACACTAGAGACAATCACACATCGACAAACACAGAGAAGCTACATACAAATGCGCATGTTCCCGAGAACTTCCAACAGAGGCACATTTTTCTTCAACTAATCAAACTTCACTATTTTTGGCAGTATTAAAATAAAGGCGCTCTAATTCTCATTATACTTTAATTAAGCCGGCCTCCTTACTCCAGGGGGTTTCACACAACCGGAGCCTGGGTAAGGAGCAAAGCTGGCAGAATGTAGGAGACATTTAGACTAGAGGTCGACCGATTTAATCAGAATGGCCGATTAATTAGGGCCGATATCAAGTTCATAACAATCGGAAATCTGTATTTTTGGACACCGATTTGACCTTTTTCTTTATTTAAGAACACATTCTTATTTTCAATGACCTAGGAACGGTGGGTTAACTGCCTCGTTCATGGGCAGAACGACAGATTTTCACCTTGTCAGCTCGGGGGATTCAATCTTGCAACCTTACAGTTAACTAGTTGCTAGCTAGCATTAAACTTATCTTATAAAAAAACAATCAATCATAATCACTAGTTAACTACACATGGTTGATTATATTACTAGTTTATCTAGCGTGTCCTGCGTTGCATATAATCGATGCGGTGCGTATCGTTGCTCCAATGTGTACCTAATCATAAACATCAATGCCTTTCTCAAAATCAATACACAGAAGTATATATTTTTAAACCTGCATTTTTATCTAAAATAAATCCAGGTTAGCAGGCAATATTAACCAGGTGAAATTGTGTCACTTCTCTTGCGTTCATTGCATGCAGAATCGGTGTATATGCAACAGTTTGGGCCGCCTAATTTGCCAGAATGTTACGTAATTATGACATAACATTGAAGGTTGTGCAATGTAACAGGAATATTTAGACTCATGGATGCCACCCGTTAGATAAAATACGGAACGGTTCCGTATCTCACTGAAAGAATAAACATCTTGTTTTCGAGATGATGGTTTCTGGATTTGACCATATTAATGACCTAAGGCTGGTGTAACGGATGTGAAATGGCTAGCTAGTTAGCGGGGTGCGCGCTAATAGCGTTTCAAACGTCACTCACTCTGAGACTTGGAGTAGTTATTCCCCTTGCTCTGCATGGGTAAAGCTGCTTCAAGGGTGGCTGTTGTTGTGTTCCTGGTTCGAGCCCAGGTAGGAGCGAGGAGAGGGACGGAAGCTATAGTGTTACACTGGCAATACTAAAGTGTCTATAAGAACATCCAATAGTCAAAGGTTAATGAAATACAAATGGTATAGAGAGAAATATTCCTAATAATAACTACAATCTAAAACTTCTTACCTGGGAATATTGAAGACTCATGTTAAAAGGAACCACCAGCTTTCATATGTTCTCATGTTCTGAGCAAGGAACTTAAACGTTAGCTTTCTTACATGGCACATATTGCACTTTTACTCTCTTCTCCAACACTGTTTTTTTGCCTTATTTAAACCAAATTGAACATGTTTCATTATTTACTTGAGGCTAAATTGATTTTATTGATGTATTATATTAAGTTAAAATAAGTGTTCATTCAGTATTGTTGTAATTGTCATTATTACAACAAAAAAAAGAAGAAGAATCGGCCGATTAATCAGTATCGGCTTGGGGGGGGTGTGTATCGGCGTCAAAATCATAATCGGTCGACCTCTATTTTAGACATAGCTATTCAAAGAGTTGAATGGTTTAACCAGCCCTGTTTGGTAATAAGATGGGACCCAGGAAGACCACTCCACAGCCTACACTATGCTTTGGAAATTATACAGGAAGGCTGTCAATACTCAACTAGACAGCATAATGTTAGTGCATGTTTGCAGATGTAACACTTTTATGATAATGTGGATACCATTGGTCAACAGTAAGGATTCTTCAATAGCCTTTGTCATTCATTGAAACGACTGGTTTCCGTGGTTTTTCATTGAGAAACACTGCACCAAACATCTTAGTTAGATGTAAAATTCCACGACTAACCTTTCCTCTGCAAAAATGTCAAAATGAATGACAGATTTCTTGAGTATTTTTTAAGCGACGGAATTTTAAGTGTCTCCTCCCTCCCAGCCTCTCTTGCTCCTTGTCCTCTGTTAGTCCCATCCTGTTAGTCCTGGACAGTGCAGCTGCTGGAGGGCCCTGACATGGAGCTTAGAAGTTCTGGCAGCCACTGCACTAAAGTGCATACGTTAACCTGCTGTACTGAGGCAAGCCTTGACTGTGCTGAGACCCTGTTTGACCCCCAGTTAGCACCTTACCTCCCATCTCTTTGTTGTCAGCACTTAAACCAAAAATGGATGGTGATAATGTCAAAGTATGTGCACCGTTGGGGCATTTTCATTTACGCACAGACTGACGCCCTCTCGTTCCTCATAATCCTTCTCACCACTTATATCAGAGGCCGGCTGGTCGGTATAGGGTGACGGTTTCCCTAGATGCTGATCTTGGGTTAGTATTTTCCCCCGCTAATGGTTAAGGTTAGGATTTGGGAGTGAAGCTGATCCTAGATCTGTGCCTCGGAGAAAAGTCAACCCGGAGATAGTCTGGTCTGCAGGCAGGCAGTGTCGTGGCAGATGGTTAGATGGGGTCGTGATGAGTGATTCTCAGAGCAGAGTGTGAGAAGCAGAGTTGTGTGTCACAGCTGAACTGGTGTGTTGGGACTTGAGGGGTCAAGGACAGGGCAGCGTTTCTTGTGTGGGCACGAAGACAGACTATGCCTGGAGGCTAGGGTATGACCGCTCATTAGTGAGATCTCCTCTTGAAGAGAATAAATACACACACTGGTTTTTCACATGTACTTCATGGAGTTCCTATCTGTGGGCTTTATTGGAGTGTTTCAGTGCACAAACCAGGTAGAAAGAACATTTTCTGGACTGAAAACGGCACTAATTTAAACACATGTAGATGGAAGATCGTGTACTTATCTGTGGGACATCACACACTCACACACTGGGGAAGTGGGCTTCCTGGCCGTGATCCTCTTCTGAGTCGTTCTGGATGGGTGTGTGGAGTCACTACTGTAATTATACTGGCTTCTTCATAATAGCAATTCATGGAGTTTCACTGGGAGCCTGATTTTTTTTTTTTTTGTGCCACGATCTTGTTAAACTGTACCACATCAGTGTTACTCAATGGCATTACATCGCTTCACGAACTGTATTGCTCTGGCCTCGGCTATCTACAAAAGGCTCGCTTCACAATCACATAAACACACAAATGAGCGTCTATGCAGTCAAAGCTTTAATGCCAGATTATAGCATATCTGCATAGACTAGCTAGTAGTGGTTTTGTAACAGTTTCCACTGATACTCAATACAGGAAGCTGCATGTTATCTTCTGCCCCAGATAAGCTTGGTCATACTGAAGGAAAGAATAATCAATACTTAGTCATTCAGTCACTCAGTCCTCCATCTCAAGCCATAGTGTCAGTCTAATCATGGATGTTGCTGGCTGCATCTTTTCCTTCCCTCCAATCCAAGTGCTGGTTTCCAGGGAGATGGTTCATTAATTGGGACCTTCCTGGGGATTCATTGAGCTGGGAATTCTGTTGTTTACCCAGCGTATCTAGGAGACACCAACCCTTCACACCACACCCTCTATTCAAGAGCATAGCATGTTGTGCCTCAAACAATGGTGGGCACTACACAAAAACCTCAGATGTAAAATGGGGTCTAAGATACAACATATGCAAATATGAAAAAAATCTTGAGTTTACGTGGTTTTTAGATCATTTACGTTTAGGGTTAAACTGTTTTTTATAAACAAAAAAATAAAGTATTAAATAGTTTTGACAACCCTGTTTGTAAGCTTTTTAAATCGAGTGGTCACCAACATTTTGAGTCAAGATCACTATGAGTCAAATTGGACAACGAGATCCACCGCTCAGATATGACTTAAAAACATAAGCCTATGCAGCATTAACCAATTAAAAGCTGTTCTGTAGCAATGAGGTTTGTGCAGTAGGCCATAGGCCCAATACATTATCACTGCATATTGGCTCCGCTTGTATTGCCCTGCCAATGTTCTTCTCAGAACATTTTGAAATGGTTATTAAAACATTTTAGGTATATGATCACACTGGGAATAGATCATTTATTATATTACTTGTGAGCCACAGCTGAGTAAGTATAATAATTAGTTCTTTTTTTTTTACTGGACTGTTGGTCTGCATCAGATGGTCAGTCTGAGGGGAGGGAGCAGCGGTGAGACGGCCTCTCACCCGACTCACTGTCCCCCCTCTTCCAGCTAATGGTGAAACTTAAGTCGCACTGCATTACTTCTGCCTCATGCTTAAATTCATGTTTGCTCGTATGACCAGAGAGAAATGTAATATTCCTTGATATTAAAAAGACAAAAGCCGCAAATAATGATAGCGCAAGCTTATCGAAACGCCCATTTTATGGTTTATAAAAGTGTTGACAGTGCTGAATAATAAACTTAAACAAGAAATTACTCAAATAGCAGCTCTTTGCTGTATTCGCTGTATTCGTTGAGTCTCGTTGAGTCGCTCTCTAGTCTTGGTTTTGAAATCTGACATCAACTTTGTTGTGCGTTCAAGGCTTCTTTTTACAGTCTTTGGCGTGAGGAAACTGTACAGCCCAGATTTGCTCTCTGGGCTTATCAGGTAGGTGGAGTTCTACCCTAAGACACATGAAATGGTTCAAAATGGGAACACTTTGCCTTCCCGGCGCTAGGGCTGTTGAATCAAGTGCACCTACTGTCAACCGTGTGAAACGAATAAAAAAAATAGGAACGAAAGGCTTTATCGTTAGTTTTTTTACAGAAATGTTTGGTGATCGACTAGAAATAGCTTGTAGATAGACCTTGATCGACTGGTTGGTGATTATTTTTTTAAATATCAATTTTAACCGTTTATCTTTTCGTATTGTGGGGTATGCAAAAAAAATGATCTTTTAAATGTTTTGGCATTCCGTTCCAAAAAGTTACTTTCTGGGCACTGCTACAGTGGGCAAATATGTATTTTTGTTTTCGTTCAAATCAAAAGGGATGCTGTCAATAGGGATGGGCATTTGAACTTTTTTGATTTGAGTACTGAAAATAAAGAAGCTATTTTTAGAACAAAGGGCCGTACTGGAAAAAAATGTGTGCATTTATCTGTATGCCAACAGTGCGCAACAATACCTACATTATCATAACCATTGCATATTATGAATCCTAATTGCAAAATTGCCTCAGATAGGTGTGTGTATAAACTCAAAAAAAAGAAGCTTCCCCTTTTCTATACCCTGTCTATAATACATAAAAACCCAAATAACTTCACAGATCTTCATTGTAAAGGGTTTAAACACTGTTCCCCATGCTTGTTCAATGAACCATAAACAATTAATGAACATGCACTCGTGGAACGGTCGTTAAGACACTAATAGCTTGCAGACGGTAGGCAATTAAGGTCACAGTTATGAAAATTTAGGACACTAAAGAGGCCTTTCTACTGACTGAAGAACACCAAAAGAAAGATGCCCAGGGTCCCCGCTCATCTGCGTGAACATGCCTTAGGCATGCTGCAAGGAGGCATAAGGACTGCAGATTGTCTACAGGGAGACAGGATGGACAGCTGATTGTCCTCGCAGTGGCAGACCAGATGTAACAACACCTGCACAGGATCAGTACAGCCTAACATCACACCTGCGGGACAGGTACGGGATGGCAACAACAACTGCCCGAGTTACACCAGGGAACGCACAATCCCTCAATCAGTGCTCAGACTGTCCGCAATAGGCTGAGAGAGGCTGGACTGAGGGCTTGTAGGCCTGTTGTAAGGCAGGTCCTTACCAGATATCACAGACAACAGCGTCGCCTATGGGCTGGACCACACTTTTTGCCAGACAGGACTGGCAAAAAGTGCTCTTCATTGACGAGTCACGATTTTGTCTCAACAAGGGTGATGGTCAGATTTGCGTTTATCGTCGGAGGAATGCGCGTTACACCGATGCCTGAAATCTGGAGCGGGATCGATTTGGAGGTGGAGGGTCCGTCTGGGGCGGTGTGTCACAGCATCGTCGGACTAAGCTTGTTGTCATTGCAGGCAATCTCAACGCTGTTACTTTCTAAATGTAATCCACTACAAGTTACCTGTTAAATTGTCATCACTGTAACTTTTGGCTTACCCAAACTCGGTAAAGTAATCTGATTACTTTCTGTTAATGTTAGATTACTTTCCCCTTAAGAGGCATTAGAAGAAGACAAACGTATGTTACCAATTGAACGACATCTATTGCAGGAAAAATCTAGGTTAAAGTTTACATAGCTGACCATATATGGATGTTTAAATGTTATTTTATGGGTTGGTTATGTAGGCTTCTTCTAACCGATCGCTTTCTACTACATATAATAATACGATTTAATTATTATTTTTACGTTAACCAAAGTCTAACAGAATTCCAGTCATTCCAATAAATGTTATACACCTTAATCTTCAAGAATATGACTTGGAAATATGGAAGTATTAGTGAAGCACCAATATGACATTTTTGACCGATTACCGATATCCAATATTTTCCTTGACAAAAAAAACCGATAACAATATATATTTTTAATTGCGGCTGTTTAAGCATTCTAGTACAGCTAAATAGTTAACACACATACATGGACACAGCGGTCTAAGGCACTGCATATCAGTGCAAGAGGCATCACTACAGTCCCTGGTTCGAATCCAGGCTGTATCACATCTGGTCAAATGGTTTTACTGCTGACATCAGGTGAACAAAAGGACTTGAGTTCCTCTATGTTGTTATGATCACACCACGACTCGTTAATCATAAGGCATATATCCCAGCCCTTCTTCTTACCAGAGAGATGTTTGTTTCTGTCGGCGCGATGCGTGAAGAAACCAGGTGGCTGTACCGACTTTGATAACGTATCCCGAGTGAGCTACGTTTCCGTGAAGCAGAGAATGTTACAATCTGTCTCTCTGGAAGGCAACCCTTGCTCGGATTTCGTCTAACTTGTTGTCAAGAGACTGGACATTGGCAAGTAGTATACTCGGGAGTGGTGGGCGATGTGCCCATCTACGGAGTCTGACCAGAAGACCGCGCCTTCTGCCCCTTCTGCGGCGCCATTGTTTTGGAGGAAAGATTGAATGGGGCCATGTATCGTGAGATTTTGAGTGAAAACCTCCTTCCATCAGCAAGGGCATTGAAGATGAAACGTGGCTAGGTCTTTCAGCATGACAATGATACCCAAAAACACACCGCCCGGGCAACGAAGGAGTTGCTTCGTAAGAAGCATTAAGGAGGTTCCACACTGAAAATATGCTAAACATATTAGCTTAATAAGGACGAGTGTGTTTTCATCAGAATCAATAAGCCTAGGCCTGCTGCTGTTTTCATACCGTTTTATATGGTAGCTAGATGTTTTATTTCTACTACATGTCTTGGTTAGTCACAGTATTTAACAAACTTCAAAGTACATTTTCAGGAGAGGCATGCTGGGTGCCAGCAGCAGTTTGAAAATATTTAGTTGACAGTTCTGGTTGCCTAGTTTTAATTAAACAACGGGTGGGTCTAATCCTGAATGCTGATTGGTTAAAACTGCATTCCACCCGTTGTCTATTCCACAAGTTACCACCGGCTATATCTATGACGTTAAAATGCTTATTTACTCTGTTCCATCTGACTGCGCAATCCACTGACTCATCAGCCCAGCCAAGCAATTTATAGACTTGCTCGCCACTATAAAAAGCATGTAGATATTCTCTCACATTTCTTTTGGACTAACATTTAATTTTCAACAGCGGAGATTATTTATAAACCTTGCTGTATTTAGGTCTCTGTCATTTGCAACATTGTTTCAATATTCAAATTCTATCTCTAGCTGTCCCATAGTAATGAACGTGTCGGGACGAGACAGACAGGCAGGCAGTGTTTCTCAGCCAGTCAAAATCATGAATCAGCTGGCATTATTTTTATGGATATACAGTGGGGAGAACAAGTATGTGATACACTGCCGATTTTGCAGGTTTTCCTACAAAGCATGTAGAGGTCTGTAATTTTTATCATAGGTACACTTCAACTGTGAGAGACGGAATCTAAAACAAAATCCAGAAAATCATGTATGATTTTTAAGTCATTCATTTGCATTTTATTGCATGACATAAGTATTTGATCACCTACCAACCAGTAAGAATTCCGGCTCTCACAGACCTGTTAGTTTTTCTTTAAGAATCCGTCCTGTTCTCCACTCATTACCTGTATTAACTGCACCTGTTTGAACTCGTTACCTGTATAAAAGACATCTGTCCACACGCTCAATCAAACAGACTCCAACCTCTCCACAATGGCCAAGACCAGAGAGCTGTGTAAGGACATCGGGGGTAAAATTGTAGACCTGCACAAGGCTGGGATGGGCTACAGGACAATAGGCAAGCAGCTTGGTGAGAAGGCAACAACTGTTGGCGCAATTATTAGAAAATGGAAGTTCAAGATGACGGTCAATCACCCTCGGTCTGGGGCTCCATGCAAGATCTCACCCCGTGGGGCATCAATGATCACGAGGAAGGTGAGGGATCAGCCCAGAACTACACGGCAGGACCTGGTCAATGACCTGAAGAGAGTCTCAAAGAAAACCATTAGTAAAACACTACGCTGCTCAAGCCAGCGCATGTCCAGGCCCGTCTGAAGTTTGCCAATGACCATTTGGATGATCCAGAGGAGGAATGGGAGAAGGATGAGGTCATGTGGTCTGATGAGACAAAAATAGAGCTTTTTGGTCTAAACTCCACTCGCCGTGTTTGGAGGAAGGAGAAGGATGAGTACAACCCCATGAACACCAACCCTGCCGTGAAGCATGGAGGTGGAAACATCATTCTTTGGGGGTGCTTTTCTGCAAAGGGGACAGAACGACTGCACCATATGGAGGGGAGGATGGATGGGGCCATGTATTGCGAGATCTTGGCCAACAACCTCCTTCCCTCAGTAAGATCATTGAAGATGGGTCGTGGCTGGGTCTTCCAGCATGACAATGACCCGAAACACACAGCCAGGGCAACTAAGGAGTGGCTCCGTAACAATCATCTCAAGGTCCTGGAGTGGCCTAGCCAGTCTCCAGACCTAAACCCAATAGAAGATCTTTGGAGGGAGCTGGAAGTCCGTATTGCCCAGCGACAGCCCCGAAACCTGAAGGATCTGGAGAAGGTCTGTATGGAGGAGTGGGACAAAATCCCTGCTGCAGTGTGTGGAAACCTGGTCAAGAACTACAGGAAACATATGATCTCTGTAATTGCAAACAAAGGTTTCTGTACCAAATATTAAGTTCTGCTTTTCTATCCTGACAAGTAAGCACATTTTCTATGCCAGGTGAAATCACGCCTCATGTGATTATGTATCCAAATAAATGTCACTAGAAAACAGTTTATGCAAATGCAGCTACTTTGAAATTAAATCAGTGTATTGTAGACCTTACAGTAAAATGCTTACTTACACGCTCTAACCAACAGTGCAAAAATGGTATTAGGTGAACAATAGGTAAGTAAAGAAATAAAAATATACGTTGCTGTTATTCTGGCTGCACTTTTTGAAGTGATTAAGTTAGCTGCAGTTGGTTAGCTAGCAAGTAAGGGAAAGCGTTGTGGGTCCATTAGGACGACTGAGTCCATTAGGGCTTGGTGGTATGACGTATTTGACTATATACCGGTATTTATAAACGGACCGGTTTGGGGTTTTACTTTACCTTCTATAATGGTATTTAAATGTTTGGTTTGGTTAACGTGATACACCGTGTGTAACGTCCATCTTTATAGTTTACACCGCTACTTGAGTCATCCCTCTCTGCTCTCTCTCTCTCCATGCTGTTTTCCACACAGACCTCGTCCCCACAGGACATGCAACAATGTTGATGACAATAATGATGTTTACACTTTGATCTTAATATAAATCCACAAGTTTCTATAATTACAATATTTGTTTAGCTGTTTGCAGACGTAAGAAACACAGTTTGTATTTTCTTCAAGTGAAGTTAAATTGTGTTAGCCACTAATGCTAATAGCTAGTTAAAATTTTACAAATGGTAAAAAATCTAATAAATCATTACAGTAAAATGGCATTACCAATAGAAAATACTATCAGAGATCTGTAGGCTATATATATAACGAGATGTGTAACGACCCTGGGTTTTATAAACGCCGATATTGACTCTGCCGCTTGTTCATGCTTTGGGGCACAGTCGATAGCGCGCTGGACTTCGGACTATAAGGTCAAGGGTTCGAGACCTGCTCCCTGCTTGTTTCATTACAGTATGTTTCCGCCCTAACAATTGGAGTGGTCCCAATGCGGAAGACAGGCGACAAGTTTAAAAATAAGCCCATAGAAATGCATTGGACTTATTTTGGACAGATTTTGGCGAGAGAGAAACCTCTTGCTTCGCCTCTTCTTCTCTGATACTATGCATGCATACAAGGACCGGACATGGTTTCATTAAGATCATGGAAACATGCAACAATAGCAAGCCTATCGTTTTACAGTCAAAAGCAAAAAGCTTATAGCCTATTATTGAACATACAACTCCTGTAATGAAGCAGCTAATAAATAAAATGTATCTCTCAAACGTTTGCCCATAAGTAATTCGCGGAAAATAGTTATAAACCAATAGAACAGGAGGGAAATGCTGGTTATTGGCATGAGGAAGTCATTATAAAATATTTGCGTCCGTTTCTATGGATGGATTTTCACAAGGCTACTTTGAAGCAAGGCATGACATGCCTCATTTGAAGTAAAGTGAAACGTTAAGGCCTCAAGCGCACATTGCAATGTGGTGGGTAACGCGCTGATAGTCAACCGTAAACAGGCCTATGCATCCGAATGGGAGGCGCGCTTTAAGAGTTGAGATTGAGAACTAAAAATAGCTCCTTTTTAATCGTGGCCACAAGTTTTAAAACGCGATTGCATTTAGAATTGATATTTGATGCTCAATAACTGAGCATATAAAAGCAGGGTTCACTACAGTCTTTTGATGAGCTATTCTCGTGCTGTCTGACGGGTGGTAGGCTATGCTGCTCCTCAAAACACGCACAAATGTAATTCCAGATTAACCTATAGACCGATAAGCATGACCGGTTAAATGTATTTTCAGCAGCTACCCGATTCGTTAACAAACCTAGTTTCCCGTTGGCATTAACAAACCAAAAACATTACTGTAGCCTACCCTGACAGACAAACAAACATGCCGTGTCCAAGTCGTTTTCAAAGGGCCACTCCATAATGTTTGAAAAGCATAATCTATACAGGCTACTGTTATTTCATGTGGCAAAAACGAAGAGTAGGCTACCCAGTGCTCGCAAGACTGCCTCGACTGACATTAGGCTAGGATATTTGTCATGCAACAGACCTATGACTGAACACACACTTGCATCATTAGCAAAGAGACAGAGCAGGCAGGCCAGAGGGACAGAGAGAGAGGCAGAAGCATGCTCATATGTTTTGGAAATCTATCTTGCATGCTTTGCAAATTCACCAAGAAGACTAGTTTGCCTCTTCCTCTGGTTTTATTCGATTTACACAACTTCCCCAGGCCTTTTATAGCCTATGCCATAACATGGAAAATCAGGGGTGTAATTCTCGTTTTAGAAGTGGGGGGTGACAACCTGGCAGGGGGTCCTGCCTCAGATTTTTGGGGTGTGTCTGAAGCTAATTTCCTACATTTCTACTCGGGCTGTCCCCAACAAAAAATCTTGGTCCACCAAGAGAGGTCATTTCTTTTGACCAATCGATTAAACCGTGTATTTTCCCAACACCCTTTGTGTGTTAAGTGCATCAAGTGCATTCGGAAAGTGGTCAGATCCCTTTTCCACATTTTGTTATGTTACAGCCTTATTCTAAAATGGATTAAAACATTGATGTTTAAAAAGAATCTACACACAATATCCCATAATGACAAAGCAAAAACAGGTTTTGTAGGAATGTTTGCAAATTTATAAAAAAACAGATGCCTTATTTACATAAGTATTCACACTTTGGTATGAGATATAAAATTGAGCTCCAGTGCATCCTGTTTCCATTGATCATCCTTGTGATGTTTCTACAACTTGATTGGAGTCCTCTTGCGGTGAATTCAATTGATTGGACATGATCTGGAAAGGCATACACCTGTCTATATAAGGTCCCACAGTTGACAGTGCATGTCAGAGCTAAAACCAAACCATGAGGTTGATGGAATTGTCCCTAGAGCTCCAAGACAGGATTGTGTTGAGGTACAGATCTGGGGAAGGGTACCAAAACATTTTTGGAGCATTGAAGGTCCCCAAGAACACAGTGGCCTCCATTTCATTCTTAAATGGAATACGTTTGAAAGCTCAAACTCTTCCTGGAGCTGGCCGCCTGGCCAAACTGAACAATCGGGGGAGAAGGGCCTTGTTCAGGGAGGTGTTCAAGAACGGTCACACTGACAGAGCTCCAGAGTTCCTCTGTTGATATTGGAGAACCTTCCAGAAGGACCACTATCACTGCAGCACTCCACCAATCAGGCCCTTATGATAGGGTGGATAGACAGAAGCCATTCCTCAGTAAAAGGCACATGCCAGCCCGCTTGGAGTGTGCCAAAAGGCACCTAAACAACTCGAACCATGAGAAACGATGGTCTGATGATACCAAGATTGAACTCTTTGACCTGGATGCCAAGTGTCACATTTAGAGGAAACTTGGCACCATCCCTACAATGAAGCATGTTGGTGGCAACATGCTGGGGAGGATGTTTTTCAGTGGCAGGGACTGGGAGCCTAGTCAGGATTGAGGGAAAGATGAATGGAGCAAAGTACAGCGAGATCCTTGATGAAAATCTGCTCCAGAGCGCTCAGGTCCTCAGACTGGGGCTAAGGTTCACCTTCCAACAGGACAACGACCCTAAGCACACGGACAAGACAATGCAGGAGTGACTTCGGGACAAGTCTCAATGTCCAGCCAGAGCCTGCACTTGAACCTGATCGAACATCTCTGGAGTCACCTGGAAATTGCTGTGCAGCAACACTCCACATCCAACCTGACAGAGCTTGAGAGAATCTGCAGAGAAGAATGGGAGAAACTTCACAAATACAGTTGAAGTCGGTAGTTTATATACACCTTAGCCAAATACATAAACTGTTTTTCACAATTCCAAACATTTAATCCAAGCAAAAATTCCCTGTTTTAGGCCAGTTAGGATCACCACATTATTTTAAGAATGTGAAATGTCAGAATAATTGTAGAGAGAGCGATTTATTTAAACTTGTATTTCTTTCAGCACGGTGGGACAAACATACACTCACTTAGTATTTGGTAGCATTGCCTTTAAATTGTTTAACTTGGCTCAAATGTTTCTGGTAGCCTTCCACAAGCTTCCCACAATAAGTTGGGTGAATTTTGGCCCATTCCTCCTGACAGAGCTGGCGTAACTCAGGTAAGTCAGGTTTGTATGCCTCCTTGCTCGCACACGCTTTTTCAGTTCTGCCCACAAATTTTCTATGGGATTGCCACAACTTTGGAAGTATGCTTGGGGTCATTGTCCATTTGGAAGACTCATTTGCGATCAAGCTTGTAACCTGACTGATGTCTTGATGTTGCTTCAATATATCTACATAATTTTCCTTCCTCACGAATCCATCTGTTTTGTGAAGTGCACCAGACCCTCCTGCAGCAATGCACCCCCACAACATGATACTGCCATCCCCTTGCTTCACGGTTGGGATGATGATCTTCGGCTTGCAAACATCCCTCTTTTTCCTCCAAACATAATGATGGTCATTATGGCCAAACAGTTCTATTTGTGTTTCATCAGACCAGAGGACATTTCTCCAAAAAGTATGATGGCGGTTTTGGAGCAGTGGCTTCTTCCTTGCGGAGCGCCCTTTCAGGTTATGTCGATATAGGACTCGTTTTACTGTGCATATAGATACTTTTGTACCCGTTTCCTCCAGCATCTTCACAACATCTTTGCTGCTGTTCTTGGATTGATTTGTACTTTTCACACCAAAGTACGTTCATCTCTAGGAGACAGAACGCGTCTCCTTGCTGAGCGGTATGTCGGCTGCATGGTCCCATGGTGTTTATACTTGCGTACTTTTGTTTGTACAGCTGAACATGGTACATTCAGTGTTTGGAAATTGGATGAACCAGACTTGTGGAGGTCTCCAATTTTTTTTCTGAAGTCTTGACTGATTTCTTTTGATTTTTTTCCCATGATGTCAAACAAAGAGGCACTGAGTTTGAAGGTAGGCCTTGAAATACATCCACAGGTACACCTCCAGTTAACTCAAATGATGTCGATTAGGCTATCATAAACTTCTAAAGCCATGACATCATTTTATGTCATTTTCCTAGCTGTTTAAAGGCACAGTCAACTTAGTGTATGTAAACGTCCGACCCATTGGAATTGTGATACAGTGAATTAGAAGTGAAATAATCTGTCAGTAAACAATTGCTGGAAAAATTACTTGTCATGCACAAAGTAGATGTCCTAACCGACTTGCCAAAACTCAAAACTATAGTTTGTAAATTAACAATACATTTGTGGAGTAGTTGAAGAATGAGTTTTAATGACTCCAACCTAAGTGTATGTAAACTTCCGACTTCAACTGTACATACGTAGTTTTTCGGTTTGGGCTTTTTCTTAACGTGAAGAACCCAGTCTTCGTTTAAAGGCACAGAGGTATCCTAGCCACAGTGAGTCTGATGCTGAACCATAGAGATGGATTGAAGATATTGACTACTTTTTCAAATGGAAATGGCTCATGAAGACCATGTTGTCTCAGAAGAGGCCTTTGTAGATAAAGGGGCTGCATTCCAAACTCTTAAACACACCCTCTCCCCTCAGCCCTCAAATTAAATGGACACTTCTGATGAAGTATCATGACGTTTGATGAGTTAACACTTACAGGGCAAGGTGCGAGGGAGGAATGAATTAATTTTAAATGGACCGCCCTTGCCTGGATATTTGTCACTCGTTTGTCCCGCGATGGTTTTCAGCCAGCTTGAGTGCTTTATATCCGCTACAGTCTACAGTACTTACATTAACTGTATAATTATTAATACACACCTACTGTATGATAGCTAGCAATTTAATTAGTTAACTAACGTTAGCCTGCCTAGTTGGAACTTCTGAAGAAGGAAAATGTTTTATTTCTACAATTTCCAAAAGATAACCAAACAAAAACATCATTACTTTTACGAGACGTGTTTGTGCCGTCATGTGCATTAGTAGCACGATTTCTAACTTATTTACATTTGTTTTTACTTACACTCGTATGTTGACTTCTCCATTTTGACGATTGAGGTTTTACATTTTGGCTGACTTTTTAAACATTTGTACAATCATCATGAATGTAATTATGGGACGTTTCGGGCCCCGAAGTTAACATAATTGTACACTCGCAAACTCGATCAAAAACAAGGGCTGAGGGGCTTACATTGCGAACTTCCCCTTGTTTAGCTAATCGTTTGGACTGACGTCCAAGATGGCGACCGGGGATTCCCCCAAGGGCTTAAGGCGAGGGTAGGTGGACGAGGCTGTGTCTTCTATGAGTTTGAAACTGCCGGGCTCTCTAGTCTCTCTATGATCTGAACCTCCAAGACATACCATTCACCCAGTCCATAGGAGCTGTCCTAGGGAGCTCAGCCAGCACGACCTGTGTCTGCAAGCCAGAGTTTGTCCTTGGCCTCCAACAAAGTTACAAACAAGCACATCTAAATATGGAGCAGTTTTTTTTTATGGGGACAGGCAGTGTTTCTAATATCTGTGGACTACGTGATGGGGATAAACTAGAACAGGTTGGATTTTGCCTTCCTCTTGATCTGAGTTTATGCCCTTTTGTCCTGTTTTGATTTAAAAAAGAAATCTATATCTATATATAATCAGAGTGTTACATGCCAACATGCGTCTTAGGTCATGGTATTAAGGAAAAGTCGTATCTACTTCATTTTCTGCAGCGCCATAACATTGTCTACATATGTGATAACGTTGTACTTTTGAGCAAGAAAATACTCTTCCCCCTGGCTAGAAACTAGTTGCAGGTTTTAAAAATCACTTTTGAATGAAGAAAATGTTCCCCTGTGACATTAGAGAATCATTTTTTTTAAGGACGTTTATCATTTTAACCACAGATTAGAGAAATATATGTGGACACTGGTATGGTGCTGAATGAATGAGTTTGGAAAGTGGCTGCATTTTTTAACCCACTTTTTGTGTGTCGGCAGTGAGGTAATGTGATGAGCACTATTAGGGGGTTAGAATCTGGGACTACTTGGTGTAGGCAGGGTGCATTCCTCCATGCAGGCCTGAGTCTGTCTTGGCTATGTGTAGCCTGCTGCGGGAAACTGCAGGGAGCCTGGGAATGTGGATGCTGCCTTCGAGCCACTGACACTCAGGCACATGATCCTGTGAGGCGGCCACTGCAACCTGGACACACAATGAGGCTTTGTTCCTGTCCGAGGCCAGGATGGCACGTACACACACACACACCTTTAACTCTGAACATCAGCGCTGGAATATCAGCTCGAGTTACACGCAATCACTACATGTCTCCATCATGGCCATTGAGAATGTTCTTATTGGTTACAGTCATGAGGTGACCTAGTTCTGTGGGATTCTGGGTTGTCCATAATGAGCAGCAGAGCTCTGCTACTCGAACCAAGTCCTGTGGGCCCCAACATTATACATCGGGTTAGGGCCGGGTAGGGCGTCTATTAAAAAAATGAATTAAAAAATGTACTTTTCCCCCCTCATTAAAAAAATATATTATTATCAATAACTGGGGCTCGGGCGTCACTAAATTGATCATTAACTTTTTGAAGCTGAACGTTTCATCGTGCTCTGCTGTGCAGTACATGTCATGGTATCAGAAGTGCTTCAACGTCATCAAACATAAGACCAGAACATTGTCTGAGTCCACAGGAGAGATTATTTTACCATAAATAATAATGTTCCTTGACTTTTGTTGGAGTTTAGAGTGACAAAGTAGACAGAGAGTAGTTAGCTGGAAACTGTCTCCTCATTGAGCAGAACAGCAAGCAGAGGCATTGCTATGGAATCTCACACAAGCAGTGCACATGCAGCGCAGGGGGCGTGGGACAGTCAGACGAGCAGCTAATGGATACTAATGGAGGAAAGCTATTTCTGATTTTAGGTTTGGGCAGGGCCTTAAATTTGGCAGAGGCAATCAAGCCTGGGTAGGGTAGGGCCTGAACGTCGTGGGCATTGGTAGGGCTTAAATTTCATGCCCGTGCGGAATTCTAGCGCACAGTACGTGTTAGTGAGACTCACAGGTTTGGGGTGAGGCATCTTAAAGTGCAACAGTAATGTGAGGAGCTGATGACAATTATCACCTCCAACTCACCACAGTCAGTCTCACAAACCTTTTCTATTTGGCTACATATCTATGTGCATCTAATGGCTGTAATCTCTTCATTTAGCTGCCTATCAGATTTCTCTGGGATGATAAGCCTCTGGTTATGTCCCAAATGGCACCCTGTTCCCTATATAGTGCACTACCTTTTACTGGGGACTTAGGTAATAAGGTACCATTTGGGAAACATGCATACTGTGTATTCAGCGCTGGCTCAGCCATAACTCTTAGGGTCTTTTGATCAGGGCACGAGTTGACAGCGGGCTGCCCGGACAGGAAGAGCCCCTGTGTTAAACAATGCCCGGGCAGGCAGCGCCAGGGTGACCGAGAGGGATCACACACATGCACACACACACTGCTGCCTGTCTGTAGTGGCAGTCTGTCCGACTGACTAACGCAAACCGGATCTGGCCCGTCCAGGAATGAGCCAAACATCCTCAGCAGGCCAATAAACAATAGGGACGGGTGGCTTTGTGTCACGTCTGTGGGAACAACAGAGGGGGGGGTGTTGTCTTCTGTCCTGTCCACCTACTCCCTGACCTCCCCGTGTACACTTATTTATTCCTCTTTTGTGATTGCGCAGTTGGCAGGTTTTGGTACTGGCGTTAAGCTCTCCAGAAAGCATAATGAGAATGGACACATCCAGTCAGTTTGACAATGTTGTGCTTTTTAATATTTGTCCCATTGTGATCTGGGCTTATTAGGTTATTATAATAATGAGTGGTCTAAAGCAGACTAGGTCTATAGGTGATGACTAATTTGCAACAGCAGCAATTGTGCTGCGGTGTTAGTGATGATGCTGGAAAATGTTACATATAGCAATATTATTATGGAAGTTAAAATATATATACACTGGTGTTACCGTGTTACCGCCACACGAGTCATGACCGCAGTCAAATTGCATGTGACCGTTTAGTCACTGTATGGGCTCCCTAGTGGCGCAGCGGTCTATGGCACTGCATCTCAGTGCTTGAGGCGTTACTAAAGACACCCCAGTTGGTATCACAACTGACCGTGATTGGGAGCCCCATAGGGCGGCCCACAAATGGCCCAGCTTCGTGTGGGTTTGGCCGGTGTAGGCTGTCATGGTAAATAAGAATTTGTTCTTAACTGACTTGCCTAGTTAAATAAAGGTTACACACACTGACCAAAAAGTTATTTTTTGGGCATTTTACATACGTCCCCATTACCAGTAAAACATCATCAAAACCTAATTCTTTCACTTATAGCCAACATATTCATGCTTCGCATATTCCTCTTTGATTTAGAAGATACTGTTGCACGAACAACATGCTGATTTAAGTCTATCTTTAATTCTGTGAATAACACTTGTATCTTTTATCAATGTTTATTATGAATATTTCTGGGATTTGATGTGGCTATCTGCAAGATTACAGGATGTTTTGGAAGAAAAACATTACATTGGCGCATTACGTGCAGTAAACAGATTTTTGAATATAAATATGCACATATCGAACAAAACATGCATGTATTGTGTAACATGATGTCCTATGAGTGTCATCTGATGAAGATCATTAGTGATTAATTTTATCTATATTTCTGCTTTTTGTGACTCCTATCTTTGGCCTGAAAAATGGCTGTGTGTGTTTTTGTGACTTGGCTCTGACCTAACATAATCATATGTTGTGCTTTCGCTGTAAAGCCTTTTTGAAATCGGACACGATGGGTAGATTAACTAGAAGTTTATCTTTCATTTGGTGTATTGTTTGGTGTGTGCGAAAGTTACATATTTCAAAAATATATTTTTGAATTTCGAATCTTCATCAGAATGCACTCCCAGGAATCCCAGTTCTACAATAAATGTTTGATTGTTCCATAAAGTCCATAATTTATGTCCAAATAGCCACTTGTTAGCGCGTTCAGCCCAGTAATCCATCTTCATGAGGCACGAGCACTAGGTCCAGACAAAGTCGAAAAGTTCCGTTACAGTTCGTAGATACATGTCAAACGATGTATGGAATCAATCTTTAGGATGTTTTTAACATAAAACTTCAATAATGTTCCAATCAGAGAATTCCATTGTCTGTAGAAAATGTATGGAACGGGAGCTAACTCTGTTGTAACTGCGCGTCACGCGCCTGAGACACTCTGCCAGACCACTGACTCAAAGAGCCCTTATGATGCTTTTCATCCAAAAGTGAAAATGCGCAAAGTGAGCATTTCTCCTTTTGCCAAGATAATCCATCCATCTGACAAGTGTGGCATATCAAGAAGCTGATTAAACAGCATGATCAGTACACAGGTACACCTTGTGCTGGCGACAATAAAATACTAATTTAAAATGTGCTGCACCCCTGCTCAGTCATGTGAAATCTATAGATTAGGGCCTAATTTATTTATTTCAATTGACTGATTTCCTTATACGGACGGTAACTCAGGAAAATATTTTAAATGGTTGCATGTTGCGTTTTATATTTTTGTTTGGTGTAAGATAAATATTACTAAACTAGAAAAGGTACATTGACTGAAGAAAAAAAATGTGGGCTTGTGGCAGCTGAATAAAAATATTTGTAACCCACCAATTCCATTTAGTGTTGGATATACTGAATCAGCAAATCATTTAAAAAGGCTAAACTTATTTGGTTGTGATGTTGCAATGTTATAGGCTACGTCAAGGTTGGTCAACCATCCTCCAGGAGAGCTAATGGGTGTGCAGGCTTTTATTCCAGTCCCCCTCAGACAATCCATATTTTAGAAATTAGCTGCTCAACTCGACCTTGTGTGTTTTTGAGCAGGGCTTGATCAAAGCTTGCACACCCAGTAACTCTCCAGACTGAGGGTCGACCACGTGTTTTGTATAGTTGCCTAACATGTACTTCTTTGAGGGGGGTTAGGTGCCTTGCACAACAACAGGAGATGGTACATGTCATCAGAGAGCAGCCTCCCACTGTCCATACCACATTACACACACTTTCTTTTATACGTTCATATAGACGCCAGGAATTGTCGGTCATGGAAATTTGGTTAAAAGTAATGGAGAAGTCTTGAAATTCCATCTGTCAAAATGTGTATGAACCCTGGCCTTGGTATAGGCTCTGAGATTAAATAGTCTCTGATGAGTCTATGATTGAATAAACCAGTCATGTCATGCAATATGATTATGATTTTGGCCTGTATAATAAAAGTGAAAGAAATATATTGGGCGACATGCGGTATTTGGATATCCTTACCAACGGCAAATGCATCCGCTTTATCATTAGGCCAACGTTTTGTTTTTATTAGCCTACCATTATTAGAGTTCCTGTGAATCAAACTCCTCCATTTCCCCCCCAAATAAAAATATTTGCTTGCGGTACAGTTGATCAACCACTAACTTGTGGATACACATGGTCTGTCGTTTGCGTGGAGATATGCACACTATTCCATCATGTTCAAAATGGATAAATGCCAACCTTTGCGGGAAAATTATCGCATGCAAGGTTGTCTTTTTTTCGTACCCAGGCACCATTGATAAATGAGGACACTGCCCTGCAAAGCCTGCTTGTTTTATTAAAGATCAACACACACACAGAGAAGGACAAAACGTGCTGTTTTGTTCTCAGAGGGCCAGGGGCCTGCCTTAATACTAGCAGGGGAAACCTAGATTGCATCCCAAATGGCACCCCATTTCGTATATAGTGCACTACTTTTGACCAGAGCCCTATGGAGGCTCAGCGAACGAGTAACACAATAGGCTCATCATGACTATGCAATAAATGGTACAGCATGTTCTGTGAAATCAGCTCACTCTGAGTCTGAACAATGAGAGCCCCTATGAAAACATCAGACCAGCGGTGGCGACTCACACTCTTATCAGTGTTTCGTACTCAACATCAGTACTATAAAGGCACCCTACGGTATGGCTTATGGGCCCTGGTCAAAAGTAGTGCGCTATAAAGGGGATATTGCCATTTGGAACGCAGCCGTCGTTGTAGGTGCAGCAGTGTTTGTAGTGCTTGGAAGAGGAGTGGATAGTGAGGGAGAGGAAGAATGCATTGTCAGCATTGAGGACACGTTCACACGGGTGTGGGAGTATGGTTTATGTAGCTTTATTTGGCTGGCTCTCTGTACTCCTCTGATCCACTATTCTAGTCAGAGACAAGGGTCGTAATTCACTAGGAGCAAAAAGGAAGCAATCCGACCTGAACTTGTCCAATAAAATAATACTTTTTTGTTTTCTCTTCCAAAGCGTTTTGCTACGGTGTGTACTAATGAATAGGATCCCCCCCCTCAGCACCTAACAAGTGGGATGGTTCTCTAGAATAGCACAGCACATTGAGCATTACAGACAGGTTTGCCCTGTTAGCTCTGCTCTGGCCAGGCCAATAACCTTCCCTATGTCTACCTATATAGAGCCACGGTAGTTTGGGCTGAACATGTTTGTTTACCCGACCTGACATGAGGTGTTTGAAAGCATGTTTCTAAAGAGAACAATTTCAACAATTGCAAAAGTGTACTGGTTTCTCTTTCTCAGGAATGCCAATGAGTTACCTTTTCAGCTAAATTTGCCGTTTTGAATCCAAAATAGGTAACCTACGTGATTCGTGTAGATCCGATGAGAAAAGTTTGGGTGTGGGGGCTTTGGTTCACTACTGGCTGTAAGCGAATGATGAGTGATGCACATTTGGAGCAATACTGGCTGTATCCAAGTCTCAGCCAATCGTTCACATAACAACAGAATGCAGCACCTGACTGAAGAGAGAAAAGACAACCAACTTGCTAGTTACAGCATCAGAGCGTGCTCTGGAAAGATAGCGGAGAGTGGAAAGGCAGTTTGCCAGTTACAGTTGCGCGTCCCCTGAACGATAACAAAGAGGTAGAGGAGAAGCTCCATCACAGAGACGGGGGTGAGAAGGTGATGAAACATACTAAATGAGCAGTAACAACAACAAAAATGGCATTTGATATGTTTGAGGTGAGGGAGCAAGTGTGGTGGAACAAAAATTGTTAGCATTGTTAAGTACAGTTGAATTTTACATGCATCTTAGCCAAATACATTTAAACTCAGTTTTTCACATTTAGTTCTAGTAAAAATTCTAGTAAAAATTCCCTGTCTTTGGTCAGTTAGGATGTATGGTCAGTTCTATTTGTGTTTCATCAGACCAGAGGACATTTCTCCAAAAAGTATGATCTTTGTCCCCCTGCGCAGTTGCAAACTGTAGTCTGGCTTTTTATGGTGGTTTTGGAGCAGTGGATTCTTCCTTGCCGAGTGGCCTTTCAAGTTATGTCAATATAGGACTCGTTTTACTGTAGATATAGATACTTTTGTACCTATTTCCTCCATTATCTTCACAAGGTCCTTTGCTGCTGTTCTTGTATTGATTTGCACTTTTCACACCAAAGTACGTTAATCTCTAGGAGACAGAACGCGTCTCCTTCCTGAGCGGTATTTTTTATTTATTTTACCTTTATTTAACTAGGCAAGTCAGTTAAGAACAAATTCTTATTTTCAATGACGGCCTAGGAACAGTGGGTTCAGGGGCAGAACGACAGATTTGTACCTTGTCAGCTCAGGGGTTTGAACTTGCAACCTTCCGGTTACTAGTCCAACGCTCTAACAACTAGGCTACCCTGCCACCCCGTATGACGGTTGCGTGGTCCCATAGTGTTTATTCTTGCGTACTATTGTTTGTACAGATGAACGTGGCACTTTCAGGCGTTTGGAAATTGCCCCCAAGGATGAACCAGATTCTTTTTCTGAGATCTTGGCTGATTTCTTTTGATTTCCCATGATGTCAAGCAAAGAGGCACTGAGTTTGAAGGTAGGTCTTGAAATACATCCACAGCTACACCTCCAATTGACTCAAATGACGTCAATTAGCATATCAGAAGCTTCTAAAGCCATGCCATCGTTTTCTGGAATTTTCCAAGCTGTTTAAAGGCACAGTCAACTTAGTGTATGTAAACTTCCGACCTACTTGAATTGTGATAGTGAAATCTGTAAACAATTGTTGGAAAGATTACTTGTGTCATGCACAAAGTAGATGTCCTAACCGACTTGCTAAAACTGTAGTTTGTTAACGAGAATTTTGTGGAGTGGTCTAAAAACGAGTTTTAAGACTCCAATCTAATTATATGTAAACTTCTGACTTCAACTGTATCTTGCTACTGTTAGTTGGATTGAGTTCTCCGTTAAACCAGCCAGATAAATGTTGAGCAACATTAGCCAACTTAGTGATCAAATGACTGACTTTATGGTGTGAAAATTAGCTTGCTAATAGTCAGACAGCTAGCGGATGTTAAAACATCAGCTAATGTTAGTAACCTAACCAATTTGCTATAGTATTAACTGGTATACGACTCCTTGTCGTTTCTCAAGTTATAACGTTACTGTTATTGCCAGGGTCCAGTAAGCAACTATGTGTGAAATGTTAACTAATATATGAGCTAATGTTTTGACTCTACAGTAGGTGGTTAATTTTCAGAAGGAGAGAATTAGGTGAAAATGAGGCGTTGCTTCAGGGATCTAGTGTAGCTGGGCCTGGCTTAAGCTGGATGCCACTACAGAGGTCAAAGGAACACGACACACTTTCCCTCTTTCTCACTTTTTCAATACATCAGTGGATGAAGGTGGTATGCCAGGTGTACTTTCTGCCTGAAAGAGAGAAATGATGTCAACAAAGGGTCTAATGCTGTGCTGGCAGATTGTACACATTCTGTTCTACAATGTAATAGTGTGCAGTGTAGCCCAAAGATATTGCTTTTGTTGTGTTGAACCTGACAGTAACACTTGTGTGTGAGTGAGGGGGGATTACTTAATGTTTTACTCAGTGAATGTTATTTTTGCACTATAGTGGTCACTATAATAGAGCAAAAATATAATGCCTGTATGTTTCATTCTATTTCTAATTTAAGACGTTTTTTCCCGAAGTGCAATATTTAGATTTGTGTGTGGTAACAAAGCGTTCTGTCATGGCTAACTGCAATATTCGTGTTTTTTTTTTTCTCAAGACATTTTATTTTTAATTTTACCTTTATTTAACAAGGCCAGTCAGTTAATTAAGAACAAATTCTTATTTTCAATGATGGCCTAGGAACAGTGGGTTAACTGCCCTGTTTAGGGGCAGAACGACAGCTCAGGGATTCGATCTTGCAACCTTTCGGTTACTAGTCCAACGCTCTAACCACTACCAACGTTCTAGGCTACCTGCCGCCCCAAATGAGTGTAATTTGCAGTAAAGTCTAGGCAACAAATAACATTTGATTGATTTCCTTACCATTTTTAGCTGTGTGCAAGGTTCACATTAACCACTTTTTATGTTATACACAGACTGGTCAAATTCTTTGTTGTTTAATTAGTTAACCAGCATTTCCCACTAGCAGGGATTTTTTGCATGTTTCAGTGCAAAAAAAAAAACAAGTGTCCAGTTTGCATCCCTGCTTTCTCCACCGCCATCTGTAGTAGTATGTCCCCTGCAGGTAGTGCAAGTGCTGCTGACTTTTGTACTTGGCTCTGTGTTGTGTTGAATTATGACTGGGTGACTTGGTAGAGATCAAAGGGACTTACAGGACAGGTGCTAGCCAGAGGGCAGTTGCAGCTGTAACCACAATCACCCAGGCAGCTCTTGGTGTGGTCCAGCTAGCTAACCACTGCAGGTGGCCTGAAATAAGTGCTTAGGAGTTCTGTGTACAATGCCTGCTACTTACCTGTGCTACCCCTTTCCCTTCCAAGACGATTTTACACATCTAGATACATGGGCTTCAATACGATACAGGAACGATAGTTTAAAACAATTCTGACTAGAGGAACGAATCGATGTAGTACGATGCACTAACAATTTTGTATAAACACATTCATTTTCCACTCCAAATTTAAATCCGCTGCTGATGGAGCTCTCAAGCTGGGCGCGCGCGTGTGTGTGTATAAATCATGTGTATGTAGTCACCTGAACTGAGCAATAAGGGAAACTGGGCATTTACCACCGCACTATAAAGGGGCCAATGTTTGCTTTTTGTCCCCCCTACTTTTGATCTAAAATCACCACCACCTGCTAATTTGTCATTTTTGCAGATTCAAAATGTTTGAGCTAGTAGTGTATGAATATTTATCTTAAAATGAGCTATTACATAGCCGATGAATATATGTCACAACTTTGGAGTTCGTCGAATGGTTGAGACAGTTTGTAAGTTGTTATGGAGCGAACGTTTCTTCTCCTACTGCTTCGAAGGTGCATTGTGGGTAGCAAAAGCGATTGCTGGCCTTGTTATGAAATCATCAAGGGTGTTCCTAAAAATGACCATATACACGGATGCTTTAAACGCAAAGCTACCAAAACTATTGCTAATAAAAATGTAATCTATGGCCAGACGAGTTGTCTCGGGCTGTAGTTTAGGCTACTTTATTCTGATAAAACACAATTTAACAGTGCATTTGATAACAATCTAGCAACTTAAATTAGTCACTCCACTAACTAGCCATTTGACAAACATTTTAATGCAGTTAGGCTAGGCTACTGGAATTGCATGGGTTGTTCGGCATGCAGAATTACTTGTAGATGAATGACTGTCAACAGTTACAATGCTTAGTTCGACACTGAAGGAGAGGACGCATCAGTTTTCACAAAATATGAGGTATTTTCGTTACTTTTAATAAATTTTCTGACCGATTCATGCTATATTTGGATCGGTTTGGGGTCCCGCATACCGACACACTCATCTTAAACATTTGAACCGGGGACCGATGTGACTCGTTACATCCTTAGTACAGACTGTGTGTGTACTGATTGGCCTGATTGCCCTCTGTGGCCACGTTCAGTTTGTGTAGCCCGAGGATCGCGTGCCGAGATGTGCACGATGAGTGACATGGCTAATCTGATTAAGATACGCTGTTTTAAATTAAATGCACATGCCATATTGTGTTAACAAATAGAACAGGTTTGTTTGTGGACCATGTGTACAGTAGATTATATACACACACACACACACACACACACCTGCATTTATTGACACACAGGGAGTGTGTGTAGGGTAGGTTGGTTGAGGTTTCATTGAGGCAGAGGAACGGTTCGGTTAATAGAGGTGATGCCACTAAACTGCACACTGTCAACATGGGAGGGATTTAGCCCTGGGCTGAACCACTTAGCACAGACCAAGAGGGGGGACCTCATGGAGCACTGACGTGTTACCTTTTTTTCCCAGTAAAATACTTTTTCCCTGACCACAACCTGATCAGACTGTGGCCCGAATCCATAAATCTTCTCAGAGTAGGAGTGTTCATCTAGGATCAGTTTAGCCTTTTAGATCACGATGAATAAGATTGTTCATCAGCTGTCCTACTCTGAGATAATTTTTAAATACGACGCTAGAGTTTTCTCTGGGCAGATTGTGTTGTGGTAAGGAAAAAACATGTAGGCATATCTTGTGTTTAGTCATGGCTTAGGGTTCAAAACAAACGCTAAGCAGCATGACCAGAGAGCAACTCCCCTGTGGGAACCCCATTGTTTACCTTCCCCTCTTCATTAATAATCCACCATTCCTCTCTTGCCCTCTCTCCTCTCTATCCCTCTTCTTAGTCATTCTTTCCTTTTTGTCCTCCTAGCTGTCTTTCAAGCCCCCCCCATCCCTCCACTTCCAGACCATTCTTCTCTCCTCCTCCGGCCCTCTCTGAACAATGGAGGAATCCCCCAGCTCAACCGGTGGGAGGGAAGAGAGAGTGGGCCACCCTGTGACAGACTGCTCTGTATGGGGCTGTCCGCTCACCCTTTGTCCCTAAAGCCCATGTAAAATTGAGAGTGAGGTGGAGGAGCTAGGCCAGGGAGTGAGAGGAGGAGGAGTGGTGGATGGGTAAGGGGCTTCATTGATGTGTTGCTGGGGCTTTTGGTTTCATTCCCTGTGGAGTGAGGGGAGGGGCGCACAACGAGACCCTGTTGTAACAGCACAGCAGTGGAACTATTTAACCCCCCCGTTACTCCACTATCACGCTACAGACCGGCATTGGCAATGCCTCTTCTATTATAGCATTCTTGTTGATTATGGATCATGTATTAACTTAATTTAAGTCAAGCACATGATTGAGATATTGGACTAAAGAGAGAGGACACATGGTGAGCGTCCAAAGGCACCCCTATTCCCTTTATAGTACACTTCTTTTGACCACGGCCCATAGTGCTCTGGTAAAAAGTTGTGCACTATGTAAGGAATATGGTATGCCGTTTGGGACACACCCATGCGTTCACATGAGTTTCAGACACCTGTTGAGTTTCTTTCAGAGACAGTGTTCCTCTTTGTTATTTCCCAGTTAGCACCATTCTAGGAGAGCTGGGACCTCACGATCCGTTATAATCACAATACTTAGGTGCCGATATGCTATGTATTGCGATTCTCACAATTCTATATGTATTGTTCACCATATATCTGCTGCAGAGGGACAAGAGAGAGCCACGAGAACGAGTTTTGATCAGTCATAGAAATTAGGCAGACTCTTCCGCACACCCAAAGCTGTTTTGTGTAGGTTCCCGAGGCAAAAGGCAAAACAGGACAAACAGGAAAAAGTCTCACAGAAATAAAATTGCTGAAAACTGGCTCCGTATTTAAAAAGATGGGAGAACAAGCTATGAAGGAAAAATACTACTGCAGTTACAAACTATCGCTGTGGTCACCAACCGGTCGACTGGTCCATCTCCAAGGCAATTCCAAGTCCATCGCCAAACATTTCTGTAAAAAAAACAACGATAAAGCCTTGTATTAATATAATTTTTGGGGGGTCTTGGGCTGTTCGCGGTAGGAACACCCGATTTTCAGCTGCCCTGCCCGCCGGCTAGGTCGAACTGTTGCCATTTTGAACAATTGCATGTGTCTGAAGGTACAAACTCTACGTTCCTGGCAGGCCCAGAGTGCAAATCAAATGGACTATAGGCCTACCGCTGGCCAATCGCATAACTCAGATTACTCAGTCTGCTGTAAGGTAACGGGCATAAAAGAAAGCTACAGTAAAGTTGATACTATGATATTTCAAAATGTTTAAAACCATGACTGGAGAGACACTGTCAACGAATACAGCAAAGAGCTGCTGTTTTGACGGAGTTCATGTTTAAGGTCCTACTCGGCACTGTCACCACTTTGTATTCAACACTTTTATAAGCCATAAAATGCACGTTCTTCCTATTTCCACTCAGCGCTACAACAAGCACTGCAGCAGTAATGAACGAGTAGGAAAGTGTATCTATAGGCTTGCGTTGTTATTTAGCGGCTTGAGTCTTTTTTAGTATCAAGGAATATTTCACTTTCTCTGTTCATAGGAATTACAACATGAATTTGTGCATGAGGCACGACTCAATTTTCGCCATCAGCTGGAAGACCGTGTCCCTTTTTGAGTCATTGGAGGAAAGGAAGAGCGGATGTTGAGGCGGACGCTCAGTCTGCTGCGCTCTGCTGATACTGAACATCAGATTCAAAAACCATCAGCCCAGTAATTTTAATTTTAATAATATAATAATAAAATGAATGCTCACTTAACTGTGCCTCACAAGTAATACAACAACGGATCTATTGCTGGTGTGATCATATAGCCTAACTCAAATATTAAAAAAATGTCACTGCATTGGCAGGGCGATTCAAACAAAGCCAATATGCGGGATAATGTATTGGGCCTATAGCTTACTGCACAAACCTCATTGCTACAGGACTGTTTTAAATTTCTTACACTTTTTAAGTAATGTTTTACAAAAGATTGTGATCAGGACTCAGGAAAGGTTGGTGACAACTGTTCTAGAGTTTTCCCTGTTAACACTATCAATGTTTCCCTTCACTGTGGTAATTGGGATCGAAGCAACGCAATATTAGCCACTTTCAATGCAACATCCCAAAACAAACTATGCAAGATATTTTGTTCTAGGCAGAACACATCGGAGTAGGATTCTATTGCATTGGAACACACTACTCAGCTTGTGCTGTACACAGACCTGTGCTGGATAAACAATCAGAGATGCAGTAGGTCTATATGCAAATAGACCATTGCCATATATGGATCTGTGCCATTTACTTTGAACAGGACTGTGTTTACAGCATGAGCGGTCGTGAGTAGATGCGCTTGTTTTGAGATCATAACGAGAGCTGCGTGTTAGCACGTGTTCATATCTTTTGCTAGTTAGTGCGTCATTAGACCAGTTACAGATCATTTGTAGTCCGCAATAGGGAGGTGATTGCATCCTACAAGGGCACAAAGCTTGTACATTTCCAGTTGTCTTTTATTTTTCTTTAAAGGGCTAGTGTTGTATTTTGAGACCGGCTTATATAAGCTATGTGGCCAATAGGCAGAGGGTAGCATAATTTGTCAGATTCTCTATTGGAATGATGCATTCTATTTTGTAAAGTGGTTTCTTGAATCAAACAAAATAACATTTTTAGTCTCTTTGTCTGAAGGTCAACAGGTCGAGCCCTACATTGAACACCACACATTGGCTGCTGCTGTATGCTGAATGATAGAATGATTAACAATGTTATGGGATGTTTTTGATGGTATGCCACTCTGGTAAGCCTACATTGTTAGACACAGTAGCCTTCTTGGCCACTGTTAAAACTGTAACTTAAAGCGGTTACAGCCTCAGTGTTCACAGTAAACGCGCGCTGGAAGTTTCACCGAATTTTCACAAACATTCAAGTTTGTGCACAGCAGACCTGAAGTTTGCTTTGTGCCAAAAATGTTTTTGAGGGAACATCGAGTGCTGTCATGACATGGGGCCTCCTATTCAAGTGACTGGCCAAGTTACTCACTCAACCAAATCCTCCCAGAGCTGCTTTTCTATTTTCTTTCCCATCCAGCCAGGGTCCTGAAAGAAGAGGCCATCACAAAAGCATTTGTTCCCCTGCCTCCCTCCCTCTGCCACCCACCCCATTTTTATGCCCCTCACCCCAGGTGTGGGTGGGGGTGTGTGTGTGGTTAGGACGGGATCAGTAGTACTGGAGCAGTGTTTGGCACTGGATTAACCAGAAGATGGAGCAGAGTGAATAGGCCACCATCTAGTGTGCAGTCCACTCCCTGATGAAAAAGAGGAAAGGAGAGAGAAGACTGAGGGATAATATTAATGCTATTTAATTCTCATCTTGAAAAGGTGTCCTTTCTATGAATTGTGCCCCACTTGATCTCCTAGTTAATCCATAGAGATGAATCTATACTCGGCAACAAAAAAAAGTTCCCTTTTTCAGGAACCTGTCTTTAAAAGATCATTCGTAAAAATCCAAATAACTTCAGATCTTCATTGTAAAGGGTTTAAACACGGTTTCCCATGCGTGTTCAATGAACCATAAACAATGAATGAACATGCACCTGTGGAACGGTCGTTAAGACACTTACAGTTTAGACGGTAGAGTTATGAAAACAGGACACTAAAGAGGCCTTTCTACTGATTCTGAAAAACACAGAAAGAAAGATGCCCAGGGTCCCTGCTCATCTGCGTGAATGTGCCTTAGGCATGCTGCAAGGAGGCTTGAGGACTGCAGATGTGGCCAGGGCAATAAATTGCAATGTCCGTACTGTGAGACAGTGCTACAGGGAGACAGGATGGACAGCTGATCGTCCTCGCAGTGGCAGACCACGTGTTTATTGATTTTATTTTATTTCACCTTTATTTAACCAGGTAGGCAAGTTGAGATCAGAGACTCACCAGCAGCAAGAGCGACATCATTGATGTATACAGAGAAGAGAGTCGGTTCAAGAATTGAACCCTGTGGCACCCCCATAGAGACTGCCAGAGGCCCGGACAACGGGTCCTCCGATTTGACACACTGAACTCTATCAGAGAAGTAGTTGGTGAACCAGGCGAGGCAATCATTTGAGAAACCAAGGCTATCAAGTCTGCCGATGAGGATGTGGTGATTGACAGAGTCGAAAGCCTTGGCCAAGTCGATGAATACAGCTGCACAGTATTGTTTCTTATCGATGGCGGTTAGGATATCGTTTATGACCTTGAGCGTGGCTGAGGTGCACCCATGACCAGCTCTGAAACCAGATTGCATAGCGGAGAAGGTATGGTGGGATTCGAAATGGTCGGTAATCTGTTTGTTGACTTGGCTTTCGAAGACCTTAGAAAGGCAGGGTAGGATAGATATAGGTCTGTAGCAGTTTGGGTCAAGAGTGTCCCCCCCCCCTTTGAAGAGGGGGATGACCGCAGCTGCTTTCCAATTTTTGGGAATCTAAGATGACACGAAAGAGAGGTTGAACAGGCTAGGAATAGGGGTTGCAACAATTTCGGCAGATCATTTTTAGAAAGAAAGGGTCCAGATTGTCTAGCCCGGCTGATTTGTAGGGGTCCAGATTTTGCAACTCTTTCAGAACATCAGCTGACTGGATTTGGGATAAGGAGAAATGAGGAAGGCTTGGGCGAGTTGCTGTGGGGGGGTGCAGTGCTGTTGACCGGGGTAGGAGTAGCCAGGTGGAAAGCATGGCCAGCCGTAGAAAAATTCTTACTGAAATTAAATTTAATTATAGTGGATTTATCGGTGGTGACGGTGTTTCCTGTCCTCAGTACAGTGGGCAGCTGGGAGGAGGTGTTCTTATTCTCCATGGACTTTACAGTGTCCCAGAACAACACCTGCACAGGATTAGTACATCCGAACATCACACCTGTGGGCATTGTACAGGATGGCAACAACTGCCCGAATTACACAGGAACGCACAATCCCTCCATCAGTGCTCAGACTGCAATAGGCTGAGAGAGGCTGGACTGAGGAATTGTAGGCCTGTTGTATAAGACATGTCCTCACCAGACATCACCGGCAACAATGTCCCCTATGTTCACAAACCCACAGTCGCTGGATCAGACAGGACTGGCAAAAAGTGCTCTTCACTGACGAGTCGTGGTTTTGTCTCACCAGTGGTGATGGTCGGATTTGCTTTTACCGCCGAAGGAATGAGCCTTACACCGAGACCTGTACTCTGGAGCGGGATCAATTTGGAGGTGGAGGGTCCGTCATGGTTTGGGGCGGTGTGTCACAGCATCATCGGACTGAGATTGTTGTAATTGCAGGCAATCTCAATGCTGTGTGTTACAGGGAAGACATCCTCCTCCCTCATGTGGTACCCTTCCTGCAGGCTCATCCTGACATGACCCTCCAGCATGACAATGCCAGCAGCCACACTGCTCGTTCTGTGTGTGATTTCCTGCAAGACAGGAATGTCAGTGTTCTGCCATGGCCAGCGAAGAGCCCAGATCTCAATCCCATTGAGCACATCTGGGACCTGTTGGATTGGAGGGTGAGGGCTAGTGCCATTCTCCCCAGAAATGTCTGTGAACTTGCAGGTGCCTTGGTGGAATTGTGAGGTAACATCTCACAGCAAGACCTGGAAAATCTGGTGTAGTGCATGAGGAGGAGATGCACTGCAGACCTTATTTAGCTGGTGGCCATACCAGATACTGACTGTTACTTTTGATTTTGTTCAGGGACACATTATTCAATTTCTATTAGTCACATGTCTGTGGAACTTGTTCAGTTTGTCTCAGTTGTTGAATTTTGTTATGTTCTTACAAATGTTAAGTTTGCCGAAGATTAACACAGTTGACAGTGAGAGGCCGTTTCTTTTTTTGTTTAATTTATCTCTGGTTTTTCCACTCAAAATGATGTTGATTGCAAATCTGGGCTCAACAGTGAGTTTGGGTTTCTCTAGATTTATAACTTTGGGGCAACAATCCATACATTTAGGGCAACCACAGCATGCTGCAGACTTGTCTGGGTTTTTCATTGGTCTCTTGTACATTACAGGCCACCGGACCTCTGTGTGTAAGGGTTTGATTGACAGCAGCCGGAGGATAAATGAAGTCACTTGACTGGAACACTGACGCCTCTGTCCATGGAGCTTCAGCTCAGCATCGCACCTTTACTCAACATACATACCCTACTCTGTCGCTCCATCTCTCACTGCATATCTCTCTAACTCACTTTACCCTGTTACTTGTGGTTGACTTTTGTTTAGGGTTGTGAAAGGCAGTCTGGGGTATACCCCGTGTGTCTGGGGCCTGATCACTAGGAACCAAATGGACCAAAATGGGGAGGGACTGACTGAATTTGTCCAAAGGACACTCTTGTTTTTCTGTTTTCTGTTGCAAAACTGTTTTAATACTGGGTGCACTAATGAATCCACTCCAGGTGAGGGGTATCTTCTAACAGGCTCCCAAGTCACCCCACAGCTAATTTGTGCATTGGAAATGACTGTGATAGTCAACATACTGACATAGACACAAGCGCATGTCCTCTGTGCAACACCGTTGTCTTTGGGGTAGTGGCTGCTCCCTGACTTCCTCATTAGGCTATGGGCCTTGCTTTCACAGGACACACACAAACTCATTTCTACCCGTGGGTTTACAGCTTTGTTCCAGCACACATAAACACACACTAAAACCTGAACCGAGTCTTAAACACAAACATTCACATTAACAGTTCTCCACTCAGTGCCTCACCTATAGTAGCTACTAGCTAGCCTAACCGCCCTCAGTGATAAGCCTCTGTAAACAGTGCAAGCTGTGTGTGTGTACTGACAGATAAATAATTGCTCATGCAGTTCTGAACGTTTCATGTCCATCTGCAGTAGGAAAACACAGGCTAAATAAACACACGCTCAAATGAAATCAGCTGTGTTCTATGGCTGCCCTCAAGGAATTGGTCTCTGAGGGCAAGGAAACACCCTCTCTCTCTCACACACACACACACACACACACACACACACACACACACACACACACACACACACACACACACACACACACACACACACACACACACACACACAGTGCCCCTGAGAGGGGTGTCAGTAAGCCAAGCGGGACACAGACTCTAGCTGTGTTTCTGGGTGAAGTGCAGATAGGACCCTCCCAGAGCCCACTGTTCTCATGTCACTCCTCAAACACTCACTGTAGTGCTGCATGTCTGTCACGTAGCCACACGCACAGGCGCACACACACACACACACACACACTGGTCCCATGGGGCGCTCTCATTCACAGACAAGAGCTTCTGTCACCGGCCTCTCATAGGTGGCCGGGTGTCACTGACTGAATGACCGACTACACAGTAAACACACTAACTGTAGTTCAATGTTTCTCTCCTGCTCTACAGAGGCTATTTCACACACTGTCTGTATTTATCACGTACTCAACTGCAGCATAACGGGTCATTATCCCACAGCTGCTCCTGCAGTAATCTAGCAACATGTTTGGCCTGGTACCATCAGTGGCATCAGCTTTTTTTTGGACTGACTTCATGAGACTCATCTAGGCCTACCTCTCCTGACAAAGTGAGGATGTGAATCCGGCCTGGTTTAAAACTAGGGTGAAATTGCCCCTAGACCCTGTTCGTGGGTCAGTTTAGCATTATCCCTACCGAGGGTTAAGATTAGGTTTGAGGTGAAGCTGAGCCTAGATTTCTACCAAGGGGATTCAGGGGAGCTTTACCCCCGGAGTGGACTGTTGTGCCACAGTGCCCTCTGCTGCATCAGAGCACATCTAGGGCAGGGAGTGTCAAGGTACCTCAGGATACGATATCACGATACTTAGGTGCCGATATGGAATGTATTAAGATTCTCACGGTTCTGTATGTATTTCGATACTGTGGTTTTATTGCAAGCCGATGTTCCTAGCATATTACTCACCATACCTGGTGTAGAGTGAGCCATGAGAAAACGAGTTTATCAGTCATGTAAATGAAAGTTCTGGAAACATGGTGGCTCACTATTTATAAAGAAGATTAAGAACAAGCTATAGGATGTAAAAAGTTTTGGCACAGGTATAGCCGACTAGAGCTAGCTAATGCTACCTAGCAAAAATGTATCAATAAATAAAACATATTAGTACCCAATATATATCGATATTTCTTTCCCAATGACTAAGCACATCCTCTCTCTCTCTCCCCTCCCAGTTCTACCCACCCTTCACTCCCTTCCACCCTCACTCCCTTTTGTGAGCAAAAAACATCACGAGGGTGTGGGTAAAAGAAGGCCCCACTCGCCAAGGAAATGTAGCTCGCTGGTTCTCACTGATGTGCCGGCTTGTCCTACTGACTGAGTTAGGGTACCACACTCGTACAGAGTTGTATTTGATTTACGTAAAAGAGGTGTGTGTGACTGCAGGGGACGGAGGAGGGATGTTTTGGGTGTCCCTTTTCATGGACCTGTTGTCCTGACATTGGCACACTAATATGGCTAAATGAGAGCCACAGAACACAACAAATGTGTTTAGGTAGTAGATTAAGATTAGGTAGTAGACCAGGTTAACCTCCACTAGAAAACACTTTTTCCCGTTTCATGTTCTCTGGGTTGGGAGTTTTATGTGAGAGCTGACCGCTAGGTTCAGCCGATATTATGATAGTATCGTCTATCGAAGACTATTGACAGACATTGAGACATAACAGACGATAGTTTAGCCTTTTTGAATTTGACTGAGGGAGAAGCGCATGGCAAGGCAGCATTCCCAGTAATCTGACTATTCATATCTGCTATAGCCTATTTCAATAAATAGCATATGTTATATAGGCCTAAAAGAACACAAGATAGAAATGTAGGCTTGACAGAGTGGAGAATCTCACCAAAAAAGTACTAAATGTCCTTTCAGAAAATCTTGTTTTGCTCGCTCTGTCGGATGCATGGGCCTTACAGGCTTAAACTATTTATTTCTTATAACGAACAGTCCTTAAATATTCCATTGTCTCGCCATTCGATATGAATAGAACTGGGCTCTAAAAAGTTGCTTGAACAGCCTAACATGGATAAAAAAATATATCAATTTTAAGCTAAAGAAAGAAATCCATGCAGGGCTGAAAAATCCCTGAATTGTAGCCTATGGGCCTGGTCCCTAACGAGAACCCCCCACACACACACATGCAGTTTGAAGGGATACTTGGGAATTTTTTACAAATTGCTCAAGGGCCATGGTAGATTCCTCTGTGAAGATGACGTCATTGAATGTTTCGCCAGCTTTGATCCATGCCTGGGCCTGCAGGACGTGCTTATTAAAGGAGCAATAAAACGGTCTTTCTTTAGACTAGTTGAGTATCAGGAGCATCAGCATTTGTGGGTTCGATTACAGGCTCAAAATGGCCAGAAATAAAATACTTTCTTCTGAAACTCATCAGTCTATTCTTGTTCTGAAAAATGAAGGCTATTCCATGCGAGAAATTGCCAAAAAACTGAAGATCTCGTACAACGCTGTGTACTGCTCCCTTCACAGAACAGCGCAAACTGTCTCTAACCAGAATAAAAAGATGAGTAAGAGGGCCCGGTGCACAACTGAGCAAGAGGACAAGTATATTAGTGTCTAGTTTGAGAAACAGATGCCTTACAAGTCCTTAACTGGCAGCTTCATGAAATAGTACAAGCAAAACACCAGTCTCAACATCAACAGTGAAGAGGCGACTCCGGGATGCTGGCCTTCTAGGCTGTGCTATCATAATTGCAAAAGGGTTTTCTAAAATGATAAACTTGGATTAGCTAACACAACGTGCCAGTGGAACACAGGAGTGACGGTTGCTGATAATGGGCCTCTGTATTCCTATGTAGATATTCCAAATAGAATCTGCCGTTTCCAGCTACAATAGTCATTTACAATATTAACAATGTCTTCACTGTATTTCTGATCAATTGTATCTATGCATGTACAGTTGAAGTCAGAAATGTACATACACTTAGGTTGGAGTCATTAAAACTAGTTTTTCAACCACTCCACAAATTTCTTGTTAACAAACTAAAGTTTTGGCAAGTTGGTTAGGACATCGACTTTTTAATGACTCCCAACCTAAGTGTATGTCAACTTCTGACTTCAACTGTAAGTTACGTGCCATAGAATTCTGCCGCAGCCCGCAAGCTGTGCCGCAGTACGACGCAACTTTAAAGGAAGAACCACTGTATATTCCAATAGCCTAAGAAGGTACGGTTGTCCTAGGCATAGGCTAATCTCAATCACAGCTTTATGAAAGATAGAACAAACAATGGCTTATTAAGAGCGGAGGATGAGGCAAATAAAGCAATTATTATCCACTTCTGAAGAAGGTCAACTTTGTTTCTATCGAGCCCATGATTTATAGCCTAACTCACAACGGTATGAGAGCCCGTTCCTCATCGGTTCAGTGTCACTTTGCTCCATCATGTGCGCGAGACACACACACCTGTTCCATCCCGAAGCTCAACCAAAAAGGAATATTCAAAAAGATTTGCCTGCACTTAGCCTCTGCCCAGGCTTTCAACAACACTATCTTTTGTCATGATTCTTCCAGTTGTAGCATGCGATTTAGCGCTATAGCCCAATGGTGCTTTAACAGAATTGATTTGTTTACATTTTGCCAATAGGGTGTGATACCATCGTTTATGAGTACATAATCAACATAGCACAGAAGTTGACATGGTCAATCCCGACTAGCCACTCGGCAGCAGACTGAATGGCCGTCTTTGTCAGTGGGGCATAATCGTCCATTCGGAGGACTGATTGTGTTACATGGCCTGCTATCACCGAGCTCTGCAGACACTGGTTGTGTCCCAAATTGCACCCCTATGTCCGTATGTAGTACACTATTTTTGACCAGAGCCTCATTGGCTCGGGTCAAAATAAATGCTCTTAATGTAATAAGGTGCCATTTTGGACAAACCCTCTGAGAGAAGGAGAATGTATTGATGCTTTAATCTAAATTGGTATGGTCTCGCATGGAGAAGTTCCCACCCCCCCTTCTCTCTGTTTTGGGGTCTCCTGTTGTTTTCCTGACTCAAGTGGTTGGTATGGGAATGCTTAAGCAAATGTCTCTGTCTCTGCCCATGAACGTATTTGACTCCTGTTGAATGTCTGTCTGTCTGGTTGGCAGAAAACGACCCTGAACTTGAAGACCTCTCTGTCTGTGTGTGTGTGTGTGGGTCAAATCAAATATTATTTGTCATATGCGCCGAATATAACAGGTGTAGGTAGGCCTTACCGTGAAATCCTTACTTGCAGGCCTTTAACCAACAATGCAGTTCAATAAATAGTTAAAATATTTACTAAATAAACTGAAGTAAAAAATAATATAAAAAGTAACACAATGTAACAAAACAGGGGTATGATACCGAGTCAATGTCGAGGGCTACAGGTTAGGTGTGTGTGTGCGCACCTGTGTTTTGTGTGTGTATGGGTGCGTAAATGTGTGTGTGTGTGTGTGTGTGTGTGTGTGTGTGTGGAGGTCCCCCTGCTCTAGGGTAAACGCTTGTGCCAGTGGTGTGCAGCTGCTTTCTTTGGGCCCGGGGCAGGTCACAGACAGTCAATCCCAAACGACCCCCTCGCCTCGACCAACTTGCTATCAACTTCAAGACGCATGCAATTCATGTTCCACTTTTTAAACGTAAACTCAAATAACGCTGTGCCTTATAGGATTCCACTTTGCTCTGAAGCCAGCAGCAATGCTGGCTCGGTCAAAGTGGCTATTGGAGGGTCTAATTAGCCCCGACACCCTCCATTTTCACTCCCTCAGCTTCGGGCGATAATCTGTATTGCTATAGCAATTCATAGAACGACAAGTTTCTAACCGTGTGCACCACTGTAATTAAAAAATAAATAATAATTCTTTAAACTTACTACTAGTTTGATAGTTGTAGCCATCAATTGGCACATTAACAATAATTTCTCTAGTAGAGGCTACTTATCATAATGAAAGATATCAGCAAAATGCCTGCGATAAGTGGTCGGTGTTGACTATTTTCAGTTTATTGTCCCAGCTCAAGGTGCGAGGGGAAGGGGCTGATTTGGCTTTCAGCCAGTCCCCTGGCCCCTATTTTCTCTTCCCGATACCAGTCACCTGACAGAGCCACCGTACTCCACCACAACATCCATCTCTCTGCCACACACTATCATACAAACACTCCTAGGGGAGAGCGTGCAGCTCACCACCCGACCCCAGCCAGATATAGAGGAAGCGTGTGTCAGTGAAGAGCAGAGCTGCAGCATCGTTCGTCCGTCTGGCAGTGTAATTGTAGAGCTGTCTCCTAGCATGTCATATTGGTTGTGTCCCAACTGTCACCCCATTCCCCTATATAGTGCTCCACTTTTCACCAGAGCCCAATGGCACCTGGTCAAAATTCGTGCACTATATACGGAATAGGGTGCCAGTTGGGACACGTACATTGTCTTCTCCGCTGCTGCCTGTCGGACAGGAACATTACAGCACGCTGCACAAAGGGAGACCTTGATTTACTCGATACACCTCAGAACGTTTATACAACTTCCCCCTAGAGACAGGAATATTGCAGTGGAATTGCAAGACATCTTGATTGGTGGGAACCAGTTAGGAATTTACGGGATTTTCACGTTAAGCAAGTCAAACTGTTGGGTTTCGTGACACGCAAAGATCTGCCTTTCACTCAAGGGCATCCAAGATGTCACAGTTGAGTCTGTCTAGGTTGACTTTGGGTTCAGACTTCATGTCCTCTGACGGCTCGGAATGCGTTCTGATTCTGAATCATGGATTCCTGTTTAAGAATCGGAGTTCGCTCACTTTGTCCTCATTGTCCCGCTACCATAGATGGCTGGGATGTTTACCTGCAAAACCGATGTGCGTGCTCCCGAGAGGCAAACAGACAGGGTTGATTTACAATTATAGGATTATGTCAACTATATTTTGCCTCAATGTTTTTTGAAAACACATACATTCACACAGTAAGGTACTTGTCTCTCAAAGACATTGTTACAGTTGTTGGTTAGCTAGCTAGTGGATTTTAGCCATATTAGCATATATGTGACATGAGTCAACACAGTTCAGAACAAGGCATGGCATCAAGAACAAGATACAAGTCGCTGAGACAAGCTGCCTATGATTCCCCACACGGCATCTTCTCGTCATTGTTGCTCTCTGACCCTTCAGAATCACAGCACAGCCTTTTGCCTATGTAATGTGCGCACATCATTGTCGTTACGTTGTCAGGCAACCAGTCTATGGTGTCTGAGTGTGTTATTACTATGATTCCCTCATTGCCCTGGCGGACCAGAGTAGGACGCTGGCCCTCTGTGGCTGCAGTGGGAGGCTTGAAGAGTTTATGGCTGCATAGTTTGGGACCCGTTCCCTGTGCCAGCCTTCCAGGCTGTGTAGCTAGCAGCGGAGGGCACACAGTCAGCCCGTCTAGCCGCCTGGTCTTGCCTGCTGGAGGTGTGTTCTGAATCCAACAACCAGCCTCTTGTGAAAGTACTTGGTAGGAGAGCTCTGCTCAGGCTGTGCCATCCAAAGCCACTTTTGGGGGGGCTGCCATTGCCATGGTGATACATGGAGGGGTTTAGGGACGTGTTGATGGAATTGGAAGTAAATATTTTTGAAAATGTAGGCCTGCCCTGGTAAACCTACAGGGATATGTGTGTAGTTCTGTGTGTGCAACCCGTAGCGTGCTGATGTCTGCCGCGTGTTTTGATGGAGTGGAGGGAATTGAGATGCGCTGATTGCTTATCTAAATTGCACCATGTGAGCATGCACTGCATCAAAAGTTCAACACTAACTTTTCTGGTAAACAGCACGACATAGTTGATTTATCCCAACCTTTTTGCGTTCACATGCACCCTCGATCAACTCTTTGATCTCATTGACAAATGTTGAGTCTAATGTTTGGTTACAGCATAGGCTGTGTTGCAGATGGGAAGTGTCCTAACCCAGTCAAGTTAAGATATGCCAACGCTACTAAATGGCTTGGTGATGTCATTTTTCAATGCTGTTATTTATTAAAAAGCTGACGTGTTTCCAACTCAACCGCTCTTTGTCAAAGCTGTGTTGTCCTAACCCAGTGTTCCTCTGTCTCTTTAGCCTTTCTTCAGACTTCTGAACTTGCGGAAACTGGGTCTGAGTGACAATGAGATCCAGAGGCTCCCTCCTGAGGTGGCCAACTTCATGCAGCTGGTGGAGCTCGACATCTCCAGAAATGGTACGTGCGCTTGGACACACACACACACACACACACACACAAACAAACAGGTGGTCTTGCGGTCTGCGGCCCCCTCTGCTGGGGTCAAAACCAGCATACAGCAGACGTGCGTGCAAATTACCACCATAAACAGACACCTATTTTAACCACCCGGTAATACATGTCAAATTCTGCAAAACATCCCTTACAGAGAACCAACAAATTAAGACCTAGAGCAAAAACCTGCATTCATGGGCAGGCGAGCTTAACAAAATACAAGCAAGCAGGCAAAAGTCTAAATAGACCAATAGAAACTAGGGCTGTCCCCGGCAAAATAAAATCGTAGTCAATCGAGAGTCATCTGTTCTTTCCAATCGATTGGTCGAAATGTAAAACGTGTTTTTCCATATATAAACACCTGTGTTCTAATAAAAACATTGCAGGTAGAAAATATCCTGATATACATAAATATCTTATGAAACACATTGGTTACGCATGGGGGTTTGTTCATGTTCTTCAATCGCTCTGGCTGTCTGCAACAAACGTGAAACATTTTATCAACTATAATCTGGGTAGGCTACGGCCCGGCAGCTAGCCCCTTCATCCTTTCCACATTTATTTTTTTAATTTTTTTTTACGTTAAAGCCTTATTCTAAAATGGATTAAAATGTTTTTTTTTTCAATCATCAATATAGACACAGTACACCATAATGACAAAGCGAAAACTGTTTTTTAGAAATGTTTGTATATGTATAAAAAAATACTGAAATACTACATTTACATAAGTATTCAGACCCTTTACTCAGTACTTTGTTGAAGCACCTTTGGCAGCGATTACAGCCTCGAATCTTCTTCGGTATGATAATACAAGTTTGGCACACCTGTATTTAGGGAGTTTCAGGTTGGATGAGTTGCGTTGCTGCTCAGTTATTTTCAGGTCTATCCAGAGATGTTTGATCGGGTTCTGGCTGGGCCACTCAAGGACATTCAGAGACTTGTCCCGAATCCACTCCTGCGTTGTCTTGCCTGTGTGTTTAGGGTCGTTGTCCGGTTGGAAGGTGAACCTTCCCGAGTCTCATAGCAAAGGGTCTCAATACTTACAGTACCAGTCAAAAGTTTGGACACACCTACTCATTCAAGGGTTTTTATTCTTTACTATTTTCTACATTGTAGAATAAAACGATTTTAAACATCAAAATATATTTTATATTTGAGATTCTTCAAAGTAGCCACCCTTTGCCTTGATGACAGCTTTGCACACTCTTGGCATTCTCTCAACCAGCTTCACCGGGAATGCTTTTTAACAGTCTTGAAGGAGTTCCCACATATGCTGAGCACTTGTTAGGTGCATTTCTTTCACTCTGCGGTCCAACTCATCCCAAACCTTGTCAATTGGGTTGAGGTCGGGTGATTGTGGATGACTGATGCAGTACTCCATCACTCTCCTTCTTGGTCAAATAGCCCTTACACACTGGAGGTGTGTTGGGTCATTGTACTGTTGAAAAACAGATGATAGCGGGGACTAAGTGCAAACCATATGTGATGGCGTGTTGCTGCAGAATGTTGTGGTAGCCGTGCTGGTTAAGTGTGCCTTGAATTCTAAATAAATCAGTGTCACCAGCAAAGCACCATCACACAACCTCCTCCATGCTTCACGGTGGGGAACCACACATGCGGAGATAATCCGTTTACCTACTCTGCGTCTCACAAAGACACGGCGGTTGGAACCAAAAATCTCAAATTTGGACTCAGACCAAAGGACACATTTCTACTGGTCTAATGCCCATTGCTTGTGTTTCTTGGCCCAAGCAAGTCTCTTCTTATTGGTGTCCTTTAGTAGTGGTTTCTTTGCAGCAAATCGACCATGAATGCCTGATTCACGCAGTCTCCTCTGAACAGTTTATGTTGAGATGTCTGTTACTTGAACTCTGTGAATACTGTGAAGCATTTATTTGGGATGCAATTTCTGAGGCTGTTAACTCCAATGAACGTATCCTCTGCAGCAGAGGTAACTCTGGGTCTTCCTTTCCTGTGGCGGTCCTCATGAGAGCCAGTTTCATCATAGCGTTTGATGGTTTTTGCGACGCACCTGAAGAAACGTTCAAAGTTCTTGAAATGTTCCAGATTGACTGACCTTTCATGTCTTAAAGTAATGATGGGCTGTTGATTCTCTTTTCTTATTTGAGCTGTTCTTGCCATAATATAGACTTGTTTTTTTTTAACCAAATAGGGTTAAAAATCTTCTGTATACCCACCCCTACCTTGTCACAACACAACTGATTGCCTCAAACGTGTTAAGACGCAAATAAATTAAACAAATAAACCTTTAACTAGGCACAGCTGTTAATTAAAATGATGCTCAATGCGCTGCAAGTCCGGCCTCTCCCATCTCCTCATTGGTGTTTAGGAGCATATACACACGTGGGTGATTGAAAGATGAACTGACATCCACATTCCAGTCGGTTGTAGTAATGCACCGTAAAGTTGGCCGCCAACCTCCATATAACGTCCAAAGACTTAAAAAAGAAGCCAGAGTAAGGAGGAGAGATGACGAGGAATTCGGTTTACCGATTTATCTGAGGATTAATTTTCGGAGTAGAGGACCTTGTGAATTTCAGGTAAAATGACAACTCAATATTTATGTCCCTGGAAAAATAGCTAGCAACAGCAAGCTGCCTTAAATGTTGAATGCTTTTCGACCTGTACCCAAATTTAATATACCGTAATTTCCGCACTATAAGCCGCTACTTTTTTCCCACACTTTGAACCTTGCGGTTTATACAATGACGCGGCTAATTTATGGATTTTTCCCGCATTCACAAGATTCATGCCGCCAAAAAACTACGCACTGTCACATAAATGTGATGTAAATCGAGCGCGCTCAAACTTCCCATCATTCTGATTACGGTAGTCATTTTGTCACCCTCATCATGGCAAAGACACGGAGAAATGCATATGATGCAGCTTTCAAGTTGAAGGCGATCGATCAGGCTGTTGGAAAAGGAAATAGAGCTGCTGACAGCGTGGAGCATTGTCAAAAAATCCACTATCATCAACGGGTTTCGAAAGGCTGGACTGCTGCGTGTTGAAAAGGGCAGCGATCCAGCAATTCTGAGGCTATTCAACTCCGACACCGAAGGAGATGACATTTTTGTTTACAAGCCGTGTTTCATTTAAAGGCTGTGTAAAGTTCATTTGTTTCAATGTACCGGTAGGCACCTGCGGCTTATAGACGTGCGGCTTATTTATGTACAAAATACTTTTTTTATTTTTTATTCAGTGGGTGCAGTTTATATTCAGGTGCGCTTAATAGTCCAGAAATTACGCTAATTGTTTCTGACTTTGTTTTGATATTTCAACATGTGTGTCCTAATCGTGTCTGGTATGGGGGTACAAAATCAACAGCGCGATGGCGCAGGTGCATGCCTGGTTTGGTCAGCATGAAAGTGTGGCTACTTTGAAGAATCTCATATAAAATATATTGTGATTTGACACTTTTTGGGGGGGGGGGGGTTACTACATGATTCCATATGTGTTATTTAATATTTTTTTGTCTTCACTATTATTCCACAATGTAGAAAATAGTAAAAAATAAAGAAAAACCCTTGAATGAGTACGTGTGTCGATATCTAAGGAAGACTCGAGCTGAGTGTAGTGGTACCTGAGGTAGTGTGGTCTCCAGCTTATCATGAGATACATGAGATACTTCTTCCTAGAGTTTTCATATGTATTTTTCGTAGCGGTTTACATACCACCACAGTCAGAGGCTGGCACTAAGACAACATTGAATGAGCTGTATTCTGCCATAAGCAAACAAGAAAACGTTCACCCAGAGGCGACGCTCCTAGTAGCCAGGGACTTTAATGCAGGGAAACTGAAATCCATTTGACCAACTTTCTATCAGCATGTTAATGTGCAACCAGAGGAAAAAGAACTCTGGACCACCTTTACTCCACACACAGAGACCATACAAAGCTCTCTCTTGCCCTCCATTTGGCAAATCTGACCATAATTCTATCCTCCTGATCCCTGCTTACAAGCAGAAATTAAAGCAGGAAGCACCAGTGACTAGATCAATAAAAAAAGTGGTCAGATGAAGCAGATGCTAAACTACAGGACTGTTTTGCTAGCACAGACTGGAATATGTTCCGGCATTCCTCCGATGGCATTGAGGAGTACACCATATCAGTCATTGGCTTCATCAATAAGTGCATCGATGACTTGTCCCCACTGTGACCGTACGTACATACTAGAGGTCGACCGATGTAATCGGAATGGCCGATTAATTAGGGCGATTTCATGTTTTCATAACACTCGAAAATCAGTGTTTTTGGGTGCCGATTTGCTGTTTAAAATAATAATAAAAAATAATATTAAAAAATTACATTTTTAAAATTTTATTTTATTTATTTTGTATACCTTTATTTAACTAGGCAAGTCAGTCAGTCAAGAACACATTCTTATTTTCAGTGACGGCCTAGGAACGGTGGGTTAACTGCCTCGTTCAGGGGCAGGATGACAATTTCACCTTGTCAGCTCGGGGGATCCAATCTCGCAACCTTACAGTTAACTAGTCCAACGCAATAACGACCTGCCTCTCTCTCGTTGCACTCCGCAAGGAGACTGCCTGTTACGCGAATGCAGTAAGTCAAGGTAAGTTGCTTGCAAGCATTAAACTTATCTTATAAAAAACAATCAATCAATCATAACCACTAGTTAACTACACATGGTTGATGATATTACTAGATATTATCTAGCATGTCCTGCGTTGCATATAATCTGACTAAGCATACAAGTATCTGACTGAGCGGTGGTAGGCAGAAGCAGGCGCGTAAACATTCATTCAAACAGCACTTTCGTGCGTTTTGCCAGCAGCTCTTCGTTGTGCGTCAAGCATTGCGCTGTTTATGACTTCAAGCTTATCAACTCCCGAGATGAGGCTGGTGTAACTGAAGTGAAATGGCTAGCTAGTTAGCGCGCGCTAATAGCATTTCAAACTTCACTCGCTCTGAGCCTTGGTGGTTGTTTCCCTTGCTCTGCATGGGTAACGCTGCTTCGATGGTGGCTGTTGTCGTTGTGTTGCTGGTTCGAGCCCAGGGAGGAGCGAGGAGAGGGACGGAAGCTATACTGTTACACTGGCAATACTGAAGTGCCTGTAAGAACATCTATTAGTCAAAGGTTAATGAAATACAAATGGTATAGAGGGAAATAGTCCTATAATTCCTATAATAACTACAACCTAAACTTCTTACCTGGGAATATTGAAGACATCCGCACTGAGCTCAAGGCTAGAGCTGCCGCTTTCAAAGGAGCGGGACTATAACCCGGAAGCTTATATGAAATCCCGCTCTGCCCTCCGATGAACCATCAAACAGGCAAAGCGTCAAAACAGGACTAAGATCGAATCGTGGCAGGGCTTGCAAACCATTACAGACTACAAAGGGAAGCACAGCCGAGAGTTTCCCAGTGAATTGAGCCTACCAGATGAGCTAAACTACTTCTATGCTTGCTTTGAGGAAAATAACACTGAAACATGCATGAGATCACCAGCTGTTCCGGAAGACTGTGATCACGCTCTCAGCAACAGGTCAACATTCACAAGGCCGAGGGGCCAGACGGATTGCAAGGGCGTGTATTGTGAGCATGCGCTGACCAACTGGCAAGTGTCTTAACTGACATTTTCAAACTCTCCCTGTCAGAGGCTGTAATACCAACATGTTTTGAGCAGACCACCATAGTCCCTGTGCCCAAGAACACTAAGGTAACCTGTCTAAATGACTACCGACCAGTAGCACTCACATCATCTGTAGCCATGAAGTGCTTTGAAAGGATGGTCATGGCTCACGTCAACGCTATTATCCCAGAAACCCTAGACCCACTCCAATTTGCATACCACCTCTATTGCACTCCACACTGCCCTTTCCCACCTGGACAAAAGGAATACCTATTCAGGAATGCTATTCATTGACTACAGCTCAGTGTTCAACACCATAGTGCCCTGAAAGCTCATCAATAAGCTAAGAACCCTGGGACTAAACACTTCCCTCTGCAACTGGATCCTGGACTACCTGACGGGCCGCCCCCAGGTGGTAAGGGAAGGTAACAACACATCCACCGCGCTGATCCTCAACACAGGGGCCTCTCCGGTAAGTGCTCAGTCCCCTCCCTCCCTGTTCACTCATGACTGCAATGCCAGGCACGACTCCAACACCATTAAGTTTGACGATGACACAACAGCGTTAGGCCTGATCACCAACAACAAAGAGACAGCCTATAGGGAGGTCAGAGACCTGGCCATGTGGTGCCAGGACAACAACTTCTCCCTCAACGTGATCAAGACAAAGGGGATAATCATGGACTACAGGAAAAAGAGGACCGAGCACGCCCCCATTCTCATCGACGGGGCTGCAGTGGAGCAGGTTGAGAGCTTCAAGTTCCTTGGTGTCCACATCACCAACAAACTAACATGGTCCAAGCACACCAAGACAGTTGTGAAGAGGGCACGACAAAACCTATTCCCCCTCAGGAGACTGAAAAGATTTGGCATGGGTCATCAGATCCTCAAAAGGTTTTACAGCTGCACCATCGAGAGCATCCTGACTGGTTGCATCACTGCCAGGTGTGGCAACTGCTCGGCCTCCGACCGCAAGGCACTACAGAGGGTAGTGTGTACGGCCCATAGCATCACTGGGGCCAAGCTTCCTGTCATCCAGGACCTCTATACCAGGCAGTGTCAGAGGAAGGCCCTAAAAATTTTCAAAGACTCAAGCCACCCTAGTCATAGATTGTTCTCTCTGCTACTGCACGGCAAGCCATACCTGAGCACCAAGTCTAGGTCCAAGAGGCTTCTAAACAGCTTCCACCCCCAAGCCATAAGACTCCTGAACATCTAATCAAATAGCTACCCAGACTATTTGCATTGCCCCCCCCCACCCCGTCTTTTACACCGCTGCTACTCTCTGTTGATATCATCTATGCATAGTCACTTTAATAACCCTACCTACTTCAACTAACCGGTGCCCCCACATATTGATTCTATATACAGCGGAAGTACCGGTACAGTCTCGCTATTGTTATTTTACTGCTGCTCTTGAATTACTTTTGAAAACATTTTTTTTTTTTTTTTTTTTTTTTACTCTTCCCTCTTATTTTCATCCGTATTCTTTTCAACTGCATTGTTGGTTAGGGGCTCGTAAGTAAGCATTTCACTGCAAGGTCTACACCTGTATTCGGCGCATGTGACGACTAACATTTGATTTGTAACGTAACACAATGTGGAAAAGTGAAGCTGTCTGAATACTTTCCAAATGCACTGTAACCCCCCTTACAAATCAATGGCAGAAGTCAATTCCTCCCTTGATTGTTTACGTCAAACCGATCTCAAATGCTTTCTCATTTTGCAACTCAGCACAAGCACACACAATGGAAATAGTCTTTTCTCTCTCGTGTCCTTGGTGTACATATCATATAGCAGGTGACAGGAAAAGCAGTATACAGTATTGTTATATCTGACTGTGCTCCCCCTCTCTAATCTCTGTCTCTGTCCACAGACATTCCTGAGATCCCCGAGAGCATTAAGTTCTGCAAGGCATTGGAGATTGCAGACTTCAGTGGAAACCCCCTCTCCAAGTCAGTGGATCAGTCCAGTACCACCTCTCTCTGCTGGTGCTATTGTGTTTTTGCCTTTGAGATATATGGGGGAGGTGTGCTTTGTGCCATGTTGTGATTATTTCCTTTCCATAATGGCCAGAAGATAAACAGCTCAAGACAATGAAACAAATGTGCAGGTAGTTGTTGCCCAGATGTGTCAAAGGCTCAGAGCAGGCCCTTTCTCAGTATTAGATTATGTACAGTACATGAGCAAAACACCTGGAGGATAACAAGGCTTTGTGAGGCTACAGTATGCTGTTCTCTGACCTTGAAACTACATTAAAGGCCCAGTACAGTCAAAAGCGTGATTTCCTGTGTCCATATTTCCACACTGCGGTTGGAATAATACTGTGATATAGTGAAAGTGATGATAATGCCCTTTTAGTCTAAGAGCTGTTTGAAAAGACTGCCTGACTAATCAGCCTGTTTTGGCCTGAATGGTTACGCCACGGTTAATTAGTTAATACATTTACATTTAAGTCATTTAGCAGACGCTCTTATCCAGCGACTTACAAATTGGTGCATTCACCTTATGACATCCAGTGGAACAGCCACTTTACAACAGTGCATCTAAATCTTTTAAGGGGGGTGAGAAGGATTACTTTATCCTATCCTAGGTATTCCTTAAAGAGGTGGGGTTTCAGGTGTCTCCGGAAGGTGGTGATTGACTCCGCTGTCCTGGCGTCGTGAGGGAGTTTGTTCCACCATTGGGGGGCCAGAGCAGCGAACAGTTTTGACTGGGCTGAGCGGGAACTGTACTTCCTCAGTGGTAGGGAGGCGAGCAGGCCGCAGGTGGATGTAGGGCCTGATCAGAGCCTGGAGGTACTGAGGTGCCGTTCCCCTCACAGCTCCGTAGGCAAGCACCATGGTCTTGTAGCGGATGCGAGCTTCAACTGGAAGCCAGTGGAGAGAGCGGAGGAGCGGGGTGACGTGAGAGAACTTGGGAAGGTTGAACACCAGACGGGCTGCGGCGTTCTGGATGAGTTGTAGGGGTTTAATGGCACAGGCAGGGAGCCCAGCCAACAGCGAGTTGCAGTAATCCAGACGGGAGATGACAAGTGCCTGGATTAGGACCTGCGCCGCTTCCTGTGTGAGGCAGGGTCGTACTCTGCGGATGTTGTAGAGCATGAACCTACAGGAACGGGCCACCGCCTTGATGTTAGTTGAGAACGACAGGGTGTTGTCCAGGATCACGGCAAGGTTCTTAGCGCTCTGGGAGGAGGACACAATGGAGTTGTCAACCGTGATGGCGAGATCATGGAACGGGCAGTCCTTCCCCGGGAGGAAGAGCAGCTCCGTCTTGCCGAGGTTCAGCTTGAGGTGGTGATCCGTCATCCACACTGATATGTCTGCCAGACATGCAGAGATGCGATTCACCACCTGGTCATCAGAAGGGGGAAAGGAGAAGATTAATTGTGTGTCGTCTGCATAGCAATGATAGGAGAGACCATGTGAGGTTATGACAGAGCCAAGTGACTTGGTGTATAGCGAGAATAGGAGAGGGCCTAGAACAGAGCCCTGGGGGACACCAGTGGTGAGAGCGCGTGGTGAGGAGACAGATTCTCGCCACGCCACCTGGTAGGAGCGACCTGTCAGGTAGGACGCAATCCAAGCGTGGGCCGCGCAGGAGATGCCCAACTCGGAGAGGGTGGAGAGGAGGATCTGATGGTTCACAGTATCGAAGGCAGCCGATAGGTCAAGAAGGATGAGAGCAGAGGAGAGAGAGTTAGCTTTAGCAGTGCGGAGCGCCTCCGTGATACAGAGAAGAGCAGTCTCAGTTGAATGACTAGTCTTGAAACCTGACTGATTTGGATCAAGAAGGTCATTCTGAGAGAGATAGCGGGAGAGCTGGCCAAGGACGGCACGTTCAAGAGTTTTGGAGAGAAAAGAAAGAAGGGATACTGGTCTGTAGTTGTTGACATCGGAGGGATCGAGTGTAGGTTTTTTCAGAAGGGGTGCAACTCTCGCTCTCTTGAAGACGGAAGGGACGTAGCCAGCGGTCAGGGATGAGTTGATGAGCGAGGTGAGGTAAGGGAGAAGGTCTCCGGAAATGGTCTGGAGAAGAGGAGGGGATAGGGTCGAGCGGGCAGGTTGTTGGGCGGCCGGCCGTCACAAGACGCGAGATTTCATCTGGAGAGAGAGGGGAGAAAGAGGTCAGAGCACAGGGTAGGGCAGTGTGAGCAGAACCAGCGGTGTCGTTTGACTTAGCAAACGAGGATCGGATGTCGTCGACCTTCTTTTCAAAATGGTTGACGAAGTCATCTGCAGAGAGGGAGGAGGGGGGGGGATTCAGGAGGGAGGAGAAGGTGGCAAAGAGCTTCCTAGGGTTAGAGGCAGATGCTTGGAATTTAGAGTGGTAGAAAGTGGCTTTAGCAGCAGAGACAGAGGAGGAAAATGTAGAGAGGAGGGAGTGAAAGGATGCCAGGTCCGCAGGGAGGAGAGTTTTCCTCCATTTCCGCTCGGCTGCCCGGAGCCCTGTTCTGTGAGCTCGCAATGAGTCGTCGAGCCACGGAGCGGGAGGGAGGACCGAGCCGGCCTGGAGGATAGGGGACATAGAGAGTCAAAGGATGCAGAAAGGGAGGAGAGGAGGGTTGAGGAGGCAGAATCAGGAGATAGGTTGGAGAAGGTTTGAGCAGAGGGAAGAGATGATAGGATGGAAGAGGAGAGAGTAGCGGGGGAGAGAGAGCGAAGGTTGGGACGGCGCGATACCATCCGAGTAGGGGCAGTGTGGGAAGTGTTGGATGAGAGCGACAAGGTAGTGGTAGTGGTTAATAGACCAATAAGAAAGCGTTCCAAGCCTCTCTGCTAATATAAGCTAGTTTTCAGTTGTCCCCTCCCCACTCAGACATCTCCCAGACAGTCCTAGCAAAATTATTGCTTGAGAAATGATAATATATTGAGGAAAAAAACGTCTGTATTGCACCTTTTAACATGGCGTTTAAGTATACTGTAGAAGTGTAATACTTTTGGCGAGGCAAACCATCTCCCTGCTTTTACTTATCCTATAGAATAAGAAAGGAACTGTTGGCAGGAGTGGTGATGGTGAGTGCTTTGACAGATGGATCTGGCCACTTGCGCTGCGTCCCTAATGGCACCCTTTTCCTATATAGTGCACCACTAAAAAGTGCACTATGACTGGAATAGGGTGCTATTTGGGATGCTGCCATAGGCAGATGAAGCAGCTGTTCCAAGTGCTTCAAGGGCTGGTGTTAAAGTGCCAGTTTCTCCATCTGTTTTCCCCTCTCCCTTTCTGTCCTCATCACCAGGTTGCCTGATGGTTTCACTCAGCTCAGAGGGCTCGCCCACCTGGCACTTAACGACGTGTCATTGCAGACACTGCCCAACGACATAGGAAAGTAAGTACACACACACACACGCACCAACAAAATACGCAGACTAACCACCTTGCATGCATGGGTGTTTGTAACCAACTCCGACATAGGTTTCCTTCTTACTCTAAACATTCAGCCTCCTCGTTCTGTAAAATGACAGACCTTGGTAAAGGCGTAATTACATGACACAATGGGTTCTCAGACAGACTGACTGCGTGAACGGTTGGACGAGACCAATCGCCATGCAAAGTTAACCAGGGCCTTCAGACTTAACTCTTCCTCCTCTTCTCTCTTCCCTTTCCTGCAGCCTGGCCAACCTGGTGACGCTGGAGCTCAGGGAGAACCTGCTCAAGTCCCTGCCCACGTAAGTGCCCTCTTCAGCCTGGCATAGTCCCAGCCACCCTCCATGCTAGGGAAGGTGGTTATTTCCTAGAAAGGAGACCTTGATGATATATGACTGGTGATTTGAAGCACAAAGTCCTCTCTAGTATATCTGTTCACTAGCAACCAACATTATTTGCTCTCTTCACTATGGATACAGTTGTTGTGAGAGGGACAGACTGTAAATGTGTGATTTGCTGAATGACCAGCTTGTCATGTGTGTGACTGTGTGGGAATGTGTCAATGATTGGGCGTGATGGTTTAGTCTGACAATCAGTTAGTCTATCTGGTCCAGACTGTAACAGTCCAGAAGTCGCCTTCAAATACATTGTTGATGTATTTATATATAGATTATAAATACAGTGTGCTTTTGGAAAGTATTCAGATCCCTTTTGGGGCGGCAGTGGTTAGAGTGTTGGACTAGTAAACGAAAGGTTGCTGGATCGAATCCCCGAGCTGACAAGGTAAAAATCTGTCGTTCTGCCCCTGAACAAGGCAGTTAACCCACTGTTCCCCAGTAGGCTGTCATTGTAAATAAGAATTTGTTCTTAACTGACATGCCTAGTTAAATAAAGGTTAAATGTAAAATAAAAATTACTCAGTACTTTGTTGAAACACCTTTGGCAGCAATTACAGCCTCAAGCTTGGCACATCTGTATTTGTGCAGTTTCCCCCATTTTTCTCTGCAGATCCTCTCAAGCTCTGTCAGGATGGATGGGGAGCTTTACTGCACAGCTATTTTCAGGTCTCTCCAGATATGTTCAATCGGGTTCAAGTCCGGGCTCTGACTGGGCCACTCAAGGACATTCAGAGACTTGTCTCGAAGCCACTCCTGAGTTGTCTTGGATCTGTGCTTAGGATCGTTGTCCTGGTGGAAGGTGAACCTTTACCCCAGTCTGAAAACCTTCTCCAGAGCACTCGGGACTTCATCAAGGATCTCTCTGTACTTTGCTTTGTTCATCTTTCCGTCAATCCTCAGTCTCCCAGTCCCTATCGCTGAAAAACATCCCTGCAGCATGATGCTGCCTCCACTATGATTCACCGTAGGGATGGTGCCAGGTTTCCTCCAGATGTGACGCTAGGCATTCAGGCCAAAGAGTTCAATCTTGGTTTCATCAGAACAGAGGATCTTGTTTCTCATGGTCTGAGCGTCCACAAAGGCCCTTTTCCCCCGATTGCTCAGTTTGGCCGTGTGACCAGCTCTAGGAAGAGTCTACGTGGTTCCAAACTGCTTCCATTTGAGAATGATTGAGGCCATTGTGTTCTTGGGGACCTTCAAAGCTGCAGAAATGTTATGGAACCCTTCCCAGATCTGTGTAATTCCTTCGACCTCATGGCTGGGTTTTTGCTGTGACATGCACTTTCAACTGTGGGACCTTATAGACAGGCGTGTGCCTTTCCAAATCATGTCCAATCAATTGAATTTACCACAGATGGACTCCAAGTTGTAAAAACATCTCAAGGATGATCAATGGAAACAGGATGCCCCTGAGCTCAATTTTGAGTCTCATAGCAAAGTGTCTGAATAGTTAGGTAAATCAGGTTTTTCTGTTAATTTAAAAAAAAATTCTAAACCTGTTTTCCCTTCGGCATTATGCAGTATTGTGTGTTGGTTGATTATGAAAAAATGTAATACATTTTAGAATACGGCTGTAACGTAACAGAATGTGGAAAAAGGGGTGTGAGTACTTTCCAAAGGCACTGTATATTCACAACGCTGAGTGAGTTTCAACGAGACCGTGTCGTCTGAGTGTGCAGTAGTCCCCATTACATCAGTGTTTTCTATGATTTATGTGTTTCTCTCGCTTATCCAGGTCACTCTCTTTCCTGGTGAAACTGGAGCATCTGGACCTGGGCAGCAATGAACTGGATGTGTTGGTAAGAACAAGCTCTAAATAGCACTCTTTTCCCTATATTGTGCACTACTTTTGACCAGCGACCTGGTACAAAGTGGTTAAGTACATAGGGAATAGGGTGCCATTTTCAACCGAGACGCTATGTAAAGGATGTGTGATATACAGCATGACAATAACTCACATTCTCAACATACATGGGGGCCATAGAAATATACGCACCCTTGACCCTGGTTTATGCTGTGCCACAAAAACACGCCCTGCATACAAGCTAGTTAGATATACAGCTCACAGGACATGCCACACAGGATCGTACGCTCTGGATGTCCAGCAGTGTTGGGGTACAGATTTTTATAAACCCAGAGACCCAACATTCCCGGGAACGCATGTGAAGTAGACTTTGCACACCAGACCGGGGTTTAGGGTTTGAGAAGTCAATGAGAAAAGTACAAAATGATTCCTTAGTTGTTTGTTTTTTTTCTAAAGGCACAACATTCAAACCCATGTTTTAAGTAGGTGAACATGTCATTACTACAAACTTGTAAAAGTGTCACACTGACACTTTTACATTTTTGTCAATAACAACTTTATCAAAAGAGTGCTTTTTAATTTGACGGCCTGTACATGTGGAGTTTAGAGAGCGAGATGACCGTTCGACCCGATTACGTGTTTCTGCGGATGAGCTTTGATATCGCCTACAACCGCGATCAGGGATTTCTATTGGACACCGTTTCTACTTATCTTCTTACTGAACCATCTTTGGTTGGTCAATTTGAATTGAAGTCGGTCATTTCAAGAAGTGATTTGATTTTAAAATCCAGAAAAACTTGACATAGCTTCTCCTTTTCTATTTATTGAGAAGAGAATTGAATATAGATGTACATTATTCATTTATGGGAATTAAAGTTTACTTCCTGAATTGAATGCCTTCAATTTGAGTTGACCCCAACCCTGATGTCCAGTACGTGCGGGCGTAGGCGTACACACACACACACACACACACACACACACACACACACACACACACATATATCACTCCCCAAACAACCTTCTTACATTTCCTCACCACAAGCACCCATCTAGCCCACAAACAAACACAATGGCTTGGAACTGGTCTGTTGGACATTAGGGCCCCTGTATGCTATGAATGCATCCCACGTTGCACCCTATTCCCTATATTGTGCATTACTATGGTCCCTGGCCAAAAGTAGTGTACTATGTAGGGAAAAGGGATGGGGCCCTGGTCAAATTGTGCACTCCGTAGGTAATATGTTGAGTCCTGCTTCTTTTAGCATGGGAACGCCTGCCTGGCTAGTCATCTCAATGTACAGGGTAAATAATGCCTGTTGAGCCGACGGGCGGAGGCTGAGCAAACAACCTGACGTCATGCTGCCGCCTGAAAGCCTGGCTGCCTGCCTGTCATACTGCACATTGCTCATCCCTCCCAGGCATGCTAGTCTTTTAATCTAATGCGTCACTCAAATACAATCTGGGGTCATTTTACAGGAATTGTTTTCTGGGATTGATTCCCAATGGCTTTTTTGGAGCCCAAATTAATTGCGCCTCTTTTTTTTTTTTAAATGAATTGGTGCAGGACACAGGCTAGGGCAAGCATCTTGTTTTGGATAAAAACATGCTTTTTTCCCCCCTGTGTGGTTTGTGGGCATAGCGAACAGGCACAGTGTGTGGTTGTGTATATGATTGATTGTCTTGTCAGGTGAATCTTGCCCCTTCCCACAGCCATTTGGGGACTCCACCAGTGCGGTGGTATTTGGGGCGCGTGATGTGTGTTTATGTAGACGCCCCCTCTCCCCTTCCCACAGCCATTTGGGGACTCCACCAGTGCGGTGGTATTTGGGGCGCGTGATGTGTGTTTATGTAGACGCCCCCTCTCCCCTTCCCAAATGATGCATATTTAAGTACAGTGGAGGATGCATGTTTGTTCCCACTCGCTCTAGAAGAAGAGCAAAGGCAACTTTGGGTCCTCTGTTTACCTTTCTTTTCTCTTTTTCCCCTCCCTCTCTCTATCTCTAACAGCCGGACACACTTGGTGCTCTCCCTAACCTACGGGAGCTGTGGTTGGACCGCAACCAGCTCTCCTCTTTGCCACTAGTGAGTACGGTCCTGGCTTGGCATCCATGCCCTTATTCGCTTAGAACCAGAACATTGCTCAGTATGATGTAGGGATATTTGGAAGTAGCCACGAGATGGTTTTTCGTTACTGTTGAAACAATTTATTTGGTGTTTTATTTGTATTCATGTGAATATATACGTTTTGAAGTAAATACCTGCAGTCAGCTTGTGTAATACGTTAGGAGATAAAGAAGGTCGTGTCATTCATTTTCCCGGAAGTTCCCAGTCATGTGATTTTTGTTTACAAGCACACAAATAAGAGACCAGAGCCTTGTGAGTCATTCACTGTTGTGTAGCACGCGCCAGGGGATCTAGTTACAGTATGGAACTCACAACTAAGTGTTTGCCAGCTAGATACTGTATCCAGATACTGTATCTTATACCTATTAAGTAAACTGTGCTAAATGCTCTGCAGTTAAGCATTTGGTATGCTATTTTAGTAGCTAGTAAGCTTACTAGCTCAGTGGTTAGCTTCTTCCAAAATCAAGCTTTGTTTGGAAACAGCCGAGTCCCCTCCTGGATCAAGAGCCTTGCTGTCTAGCGTTGGTTTTGTGCATGCAGCAAACTGTTATTAGTATTGAGTTACTTGTATAACTTTATAAGCCGGGACATCTGTCCTGTAAATACTTTAGGTCAGAGACTGTATAAAATGTTTGCAATGTGCTTGTGAGCATTTAGTTTGCATTCTCTAAAGGATTGTACATGTACTTGTTGGCAGTGGGGTTTGAAAATAGCGCCCCTTGTGTCCAGTTATGAGCATCTCGGTATGGCACAAGGTCGGTATGAAGGTATGGTAATCTGGGTACTGCCGAAGCCTAGTATGAAACCTACCACATACATTTCAGTGGGAGTATTCACACTAAAAACGACATTGCTTTGCTTTGTGTGTGTCTGTCTGTCTGTCTGTCTGTCTGTAGGAGCTGGGGAACCTGCAGAGACTTGTGTGTCTAGACGTGTCAGAGAACCGACTGGAGGAGTTGCCCTCAGAGCTCAGCGGCCTGCTGGCCCTCACTGACCTGCTGCTCTCACACAACCTCCTGGAGGTGGTCCCTGACAGCATAGGTGAGGGAGAGATGGGAGAGAGCGGGGGAAGGAGGTAGATGGGGAGAGAGAGGGAGGAAAGGTTGTCTGAATGCATTCGCTGTTCCGTTGTACGGTGGCTTATTCACCTGAACTGATTTACACAGTAGCTTCATTGTCAGACTAAACTGAGTTTTTCAAAGTACTTTGTCAAGGTGTGTGCTTTTTACCAAGTACTGTTGAATTAGACCCATGGACATTGGGCATTTTCATTGCTTGGATGTAATAGAAGGTAATGCACTGAAAACCATATTGCCCCCTACTGGGGAAATGATGCATATAAACTGACTCCAAGGCTTGTGACGGTAATTGACCTGGGTCGTGTTCATTAGGCTCTCTGAAGCAGCTGTCCATCCTGAAAGTGGACCAGAACCGACTGACCCACCTGAGTGACTCCATAGGAGAGTGTGAGAACCTGACGGAACTCGTACTGACCGAGAACCTATTACAGGTACATTTTAGAACCACAGTTCGCTGGCTCAGAACAAATGTACAGAACAATATGTGCCTTGTCCCGAGACTCCCGGCCTTGTCCTTTCAACATCCCCCTTGAGATGCATAGCTTTAAACATCCATTCAATTTGACATGTTTTATTGTTGCTTGTTTTTATTCAATAGACTCTGCCTCGCTCGCTGGGCAAGTTGAAGAAGCTGACAAACTTGAATGTGGACCGCAACCGGCTGGGCGACGTGCCTGATGAGCTGGGTGGTTGCGCCAGCCTCAACGTGCTCTCTCTCAGAGACAATCGCGTGGCCAAATTGCCCGCTGAGCTGGCTGACGCCACTGAGCTTCATGTTCTGGATGTGGCAGGGAACAGGTAACCCTTCTACACCCCATATAGGTCCCGTAAATCACTGGTGTTGGTAGACTTCTCTCCTGTAATAACATATCGAGTGACTCCACTTCTGAAGAATTCCGAGCTTCTCTTAACCCTTTATCAAGTCTTGTAGTGTAATAATGATATAATAATACAAATATTAATGACATTTTTTTTCCCTCAAAGTGACTTAAAGTAGTGCATGCATATATTTTTATATGGGTGGCCCCAGCAGGAATGGAACCCACAATCCTTACGCTGCAAACGCAATGTTTTTCCAACTGAGCAACACCGGACTATTCTTCAGAATAAAACGTTCCATATGATTTGTCCATGTTGTGTGGTGTCCCCAGGTTACAGAACCTGCCATTTGCCCTGGCCAACCTCAACCTGAAGGCCATGTGGCTGGCAGAGAACCAGTCCCAGCCCATGCTCAAGTTCCAGACGGAGGACGACGAGAGCACCGGGGAGAAGGTGCTCACCTGCTACCTGTTGCCCCAGCAGCCCTCCCCCAGCCTGGGTGAGTTAGCCCTACACCTACCTCCTGGTGGACATCATCATCATCTTCCTCCTCCTCTCTCACATCTCTATCACGCTCCGTTCTCCATCTCAACTTTTTCCTGGGCTATTCACTATTTACCAACTGAACCGAAGTCCTCCTTCAAAGCATATCCTCTTCCCTTTCCTTCATCTAACATACGAGCTACACTGAGGTGTTGCAAAATCAGTCTGTTTTTCTTTTTACCCATGACGCTGGAAACTTTTGGCCAGCGCGAGCAGGTCGCAAGCTACCTTATCAAGTGTGAGCTGCGTATCGAAATCTTGAAAATAGAACCCAAGTGCAATTTTGCACCGAGCAGCACATTCCTCTCCCAGAGTCCTTCTTGCTCTCCCATCACTCTCAACCCAAATGTTCTTTTAAAAAAAATGTATTTCACCTTTATTTAACCAGGTAGGCTAGTTGAGAACAAGTTCTCATTTGCAACTGCGACCTGGCCAAGATAAAGCATAGCAGTGTGAACAGACAACAGAGTTACACACGGAGTAAACAATTAACAAGTCGATAACACAGTAGAAAAAAAAGTCTATATACATTGTGTGCAAAAGGCATGAGGAGGTAGGCGAATAATTACAATATTGCAGATTAACACTGGAGTGATAAATTATCAGATGATCATGTACAGGTAGAGATATTGGTGTGCAAAAGAGCAGAAAAGTAAATAAATAAAAACTGTGGGGATGAGGTAGGTGAAAATGGGTGGGCTATTTACCAATAGATTATGTACAGCTGCAGCGATCGGTTAGCTGCTCAGCTAGCTGATGTTTGAAGTTGGTGAGGGAGATAAAGTCTCCAACTTCAGCGATTTTGCAATTCGTTCCAGTCACAGGCAGCAGAGAACTGGAACGAAAGGCGGCCAAATGAGGTGTTGGCTTTAGGGACGATCAGTGAGATACACCTGCTGGAGCGCGTGCTACGGGTGGGTGTTGCCATCGTGACCAGTGAACTGAGATAAGGCGGAGCTTTACCTGGCATGGACTTGTAGATGACCTGGAGCCAGTGGGTCTGGCGACGAATATGTAGCGAGGGCCAGCCGACGAGAGCATACAGGTCGCAGTGGTGGGTGGTATAAGGTGCTTTAGTAACAAAACGGATGGCACTGTGATAAACTGCATCCAGTTTGCTGAGTAGAGTGTTGGAAGCAATTTTGTAGATGACATCGCCGAAGTCGAGGATCGGTAGGATAGTCAGTTTTACTAGGGTAAGCTTGGCGGCGTGAGTGAAGGAGGCTTTGTTGCGGAATAGAAAGCCGACTCTAGATTTGATTTTAGATTGGAGATGTTTGATATGAGTCTGGAAGGAGATTTTACAGTCTAGCCAGACACCTAGGTACTTATAGATGTCCACATATTCTAAGTCGGAACCATCCAGGGTGGTGATGCTAGTCGGGCGTGCGGGTGCAGTCAGCGAACGGTTGAAAAGCATGCATTTGGTTTTACTAGCATTTAAGAGCAGTTGGAGGCCACAACTCCCATGTACCACAACGATGACCGTTTCAATCCAGGAAAAGGGATTATCCTGTAAGCTGTTTTTGTAACCCAGGTCCCTCTCTTCATCCTGTCTCCCTACAGAGAACCTGCTGCAGAACAGTGTGGACGACAGCTGGATAGACAGCAACCTGAACCGGGTGTCTGTTATCCAGTTCCAGGAGGAGACCACCAAGCAGGATGAGGACGATGAGGCGGCTGCAGAGCGCAGGGTAAGACTACTAATACACTTATACATGTAAACGCAGCAAAAAATGAAACGTCCTCTCACTGTCAACTGCGTTTATTTTCAGCAAACTTAACATGTGCAAATATTTGTATGAACATAAGATTCAACAACTGAGACATACACTGAACAGGTTCCACAGACATGTGACCATCATAATTAGAATGTGTCCCTGAACAAAGGGGGAGGGGGAGTCAAAATCAAAAAGTAACAGTCAGTATCTGGTGTGGCCACCAGCTGCATTAAGTACTGCAGTGCATCTCCTCCTCATGGACTGCACCAGATTTGCCAGTTCTTGCTGTGAGATGTTACCCCACTCTTCCACCAAGGCACCTGCAAGTTCCCGGACATTTCTGCGGGGGGGAATGGCCCCAGCCCTCACCCTCAGATCCAACAGGTCCCTGACGTACTCAATGGGATTGAGATCCGGGCCCATCGCCGGCCATGGCAGAACACTGACATTCCTACCTTGCAGGAAATCACGCACAGAACGAGCAGTATGGCTGGTGGCATTGTCATGCTGGAGGGTCATGTCAGGATGAGCCTGCAGGAAGGGTCCACATGAGGGAGGAGGTCTTCCCTGTAACGCACAGCGTTGAGATTGCCTGCAATGGCAACAAGCTCAGTCCGATGATGCTGTGACACACCATGACGGACCCTACACCTCCAAATCGATTCCGCTCCAGAGTACAGGCCTCGGTGTAACGCTCATTCCTTCGATGATAAACACGAATCCGACTATCACCCCTGGTGAGACAAATCCGCGACTCATCAGGGAAGACCACTTTTTGCCAGTCCTATCTGATCCAGCGACGGTGGGTTTGTGCACATAGGTGACGTTGTTGCTGGTGATGTCTGGTAAGGACCTGCTTTACAACAGGCCTACAAGCCTTCAGTCCAGCCTCTCTCAGCCTATTGCGGACAGTCTGAGCACTGATGGAGGGATTGTGCATTCCTGGTGTTAATGGGGCAGTTGTTGCCATCCTGTACTTGTCCCGCAGGTGTGATGTTCGGATGTACCAATCCTGTGCAGATGTTGTCACACGTGGTCTGCCACTGCGAGCACAATCAACTGTCCATCCTGTCTCCCTGTAGTTCTGTCTTAGGCGTCTCACTGTACGGACATTGCAATTTATTTCCCTGACCACATCTACAGTCCTCATGCCACTCATCACGAACTCAAAAAAGTTCTGGGACACTGTAAAGTCCATGGAGAATAAGAACACCTCCTCCCAGCTGCCCACTGCACTGAAGATAGGAAACACTGTCACCACTGATAAATCCACCATAATTGAGAATTTCAATAAGCATTTTTCTACGGCTGGCCATGCTTTCCACCTGGCTACTCCTACCCCGGTCAACAGCACTACACCCCACACAGCAACTCGCCCAAGCCTTCCCCATTTCTCCTTCTCCCAAATCCGTTCAGCTGATGTTCTGAAAGAGCTGCAAAATCTGGACCCCCTACAAATCAGCCGGGTTAGACAATATGGACCACCCTTTCTTTCTAAAATTATCTGCCAAAATTGTTGCCACCCCTATTACTAGCCTGTTCAACCTCTTTTTCGTGTCGTCTGAGATTCACAAAGATTGGAAAGCAGCTGCAGTCATCCCCCTCTTCAAAGGGGGGGACACTCTTGACCCAAACTGCTACAGACCTATATCTATCCTACCCTGCCTTTCTAATGTCTTCGAAAGCCAAGTCAACAAACAGATTACCGACCATTTCGAATCTCACCATACCTTCTCTGCTATGCAATTTGGTTTCAGAGCTGGTCATGGGTGCACCTCAGCCACGCTCAAGGTCCTAAACCATATCTTAACCGCCATTGATAAGAAGCATTACTATGCAGCCGTATTCATTGATCTGGCCAAGGCTTTCGACTCTGTCAATCACCACATCCTCATCGGCAGACTTGATAGCCTTGGTTTCTCAAATGATTGCCTCGCCTGGTTCACCAACTACTTCTCTGATAGAGTTCAGTGTGTCAAATCGGAGGGTCTGCTGTCCGGACCTCTGGTAGTCTCTATGGGGGTGTCACAGGGTTCAATTCTTGGACCGACTCTCTTCTCTGTATACATCAATGATGTCGCTCTTGCTGCTGGTGAGTCTCTGATCCACCTCTCCGCAGACGACACCATTCTGTATACTTCTGGCCCTTCTTTGGACACTGTGTTAACAACTTTCCAGGCAAGCTTCAATGCCATACAACTCTCCTTCCGTGGCCTCCAATTGCTCTTAAATACAAGTAAAACTAAATGCATGCTCTTCAACCGATCGCTGCCTGCACCTGCCTGCCTGTCCAACATCACTACTCTGGACGGCTCTGACTTAGAATACGTGGACAACTACAAATACTTAGGTGTCTGGTTAGACTGTAAACTCTCCTTCTAGACCCATATCAAACATCTCCAATCCAAAGTTAAATCTAGAATTGGCTTCCTTTTTCGCAACAAAGCATCCTTCACTCATGCTGCCAAACATACCCTTGTAAAACTGACCATCCTACCAATCCTCGACTTCGGCGATGTCATTTACAAAATAGCCTCCAATACCCTACTCAACAAATTGGATGCAATCTATCACAGTGCAATCCGTTTTGTCACCAAAGCCCCATATGCTACCCACCATTGCGACCTGTACGCTCTCGTTGGCTTGCCCTCGCTTCATACTCGTCGCCAAACCCACTGGCTCCATGTCATCTACAAGACCCTGCTAGGTAAAGTCCCCCTTATCTCAGCTCGCTGGTTACCATAGCATCTCCCACCTGTAGCACACGCTCCAGCAGGTCTCTAGGCTCTCTAGTCACCCCCAAAACCAATTATTTTTTGACCGCCTCTCCTTCCAGTTCTCTGCTGCCAATGACTGGAACAAACTACAAAAATCTCTTAAATTGGAAACACTTTTCTCCCTCACTAGCTTTAAGCACTGTCAGAGCAGCTCAAAGATTACTGCACCTGTACATAGCCCACCTATAATTTAGCCCAAACAACTACCTCTTTCCCTACTGTATTTAATTAATTAATTAATTTAGCTCCTTTCCACCCCATTATTTTTATTTATACTTTGCACATTCTTCCACTGCAAATCTACCACTCCAGTGTTTTACTTGCTATATTGTATTTACTTTGCCACCATGGCCTTTTTTTGTGTGTTTTTTTTGCCTTTACCTCCCTTATCTCACCTCATTTCCTCACATCGTATATAGACTTGTTTATACTGTATTATTGACTTTGTTTGTTTTACTCCATGTGTAACTGTGTCATTGTTTGTGTCGAACTGCTTTGCTTTATCTTGGCCAGGTCGCAATTGTAAATGAGTGTTTTTCAGTAGAAAGGCCTCTTTAGTGTCCTACGTATTCATAACTGTGACCTTAATTGCCTACCGTCTGTAAGCTGTTAGTGTCAACTGTTCCACAGGTGCATGTTCATTAATTGTTTATGGTTCATTGAACAAGCATGGTGAACAGTGTTTAAACCCTTTACTATGAAGATATTTGGATGTTTAGGAGTTATCTTTGAAAGACAGGTTCCCGAAAAAGGGACGTTTCTTTTTTGCTAAGAATAAAATACATCAACAGTGCTTTATGAGGAGCTTCGTTCATGTGACCCGTGCACTGCACCAACCAATATGTTTTAAAATGAAGCTCTCTATGGTTGGTTCATAACTTAGCTTCCTTTCATTGTCCTTTCTTTCCTTTCCATTCTGACAGGGCATGACAGGGTAAAGTAGTATGATGGAGAGATATCCAGTCAGAATATCAATAGCAGACTCCATTCCAGTCATAGTTTTGGCATCTCAGTCTTTGAGTTTCCTTGAGTCAGTTTGTTGTTCTTTTCTTGTGTCTAATTTACAGTTTGCAAAATACTTTTTGAGGCGGTCTCCTCCTTGTGTGCCTGTAGATGAACTGTCAGTCTGGGGAATTGACAGATTCTCAACCCGCGTGTGTCTGTTCAGGGTCTCCAGCGCCGGGCGACGCCCCACCCCAGTGAGCTGAAGGTCATGAAGAAGGTGATTGAGGAGAAGAGGAACGAGGCCTACATATCCTGTCCTGATGGAGAGCCAGAGTCTCCTGGTACTGAGGTACAACACACCACTGTATGTCCTACATGCCACCATACTTGAGATCCGTGAGTGAAGCTTTTTAACATTTTAAATGCATACATTCTGTAAAAAACATCATTGCTGTGGGTGTGGTCCATACAGATCATAGGTAAAGGTGTACTGTTGAAACAGAATCTAAGTGTGTACCTGTTGGCCACTTATCTAGCACGTTGTTCTAAGGATTCTGACGTGTGATTGGTGGTTGCAGGAGAAACGACTGAGCAATTTGTCCAATCAGAGCCACGACTCTGCAGCGTCCAACAGCACAGCCTCTGCCAACTCTCACGAGGAGAGACTGTGCGTGATTACCACAGCGAGGGAGAGCCTAGTGGGTGGGCGTGGTGAACAGGAGGAGGAAGAGCTAGACGAGATGGAGGTGGAGTATGTGGAGGTGAATTTCACTACTACGACGGTCTCTGTTTCAATCACCTCTCCTAATACGGGTGCTGTAATTTTAAGACCTGGCGTTTCGTGGCTAGGAAAATTCTGTACCCTAGTTCTACACTTTTTCCTGGTCGGGTAAACTAAATAACCATGACCAGTGAGACAGATCCTTGTCTTCAATACGATCGGTTCCCCTCTGCTCTTTCTTTCTCTCCCGTCACTCACACCATCCTTTCCCTTCTTCCGCCAGCCCACGGTGCACTTTGCAGAGGAGCCCATATACCAGGGTGGGAATGAGGACGGTGAGGACGAGGAGGGTGGGGACGGGGTCCCATGCAGCGACCTAGAGGAACAGAGGCTCCAGTTCCCTACGGAGAAGCAGCGTCTGATCAGGAAGGACACGCCGCACTACAAGAAGCACTTCAAGATTACCAAGCTGCCAAAACCCGAGGCGGTGGCCGCGTTACTGCAGGGCTTCAGCCCCGACGCACACCTGGCCCAACACCCCACCTCGCACCACCCTGACCCCGAGAAGGAGGAAGAGGAAGAGGAGGAGTGTATGGTTACTCCACAGCGCCACAACAGAATAGAAGAGCCAAAGCAGGAAGAGAGGAGTCTGCTTCATGTCAACTCTTCCCTGCAGCCGGTCAAGGTAAACTGGGCTCGGGGGGGGTCAGGGGACGGTGGGTAGGAAACACAATTACTATACAGGCTACATAGTTCATAGTGAGTAGGGCTGTAGTACAAAGCTAAAACGTACACCAGACCTGCCAACCTACACAAATTCTGCATACTGTGCACGCAATTCTATGCGCGCGATTGTATTTTCCAAATTGTGTGTGTTAATCAATCACATTAGGCGTCATTACGGTGAAGGTATGTAGTCACGGTAGTTCAGTGCACGTCGCTGTGTTGATGGAAACAAACATGGCAGAGTGAACTCTTCCGCTAAAACCGTCCTTCACAGAAAGCTATGTTGGACTTAAAGGTTGAAAGACCTTTGTTCATGAATCAGTTGTTGATTGATCCTCTTGATATAGCTGTGTGTCACCAGCAGGCTGCTGCGATAATAGTCAGGTCACCAACGACAACCAGGCATGTTGCTGAATGGCCTAGTAGTCAGACCTAACTGGATGGATGAGGTCAGGGATGGAGATCTGGAACAAGCTCTTGTAGGCCTCGTTTCATATTCCATGTAGCCTACAGTAAGCTAGACTACTATTTTGCATGATTGAGTAATTCCGAATTTTCTTCCCAAACAAAATGAAGAAGCCCGTTTTACATTTTCACTAGACTATTCACACAAAGACACCTGTTAATTACAATAATCATTACCCCTAAATTATGCAAGTGGTCATTGAGACCATTTCAATTTTATTTAGGATCAAAGACGAGACTTTGTATTGGTTACATTGTTTGATCATTTAAGACTAGAGTTCAGGACATGGCAGTTACAGGTTTTTTTAATAATGCAAAAATGCTCCTACTTCCTGAGGGGGAAGTTGACTGACCCCCCTCCGGACCTCCACCCTACCCAACCTTAGTCATACATCAGCACCACCTCGTCAGAGAATCCTGGGGAGAGCCTTGATTGTACCTTCTAGATAGCAGCTAATTACCAAGTACGTGTAAGTCTATTGCGTACCGTTCATACTGAGGCAGTCTTCTGCCAACATCATTATTAGGCAAAAAAAAATGGTGCATTTGTGATTTGAGCAGTTCCGGTGTTGCGAGCGCCGTCGTGAGGTCCACAGGTCCGGGGGTCCCTCCGCCATGCTGAAGTGGTACTCATAAAAATGATTCAAGGTTGGCAGGTCTGTACACACTCACTATCATGTTATTATGTAGTTGTCGTGTTTAGAGACCCAAGTTTTTTTACTCCTTCTGATAAGTTGACTACACTAACTGGGGCCACCTGGTCACGAAAAACTTGGCGCCCTAACCATGTATCCCAATTTCAAATTAGCCAGGACTACCATGGGCTCGTTTTCCTTTAGTGTTTTTGCCCTAATGAAGCTGACAGACAGTTGAATAAAGCTTTTGCACACCAGTTCTATTCATCCTGACATGTCAGTGGCCTGTTCGCCTCGATGCACACCCAAGACACACAGATGCGTAGAAGCCCCCAGTCTTGTCACCCTGCAACCTGCATTCAGTCCGGACTGCTGGCACTGGATTGGATTGAGGAGGAGATTACATTGCATGTCATGTTGCCTTGCATAGGAAAAACGATTTGTTTACAGGAATGTTTGCCGGGAGTCTTATAGTTTGCACTCTGGTGCTTTTACGTTGCTCTCTCTGTCCCACACAAGCAGGATTCTCTCAGACATTCACAGGACAAGACATATAATAACAAACAAGAGTGGACTTTCTCATTAACAACATTTGATAAATGTTTGTAAATGTCATCAAACAGACTGACAGTTTACAAATGGACAACCAGCACAAACCAAATCCAGTGTGAGTTGTTTAAATGCTTAAAACGTGGACACATTTCACCCCTTTAGTCCTATTTGTGAACCAAATGGCACCCTATTCCATTTATAGTGCACTCCTTTTGACCAGAGCCCAAAGGGTCTTGGTCAAAAGTCATACACTAAAAAGGAAATAGGGTGCCATTTTGGATGTACTCATGTGTTTACCCACACACTTTCCAGTCAACTCCGAGTGGAGCTCCCTCTTGTGGCTGCTCTGAGCTCTCGCATCAAGTTTGCCGGCTCTCTTGGACCAGTTGTCAATAATGCCAGTGATAAAATCGTTTAGTACAAAGTGATTGTCTATCAAATGACGAATCCCCACCCCATCAGCTGTGCACCAGATGCCCCCTGCTGGCCCCCTGCCATGAAGTCCCCTGCACCATGCCTCTGTCTGCCCACCTCAGTACTATGCTTCTCACCATATCATTTGCTGTTTCCTGTTCTGTTTTTAATTGGTTAATGACTTCTCCCTGACCTGCCTTCCTATATTTGTGTAAAAGTGTACACCAGGGCTCCTGAAATGTATGATTCTAAGGCAATTTTTTTTCAAATGGATTATTAATCGTAATCACCACTAGAGCTGCTACCTAATATGCAGAGAGAGAGAGTGTGTGTGTGTGTGTGTGTGTGTGTGTGTGTGTGTGTGTGTGTGTGTGTGTGTGTGTGCCTGTTAATCTGCAGACCATCCGGAATTTGTCTTGGCAGAGGTGGAAATGTTGAGACCCATACAAACTGATTTCATTCATGAAGTATTGTTGGAGTGCGGTATGCACCTACATAACAACCTATTTTTGAACAATTCTGCAGCAGATTTCAATCTTAAAAGATAACAACACATCAATGGCTTAGAGCAATTTGCATTTTACACATCAAGCCACTATTTTTATAAGGCTGTCTAGATCTGGAATTGATTTGTTATTGCTTAATGGCTGATTTCAAATGTTTATATAATCAGTTTTTTTGGGGGTTGTTGAATGATTGACAAGTGCAACTAAATCTGAGAAAGACTACTGCACATTAGAACGTGTATTACACAGGTCAAAGGGTTAACTGTGGTGTCTGTCTATAGGCTGGAGGGAACGTTGCTTTGGGAGACACTGCTTTCTTTCCCCCATTTCTCTTTCTGCACACAAGCTGCCGTCCCTGTGTGGCCTGTAGCTCGCCTTATTCTGGGTCTCGAGTTTCCACCCCTGCCTGCATCTGCCTCTGGTGGCTGGGGAGTGAGTGATGTGTGTGACTGGTGTTGCCATTGTTCAAAGGACCTCCACTGGAAATCAAATTGGCCATAATAAATGTCCTTACTTAACATACTATACAATAGTGTATATATGACCTTTTGGGGTTCATCCCAGTGGCTGAATGAATGCGTGGTGTGGTGTGTGTGTTATTTTGAAGTGTGTGCATTTTTCTTCTGTTTTTGAATGGATTTGGTTAGAGTATGCTTGTGTGCATATTAGTTACTTTGGCCTCACTAATCCGCATGCCTCTCGCTGGTTCCTGTCCTAACAGGGGGTGTCATTTGATCAAGTCAATAATCTCCTGATTGAGCCTGCTCGAATTGAGGAGGAAGAGGTCTGTACCTACTCTCTTTCACTCCATCCACTCTCGTTCTCTCTCTTTCTCCCATTCACCCACCCGCTGGCTCTCAGTTGGGGGACAAACAATAACTCACATAAATCAATGATTAATCCAAGCCAATCGCCCAGAGAAATGCCCACCACAACTCTCCATCGGATCGCCAGTGTAGTAGAACTTGAAGGGGAGGATGCAGGAGTAACACTTTATATGGTCAAAGGGTTATAGGATTTAAGTCATATCCAGTACATTGGGAATGTTTTCAGACCTATTCACTTTTTCCACATTTTAGTGCGTTACAGCCTTATTCTAAAATATATTTAACAAAAATAAGTCATCAATCTACACACAATACTGTTAGAGTTGCGTCAATTCGAATCTGGTATCAGGATAAATATGACAATGAGTCACCGATTGTATACTATGTATTTTTGTGGTAAATGCAATTTTCGTATATACGGGCTCTCTGTCCCACCTCGCAGGGCAAAACAGAGAACTGACAAGATGTATGTAAATAGTATTCTTTATACTGTGATAGACAGTTCCAACCTGTCTGTTGGCCTATCACAGTAGAGACTGGGCGTGGTTTAAACTTGCTCAGCCTATTGCAGGCGCTCAGGCGGGTCCCCGCCTCTTTGCGCTTCTGTTGATAGATGTAAGTGTTGCTGTGAAGAACATCCATGCGCTCATACAGTTATCTCGCACCTGGCTCCTGTTATCTAACAAAAGACCGCTTGTTCTCGCAACACCCCGCTCTGAATGTGCCCCCCTCCCAACTCACTGAACAGTTCCTGTCTTCATGCTACTTTTCCATCATGAGAAAGGCCCATGGCCTTGAAACTGTTAACAATGTTTCATGTCAGCTATGTTGCATAACACATACATACATCCACACAAGCCAACAGCAGATAATATTCAATGATATATATGGTAATGGCTATAGTGTAAAACACAGAAACCTCATAATACCCCGTAATGACAAAGTGAAAACAGGTTTTTATAAATGATTGTATGTATGTATGTTTGTATGTACAGTGGGGCAAAAAAGTATTTAGTCAGCCACCAATTGTGCAAGTTCTCCCACTTAAATAGATGAGGCCTGTAATTTTCATCATAGGTACAGTTCAACTATGACAGACAAAATGAGAAAAAAAAATCCAGAAAATCACATTGTAGGATTTTTAATTAATTAATTTGCAAATTATGGTGGAAAATAAGTATTAGGACTATTTCCCTGCCATTTGTATTTCATTAACCTTTGACTATTGGATGTTCTTATAGGCACGTTAGTATTGCCAGTGTAACAGTATAGCTTCCGCTCCTCCCTGCGCTCGAACCAGCAACACAACCTCAACAGCCAACACATCGAAGCAGCGTTACCCATGCAGAGCAAGGGAAACAACCACTCCAAGGCTCAGAGCGAGTGAAGTTTGAAACGCTATTTGCGCGCGCTAACTAGCCAGCCATTTCACTTCGGTCACACCAGCCTCATCTCGGGAGTTGATAGGTTTGAAGTCATAAACAGCGCAATGCTTGATGCACAACGAAGAGCTGCTGGAAAAACGCACGAAAGTGCTGTTTGAATGAATGTGTACGCGCCTGCTTCTGCCTACCACCGCTCAGTCAGATACGTAGATACTTGTTGTATGCTTCTATGGTCAGTCAGATTATATGCAACACAGGACACACTAGATAATATCTATTAATATCATCAACCATGTGTAGTTAACTAGTGATTATGATTGATAAGTTTAATGCGAGCTAGCTATTTACATTGGCTTCTACTGCATTCGCGTAACATGCAGTCTCCTTGTGGAGTGCAACGAGAGGTAGGTGGTTAAGAGCATTGGACTAGTTAACTGTAAGGTTGCAAGATTGGATCCCCGAGCTGACAAGGTGAAAATCTGTCTTTCTGCCCCTGAACGAGGCAGTTAACCTAGGCCTTCATTGAAAGAATAAGAATGTGTTCTTAACTGACTTGCCTACTAATTAATCGGCCATTCCGATTATTCGGTCGACCTCTAATATATATATATAGATATATATATATATATATATATATATATATATATAACGGATACTTTATTTAGATAAGTATTCAGACCCTTTGCTATGAGACTTGAAATTGAGCTCAGGGGCATCCTGTTTCCATTGATCATCCTTGAGATGTTTCTACAACTTGATTGGAGTCAATCTGTTTTAAATTAATTTGATTGTACATGATTTGGAAAGGAAAGGCACACACACCTGTCTATATAAGGTCCCAAAGTTGACAGTGCATGTCAGAGCAAAAACCAAGCCATGAGGTAGAAGGAATTGTCTGTAGAGCTCAGAGACAGGATTGTGTTGAGGCACAGATCTAGGGAAGGGTACCAAAAAAAATTGTCTGCAGCATTGAAGGTTCCCAAGAACACAGCGGCCTCCATCATTCTTAAATGGAACCAGTTTGGAACCACCAATTGGGCGAGAAGGGCCTTGGTCAGGAAGGTGACCAAGGACCCGATGGTCACTCTGACAGAGCTCCAGAGTTCCTCTGTGGAGATGGGGGAACCTTCCAGAAGGACAACCATCTCTGCAGCACTCCACCAATCAGGCCTTTATGGTAGAGTGGTCAGACTGACGCCACTCCTCAGTAAAAGGCACATGTCATCCCGCTTGGATTTTGCCAAAAGCATCACGTCTGGACGAAACCTGGAACCATCCCTACAGTGAAGCATGGTGGTGGCAGCATCATGCTGTGGGAATGTTTTTCAGCAGCAGGGACTGGGAGACTAGTCAGGATGAGGGAAAGATGAACGGAGCTAAGTATAGAGATCCTTGATGAAAACCTGCTCCAGAGTGCTCAGGATCTCTGGGGCGAAAGTTCTCTTTCCAACAGGACAATGACCCTAAGCACACAGCCAAGACAATGCTGGAGTGGATTTGGGACAAGTCTTTGGATGTCCTTGAGAGAATAATGGGAGAAACTCCCCAAATACAGGTGTCTGAATACTGAAAAGGTCTGAATACTTAAGTAATTATGATATTTCAGTATATTTTTTTAATACATTTGCTCATGGTGCATTGTGTGTAGATTGAGGGGGGGAAACTAATTTAATACATTTTAGAATGACGCTGTAATGTAACAAAATGTAGAAAAATTCAAGGGGTCTGAATACTTTCCGAATATAAAACAGTATGGTTATACAATTGTAATGAAGAAGTTCTATGTAATTGGTAAACAAGTGTTTACCCATCAGTGACGCCCTTCCCCATTCTCAAGTTCTACCACGCTGTTGCTTGTCCTTCTCCCGTTCTTCATCATCCTGTTCAGGCTGTGTGGCCCTTGAGTGAGTGAATGAGGTTGCTGGTGCTGCTGTCTGTGATGGAGGAGGTCCATCTTCTTTCAGCACCATCTTTCAGGTTTTACATTTACTCAATCGGTGTGTCCAGCAGGATCTGGCACACACATTGCAACTTCTAACCCGGAGAAATGTGTTTTGTTGTTAAGTAGTTGAAGGATTTATTTGTGAGAACATGTATGTGTATTATCAAAAAATAAAATGCTGTTCTTTCTCATCATGGTACCACGCCCTACAGCTATCATGATATGACAAAGGAACACGCTGGCCCTTTCCAGACATTTTAGTCCAGAGGGTAAGCACTTTGCTAAACGGTTTGCACTGCTGAATAGCTCAAGAACCACAAAGCATCTTATCAAGAACTTAAAGGCCCAGTGCAGTCAAAAACAGTTTTCCTGTGTTTTAATATAGATTTCCACACTATGGTTGGAATAATATTGTGAAAATTACCACCTGAAATGTCACCTTTTTTGTTGTTGTGGGAAGAAGTTTTAGTCTGCCTGGTGACATCACCAGGTAGTAAATTAGTTAATAGACAAGGGGTTCCCAAACTTCTTTTGGCCAGTGATCCCTATTTTGAAAACCAAATGTTTTCGGGACTCTACCACGTAAAACAAAGTTCTGAAATAAACAGTCAGTGTTTACTATTTTAATTTGGGCTATGACAGTTGCACCAACGGAACATACACCATAATCTGTGAGGTGTACCACTAGTTGAGCTCTCCAGGAACATAGTTATGCCTAACATTTTTAGAAGCATTAGACCAGAACCGTGATGCTGTTTGACGTCTAAGTTTGAACATTATAGTCAAAGTATTTTTGACAGTATTTCAATCTGAAGGCGGTATGGTTTGAAGTGACTGAAATGCATCAGAAAGGTATTGCGAAGTTCAGAAAGTCATCAGGTAATGATGTTGTATGATATTCTGTGTAGGAAAGAACATAATTGACATTATTTCCCCACCAGTCTGATTTAGTGCCTGGTCTTGTCCACTACTTTCTAACGGCTTGTGGGCATAGTAGATGCAAACAGTACGCCAGTGATGGGGTCATAATATGTTGTAGATTAAAGCATTCAAAAGATGAAGCCACATTTGTAGGAAGAAAACCACGTTGTTTATTACAGCTGCATCTGGCGGCTACTGGAGGTTACTGACGTAACCCTGGTCCTATGAACCAAGCACACCTTTTCTTACGTGACCCCATTTTAAAATTAAGCTTTAAGATGACACACTAAGATATGTGAACGCCTGACACACAACTACTGGCACTACTGTGTCATTTATTGTGGGGAGCACTTCAACGAATTGTGGTTGAATTTAATTGACATTTTAGTCATTTTTCATTTCCACTTATCCAGACCGACTTACAATTAGTGCCTTCATCTTGAGATTGCTGAGTGAGACAACCACATATCACAGTTGACGCAAGTACATTTTCCCTCAATAAAATAGTTATCAGCAAAGTCGGTGCTTGTAGGAAAATGTATACTGAACAAAAATATAAACACAACATGCAAAAATGTCAATGATTTTACTGAGTTACATACAGTTCATATAAGGAAATCAATAAATTGAAATAAATTCATTAGACCCTAATCTATGGATTTCGCATGAAGGGCGTGGACGTAGCCATGGGTGAGCCTGGGAAGGCATAGGCCCACCCACTTGGGAGCCAGGCCCAGCCAATCAGAATTAGTTTTTCCCCACAAAAGGGCTTTATTACAAACAGAAATACATCAGTTGTCCAAGTTGCTGGTCTCAGACAATCCCGCAGGTGAAGAAGCCAGATATGGAGGTCCTGGGCTGGCGTGGTTACGCGGTTGTGAGTTCGGTTGGATGTATTGTTAAACGACATTGGAGGTGGCTTATGGTAGAGAAATTAACATTCAATTCTCTGCCAACAGCTCTGTTGGACATTCCTGCAGTAAGCATGCCAATTGCACTCTCCCTCAAAACTTGAGACATCTGTGGCATTGTGTTGTGACACAACTGCACATTTGAATGGCCTTTTATTGTGTCCAGCACAAGGTGCACCTGTGTAATGATCATGCTGTTTAAATAACTTCCTGATATGCCACACCTGTCAGGTGGTTGAAAGAAAATGCTCACCAGGGATGTAAACAAATGTTTGCACAACATTTGAGAGAAATAAGCTTGTTGCGTTTATATTTTTGTTCAGTGTGTGTATATATATATACATATTTATTTTCAGGGTGGATATTCTAAGATATTCTTTGGAGGGTTGGGTTTCAGACGTTTTCAGGAGATGGGGAGGGCTGTCCTAGCGTCGCGGAAACTGGTTATCCAATTGGTCTGCCAGGGCAGAGAAGAGCTTTGACTGGGTTGAGTGGGAGCTGACCCAACGTAGGTGTGGGAGGTCCAAGAGACCAGATGTGGCGGAAAGGACTGCTCGGGTTGGGGTGTAGGGTTTGAGCATAGCCTGAAGATAGGGAGGGGCAGTTCCCTTTGCTTCGACTAGAAGACAGTGGAGTGTGTGGAGGGACGGGGTCACATGGATGAACTTGGAAGGCTGCAATGTGCTGGATCAATTGCAGTGGTTTGATGCCACAAGCAGGGAGCTCAGCCAAAAGGATTGCAGTAGTCTAGATTGGAGATGATGAAGCCTGGATTTTGATTCATTTCGTACAATATTTCTATACATGTCTACTATTTAAATGTGTATTACTTTGAAAGGATTGAATAGCGTCATTGGGTGGTAGCACATACTTAACTAATAAGATAAGATACAACCTACTGATTATTTTATGTTGGTGGCTTTGGTTATGGAGGAGTGATAGTTGGCCTTGGTGACTGGGTCTGCATTTCTGGTGAGGATGCCTATGGAATGGTTGGTACGTGCATATTGTGCATCTGCGCTGCCCGTTGTTGCATGAGCGTTCTGCAACGGTGACAACGAGTTTGTGAGAACGGAGCCTTTTGACGACGACACACTGGAATGAACCTCCACTCCCTTCCCCCCCACCCCACCCCAGAACACAGCACTCTTTCACTTCACTATTTCTTTCCTCTTCTTTCTCTCCCACTTATATTTCACCCTCATCCTCCACTTACTCCCACTCTGCACGGCTTGCGCGGACAGCATTCACACATCCAGTTCAGACCCACACACCACCTTTGTGACTGTTCCATGACCAAGTATTGTGTCTCACCTCAGTGTCTGAAAGTAGCCTTCATGTTTTATGTCAAAAGGATTACGTGTGTCGAGTCATTTCACTGTGCGTCTTCGGGCTAATGTCAATGCCTTGTGATATGATGGGTAATTTGTTTAGTACTACCGTTAATGATATTTCTACTCCAAAATGGCCACCTTTTTTAATAAGTCACTGTAGCTACTCTCTGTATGGAGAGATGGAAGGCAAGACTCATGCCTTTTCTCATTCGACATACACTTGAGTTGAGTTTAGCCCTGAGACCAGTGTAGCCCCTGTCCATCCCGTCTGTCCCTAGTCTATCCATGCCGCACTCCCCAGATCGGCACCACATTTTGAGTGGAGAGGGGGTTCACCCACTCCACATGACTTCATTTGAATAAATAGTCAATTAAATCCATTTACTGTCCAATCAACACTACACGTAATCACATTATCAGTTGGTTCATCACAATATGCAGCAACTTTCAAATTGACATTTGACCCAAAAGTATCATCTTGTTAAAAACAATTGTGTCAAGTGGAGTGTGGTGAGCTCTCCTCCTTCCTGTCCTGTCTGAGGACAGGGCTGTTGTATGGGGTGACTCCGCTCAGTGCGCTGACCCCCTCTCCTCCGTTTCCAGCACACCCTGACCATTCTACGTCAAACTGGGGGCCTGGGCATCAGCATAGCCGGAGGACAGGGATCCACACCCTACAAGGGGGATGATGAGGTGAGGGCCGAGGACAGCTGTGGAGACTCCTAAATGTACAGATGGATTGTGTCCCAAATTCTCTATAGGGAACCAGTGCCCTGGTCAAAATAGTGCACTGCATAGGAAGATGGTATTATTTTGGACACATGCTGGGGACTGATTGAGACTTGTGACTGTGTACTTGTCTTGTCTGTCCCTCAAGGGAATTTTCATCTCCAGGGTGTCTGAAGAGGGCCCCGCAGCGCAGGCTGGGGTCAAAGTGGGAGACAAACTCCTAGAGGTAAAGTGTGTGCATGTGCGTGCTTGATAAGCGTATGGGTGCCCATTCTTATGCCTGTTTGCAGCCATGGTGCATTCATGGTCAAGGTCCATGAACAGGCCTTTTGACTGTAGAGAGAACCATGATCGCCGCTCCCTCCCGCCCTCTCTCTCAGGTGAACGGTGTGGTTCTCCAGGGGGCAGAGCACCACACGGCGGTAGAGGCCCTGCGCAGCTCGGGCGCCGCCGTCTCCATGAGCGTCCTCCGGGAGCACATGGTGGAGCCGGAGAACGCCATCACCACCACACCGCTAAGGCCCGAGGACGACTACTTCCCCCGGGAGAGACGGGCCAGTGGCCTTCCCTTCTGCATTGAGGCAGGCTCCCCCGCAGGCTTCCGACACAGGCTGTCTGCCTGCCTGGTCCGCAATGACAAGGGTCTGGGCTTCAGCATTGCCGGGGGCAAAGGCTCCACAGCCTACCGCACGGGGGACATGGTGAGCTGAACACGCACACATCCCTAGTGTGTACAGTAGACACTGAGATTCACACACACACATCACTCAATGTACAACAGAGTGGTGTAGGAATATTGGGTGTTGTTCAGACCTGATTAATATTTCATCCTCCTGGTCTTAGTAGTGAAACCCCTTTTGTATGTATGTGGTGTCAGGTTGTCCCACTTCTCAAGTCAACGACACGATACCTCTAACTGCGCAAGCTACAGCATGAGAGAGAGTTTAAGATTCCGGATTCGTGGATTTCCTATGTATTTCTGTATTATGCCGAGTCATAGTCTTCCCCCCCCAACCCCTCTAAGGTTTTCTCATTCTGACAACCCATTTTCCGGTTCCAGCGTTTACAGCCATCACCAAGGAGACAGGTGTGAATAGCGAGCCTTGACACCTGATAGGTCCTGTGTAACTGGGACGGGAGGGGCCAGGGGGTATTTTTGGGCCACTGCATTGGCTACATTCATGGCTAAATGTCCTGTGCAAACACCGCTCTCAAACACACACACACACACAGCTATGGGAGCCCTTGGAGAAAAACCGAGATGCACACTTATCGCTGGAGTCTGTAAGTCTGCCTTTTTCTAGAATGGATGGTATCTCTGTTGAGATGGATTAGGAGTAGGCCTGCACTTTGTCTGCCCCTGTGCATGATAGTTTAGAATTTAGGAGCTGAAACATAAGTACAACAGTGGAGGCTGCTGAGGGGAGGGTGGCTCATAGTAATGTCTGGAACAGAGCAAATGGAATGGCATCAAACCCATGGAAACCATGCGTTTGATGTATTTCGTATCATTCCACCTCAGCCATTACCATGGGCCTGCCCTCCTCAATTAAGGTGTCACCAACCTCCTGTGAAGTCCATGTACTTAAGTTATTCTTGTGCTGAGATCATGCCGCATAAATACTACTTAACGAGCCCAAACAAACAATTGAGGGTAGCGGTAGACCTAGTGACTGAATAAGACCGCTAGACTATATTAAGTCCTGGCTGGGTGAAGTCATCGTTATTGGACATCCCCTGGTAGGCCCTCTCCCAGAGTAGACTGACTGATTTAACTAGCAGGGGGCATTGCAGACCTGTTGCATCAGACTAAGTCGATAGCTAAAGTCTACGCTTCTTTGTCTGTGACTGGTCAACAGTTGGGATTATTCAATAATAATATAAAATAATAATAATAATATATGCCATTTAGCAGACGCTTTTATCCAAAGCGACTTACAGTCATGTGTGCATACATTCTATGTATGGGTGGTCCCGGGGATCGAACCCACTACCCTGGCGTTACAAGCGCCATGCTCTACCAACTGAGCTACAATAAAGTCTTTGAAGTCATTCAACGAGAGACGATTTGTTTTCATGCACATTTTTTGTTGTTGAGAATGTCTCTGTCTGGTCGTGGTTTTAAAATGTATGAAATCTCATGTAGTATCAACATTTGCTGTGGGAGCTGTAGCCACAGTGATTTGAGCTATCTGATTGGCCAGCGCAGTAGGCACACTTGAATTAGCCACAGCTCTCCTGGTGCGCCGAGAAGGAATTACAGCTGTCAGTCTTTCTGGGTAAGTCTCAAGATCTTTCCACACATGGATTGAACAATATTTGGCCATTATTATTTTCAAAATTCTTCAAGATCAGTCAAAATGTTTGTTGATCATTGCTAGACAATCATTTTCAGGTCTTGCCATATATTTTCCAGTAGATTTAAGTCAAAAATGTAACTCAGAACATTAACTGTCTTCTTGGTAAGCAACTCCAATGTAGATTTGGCCTTGTGTTTTAGGTTATTGTCCTGCTGAAGTGTGAATTTGTCTCCCAGTGTCTGTTGTAAAGCCAGGTTTTCCTCTAGGATTTTGCCTGTGCTTAGCACCATTCCGTTTCTTTTTTCATCCTGAAAAACTCCCCAGTCCTTAACGATTACAAGCATACCCATAACATGATGCAGCCACCACTATGCTTGAAAATATGAATAGTGGTACTCACTAATATGTTTGGGACAAATCCAATGCAACACAACACTTCTTATTCAGGACAAAAAGTGAATTGCTTTGACACATTTTTAGCAGTATTACTTTAGTGCCTTTAGTTGCAAACAGGATGCATATTTTGGAGTATTTATGTTCCTTCTCACACTGTCAGTTAGGTTATTATTGTGGAGTAACTACAATGTTGATCCATCCTCAGTTTTCTCTGATCACAGCCATCAAACTCTGTAACTGTTCTAAAGTCACTATTTGCATCATGGTGAAATCCCTGAGAGGTTTCCTTCCTCTCCAGCAATTGTTAGGTAGGACGCCTGTATCTTTGAAGTGACTGGGTGTATTGATACACCATCCAAGGTGTAATTAATAACTTCACTATGCTCAAAGGGATATTCAATGTCTGCTTTTGGGAAAAAAAATGCTTGGCCATCTACCAATAGGTGCCCTTCTTTGCGAGACAATGGAAAACCTCCCTGGTCTTTGGGGTTGAATCTGTGTTTGAAATGTACTGCTCGACTGAGGGACATTACAGATCATTGTATGTGTTGGGTACAGAGATGTTGGGTACACATTGGAAAACCTCCCTGGTCTTTGGGATTGAATTTGTGTTTGAAATGTACTGCTCGACTGAGGGACATTACAGCTCATTGTATGTGTGGGGTACAGAGATGATGTAGTCATTCAGAAATCATGTTAAACACTATTATTCAACACTCAGTGAGTCCATGCAACGTATTATGTGACAAGCACATTTTTACTCCTGAACTTATTTAGGCTTTCCATAACAAAGGGGTTAAATATCAAATCAAATCGAATGTATTTATAAAGTCGTTCTTACATCAGCTGATATCCCAAAGTGCTGTACAGAAACCCAGCCTAAAAGCAATGCAGGTGTAGAAGCACGGTGGCTTTACTTCTTGACTCAAGACATTTCAGCTTTTCATTTTTTATTAATTTTGTAAAATTTCAAAATAAATAATTCCACATTGACACTATTGGGTATTGTGTTTAGGCCAGTGACAAAACAATTGAAATCTAATATATTTTAAATTCAGGCTTTAACACCACAAAATGTGAAAAAGTTAAGCGGTGTGAATAATTTCTGATCTCAATCAGATGATGTGCACAGACATGGGCTTGCATCCCCAATGCCACCCTATTCCCTACATAGTGCACTACTTTTTACCAGAGCCGTATAGTGCACTATATAGGGAATAGGCTGCCATTTAGGACATAGACAGGATGACATAATGAACTGACTGACTCTTGTGCCACGTGTCCGTCTCTGCAGGGAATCTACATCTCGCGGATCGCAGAGGGAGGGGCGGCCCACAGAGACTGCACACTCCGAGTAGGGGACAGGGTCATCACCGTGAGTACCCCTCCACTCCTCTGTTTAAGCCCCATGGAGGCATCCCAAATGGCACCCTATCCCTTTTTGACCAGTGCACTATATAGGGAATAGGGTGCTAATTGAGACACCACCCATGTTCTTCTCTTGCTCTCTGGACCAGAGCTCGGTCTGTGTGAACTTCATGCCAAACACACCAACCAAGCACACACACGTTAGATAACGTGGAGAGTAATCTCATCAAACTCACAATATGGTACATTCAAGCTGCTAACAACCCGTTCCATTTCATCCCAAAGATGCTCTATTGGGTTGAGGTCTGGGGACTGTGCAGGCCACTCAAGTAAACTGAACTCTTTTATTATTTTTATTTTTGTATTACTTTTGGAAATCTGTTTTCAAGTATTCTCAAGCGTTAGAGGGAGTTTGTATACAAATATAAGCAAGGTTTCAAATGATTGATTTAGTTGTTTGGCTCATTGCACTCTAGCGACTCTTTGTGGCGGTCTGGCCGCCTGCAAGCTGACCTGGTCGTCAGGTGAACAGTGTTTCCTCCCTACAAATTGCTGTGGCTGGCATCCGTGTTGAGCGGGTGGGTGTTAAGAAGCACGGTTTGGGGGGGTGGTCATGTTTCGGTGGACGCATGACTCGACCTTCGGCCTCCCGAGTCCGTTGGGGAGTTGCAGCGATGAGACGAGATCGAAATTGGGGAGAAAAAGAGGGTAACATATATTTTTTTAATGAGTGCACTATGCAGGGAATAGGGTGCCATTTGGGACGCAATCCTAGACTAGCATGACCTTAGCTGACATGTGTGTGACTGACTGCTGGAGCCAAGGTTCCTGCACGGTTCTTCACTGTGCCTCTCTTTACTGTGGTTATCATAGTGTTTTTATTATACAATGGCATGGCCTCACCTGCTGACAGAGTGCTGATTCAGAGTGGCACCTCATGCTCATATCCTTGACCATGGCTACAAAGGTAGGGCCTTGATGTGATCGCTCAATAGGCTTTTTTACCAATCCAGCGATTCATTCTATCTTGAGACATTCGCTAACCCCTTAGTTACGTTTGTGTGCCATGTGAAATAGTGTCCTCTTGTGTGTGTCTACAACTACTACTGTGTTGTTCTCTCATTCTCTGAGTCATAACCGTTTCTCTCTCCCCTGCCTCTTCCCCCTCCTATGTGAGGGAAATCCTAAAATGGCTTCCTGAATGATTCTGTTCCTCTCTGAACTCTCGGCTTCTCTCTTGCGCTTTCGTTCTCTCTCCTCTCTGCTCGCTCTCTATATCTCTCTCTCGTGCGCTCTCTCTCTCTCCCTCTCTGTGAACCTGCTCTCTCACTCTCCCTCTCCCTGCATGGCAACTAATGCTCAATGTGTCTCCTTGCCTGCTTGGTGGTGGTGGGTGTTTTGTTGGGTGTGTGGGCGGAGCCTCTGTTGTAACCGCATGTATTACCATAGCAGCAGCCGCAGTAAGCTTTTCAGCCAACGGTAAGAGCTGGTACTCTATGGTCAGTGCTGGCTTCTGTTTGTCTCTCGGACAAGAGGACCAATGACACAGCCCACTTTTTTGTCCCTCACCCCTCAGAGGTATCAGGACCTCGTTCTACATTTTAGGAAAGTTTACAGACTGCAGTCCATCCTCAAATGCCCTCTGTAAAGCAGGAGAATAGTTTAAAATGTGTAAAGGACAAGAGCTAGGTCTAGGAGCAGCACTGAGGCTGGAGCTTTAGAAAAGTATTGATAACTCTGTTTGCTGACTCAAGATCAGCCCATTCTTTGGCAGTCCATCGTATTTTCAGTGAGCAATCGCAAACGGATGGCATAAACATAAGTCAGATTGGCCAACGTCCAAAATACTGTATCATTTATTGCATTGACAGGACTTGTAGGACTACTTTCACGACTTTGGACATTGGAGAAAGGCTTAACATGCAGAAGTTCCTGAAGAAGCTCCTTGCTAGCTTGCCCTCTGCTCCTCCCTTCTCCTCCCTTCTCCTCCCGCCTCCCTTCTTCTGTATGGGTATTGGCTCCTGGTCTCTTCAGATATCACTCACTCACTCACTCACCCACTCTGGCTTACTTTGTTGCTGTACGTCTCAATGTACTATATTGAGCAATGATCGAGTTACTTTATTATAGTACTAATATACAGCTTTATGGCAACGTGATGTGCTTCCCTTCTAAACAATAAGGATATGAGTCTAAACCAGGGGTTGGAACCCAAATTATTTTCCAATCGTTTTGTTCTAAACAGAACCACTATTTATTTCATTCCGTTCCACTATTTCGAACAGCAAAATAAAGTTATGAAGCGGTTCTAACCAAAAATAAGTCATGATTTATATTGTTTCTTTCTGTTCCTTTTTAAGCCTCTGAATGTTTATTTATTTATTTAGCTTAAATTTGTTGACAAATGGAATAGAGCAGCTTGTTATGGAGCCGGTAAGCCATGTACATGCATTTGACAGACAAGTGTAGTGGAGGGTGCGACTTGCAACTGAAATTGAGAGTGAGGAGAGCGCTGGGCATCTTGTTGTTATGACATGCGTTATCTATGTTAGGCCCACAGAATTATACCCACAGAATTATATCTAGTGGTAAGTTACCATGATGGAGCATTCAAGCTTCAGATTAACTCACTCACTGAGCGACTTCTATGAAGGAACTTTGAGTGTCTTTGAACTTCAGTGTTTGCTTAACTAACGTTGGACCAGAGCTTGCTCTAGATCATGACTCTCAGTTCCATGACATTACACGTAATACTGCCTAGAGCTATCGAGAGCTAGACCAGAGCCAGCTCTTGATCATGACTCTCAGTTCCATGACATTACACGTAATACTGCCTAGAGCTATCGAGAGCTAGACCAGAGCCAGCTCTAGATCATGACTCTCAGTTCCATGACATTACACGTAATACTGCCTAGAGCTATCGAGAGCTAGACCAGAGCCAGCCCTTGATCATGACTCTCAGTTCCATGACATTACACGTAATACTGCCTAGAGCTATCGAGAGCTAGACCAGAGCCAGCTCTTGATCATGACTCTCAGTTCCATGACATTACACGTAATACTGCCTAGAGCTATCGAGAGCTAGACCAGAGCCAGCTCTTGATCATGACTCTCAGTTCCATGACATTACACGTAATACTGCCTAGAGCTATCGAGAGCTAGACCAGAGCCAGCCCTTGATCATGACTCTCAGTTCCATGACATTAAACGTAATACTGCCTAGAGCTATCGAGAGCTAGACCAGAGCTAGTCAACAAGCTAGCAACACCAAAATGAAAACACGTCTTACCTTTTTTGTAGTTAATAAGTCCAATGTGAAACTTGATAACTATAATTCGCATAGAAAAAGTGAATCCATTGTTCTCGATTTAAAAATATCTCCCTAATTTATTAATCATACCTGTAACGTCAGTAGCTACAGTAGACTATGCTTGCTTCGGAGGGAAGGGAGAGGCAGGTAGCCTACACACACATACACACTGGCAAAGATTTTCAGCTGGCAGGTAGACATTGAAACAAGTTTGAGTGACAGCGATGGCTTTTTTTCTCTTTCTTTTTTGACACTGGACAATATGCCTGAAATGTAACATTTAGTTATTAACCGGTTCCTGTGCTTTTAAAATAAGTTATTTTCCAGAACAGTATATATCACTTTCGTTCTTGGTTCTGTTCTTCAAAAAATGTCATTATTTTCCGGTTTTCTGTTCCCTGAACCGGTTCCAACCCCCGAACACATAGCTCTCTTCCCTCACTGAACCTCTAGTCCTGAGTGTTGCACACTGTGTTTAGTCAGTCAGCCTACTGACGCCTGCCCTCATTGGTTGTGCCGTTCGATCCAGATCAATGGCGTAGACATGACCGAGGCCAGGCATGACCAGGCAGTAGCGCTGCTTACCGGCACCTCTCCCACCATTGCTCTCCTGGTGGAGCGTGACCAGGCCGAGCCGGGCACCCCAGGGGGCTCCCCGGGCCTGTCCCGTGCCCGCGCCCACTCCCCCCCACCTCCAGAGCCCTCTGACTCACCTGACCAGGAAGAAGGCAACGACGACTCCAGCCTCTTGCCCCACGGGAGCCAGCCGCTGGAGGACGAATACCCCATCGAGGTGAGAAGGGAGCGAACGAAGCGGGTGGAAAAATGGTATAGTACTATGTTATGGGGATAGTGGTGAGTTACCATGATGGAGCATTCAAGCTTCAGATTAACTTTAGATTTAATACCTTTACATTAGGCTTTTATCTCGAATGCTCTACAGCTCAAGAAAAGATGGTGCAAGGTACGAATGCTTAGTTCTGACATAGCATAATAAACCTAGGATGGTGTAGTGGGGCCCAGTGAAATGCAGCAAGACCTGGAGTCTGTTCCATTGACTTAGAGCTTAGGCCTATGTCTTATCTCATACCTGTCTTCAAGTAGATATAGTAGATCCATGGATAGTTTGTGTTCCTTGTCTAATAGAAGTTATTGACTTAAAGATTGAGTGTATTTGGGACACGGATGTTTTCCCGAATTCCTGTCATATCTCCTGATTCTGTATTTGTAGAGCCCATATCGTTGAACCATGTACCTCAAATGAAACAACACTGTAGCTTCACTTCCTCTCCTGACAGGAAGTGGCGTTGGTGAAAGCGGGCGGCCCCCTGGGACTGAGCATCGTGGGAGGCAGTGATCACGCCAGTCACCCGTTCGGCATCAACGAGCCTGGCGTCTTCATCTCTAAGGTTTCTCTCTTGCTCCCTCCCTCTCTCTCTCAATTCAAAAGGCTTCATCTCTCTGTCGCTCTCGGTCTCTCTGTCGCACTCACTCCCTCTCTCTCATTTTCCCGGGTTTGTGTATTTCACCCTCGCCTGCCTGTGCTAGGTGATCCCACATGGCTTGGCGTGTCAGAGTGGGCTGCGGGTGGGGGACAGGATACTGGAGGTGAACACCATCGACCTGCGCCACGCCACCCACCAGGAGGCTGTTAAAGCCCTGCTCTCCAACAAGCAGGAGATCCGCATGCTGGTGCGCAGGGACCCCTCGCCTCCCGGGATGGAGGTGACGTCTCTTAGACCCACATGTGTTCACAGAAATAGGCCTACACAGTAGACCCACATACGTGCACACACAGCTTCTGTCCCTTCACACACACACACACACACACACACACACACACACACACACACACACACCCACCAACCAGTCCCATCTCCTGATCTATGTGTCCCATTACAGGAGATAGTGATCCAGAAGCAGCCTGGAGAAAAGCTGGGCATCAGCATCCGCGGCGGTGCCAAGGGCCACGCTGGCAACCCCTTCGATGCCACCGATGAGGGCATTTTCATATCCAAGGTACCTGGAACCCACCTTGTCATTCTATTCCCCTTGGAATACGGCCAATGAATGACCTCCTTTGATATATTGACTCCTCTTAACCCCCCCATCCCTGCATCACCCCCTGTAGGTGAGCTCCAGCGGTGCGGCGGCCAGGGATGGCCGTCTGCTTGTGGGCATGCGGATCTTGGAAGTGAGTAACCACAGCCTGCTGGGCATGACCCACACGGAGGCTGTACGCGTGCTCCGCGCCGTGGGAGACACCCTGGTCATGCTGGTGTGTGACGGCTTCGACCCTGGCAACTCTGCCTCTGTAGAGGTGAGGGAAACGGATTAACATGCATTCCGGGTTGAAATGATCTCTAGATACAGAGTCAGATCCAAATCGGATGCCATGTTAATAGCGCGTCTTTGTTTAATCTCAGGCGTCACCGGGCATCATTGCCAACCCGTTTGCCGCAGGCATCGTGCGTAAGAACAGCATGGAGAGCATCTCCTCTATAGACCGAGACCTGAGTCCCGAGGAGATGGACATCCTACAGAAGGTGAGAATAATATGACACACAGCCAGTGTGAGGGTCTGCACTCAGGCTTCAGTGGATGGTGTCCGGTGCTTGGGAGAAAAACCTGAGTGTAGAATTACGTTGGTACTCGCACTCAACCCAACGAGGCCGAGAAGCTAAAATATATTTAATTTAATCCATGCTCGAAAGAATAACAAAAACTGTTAGTGCAAAGTGAAGAAAAAAAATAAGCATATGTTTGAACTACACACACACTCACACACACAGACTCTCTCTCACACACACACACACACACACACATACAAACACAGGGGAAAACGGAGTAGATCACTTTTTTTTTTTTGACCTAAAATCTATTTCCTAGGAGGTGGAGATGGTGCGAGAGACGTCCCAGTGGGAGAGAGAAGAGATGGAGAAGGTGGTGAGTGAGACTATGTAGCCAAGTCCTACCTCGCATGCTTTTTCTGCTACTGTGGCAAATAAACAGAGCCCTTTTCTAATGTGTGTGGGTTCTATCCTTTCTCTCCCTTTCTCTCTTTTCTTCTACCCTTTCTCTGCCTCCCCCCACCCTCCTCCTTCCCCTCAATGTCTGGGTCGTCCATACACCACTCCCATCTCCACTCACCCCACCTCCACTTAATTACTCCATCTCGTTTGTCTTTTATCCCATTTCACCTGCATGTCATCCCCTGTTTTCCATTATCTGTGTGGCTGGGTGTCCTCCCCTCCCCTCCCCTGTCCTCTCTGTGAAGGAGCGCATGCGTTTGGAGCGTGAGGAGGATACTCGCCTGCTAGAAGAGGAGACCGAGGTGAGACCGGTACCCCCTGGGCCTCAGTCTTCAGCTCAACCAACTGCCTCCCTGTCAGAGAGGTGGACAGCTCCAGAGGATTTTACTATAGCCTCTGAGATGTTTTGCAACCTGTTGCGCTTCAATGCATATTTATGTAATGATGAAGTTACTTCCTTACAGAGTGACACATGAGAGGGAAGTAGTTTTCCCCCACTATGTCTGACACTCCACCCTCATCCCCTTTCCCTCAGAACCTGGGCACTGGGCCTCTGAAACTGGACTACCGGACGCTGGCCGCACTGCCCACCACCGCTCTCCAGAAGGTCAACAGGGTAAGTAAGAAATATATAGGAATTAGTTTACTTGAAAGGTAACTCTTATAGTAGACCTCTTATAAGACCTGTGAACCTTGACTAAGGCTGTGAAATGCCTGGAATTGTCTGCTGACTATCTTGGAAATGGTCCCTTTGGGCCCAGAATAGAACTCCCTGTGGAATCCACCCTGTTTATCTCCCGGGAAACCCTCTGTGGCCAGAGGCCAAGCAGGTGCCTCTGGAGGCTAGGGGGAGAATGTGACCCAACCCCCCATCCCCTCCCGATGTTCACAACCCTGACTTCTGCCTTCCTCACCAACGCCTTGGGCCCAAAGAATCGATTGCCTCTACAATGGAATGGAACCATTCCATTCACTTCTGTGATATGATGAGATGCTACATTCCAAAACAAGCTGCATTTGTTTCATCATGCACGCCATGTCAATGCATCCGTCTACCTTGGCTTGAAGACATCGTTTCAAGAAGAAACTGAGATGAATCGAAGGGTGAGGACACAAGAAAAACTGAAGGCTGCCTTTCACATCATTAGCTGGAATGCTGGATGGAGGGAAATAGAAGAGAAATGATGCAGACAAAATGGTTGGTACCTGTTTCAGTAAAAAGCACCGAAGTCGCTGGACTGATTGGAGGAGGTGGGTAAAGGGGGGACAGCTGGCTGTTATTTTAAACTTAGGATAGGAGGGGAGTGGGAGGGGTGCAGGCGAGAGTGTCCCAATGTGTGGGCTCTATCAGTCAGTCAGTCAGTGTCCCTGGAAGAGTTTGGAGCTACCCTGGTCCCTACCCTGCACCCCTGGTCCCAACAGCCTACAGTGAGTATAGGGACAGCGCCAGGCAGGGCAACTGGGCTGGGCTCTTCTGTCTTTCTTGCACGTTTCCTTCCTTTATTTATGTATTAATGTATTCTACCTTCATTGTGTCAATTCTATATTCTAGCGACATGTGTGAACAGCAGGGATTTTTGCTAAAGCAATAAATTACCAAGGATTTATGAGCTGACATAAAGACATTAGGCCGCTCTCGTACCTGTCACCGTTTTAGGGTATTGCATAGATGCATGTACATGAGAGGCTACAATTTGTGTCAATATTGTAGTTTTTTTCCCAAGCTTAGTTTGTATTAGGGGTCTTTATTGTATTTTGAGATATTTGTTAGCTATTTATTTTATCTTAATGCAACAGTGGTTAGACCTATAAGCTCTACTACTAGGCCATGGGGCTTTTCTGGGAGTGCTTACCCTATATATATTGCCTGCAGCTGTTCTTGCATTATGGCTGTGCATTAGAGTTAGAATGAGGACCCCTGGGTTCCATGACCTGTGTACCCAGGATGATTACCAGTGGTTCTCGTCATGACTCCCTGAGATTTTTCCTGTCGAAATATGTTGGATTTTCATTTTTTGCGATTATTTTATTCCCTGTCTATAGTTTATTTTTATCATAATGTTTATCTGCGATATTCTGACAGCTGAAGTTTGGTCATGTTACGGTATGTAATCATAGTATCTAAGGTATGTAGCAAGTCATATGAAGAAACATGCTTCTTGGCATGAGAAGGGAGCGGTAAGCAGGGGTGTGTCGTGATGAACCACACTTGGCTCCACCCTTCACCCAGGCCTTCTGGGTAAAGTTAGTCTCACCTTGTTGGCATGTTGATCGTCTTTCTTGCACCTCCCCTCCTCCCTCAGGCCTCCAGCCGTAGCCCAGCTGTCCTCAACAGTCTTCTGAGCCTGTGCCAAAAGGGTACTGGTTCACATACCACCCCACCAGGGTTTCCGTTAGCCAGTAATTGACAGATAAAAATGAAAAGCCAATAAAAAAACATTGCGGGGCAAATTGACTTCAAAATAATGCTTTTTATTCATTGATGGAAATGCATTTGACAGTCATGCTTATCAGCCTGTGTATTTGTTATTTATCGCACACGCCTATTTTGAGGGGAATATCGCTTGTCGGACCGCTAGAGTTGCTGCTGCAGCTTCTCAGCTCGTTGCTGCTGAAGAGAAATGTGCCGAAGCTCAGTCATTGCGCAACAAATGTAACCACAATTACATGTTAAAAACAGAGCTTCTCTGTATTTATTTTTTCTCACCTGGTAATTGAAGCGCGCCTCCCTTTCACCCGACAGGTTTATAGGCAACGATAAGCAGGTCACCCACCACTTTACAATGTGAGCTGGAGGCAGTATGCATTTTGAAAACATTTACTTAATTTGTTTGAAACCTGGTTGTTTTACTTCATATATTATGAGGCATGCCTTGGGCGGCAGGTAGCCTAGTGGTTAGAGCGTTGGACTAGTAACCGAAAGGTTGCAAAATCTAATCCCCGAGCTGACAAGTTAAAAATCTGTCATTCTGCCCCTGAACAAGGCAGTTAACCCACTGTTCCTAGACCGTCATTGAAAATAAGAATAGTTAAATAAAGGTCAAATAAAATAAATAAAAATGACCTTGCTTCGAAGTAGCCGAGGCAAAATCCCACCATAGAAATGTGGAGCCAATTATTTTATAAAGACTTCCTCACAGGCCACTGAAACCAGCATTTCTCTCCTGTTCTGTTGGTTTTCAACTTTATTTCGTTGTCCAGAAGCCAAAGGCACAATCCTAGTCATATTAGCAGCCCATCCTAGTTGTTGCATCTTTAGATTCCCCCTCTTTCTAAGTTTCTAACAGATTTTCATCTCTGTTACTTAAGAAAACCGCTCGCGAATTGCATTTTGGAAAATGTTTGAAAATGAGGTTTTATTAGCTGCTTCATTACAGGAGTTGCATGTTCTGTTAAGATGAATTACCATAATCTTAACTCAGCAAAAAAAGAAACGTCCCCTTTTCAGGAACCTGTCTTTAAAAGATAATTCGTAAATGTCCAAACAACTTCACAGTTCTTCATTGTAAAGGGTTTAAACACTGTTTCCCATGCTTGTTCAATGAACCATAAACAATTAATGAACATGCACCTGTGGAACGGTCGTTAAGACACTAACAGTTTACAGACCGTAGGCAATTAAGGTCCCAGTTATGAAAACGTAAGACACTAAAGAGGCCTTTCTACTGATTCTGAAAAACATCAAAAGAAAGATGCCCAGGGTCCTTGCTCAGGAGGCATGAGGACTGCAGATGTGGCCAGGGAAATAAAGTGCAACGTCCGTACTGTGTGAAGCCTAAGACAGTGCTACAGGGAGACAGGATGGACAGCTGATCATCCTCGCCGTGGCAGACCACGTGTGACAACATCTGCACAGGATTGGTACATCCGAACATCACACCTGCGGGACAGGTAGAGGAAGGCAACAACAACTGCCCGAGTTACACCAGGATGCAAAATCCATCAATCAGTGCTCAGACAGTCCGCAATAGGCTGAGAGAGGCTGGACTGAGGGCTTGTAGGCCTGTTGTAAAGGCAGGTCCTCACCAGACATCACCAGCAACAACGTCGCCTATGGGCACAAACCCACCGTCGCTGGACCAGACAGGACTGGCAAAAAGTGCTCTTCACTGATGAGTCGCGGTTTTGTTTCACCAGGGGTTTATGGTTGGATTTGCGTTTATCGTCGAAGGAATGAGCATTACACTGAGGCCTGTACTCTGGAGAGGGATCGATTTGAAGGTGGAGGGTCCGTCATGGTATGGGGCGGTGTGTCACAGCATCATCTGACTGAGCTTGTTGTCATTGCAGCCAATATCAATGCTGTGCGTTGCAGGGAAGATATCCTCCTCCCTCATGGGGTACCCTTCCTGCAGGCTCATCCTGACATGACCCTCCAGCATGACAATGCCACCAGCCATACTGCTCGTTCTGTGTGTGATTTCCTGAAAGGTAGGAATGTCCGTGTCCTGCCATGGCCAGCGAAGAGCCCGGATCTCAATCCCATTGAGCACGTCTGGGACCTGTTGGATCGGAGGGTGAGGGCTAGGGCCATTCCGCCCAGTAATGCCTGAGAACTTGCAGGTGCCTTGGTGGAAGAGTGGGGTAACATCTCACTGCAAGAACTGGCAAATCTGGTGCAATCCATGAGGAGATGCACTGCAGTACGTAATGCATATTGTGGCCATACCAGATACTGACTGTTACTTTTGATTTTGACCCTCCCTTTGTTCAGGGACACATTATGTTAGTCACATGTCTGTGGAACTTGTTCAGTTTGTCTCAGTTGTTGAATCTTATGTTCACACAAATATTTACACATGTTAAGTTTGCTGAAAATAAACGCAGTTGACAGTGAGAGGACGTTTCTTTTATTTTGGTGAGTTTAAAAGTGATTTCTGCCATTCTGAGCACCTAGGGTGGAAGCCTTAATGGGTTACGCACCCAATGCATATGGGTCTGGTAAATTTAAATCTTCCTGGTCATGTTGTCAGGCGACACATTTTCCTAATAGAAACTCTACGCCCCACTGACCTCTGTACTATAGGCCACATTTAACCACCATGTCCGACACCAGCACTACTATGTGTCACAGTTCACGACTGCATGTATTCTTAGTGACACTATTTGGATTGTCACGACATGTCAAGGCCGTGTCTTGGAATGCACGGTCAGTGTAGAACAATGTAGTTCTGAAGACACTAAGCCTCGTCCCACTTTAAGCCCTAGCATTTTTGGCACATTTGAGTTCAAATCCAACCTGGTCGCAGTGGAACGCTCTCTGGGACTCACAATCTTCTGCTGTGTCACTTGGTTGAAGAATATTTGTTTTACTGCATCAAGTTAGTTTCTTATCCAAGGGCCTTATCCGAGGTTTTGTGGGGTATTGTGTCTTGTCATGTTGTGCTTCTTTATAATGAACTCTCTCCTATCGCATATGTGGAGTGTATTGAGGCCTGATTCGTAAGTATAAGGAGTGGACTGAAGCCTAAAGAGTCTAGTGCTGTCTAACTGTACTGATAGTGTGAGTTATTTAAGGCTGGGGCCCAGGCAGGGCAGGCTACTGTTCTGGTTATGTGAGCGTAACTAGAGGGATAGACCACCATTTAATACTTCTGGTATGATGACTTATCTATCTGTCAAGCTCCTCCTTCACAGATTAAAGGAACTGTCACGTGGGCTCGGCTCCTCCGTTACCCACTCAAATCCCTTCAACATTAGAGAAGTTTTGCGTACGAACTGGACGGTAGGCATTTGAGATGTGTGTAGGGTTGAAACATTTCGATAACTTTCCCAAAATTCCCTGGTTTCCCAGAAATTCCGAATCAGGAGGAGAGAATAAGCAGGAAACCGAGGGAATCCTCCAACCAGAATTTCTGGAGATTTTGGGAAAGTTTTGAAACTCTCGTGGTGACAGTACTTTGGATTTTGTGTGTGATTTTACTCTGATCTGGCCAGCCAGTGTCTATTTTAGCTCTTCTCCACACGGCTCCCTATTTCTCTCTCATGTATTTATCTGTCTCCATCCTCATGTCCTCCAGTATGTCTCCCATTTCTTAACATGTAGCGATCTGTCTCCATCCTCATGTCCTCCAGTATGTCTCCCATTTCTTAACATGTAGCGATCTGTCTCCATCCTCATGTACTCCAGTGTGTCTCCCATTTCTTAACATGTAGCGATCTGTCTCCATCTCTTTTTATGTAGCTTGTGCTGCATTATAAATGCAACAACAAAACATTATATATGTATGTATGTATGTATGTATGTATGTATGTATGTATGTATGTATGTATGTATGTATGTATGTATGTATGTATGTATGTATGTATATAATGTTTATATATATATATATAGTTTTTGAATACAGTCATTTGCTAATTAGCATGATTGCTTTACTTTTATGTTTATGGTTGACGCAGCTTGTTTGCCATTAGCCAATCACTGTTCTCAACAAGTTCAAAGCACATGAATGCACACAACTCGTTTCTCCCAATTTCTAAGTAGTTATTTCAGAGTTTCCCCTTTTTGGACATATCTGGACATCACCTACTATTCTGTTTTTTTCCCTCTCTCCCCCTCTGAGTTTAATCTGCATCCCTCTCCTTTCAGATTTGAGTTTTCCTTTTTCCCTCTCTTACCATCTGTCTCACTGTGCCCCCTTTTTCTCTCTCTCTCTCTCTCTCTCTCTCGCTCTCTCAGTTATCTCCTTCTGTCAGTGCAACTGCCCCCATGGAGGCCCCCATTCAGGCCCAATGTTCTTTCACCTTAGAGCCCCTGGGTTTTGACCTGGGGCAGCCCCCCACCTCCCTCTTCCCTCTTCCCCATGCTCTACCTCAGTCCGGCCCCATTATGAACACAGAGGCAGGGCCCTTCTACATGTCCCAGCACTCTCCCAGTCCCTTGATAACCGCCTCCAATCAAGGAGCAGCTAGACAAGAAGCCCTGCCTACTGGTGAAGACGAGGAGGTGGTGGTTCTGGTGGACTCCCAGCCAATCAACTTCACCGAGAACCCCTTCCTGGTGGCCAATCGCAGGGGCAAAGGTTGCCCCCCCTCTGAGCGCATCCTCTCAGGGCCTCCTGTGGGCTACGGGAGTGCGGGAAAACTGCAGCCCTGGTTATTCAGCAAGGCAAGCAGCCTGCCTGCCTGCCTGCCTGCGTGTGTGGGTTTGAGCCAGCATGGTGTGTGGCACTGTGGCCTGGTTTAGGATTAGGAGTTCCTTTTGTCTGTGTGCCAATAGAACATGTTTCAGCCAAGATGTTATAAGGTAGAATGTATGTTATGTGTTTGATTTTTCCATTGTAACAACCGTTAGGCTTACAACCTGATCTGCCTTGTTTTTATTGAGTTCCTCCCTGTAGCAAAGGATACACACTTGTGCGCTTGTATGGCATAATCATTGCCAATCAAACACTGCCAGCCAGGATGACTTGAATGACCAAGATGTGTGAAGTTACCTGTTTTGACGGATGTCTCCTTCACTAACCCTTTGAAAATAAATAGCCATGAGCATGTGACCGCTGGAATTGAGATGGAGAAATCTCCTGCTATGAATGAGTCCGGGGTAAATCCATTTGAAATCAATCACTTTTTGACAGCATCCCTTTTGATTCAAACAAAACTGTCCATACATGTTTTCCCATGGAAGAAGTGATCAGAATGTGACTTTTTGAACATGAATGCCAAAACATTCAGAAAATAAAGCTGCTCAAATTGAACCCATTTTGCATACCCCACAATACCATGAGACATCCATGTCTTCCTCACCGAAAAAGATAAACGGTTGAGTTTGATATAATTTAAAAGCTTACTAACTGTTGTCAAACTATTTTTATTAGTTAACGTCAATTATCTACAAACGTGTAAATTGTTATTTTTTTTTTATTCTCATATGTTGTAGTTTAGACCCTATTTTACATAATCCAAGGTTGTGTCCAAGGTCCCTCCATCGGTTGAGACAACATGTTCCTGAATACAGGGTGGGTGTCGTTTCAATCATAGAAATGGAATGAATAGATTGGACCTATCCCTTCATACCACTGCTATTTAGCTGGTACGCCATTGAACTGTTTATTGTATTGACATTGTAACTTCTACCACAAAGATGACTGCAGGTGCACCCATCGTCGAATGTCAACTTAAATGGTCATGTCTATTCTGTTTCCATGATTTCAACAGATATTCCCATTCAAGTCCGCATTCTCTGACATGTGGACCTCCAACCATTTTTGCGGTACCATTTGACAGTTGAAAGTTCAAATGTAGTCCCATTTATCAGCCAGAACATAACACCCACCCTGTATTCAAGAGCATGCGGTGTCTCAACCGATGGAGGGCACAACACCAAAACCTTAGATTATGTTAAATAATGCTAATATGAAAAAAATAAGTTTACACGTTTAGATAATTGATGTACGATGTTAAAGGGTCACAATGTTTTCCAGAAATTATGAAATAGTTTAACAACCCTTTTTGTAAGCTTTTAAATGATATCAATCGCAGCCGTTTATATTTTCCAGTGATGAAGACATGGATCTCTCATGCTATGGTGGGGTATGCAAAATGGGTCAACTTTGAGCACCTTTAATTTCTGAATGTTTTGGCATTCATGTCCAAACATTACTTTTACATGTGTACTGTTATTTGCTGCACCAGTAGGGTAGCAAAAATCTGGTAACTTTCCCAAAAGTCAAATTTTTTTCCCAGAAATCCTGGTCTGAAGATTTCCAGAATAAGCAGGAAATCTGGAATTTTGCAACCTTACCAATAATAATAACCTGCTTACTCCACAGAGAGTGGAGTTGGTGTATGATGGGACAGCTGCTAAATCTCTCCCCATCTCTCTTTGTCTGTCTGTGTATTCTCAGGCGCCCTCCACTGAGCCCCCAAGGACAGACAGTCCCATTAGAGACGCCCCCTACTCACCAACCACACAACCGGTATGTCCACCCCACCCCAACAACAGCCCTCCTTTCACATCCTCCTTTAAAGTCCCCTCATTCACACCCCTGCTTTCACAGCACCTATATTTGTTCTCTTTTGACATAATCCACTTCAGAGAGGGTAAATGTAGTGTACCTGCTGGTTCTTCCTCCTCCTCCCTCCTTCACCCCCTCACATCCCTCCCTCCCTAGCCCAGTGCTCATCCCTCCCTCCCTAGCCCAGTGCTCATCCCTCCCTCCCTAGCCCAGTGCTCATCCCTCCACCAGCTCCCTGTGTGCAGGCAAGGAGATCCGCTTCGTAAGTGGTCTTCTCTGGCCTGGCTTTGTCTGCTCCGCTTCCATAGACAACTATCAGTGGAGTCTGGCCCTTTGCTATTGTCAGCTGTTTATAATGAGTTGTACTACAGTGAAGCTATACTACAAGTGTACCTTTTTTAAACACACGCATCTGCTGAGCTTGCCATGGCCACTCATTACTGATGCTTTCTCTACTTCATGCAGTAGTAGATTCTGTTTGCATCCCAAATGGCACCCTAGTCCCCCTTCATTGTGCACTACCTTTAACCAGGGCCCATAGGGAATAGGGTGCCATTTGGGATGCGCCCTCTGTTTTTGGAGATTGTTGAGGACCCTACTTGTCATTTGTGCTTTTAATTCTAGCTTTGTTTGAATTTGTAATGAACCCTGACCTTTGCATTGAGAATGATGTTGAAATGTGTTTACCAAGTATCGGAATGTGTTCTGAGTAGGGCTGACACAATTTCTGTGTAACCGACGGTTATGGATGAAGACTGTCATGAAAATAAAATAAGTAATAACCGTTTAAAAAAAAAATCTTCAATTTGCACTCATCAGACTGAAGGACAGATTTCCACTGGTCCTAATGTCCATTGCTCTCGTTTCTTGGCCCAAGCAAGTCTCTTCTTATTGGTGTCCTTTAGTAGTGGTTTCTTTGCATCAATTTGGCCATGAAGGCCTGATTCACACAGTCTCCTATGAACAGTTGATGTTGAGATGTCTGTTACTTGAACTCTGTGAAGCATTTATTTGGGCTGCAGTCTGAGGTGCAGTTAATTGCCGATTTCGGAGGCTGTTAACTCTAATGTTCTTCGGTAACCTAGGCAACACCCCCCACAATCCAACAGCAGCACATAGGATTATAATGAATAGAACAGTCTTGGAACCGCTAACCCTGGCAATTTGACTGGTAACCTCGGAATGCCCTGTATTGTGATGAAATCATTTCCATGATAATGTAGAATTATTTTAACTGTGTCCAATGGAATGTATTTTTTGTAATGTCAGTTGAATCAACAAATCACACCACACATTGATGGGTACACTTCCTCCTTTGCTCCTATGGGTAATGGGTACACTCACAATGGCTGCCAGTCCAACAATTGCTGGCAGCATACCACCCTGTATCCCACTGCTCACTTGCCTTTGAAGCGAAGTAGGGTTGGACCTGGTGGGGCCCTGGATGGGAGACCAGATGCTGCTGGAAGTGGTGTTAAAGGGCCAATAGGAGACACTCTTTCCTTTGGTTTAAAAATATATATATATATACTTGTTGTAAGAGTAGGGGTGTTAACCCTGCTGTCCGGGCTGAATTCTCAATCTGGCCCTCATACTGTCATGGCCACCTAATCATCCCCAGCTTCCAATTGGCTCATTCATCCCTCCTCTCCCCTGTAACTATTCCCTGGGTTGTGATATAAATGAGAATGTGTTCTCATTCAACTTCCCTGGTAACAGAAGTATAAAATAAAATACAATTATGCCATTATTTACTTGAATGGGGATGCCCATTCTATTCATTCTATTTCTATGGCAGCACATGCAGTGAGAACGGTTATTACGGCGACAGCCCTAGCTCTGAGCGTATGTGTTACAGATTTCAGAGCTAGTGTTCATTTTGCATCGTCAGGTTAGCCCAAGTCAGGGTAGTAATTGCGAAACCATTTTTATTTTGTGTGCACGTTTGTGTGAGAACCATGTTTGCACCTGTAGAAAGGGCGCCTGTATGTTGAAAGCTCCGGGGCGAAGTTTTCCTCTGGGAACAGATTTAGTATCAGTTTCCCCTCCCCAAAACTGACCCAGGAACACCGTCTAGGGGTAACTTCACCCTACACCTATGTTGAAATATTAGCATCGGGGTGTGTGGCTGGCTTGTCATGTAAGCCGTCATGTCAACTCCATGCATTATTCTGTATTTCTTTTTTCAGGCAAGCATTCATTTCACCCCTACTGCACTGCCTGCCAAGGAGGAAATCTCACCACTGAGTCCCTATGAGGTATTGACCTTAAATCCTGTCATAGAGAATGAATGGGGCAAGATCTGTGCTCTCATTGCCCATCATTGACAGTAAACATTCATAGTCCGTTCTCTGTGCTCAGACTGTTGTTCCATCCCAAATTGCACCCTAAGTCCCTAGAAAAAGGGAATAGGGTGCAATTTTGGACATTGCCTGCATTGAAATATATGACGTTAACGTCTTTTGTTGTGGTTTTCTCTTCCAGACAAGGCCAGGTGCCATCCAGCCCCTCTCCCGTGGTGGCGGGCGGCCGATCACCTCGCCAGCCACTCCGGACGGACACAGCAGCCCCAATCCCTTCCAGCATGGCCCCTCCCCCATCAACTCTCAGACCTTTGTAAGACCCCTCACCACCACGTAGGGTGAGGGTGAGACCCCCCCCCCTCCCGATCATGGGTGCCGTCTCACAGCAGTGTCATTGATGTTCATCGCAACTATTTCCTACTATTTGTAGAAGCTACTTACCAAGGAGTTTGAGCTGGGTCCCTGTCCATGCATTCGTTTGCGCACAGGGACTCGCTGTAAAAGCACTGTTGTTGAAGACAAGCGCCGTAAAAGTGGACTTGCATTCTCAGCGAGATTTATCTAAGTCGCTACTACTGTAGCCAGAGCCAACCAATGGCTCACAGGCAGGGGAGTTCTGAAATGTTTCATTCCGTCTGGTGATTGGGCTAACCCTACCTCATCATCCAACTGCTATAAAGCAGCTATGGGTTGAATCTCAGCAATCTCAACAATCTCCCATGTTCCTGTATATAATGCCACCGCCGCAGAGTTGCGCACACATTATCTGAGTGCCATATCTTCAACAAGGCAGGCACAGCCTCATTCGCCCACCCCTACTGTCTGTCTCTTGCACATCCCCCTTCGCATCATCGTTTCTCCACCTTGTTCTCACGCTGTCTTCTTCAGCTTTTCAGTTTTTTTCTCATAGTCTGCCCCTCTCCTTGTTCCTCTCTTCCCTTTGGCTCGTCCCACTTCATGGACCCCCCCCGCCTCTCCCCAGCTGCAGCCTCGTGCCCCCTCCCCCGACACGATCGATGAGTTCCCCCTGAACCCCAAGCAGGCATACAAGGCATTCGCCGCCGTGCCTCACTGGCTGGCTGTGCTGGAGCCTCCCCCGCAGGTCGCCCCACCCAGGCACCCCGTGGGCCCCAGCCAGCATGCTGTGATGGTCGTCGTCACTGTTTTAGTCGCTCCGCCCCCCCCCCTTCACGACTGACGCAGGCCCCCCACCCTCAAAGCCTGTAACCGTGCTCCGTACTGTGTTGGAATGCAGTTGTGTTGTACTCTTTGTTTTTGTACTGGTGGTGCGTGCTGTTCACAATTTCCATTCTGAAAGCGATCATTGATCATCAGCCGTCTGTGTCTGGTTGAGATGCGACTTCTCAGCACATTCTCATCACCTTGCCTGCTTTGTGTCCATAGAAATAGATTCCATCTCTGATTCTATTCCTATGTTTGTGCCTCTCCACAGTCTGTTCCAATGGCTGCCTCCTGTTTCCCTCTCACACGTTCTCTTCTGTGTCTTATCGACAGGATCTGTTTGGCGAGAGGAACAACGTCCACCACAATCAGCCTTCTCCAGAGGTTAGCGTTTGTATCACCAGTGACAATACAAATTAATGGCCATACGTGTGGTTTTTGTTGTCTGTGTGATATCAAATGAGTTTGAATGGCAACGCAGGTCAGTGTGTGTTAATGTTAATTAGAAGACGTTGAAAAAGTGCTGATAAAACCTGCTTAAAGTGACATTGGCGGTTGGTCATGTCCCATTTGGCTGACACTTCGGTGACGAGACCACTGTAGACATGTGGTTCTTTCAGCCTGAGCTGAACAACGAGGTGTTTGAGGATGAGGGGGACGGGGGAATGGGTATGGGTCAGGCAGCCCCCGTCTCTCCCCGACCCTCCCTCTCCTCTGACTGTCTGGACTATATGAGTCTGGCAGCAGTGCCACGCCTCTACAGAGCCTCCATGGACATGCCCCCAATCGAGCTCAGATCGGGCTGTGGTCTCCTTTGCTTTGGTGGTGATTGCAGTGTCTATATCACTGTTATTTACAGTGAGAAGGGGCGGCGGTGCTACATTTGGTGTCAGAGGTGGGATCCTGTCAATAAATCCTCCTCAGAATCATCGTAGCTAGTGGTGGTTGGGTTGTGATTCGACTGCCTAATTTATGTTTTTCCCCACCTGCTTAACAATCAATGAATACTGTGCTGGATATACAGTAACACTTCCATAACTCTGTGATGATTCTCAATTGAAATGGTCAAATCAAAGTATTTCAGTTTATTTTTAAAAAATCCTCATATTTTTATGGACTTTTTGTGGGATCTTTTTTTTATTTTTATGGACTTGTTTTGGGATCTGGCTTATGTCTGTGCCCATTGAACATTTGATTGGGCAGGTCGAAACCAACCTCTGTCCCCATGGCCCTGTTTCTCTTCCACCATCCTAACCACCCTATCCCCATGGTCCCCTCCCCCACAGACTCCATCACCTGGTGGCAGAGACGACCTGGCGCAGCGCTCCTTCAGGGACAGACAGAAGTACTTTGAAATCGACATGAAGCAGCAGGCGCCCGACACCAAGCCCAAATGCCGCGTTTCCCTGGTTGGAGCAGACGACCTGAAGAAGATGAGGGAGGAGGAAGGTTTGTGCCAGCCAGCTCCTTTATTTCAAGCCCAAATAATACCCTTCACCCCCTTCTAGGGTTGCACATTTCTAGGTTTTGCAGAAATCCTGGTTGGAGGATTCTGAATTTGCTGATTAATCTTCATGATTCCGGTACTACTCCAGGAATGAAGGAAAATCTTTTGGGGGAAACTTACAGGAATCTTGTTACTCTACCCCCTTCTGAAAATGGTACAACTCTCTGGTTCATTTTGGTCAGAGAGACTAATGCTGCCTTCAAAACATATCTTAAATTCTTAAATACCAGCATGCGACTTGGAAATATCTACTAGAACGCCCCTCCAACTGGTAATTAGTAAGTGGGAAATGGTCTCATCTGAGCTCAAATCAAATTATATTTGTCACATACACATGGTTAGCAGATGTTAATGCGAGTGTAGCGAAATGCTTGTGCTTCTAGTTCCGACAATGGAGTAATAACCAACGAGTAATCTAACCTAACAATTCCACAACTACTACTTTATACACACAAGTGTAAAGGGATAAAGAATATGTACATGAAGATATATATGATTGAGTGATGGTATAGAACGGCATAGGCAAGATGGTGGATGGTGGAGAGTACAGTATATACATATGAGATGAGTAATGTAGGGTATGTAAACATAAAGTGGCATAGTTTAAAGTGGCTAGTGATACATGTATTACATAAAGATGCAGTAGATGATATAGAGTACAGTATATACATATGAGATGGGTAATGTAGGGAATGTAAACATTATATTAAGTGGCATTGTTTAAAGTGGCTAGTGATACATTTTTTACATCAATTTCCATTATTAAAGTGGCTGGAGTTGAGTCAGTATGTTGACAGCAGCCACAGTATGTTAGTGGTGGCTTCTCACATGCTAAACGCTGACGTCACATATAATAGAAATTACCTCGATAACCGCATTTTTGGCAGTTAAATGCAACAACAAAACATTATTTAAATGCAACCCAAAAACATTATTTATATATATTTTTTTATCTGTTAATCTGGTTTTTGAACACTAATTTGTTTACAAGCATGGAAGCTGTACTTTTAGTGCAGGTTGACGCAGCATTCTCAACGAGTTCAAAGCATGTGAAGCCAAGCAACTCGTTGCTCCCAGTTTACAAGTATTATTTTCAGAGTTTCCCACTTGTTATGAACGCAGCATAAGCTCTGATGAATGGAATCCTAATGGAACTATGTTTCTACAATCCCAGAGAGGAGATTCGAGCAGCGGGCACGGGAGTACCTGATGGATGAAGATGACGAGGAGGAGGATGACCTGGTGAAGCAGATGGGAGTGTTGAAGGCCACGGGCAAAGTGGTGCTGGACGGGGTGGAGTACAAGGTGGAGCCTGTAGCCACCCCCCACAGGCACTGTAACACGCCCCCCAGCTACAGCGCCACACCCCCTAGCTACTGTGGCAGCTCAGGGTACGGGCTTTTCTCTTGAATTTATTAGGAAATGTACTTTAAATTAAGATTGATTTGATTGCTGATCATTATCAGATGCCTTTGTTTTGAGTAATGGAAGATTATATTGTGAGTTTTATTTTATTTTAAATTCAGCGAATTAATGTTCCCTCATTTATGTTTGTGACCATAGGCCCTCGTTAGTGGATGGTAAAGGAGACTCCCAGAGGAATTCCTTAGAGGAGAGCTTCAAGCTGGAGCAGCAGAGGCCCAACTCCATGACTGGGTAAAGACAACCAAACATGTCCGAGTTTTTAAATCACAAATTCATGTATGTGTTGATTATTATAGTCTTTGCAGTGGTGACGCATCTCCCAAACGTGTGTGTGTGATTCCCAAGTCTCCTGCAGTGTGTGTGAGGTGTTATGTGGAGTGTTAGCAGTGTGTTTTGACATTTTGTGTTCCTCCATCTCCACCCAGTCTGATCCCAGTGTACCCTGGAGAGTCGGGGGCTCCCATCCGGACAGCCAAGGCAGAACGGAGGCAACAGGAGCGCCTGAGGATGCAGAGTCCAGAGCTGGCCCCAGCTGGAGACAAGGACCTCTCCCCCTCCGAGAAACGGGCTCTGGAAGCCGAGAAGAGAGCCATGTGGAGGGCAGCAAGGTACACACTTACACACACAGAATCAAGTCACACACACAATCACAAAAGTACATTTCAATATGTGTGAACAAAATAAAGAGACATAGATCAATATTCTCTAAATACTGAGCGAGGTAGAGAACTAGGAGATTCCTCTTTGGGAAGGCAATCTATTTTTCTGTGTTTCTACTATTTTTGTTTTTGTCACCATGCTTGAAAATATGTAGAGTGGTACTTGCCTCAAACATATTCAGGACATAAAGTTAATTTCGATAGCGCGCTGGACTTCGGGCTAGAAGGGTTCGAGACCTGCTCCCTGCCTGTTTCATCACTCAACGAAAATATAGGCCTAGTCCTCTGTTGCTATCTAAGCCGGCTGGCCGTTCATTCTGTCGGTTAGGCTGTCAGAGACGCGACCCAGTCTTTTTTGTTATATATGTGTGGACACGACCCAGTCGTTCTTTCTAAATGTGCCGTTGCCATGCTGCCTGTAAACCATGCAGCTAGAATAACAGCTGCATATCATTTCACCTGTTTTTCGATTGACACTTCTTTCTTTTTATCCATCAAAATGTATTGTAACGACCCTGACTGACGACTGGCTGAGAAAATACGTTCATTTTCAAGAGGACAGTGGAGATTAAAAACACTGCTCAAAAAAATAAAGGGAACGCTTAAACAACACAATGTAACTACAAGTCAATCACACTTCTGTGAAATCAAACTGTCCACTTAGGAAGCAACACTGATTGACAATACATTTCACATGCTGTTGTGCAAATGCAATAGACAACAGGTGGAAATTATAGGCAATTAGCAAGACACCCCCAATAAAGGAGTGGTTCTGCAGGTGGTGACCATAGACCACTTCTCAGTTCCTATGCTTCCTGGCTGATGTTTTGGTCACTTTTGAATGCTGGCGGTGCTTTCACTCTAGTGGTAGCATGAGACGGAGTCTACAACCCACACAAGTGGCTCAGGTAATGCAGCTCATCCAGGATGGCACATCAATGCGAGCTGTGGCAAGAAGGTTTGCTGTGTCTGTCAGCTTAGTGTCCAGAGCATGGAGGCGCTACCAGGAGACAGGTCAATACATCAGTAGACGTGGAGGAGGCCGTAGGAGGGCAACAACCCAGCAGCAGGACCGCTACCTCCGCCTTTGTGCAAGGAGGAGCACTGCCAGAGCCCTGCAAAATGACCTACAGCAGGCCACAAATGTGCATGTGTCTGCTCAAACGGTCAGAAACAGACCGACGCCTGACGTTCACAGGTGGGGGTTGTGCTTACAGCCCAACACCGTGCAGGACGTTTGGCATTTGCCAGAGAACACCAAGATTGGCAAATTCGCCACTGGCGCCTGTGCTCTTCACAGATGAAAGCAGGTTCACACTGAGCACATGTGACAGACTTGACAGAGTCTGGAGACGCCGAGGAGTACGTTCTGCTGCCTGCAACATCCTCCAGCAAGACCGGTTTGGCGGTGGGTCAGTCATGGTGTGGGATGGCATTTCTTTGGGGGGCCGCACAGCCCTCCATGTACTCGCCAGAGGTAGCCTGACTGCCATTAGGTACCGAGATGAGATCCTCAGACCCCTTGTGAGACCATATGCTGGTGCGGTTGGCCCTGGGTTCCTCCTAATGCAAGACAATGCTAGACCTCATGTGGCTGGAGTGTGTCAGCAGTTCCTGCAAGAGAAAGGCATTGATGCTATGGACTGGCCCGCCCGTTCCCCAGACCTGAATCCAATTGAGCACATCTGGGACATCATGTCTCGCTCCATCCACCAACGCCACGTTGCACCACAGACTGTCCAGGAGTTGGCGGATGCTTTAGTCCAGGTCTGGGAGGAGATTCCTCAGGACACCTCATCAGGAGCATGCCCAGGCGTTGTAGGGAGGTCATACAGGCACGTGGAGGCCACACACACTACTGAGCCTCATTTGGACTTGTTTTAAGGACATTACATCAAAGTTGGATCAGCCTGTAGTGTGGTTTTCCACTTTAATTCTGAGTGTGACTCCAAATCCAGACCTCCATGGGTTGATAAATTTGATTTCCATTGATAACTTTTGTGTGATTTTGTTGTCAGCACATTCAACTATGTAAAGAAAAAAGTATTTAATAAGAATATTTCATTCATTCAGATCTAGGATGTGTTATTTTAGTGTTCCCTTTATTTTTTTTGAGCAGTGTATATACTGAACAAAAATATAAACGCAACAATTTCAAAGATTTTACTGAGTTACAGTTCATCAGTCAAATTGGAATAAATTAATTTGGCCCTAATCTATGGATTCCACATGACTGGGCAGGGGTGCAGCCATGGCTGGGCCTGGGAGAGCATAGGCCCACCCACTGGGTTGCCAGGCCCAGCCAATCAAAATGTTGTTTTTTTCCCCACAGAAATGAAAAACCCACATTACAGACAGAAATACCTTCTCAGCATTTATATTTTTGTTCAGTGTAATATTGAAACTATGTTGCAAATGTCTAGAGACAGACAGCAACGTTGTTTCAACTAAAAGTTAGGCTAGAAGTGGGGAAATAATGTCTAGATCCCTTTACAGTGGAGATCAAGTTAATGAATTGGCTGGCTGTGCTGATGGGACAGTGGATGAGCATGATTTCTCAGATGGAACAGAAAACAAGATTCACATTTTTGTGTCATAGGCTTACCGGTGCAAAATGTTTTTTTTAGTATGGCTTAGAACGCGTCTCTCGGCCAATCATAAAGCTTGTTTTTACCAACCCGTTGTAGGAAAATCATGTTAAACACTGTTATTGCACACAGAGTGAGTCCATGCAACTTGTGAAACTTACAGTGCCTTCTGAAAGTATTAAGACCCCTTCCCTTTTTCTACATTTTGTTATACTTAAGATTTATTTAAAAAATCAAATAAAAAGTCTAATCTACACACACTACCCCATAAAGACAAAGCGAAAACAGGTTTTTGTACATGTTTACAAATGTATAAAAGGACATACTTTATTTACATTAGTGTTCAGGCCCTTTGCTTTGAGACACTCAAACTGTGTCTCAAATTGCTCAGGTACTTCATGTTTCCGTTGATCAACCTTGAGGATGTTTCGACAACTTGTTTGGAGTCGACCTGTGGTAAATTCAATTGATTGGACATGATTTGGAAAGGCACACACCTTTTAAGAGTAGGTCACACAGTTGACAGTGCATGTCAGAGCAAAAACCAAGCCTTGAGGTCAATGGAATTGTCCATAGAGATCAGAGACAGGATTGTGTCGAGGCACAGATCTGGGGAAGGGTGCCAAAAAGTTTCTGCTGCATTGAAGGTCCCCAAGAACACAGTGGCCTCCATCATTCTTAAATGGAAGAAGTTTGAAACCACCAAGACTCTTCCTAGAGCTGGCCGCCTGGTCAAACTGAGCAATTTTGGGAGAAGGGCCTTGGTCAGGGAGGTGACCACGGTCCCGATGATCACTCTGACAGAGCTCCAGAGTTCATCTGTGGAGATGGGAGAACCTTCCAGAAGGACAACCATCTCTGCAGCACTCCACCAATCAGACATTTATGGTAGAGTGCCCAGATGGAAGCCAATCCTCAGTAAAAGGTACATGACAGCCCAATTGGAGTTTGCCAAAAGGCACTTTAAGGATTCTGATGATGAGAAACAAGATTCACTGGTCTGATGAAACCAGGATTGAACTCTTTGGCCTGAATGCCAAACGTCACGTCTGGAGGAGACCTGGCACCATCTCTAAGGTGAAGCATGGTGGTGGCAGCATCATGCTGTGGGCATGTTTTTCAGCGGCAGGGACTGGGATACTAGTCAGGATCGAGGGAAAGATGAACGGAGCAAGGTACAGAGAGATCCTTGATGAAAACCTGCTCCAGAGCGCTCAGGATCTCAGACTGGGGCAAAGGTTCACCTTTCAACAGTACAATGACCCTAAGCACACAGTACAAGATAACGCAGGAGTGGCATAGTGACAAGTGTGAATGTCCTTGAGTGGCCCAGCAAGAACCCGGACTTGAACCTGATCGAACATCTCTGGAGAGACTTGAAAATAGCTGTGCAGCGACGCTCCTCATCCAACCTGACAGAACTTGAGAGGATCTGCAGGGAAGAATGGGAGAAACTCTCCAAATACAGGTGTCAAATGTGTAGCGTCATACCCAAGAAGACTTGAGGCTGTAATCGCTGCCAAAGGTGCTACAACAAAGTACTGAGTAAAGGGTTTGAATTCTTATGGAAATGTGATATTTCATTTAAAAATAATAATAATAATTCAGACATTTTAAAAACCTGTTTTTGCTTTTTCAATTTGGGGTATTGTGTGTAGATAGATGAGGGGAAAAAAATATTAAATCCATTTGTAGAATAATACTGTAACGTAACACAATGTGGAAAAGTCAAGGGGTCTAAATACTTTCCCAATGCACTGTGGGACTTATTAAGCACATTTTTACTCCTGATCTTAGCCTTGCCGTAACAAACGGGTTGAACACTAATTGACTCAACACATTTCAGCTTTTCCTTTTTTATCAAATGGTAAACAATTCTGAAAGCATAATTCAACTTTGACATTTTGGGATATTTTATGTGGTCCAGTGACCATCTAAATTTGATCCATTTTCAATTCGGGCTGTAACACAACAAAAAATGGAAAAGTCTAGGGGTGTGAATACTTTCTGAAGGCTGTGTATCTACTTTTGAAATCCTCCCGCTCACTGTTTTCATCTCTTACTACTAGACTGGTCTCATTGGTTTTCCCCTGACTCTCTCCTATTCGTTTCAATGTTTTACTGCCCATCTCTGTGTTTTTTTTCCTCTGTGTGCCCTGTCCCTCTGTGCGTGTTCCTTTCCTCTTCTTCCTCCTCCCCCTCTCCCTGCCCACCTTCCCCCTCGTTGTGGGTGCAGGCCCTATGGCCTAGAGGAGGATGTTAGGCAGTATGAGCAGGACCTGGCTAAGAGGCTCTACCAGTCGCGAGTGAGGGCATCTCAGGGCACCGCGCCACCCCCTCAGTCCCAAAACGCCGCCGCCTCTTCCGCTGCCTCCCAGCTCAGGTCTGCTCACCAGTCCAGGCCCTGGCCCGCATGTCATTGTGGGGGTATTGCTGCCTGGGGTGCTTTGGTTTGGGGGAGGTTTGACTCAGCTAGCTTGCTTCCTTTCTTTCTCTCTCACTTTGTTTCATTCTACATCTCAATCGCTGTCTTACTTTCTCTCGCTCTTCTCTTGGTTTTAATGCATCTTTCATCATACTAACATACTGCCTCCAGTGTGGCTGTAGCAGTCTGTGAGGGGAGGGCCCACCTAAGTAGTCCTTCTCCTGGATGCTGCCACGCTGGTCTTGTACTTTTATACTATAGTTTTAATAACAATCATTTTCTGCATTGAGTGAACCACCGCAGGCCAGGACAAGGAGCACCCAACAGCTGCTGTTTTCTGGTTGTCCTCCCCACTCCATTAGAGCAACGTGTCCTAGTTTTCTCTCTGTCCTGTCTTAATTTTTCCACTCTTTCTGTCTCTCCCTCTCCGGTCCATCTCTCTATCTGACGGTGTTCTCTCTCTCACCAACAGGATGAAGTCTCTGGAGCAGGATGCTTTGAAGGCTCAGATGGTCATCGCTAAGTCCCGGGAGGGAAAGAAGCGTGGCACACTGGACCAGCTGGCCGAGTCGCCCTCGCCCACCCTCACGCCATCCCCCACCCCTCTGGAAGGTACATCAGTGGCCATCGCATACACTCTCACACAGCTTAGCACCTACATTAATTCACTCTCACTCAATGTCTGCGTCCCAAATGGCACCCTATTTATTTATTCACTGTATATTGCACTACTTTTGACCTGTGTCCTATGGGCCCTGGTAAAAAAAAAAAATTGATATAGGGAATAGGTTGCCGTTGGGGATGCAGCCTCTCACTCAATACCAGACCTCAATCATCGAGTGGATTCTGACTAATCGTGTCCTAACCTTTGTCTAACAGATTTCAGTCCACAAGGAGTAACGTCACCAGGCAGACTGGTAAGAACTGAGTTCTCTACTGCGTTTGTTTGTTAAATGTCAGAGTTCATAGAGATGTCTCCACTGACCTATTGCAATCCAGGTTAATAGAGACTTCAGATTGTTGCTTGGACAACCAGAGCAAATTTTTGTTGAGAATAACAATGTCACAGTCTAACTTTTGCCTTCCTTATCTTTTAAGTAGCTGTTCCGGTTAGAGATGTTCCATCATCTAAAGTGTGCTTATTTGTAGACAGAAAGTTGTTTTGATGGGCTTTAAGGCACATTGAAATGTTTCGCCACCATTGTACACAATCACTTCAGCCTATCAAATGCCTGGATCAACACTACAGCCAATCAAATCCCTCTCTACACAAGCCACACCGCTGAGTCATCCATCCCTCTCCCTCCCTCTTTCCCTTTACCTGTCCCTATCCCTCACTCTTCCTATTTCCTCACCTCTTCCTCTACTCATTCCAATTTGCTGTCCTTCTAGTCCCTGTCGGAAAAGAAGTTTGACTACCGACAGTTTGCTGCCATTCCTTCTTCCAAACCCGTATACGACATCCAGGTATTGACTGCATGCTGAGCTCCCAGGCCCCAGCCCCCTCCCCCTGACTTTCCCTTCTGCCCCCGCCCCAGTCCCCCTCGCTCCCCTCTGGTCCTTACAGCAGCGCTGGTGGTGCCAGTGCTTCAACAGCTACCGCCATTTTGGCTTTCCCCCTGATTGATTATTCACTGCTCCATTCTGGGGATTTGGCTTGTTAGTTGCTGCCTCGCCTCCGATTTAGTTGATGAATGGATCTTGAAAATATAATGCTAATACACCAGTAAGCTACTGACCACGTACGTAATCAAATCAGGTCCTGGGTCAGTTTTCTATCAGGGTGACCTCTCACCTCTGCTTAAAGCTTTATCTCCATCCCTTTTCTCCCACTCACCATCCAATCACCTTCAGTTATTTCCAAACAACCAGCCTCAACCAGGCAACATCAACATTCACCAACCAGTGATTTGAGCCCCACTAACCAGCTTCTTGAGGAAACTGCCCAGATCCTGCATCTCTCCCTCCTTCTCAGCCACTCTCACCAGATCTCCATATCTCTCCATGGCTGGGGCTCATTGCCGTGTCTGTCCTGGTTCCTGATCACCTCTCACATCTTTTGGGATCTCTTGTCCTGTCATGCTCTTGACTCCCAGTGTAAAGTATTTTCCAGTCTATCACTTAACCAACATGGGTGATGGGAACTTCCAGGGCCTAACTCAATGAGGTCTCCCTAAGCTTGGATCTCAGCCTGCGTATGGATGATTCTACAGGGGGTTCTGGGGGTCAGGGAGACTTATTTCTCAGTGGTTGCGGTGGTTTCTGGTCCAGTATTTTGCAGTATGTACTGCTATCAGTCTTTTTTTCCGGTCTCTGTGGGTTGTGTTTTATCAATCAGTCTTCCTCAATGAAAGGCCGGCAAGTATTCCTCCACTGCTCCCAATGTAGTTCTACATTTAACGTGCTGTTCTTAACTCGAATAGCTCCACCCGTTCGATTAATCATTTTCTGTTCTTTAAGCAAGCTTGCCTAGTCTTGAGGCCTTGTGATCTAAATTCAGTAGAACTACTGTAGAGACCAATAGGCTTCTCTGATACTGATATGCTTCTCACGAACTCAGGGGGACACTGGAATGTGCATCATTTCTGGCATACGGTTACTGAGCTTAACAGTGTGTATAGACCTCAGTGTACGGTATGTGTGCAACCTTGTTCTCCACACTTCTCCCGATGTGTGCACTTGTCATGCACACTCCCTGTGATGATGCGAGTGCACACTTAGGGAGAAGTGTTGTGGAGAACTGGGAAGCAAGGTATGTGTTTGAGTGTTGAATTCACACCAAAAATGGGCTACTGTATGTGTGCTTAGTCCAGTGGGAGAGACCTGTGTAGTGGGCTGGGCTGTGCTGTGATTTTCTCTGCCGCGTTGGTGACTGTGGTTCGGCTAAGTGTCTTGTAATGGTTCCTTGCCTGTGAACAGCTGCTCCCTGCGCTTTGCCTGTGAGATGGAACAACCCCCGGAACTGATGGACTAACACAAGCCTCCATTTAACCTACCCCAATCCTAACGTCATCCTGACCAGACTGCAGTGGCTGTGGCCAAGTGGAACCTACCTTCTGCACCCTTGCTGCCACTGTGACCACCTGGGAGAAAGACCCACACCTACCCAATGCCAGTCCCCTAGCCCAACTTGGTGACGGTGTTCCTAGGTGGCCTTCATCCACTCACACACACTCTCTGTGTCCTTCTCTTGCAGTCCCTTGACGTGGTCGAGGACATTCAGTTCATTGACGATGGCTCCAGTAACCCAGGTGAGTGTCAGTGAGTCAGGGTCAACAAAACCTCTTGACAACCACATCGAGTAGGGTCCAGCATCTCTGTTGGTAAAATAGGGTGCTTTAAGTAGAATTGGCCCTAGGGTTGCAACATTTCTGGTAACTTTACCAACATTTCCAGAAGTCCTGGTTGGAGGATTCCTAGATGTTCTGCTTATTCCCTCCTGATCTCTAAAATTCCACCTGGGATCTGGAAAACCTGGGAATTTTGGGAAAGTTACCAGAATTTTGCAACCCTAGCCCATAATGTACAATATGTTACCCTGATCACTTTTATCCCTTTGATTCAGGTGACTTCCTGGGATAAGCAACTCCTATTGGTAGGATTCACATACTGCCAGTTACTGTGCATTTGCGTACGTGTGTGTTCCTCTGAACTTTGGCCCGAGTGTGTGTGAACTGCAGTGTACCCCCGTTAGTCAAGTGTGGTAAACCATAGCGTAGTCGGACCATATGTTCGTAGTTCTCTCTCGCTCTCAGCTTTTTAGAGTAGTCGGGCATGGTTTGGCCTGATATGTCTGTAGCCTTTGTACCAGTGTCTACCGTTATGGAGGCTAAAACCATATCAGGGATGTTTTTCCAACGTTGGGAGTGGGTTTGCTTTTACCATTGATGCCTTTGCCTGCTAACCATTCCTCGCGTGTCAACCAGCTACATTAGCTAACATTACCGTCAAACGTTCTATAGTGCTGTACATTAATATTTGGTGTGTGTTAAACAAACTGAACGACTGCAGATCCAGATCCTGCATGAACTCAAATTGACTACACCAAAGACTTAAAAGGGGAGGTTCAGGTTATTTTACAACTTAATGTTAGATGGTTCCTCACCCTGAACAGTCTATGGGCCAGGAGTTACTGTAATCCATGGGTCAGGTCGATAAACAGTCACTACAAACTTAAGCAGACTTTAGCCACGATAGCTACTTTCAGAGTAAGCATTTAAGTACTTCTAATAAATTGTATTTAATTCAATCATTTTGATATTTAAAATCAAATCACATTTTATTTGTCACATTTAAAAAAATATATAAAAAATATTCACTTTTATTTAACCAGGTAGGCCAGTTGAGTTCTCATTTACAACTGCGACCTGGCCAAGATGAAGCAAAGCAGTGCGACACAAAAACAACAGAGTTACACATAGGATAACCAAAAGTACAGTCAATAACACAATAGAAAAATCTATATACAGTGTGCGCAAATGGAGTAAGGCGGTAAGGCAATAAATAGGCCATAGTAGCGAAGTAATTACGATTTAGCAAATGAACACTGAAGTGATAGATGTGCAAGTAGAAATACTGGTGATCAAAAAAGTAAATAAAAACAATATGGGGATGAGGTAGGTAGTTGGGTAAGCTATTTACAGATGGGCTATGTACAGCTGCAGCGATCGGTATGCGGCTCAGATAGCTTATGCTTAAAGTGGGAGAGAAATGCGCCGGACACAACAGGTGTAGAACTTACAGTGAAATGCAAACTTACAAGCTCTTAACCAACAATGCAGTTCAAGAAATAGAGTTAAGAAAATATTTACACTTTTTTTTTTTAAGTAACAATAAAATAACAATAATGAGGCTATATACAGGGGGTACCAGTACTGAGTCAATGTGCGGGGGTACAGGTTAGTTGAAGTAATTTGTACATATGGGTAGGGGTAAAGTTACTATGCCTTGATAATAAACAGGTCAATGTAAATAGTCTGGATGCCATTTGATTAATTGTTCAGCAGTCTTATGGCTTGGGGGTAGAAGCTGTTGAGGAGCCTTTTGGACCTAGACTTGGTGCTCCGGTACAGCTTGCCGTACAGTAGCTTAAAGAACAGTCTATGGCAAACTATAAATGGTGTGTTTGGACCATGATAGTTTGCTGGTGATGTGGACACCAAGGAACTAAACTCTCGACCCGCTCCACTACACCCCCTGTGAATGGTGTGTTTGTCTATTGTTGTGACTTAGATGAAGATCAGAAAATTTTATGACCAATTTATGCAGAAATCCAGGTAATTCCAAAGGGTTCACATACTTTTTCTTGCCACTGTAGTTATTACAGACTCTGTCTGGGAGAGGGGAGAGGTTGAAAATGTTAATGAAGACACTTGCCAGTTGGTCTGCACATGCTCTGAGTACACATCCTGGTAATCCGTCTGGATTGTTGACCTGTTTAAAGGTCTTGCTCACATCGGCTACAGAGAGCGTGATCATACAGTCGTCTGGAACAGCTGGTGCTCTCATACATTCTTCAGTGTTGCTTGCCTCGAAGCAAGCATAAAAAGCATTAAGCTCGTTTGGTAGGCTTGCGTCCCTGGGCAGCTCGCGGCTGGGTTTCCCTTTGTAGTTCGTAATAGTTTGCAAGCCCTGCGACATCCGACGAGCGTCAGAGCCGGTGTAGTAGGATTCAATCTTAGTCCTGTATTGACGCTTTGCCTGTTTGATGGTTTGTCTGAGGGCATAGCATAATTTCTTATAAGTGGCAGGATTAGTGTCCCGCTCCTTGAAAGCGGCAGCTCTAGCCTTTAGCTCGGTGCGAATGTTGCCTGTAATTCATGGCTTCTGGTTGGGATATGTACGTACGGTGACTGGTGGGATGACATTGTCAATACAATTGATGAGGCCGACGACTGAGGTGGTATACTCCTCAATGCCGTTGGATGAATCCCGGAACATATTCCAATCTGTGCTAGCAAAACAGTCCATTAGCATAGCATCCGTGTTATCTGACCACTTCCGTATTGAGCCAGTCACCGGTACTTCCTGCTTTAGTTTTTGTTTGTAAGCATGAATCCGGAGGATAGAATTATGGTCAGATTTGCCAAATGGGGGGCGAGGGAGAGTTTTGTATGCATCTCTGTGTGTGGAGTAAAAGTGGTCTAGCTTTATTTATTTTTTTCTGGTTGCACATGTTTTATTTTTTATTTTACCAGGTAAGTTGACTGAGAACATGTTCCCATGTACAGCAACGACCTGGGGAATAGTTACAGGGGGAAGAGGGGGATAAATGAGCCAATTGTAAGCTGGGGATGATTCGGTGACCATGATGGTGTGAGGTACAGCTTGGGAATTTAGCCAGGACACCGGGGTTAACACCCCTACTCTTATGATAAGTGCCATGGGATCTTTAATGACCTCAGAGAGTCAGGACACCTGTTTAACATCCCATCTGAAAGACAGCACCCTACACAGGACAATGTCCCCAATCACTGCCCTAGGGCATTGGGATAGTTTTTAGACCGAGGAAAGAGTGCCTCCTGCTGGCCCTTCAGCACCACTTCCAGCATTATGTGGTCTCCCATCCAGGGACTGACCAGGACCAAGCCAGCAGTGGGATGCAGGGTGGTATGCTTCTGGCAATGTGACATTCTGTTAGAAATTTGGTAAAACTGATTTAAGTTTGCCTGCATTAAAGTCCCCGGCCACTAGGAGTGCCACTTCTGGATACATTTATTGTTTGCTTATGGCCTTATACAGCTAATTGAGTGCGGTCTTAGTGCCAGCATCGATTTGGTGTGGTGGTTAATAGACGGCTATGAAAAATATAGATAAACTCTGGGGTAGTTAGTGTGGTCTACAGCTTACCATGAGGTACTCTATCTCAGGCAAGCAATACCTTGAGACTTCCTTAATATTAGACATCGCGCACCAGCTGTTATTAACAAATACACACACCCCAACCCATCGTCTTACCAGACGTAGCTGTTCTGTCCTACCGGTGCACGGAAAACCCAGCCAACTGTATATTATCCGTGTCGTTGTTCAGCCACGACTCAGTGAAACATAATATATTCATTTTTAATGTCCCGTTGTTAGGATAGTCTTGAACGGAGATCATCCAGTTTATTCTCCAGCGATTGCACGTTGACCAATCGAACGGATGGTAACGCCAACAGATTCTAACAAGGCACCCCGACCGCCGCCCCCTGTATTTCTCTTTTCTTCACGCGAATGACAGGGATTTGGTCTGGTCTCGGAGAAGCAGTATATCCTTTGCGTCAGACTCATTTAATAATCATCTTTGTCCCGTTCGAGGTGAGTAAATCGTTGTTCTGATATCCAGAAGTTATTTTCGGTCAAAAGAGACGGTAGCAGAAACATTATGTACAAAGTAAGTTACAAACAATGCCAAAAAACACACAAAATAGCACAGTCTGTTAGGGGCCTGTAAAACAGCAGCCATCCCCTCCAGCACCATTATTCATGGTACTAGATGGTTTGGTTTGCAGCTGCTGGTGTGGAGTTGGGCTTCCCTTGCTTCCCTTCCCCTCTCAAGCCCCCTTCCCATAAGGAACTGTCTCGCTGGTGTTGCCAATCTCTCTCAAAGCAGAGCTTACTATTAATGCCCACGAGCGATGGGAGGGAAGTTCGGCTCTTTTTACTGACTGATCTTTTCAACTCGTTTAGTCAAAATAACATAACTAATTTGATTTTTGAATGCCCAGAGGACCCCCCTACCGGCGAACAATGAACTGAAAACTCAAGTCATAATTCTACAAGCCTCTCGTTCACATGTCCTTCACCATAGGGGGCTTTATGGAGCTGAGATTTGTAAACGTGTGTTTTAAACCATGTACATTTGCTGATTGCTTGACATACAAATAAGCGAGGTCTAGTTGTGGCTGGAACCGGACTAGATTGACTCTTGGGCTGGAAAGCGTTGCGTGACTGCCCGCGAGGGTGATGAGCACTATGTCGTTTGCGAACTCCACCTCCATCATTCTTGCACCATGCGATCAATGTTCAATTCTAAACATGTATTTTTCTTCTCTATGCTCGTGATCTATTTTCATGCGAGCATATGACAAATGGTGGTCGGAGTGCGTCTCTGTAGCTGCTGAGCCTGGGGAGTGTGTATTAACACTGCTGTAGGGTTCATTGCGGCCAGCATGAACAGGTCAAACAAACAACTAAAATGAACGAGTCACTCTGAAAATAATTGTCATGGCTCTCAAGTCAGTAAAAAGAGTCGTTCAAAAAGAATGTATCGTTCGTAAACTACACATTACTACTGCCACAGCGCTGGCATTGGGGGAGACTTAGGGGTCACTATGAGTCACTGAAAGGGGAACCTAGATTTAAAGGTTTAGTCATTCACCAGGGTGTCATGTTAATATTGGTTTCTCTGTGCCCGCCAGTGCATGCTGCAGATCCCGGGACTGAGGTGCCCACTGCCACCTCAGCACTGGAGATGGCCCTCTACAGCAACACGCGCCAGCTGAGGCAGGGCTGCCGCAGCCTGGAGACCGCCGTGCCCACATAACACACATCTACCACAAGAGACTCGGGAGACATACATATACACAGAGGAGGCACCGGGTCACTACACACGCTCACAGGTTTGGGAGATGCGTCCCATGTAAACCACTGCAGAGACCATGATGCTGATAGTCAACACACACACACACACACAATGTCATATCTTGCCTTTACAGTCTGAGGATGTGTTGGCCTGAACATGAGGCCCAACGTTCCTGAGGCCAGGGAGGAGGAGGGCTGGTGAGGGGAGCTAGCGTTACGCTTCAGAAATACCATTCTCTTTTTTATTTGTGTTCTTTTTCTTCAGTTTACGTTTTAGTAGCTGAATTATATTAACAGGTGACTTATGTTTTTACTTTTGACCCTCTGCTTTTTGCTGTTTTAAATGAAAAATGTGTTCTGGAAGAGAAAGGAAAAAATATGAATTGTGTAGATGTAATACTAATTTTTCAGATGCTATTTTTGAGGTTTTCAATGAATATATTGTGAAATGTCAGGGTTTTTAGCGGGCTTCGGGGGGGGGCGTGTATATATTGGGAACATACTGCTACCTTCACTGCCACATTTTAAACACTACATACATATCATATCTCAACTGCACTACCACACTACTTAGAAAACAACATGTTTATTTTTAAATAATTTATTTTGCTTGTATTTTATTACTCGATTCTAAAGCCTCCCCTGTAATACATTGTTACCCCCTGTACTTTCGAGTGCAACAGAACAATGCATATCATTTTATTTATCATAATGGCATCAAGGCATATCATGATATCATTTTAATTCAAATGTACATCTTATGAGGCAAGCACATGTTTAATCCATATCACCAAGATATTTTCTTTTACAATGAATACATTTGTTTTCACTCTGATGCACAGGCCTTAACCAGGTTCTGACTGGTACATTACAAGGAACATGCTGTCACAGACTTGTAGGATACTGATCCCAGTACAGTTGTTTGATCTCGGTGGATTTGATCTCTAGCTTTCCTGGACCAGGTTTATCAAATTCTGTCCCATTCCTATTCTCGAGAATGTAACTACACTGGAGAGACCAGCAGAGACACCCACACACACATGGACAGATAAGCCACTAGTCTTTATTCAAAATGGCTGTAAATTTAGGAACATAATCTCAGCTTCATCTCCATTTACATATACGGTACTTTCCCTGCCCTTTTGGTGGAAATCATTTGTCAATGTGAATCTCACTCCTATCTGGATGGTTTTCCAGATTTTACCGGTGAAGGTAGCAGGTGTTTGCTTTTTTTAAAATTATCTGCCTTTGATTAATTTAAATCTGACACCCACTGAAAATCCTTTATTGTTGTGTGAATAATGTACAAAATACTGAATGGAAAGCAAAATGTACGGTTGAAATTGAGCCAGTCTACTAAGCCAAGACCAAGCAAGTGTCTGGACTGGTGAGCTCTCTCCCTACCTCTCTCTCTCTCTCTGCATGTACAATATATTGGCTTTACTGGGAGAACCTATAGAGGCAGAAGACATTTTGTTAATCCCTTTTGAAATGGATCTCATTCGACCATCATTCTCAATCTCTTTCCTCTGCTTTACCTGCTGCTGTCATGGATGTTATCTGATGGCAGCTTTGTTTTTGGAGAGTCATGATAGAAGCACTCGTGTTTAATTTAATGTACTAATCATATCTTTCTGCGTTGCTTTCGCTGACTGAAATTCAGTTAAGGATGATAACATTTGCGATTGGTTGACAAAAATGTTTTTTGTTTTTTTATTTTATTAAACTTACTGTAGTGGGTAAAACGTTCCAAACAAAATGGGATTCACAACATTTTTTTATGCCAAACAACTGTTGGAACTTCCTTTTGGTTACACTCTTCTCTTGAATTATTTTGGTGGACTATTTTTCCCAAATGAGTCAGAGGGAAAGGGTAGAAGTGCTGGGGTCAAGGCTCATCCAAAACTGTAACTAGTGAATTTGTACAACCAAAGAGGTCTATTTTGTGGTTCACAAATAAAAAAAAGTTTACTTTTCATTTAACAAGCTGATTCATTGCATTGTGTCTTTGTATTCTATAATCTAAACTCAGCAAAAAAAGAAACGACCTCTCACTGTCAACTGTTTATTTTCAGCAAACTTAACATGTATAAATATTTGTATGAACATAAGATTCAATAACTGAGACATAAACTGAACAAGTTCCACAGACATGTGACTAACGGAAATGGAATAATGTGTCCCTGAACAAAGGGGGTCAACATCAAAAGTAACATTCAGTATCTGGTTTGGCCACAATATGCATTAAGGACTGCAGTGCATCTCCTCCTCATGGACTGCACCAGATTTGCCAGTTCTTGCTGTGAGATGTTACCTCACTCCCCCACCAAGGCACCTGCAAGTTCCCGGACATATTATTATATTATTATTATATTATTATATATATATTATATATATATTATTATTATATTATATTACATTTCTGGGGGGAATGACCCTAGCACTCACCCTCCGATCCAACAGGTCCCAGATGTGCTCAATGGGATTTAGATCTTGGCTCTTCGCTGGCCATGGCAAAACACTGACATTCCTGTCTTGCAGGAAATCACGCACAGAACAAGCAGTATGGCTGGTGGGATTGTCATGCTGGAGGGTCATGTCAGGATGAGCCTGCAGGAAGGCTACCACATGAGAGAGGAGGATGTCTTCCCTGTAACTCACAGCGTTGAGATTGCCTGCAATGGCAACAAGCTCAGTCCGATGATGCTGTGACACACCGCCCCAGACCATGACGGATCCTCCACCTCCAAATCGATCCTGCTCCAGAGTACAAGCCTCGGTGTAACGCTTATTCTATCGATGATAAATGCGAATCTGACCATCACCCCTGGTGAGACAAAACCGCGACTTGTCATTGAAGAGCACTTTTTGCCAGTCCTGTCTGGTCCAGCGACAGTGGGTTTGTGCCCATAGGCGACGTTGCTACCGATGATGTCTGGTGAGGACCTGCCTTAACAGGCCTACAAGCCCTCAGTCCAGCCTCTCTCAGCCTATTGCAGACAGTCTGAGCACTGATTGAGGGATTGTGCATTCCTGGTGTAACTCGGGCAGTTGTTGCCATCCTGTACCTGTCTCGAAGGTGTGATGTTCGGGTTTGTACCGATCCTGTGCAGGTGTTACACGTGGTCTGGCACTGCGAGGACAATCAGCTGTCCGTCCTGTCTCCCTGTAGCGCTGTCTTAGGTGTCTCACAGCACGGGCATTGCAATTTATTGCCCTGACCACATCTGCAGTCCTCATGCCTCCTTGCAGCATGCCTAAGGCACGTTCACGCAGATGAGCAAGGACCCTGGGCATCTTTCTTTTGATGTTTTTCAGAGTCCGTAAAAGGCCTCTTTTGTGTCTTACATTTTCATAACTGTGACCTTAATTGCCTACCGTCTGTAAGCTGTTAGTGTCTTAATGACCATTCAACAGGTGCGTGTTCATATTGTTTTTATAGTTCATTGAACAAGCATGGGAAACAGTGTTTAAACCCTTTACAATGAAGGTCTGTGAAGTTCTTTGGATTTTTACAAATTATCTTTGAAAGACAGGGTCCTGAAAAAGGGACTTCTTTTTTTGCTGAGTTTTGATGAATGTACAGTCGTGGCCAAAAGTTTTGAGAATGACACAAATATTAATTTTCACAAAGTCTGCTGCCTCAGTGTCTTTAGATATTAAGTACAAGCATTTAATACGTGTCAAAGGCTTTTATTAACAAGTGCATGAAGTTGATGCAAAGACTCAATATTTGCAGTGTTGACCCTTCTTTTTCAAGACCTCTGCAATCCGCCCTGGCATGTTGTCAATTAACTTCTGGGCCACATCCTGACTGATGGCAGCCCATTCTTGCATAATCAAAGCTTGGAGTTTGTCAGAATTTGTAGGGTTTTGTTTGTCCACCCGCCTCTTGAGGATTGACCACAAGTTCTCAATGGGATTAAGGCCTGGGGAGTTTCCTGGCCATGGGCCAAAAATATTGATGTTTTGTTCCCCGAGCCACTTAGTTATCACTTTTGCCTTATGGCAAGGGGGTTCATCATGCTGAAAAATGCATTGTTTGTCACCAAACTGTTCCTGGATGGTTGGGAGAAGTTGCTCTCGGAGGATGTGTTGGTACCATTCTTTATTCATGGCTGTGTTCTTGGGCAAAATTGTGAGTGAGCCCACTCCCTTGCCTGAGAAGCAACCCCACACATGAATGGTCTCAGGATGCTTTACTGTTGGCATGACACAGGACTGGTGGTAGCGCTCACCTTGTCTTCTCCGGACAAGCTTTTTTCCGGTTGCCCCAAACAATCGAAGGGGATTCATCAGAGAAAATTACTTTACCCCAGTCCTCAGCAGTCCAATCCCTGTACCTTTTGCAGAATATCAGTCTGTCCCTGATGTTTTTCCTGGAGAGAAGTGGCTTCTTTGCTGCCCTTCTTGACACCAGGCCATCCTCCAAAAGTCTTCGCCTCACTGTGCGTGTAGATGCACGCCATTCTTGAGCAACCTCTGTACTGGTGGTGCCCAGATCCCTCAGCTTAATCAACTTTAGGAGACGGTCCTGGCGCTTGCTGGACTTTCATGGGAGTCCTGAAGCCTTCTTCACAACAATTGAACTGCTCTCCTTGAAGTTCTTGATGATCCGATAAATGGTTGATCTTACTGGCAGAAATACCCTTGCCTGTGAAGCCCTTTTTGTGCAAAGCAATGATGATGGCACGGGTTTCCTTAGGTAACCATGATTGACAGAGGAAGAACAAAGATTCCAAGCACCACCCTACTTTTGAAGCTTCCAGTCTGTTATTCGAACTCAATCAGCATGACAGAATGATCTCCAGCCTTGTCCTCGTCAACACTCACACCTGTGTTAACAAAATAATCACTGACATGATGTCAGCTGGTCCTTTTGTGGCAGGGCTGAAATGCAGTGGAAATGTTTTTGGGGGATTCAGTTCATTTGCATGGCAAAGAGGGACTTCATCTGATCACTCTTCATAACATTCTGGAGTATATGCAAATTGCCATCATACAAACTGAGGCAGCATACTTTGTGAAAATTAATATTCATGTCATTCTCAAAACTTTTGGCCACGGCTGTATTCTGTCCAAACTGATGAGGAATATGACACACACAAAAAGCTCCTGTGAACCCATTCCTTCTTGCTCTCTGGAGGTTTCCTCCTTCATTCTTGTTATGAGGCTAGCACAAATGAGATTGTTTGAATGGTTAGAATCCAGGTGTGGTTATTGTCTTCTTAGCTAAATGATTAGTGGGCAACAGTGACAGGTTAGAGTCAAATGGGGGAAAACCTTGTGGGAGTTAGGTTTGGTGCAGTGTGTAAAAGGTGGGCTGCGATGTGACAGATCTCTGGTTTGAGTCCCCAGCTCTCTTTGTTTCCTAACAAACTGTTTTCTTGTTTAGTAAACTAGCTTAAACACTCACACCAGTAGAAATCCACTTTTTCCAGCTGAAAGACAATGGCCAGAACTTACCCATGACATTGCACAACGATTTACAGTGCATTTGTGAAAGTGTTCAGACCCCTTGTCATTTTTCCCATTTTGTTACATTACAGCCTTATTCTAAAATGAATTCAATGTTGTTTTTCTCATCAGTCTACACACAATACCCCATAATGACAAAGCGGAAACAGGTTTTTATAAATTGTTGCAAATGTATTACAAATTTTAAAACTTTAACCTTATTTAAATAAGTATTCGGATCCTTTGCTATGAGACTCGAAACTGAGCTCCGGTGCATCCTGTTTCCACTGATCATCCTTGAGATGTTTCTACAACTTGATTGTAGTCCACCTGTGATAAATTCAATTGATTGGACATGATTTCGAAAGGCACACACCTGTCTATATAAGATCCCACAGACAGTGCATGTCAGAGCAAAAACCAAACCATGAGGTCGAAGGAATTGTCTGTAGAGCTCCGAGACAGGATTGTGTCGAGACACCAAAAAATCTCTGCAGTATTGAAGGTCCCCAAGAATACAGTTGCCTCCATCATTCTTAAAAGGAGGAAGTCAGGAAGCACCAAGACTCTTCTTAGAACTGGCCCAACCAAACTGAGCAATGGGGCGAGAGGGCCTTGGTCAGGGAGGTGACCAAGAACCCGATGGTCAGTGACAGAGCTCCAGAGTTACTGTGGAGATGGGAGAACCTTCCAGAAGGACAACCATCTCTGCAGCACCCCACCAATCAGGCCTTTATGGTAGAGTGGCCAGAAGGAAGCCACTCATCAATTAAAGACATGACAGCCTGCTTGGAGTTTGCCAAAATGCACCTAAAGACTCTCAGACCATGAGAAACAAGATTATCTGGTCTGATGAAACCAACATTGGACTCTTTGGCTTGAATGCCAAGTGTCACATCTGGAGGAAACCTGGCACCATCCCTAAGGTGAAGCATGGGGGTGGCAGCATTAATCTGTGGGGGATGTTCTTCAGTGGCAGGGACTGGGAGAGACAAGTCAGGATTGAGGGAAAGATGTCTTGGCTGTCTGCTTAGGTTTGTTGTCCTGTTGGAAGGTGAACCTTCGCCCCAGTCTGAAAACCTGAGTGCTTTGGAGCATGTTTTCATCAAGGATCTCTCTGTACTTCGCTCCGTTCAACGCAGGAGTGGCTTCGGCACAAGTCTCTGAATGTCCTTGAGTGGCCCAGCCAGAGCCCAGACTTTAACCCGATCGAACATCTGTGGAGAGACCTGAAAATAGCTGTGCCGCAACGCTAGCCATCCAACCTGACAGAGCTTGAGAGGATCTGCAGAGAAGAACGGGAGAAACTCTCCAAATACAGGTGTGCCAAGCTTGTTGTGTCATACCCAAGAAGACTCGACTGTAATCGCTGCCAAAGGTGTTTAAAGTACTGAGTAAAGGGTCTGAATATATATGTAATATTAGCTAAAAACCTGTTTTTGCATTGTCATTATGGTTGATTGGGGGGGTTAAAACTATTTAATCCATTTTAGAATAAGACTAACGTAACAATGTGGAAAACGTCAAGGGGTCTGAATACTTTCCAAAGGCATTGTACATAGACATGGAACACTGGGCACCTTAATGTTTACATACTGTTTTTACCCATTTCATATGTATATACTGTATTCTAGTCAAGTCCATCCTATTCAACTATTGCTGTACGTATACTATTCTATCAACATAGTCTTCAGATATACTACATTCTATACACATCCTGTCCATAATGTCTATACATCCTGTCACACATATACATACAGTAAATTTATATTTGTATGTATTGTGAATAGTACTTCACTGTTGGAGCTAGGAACACAAGCATTTCTCTTCACCTGCAATAACATCTGCTAAATGTGTATGCGACCAATAAAATTTGATTGGATTTTAGATGAGCTTGACATTGTTAAGATTGAGTGGACAAGTGACAGTGATGGCATAGAATTCAATTGAAGAGTTTGACAGGTGTTGGAGAAAGTATCAAATCTCCAGAAATTAGCAGCCCTGTGCCACCACCGCGATGACCAGAAGCTCTCGGACTGAGTGAAAGTATAGTCAGATGAAGAGGGAGCAGGTGGAGTAGCAGTGTTCTCTGGGGTGATCCATATCTCCATCAGGGCCTGAAGGGCAGCATAGGCTGATTTGAACTTGGTGTTCTTGACTGCAGATTGGCAATTCCAAATGCTGCCAGAGACCAGGAATTTGACATGGGTTGTGCAATCAGGGTACACTAAATTAGAAGGGTTGCAAACAAGTGGTGGGGAGCATCTGTAAAGCAAGTGAGAGAGTGGTGTGGAGTTTCTCACTTTCCTTCCTTGAATAACTCCACAGAACATCATGTCAGAACCGTCTTTGTTTCTGCTACGGTCTCAGTTTTGCAACGTGACCGCAGCTGAGAAAACAGGGGAGACTGAAGTACTAACACTAATTGCTAAATGCATTTCCACGTCATGATTGTGTCCCACTTGTTGTTGATTCTTCACAAAAAAATAGTTTTATATCTTTATGTTTGAAGCCTGAAATGTGGCAAAAGGTCGCAAAGTTCAAGGGGGCCGAATACTTTCGCAAGGCACTGTACATAGACATGAAATCACTGGCTACTTTAATAATGGAATACTAGTCACTTTAATAATGTTAACATATTTTTACTTTACTCATTGCATATGTATATTGTATTCTATTCTACTGTATTTAGTCTATACCACTCCTACATTGCTCATCCTAATATTTGTATATTCCTTAATTCCATTATTTTACTTTTAGGTTTGTGTGTCTTGTTGTGAATTGTTAGATATTACTGGACTGTTGTAGCTAGAAACACATGCATTTCACTACACTTGCAATAACATCTGCTAAACGTGTGTGTGACCAATCGCATTTGATTTTATTGGATGATACTGTTCACATTGAAAGCACAGTAAGTCAAGACACTTGTAAAAAGATTTTTAAAAATATGATTTGATCACCTGACATGAACATTAGTGAACAATGCATGTTAATAAAGTGTGCATACATCCAAACCACTTTTCTTAAAACATCTTGTTCTTATTTATGCCATGTATTTACATAAATTAGTCAATGTAAGTCAATCTGGCAATGCAACCAAGTTTTTGACTGGCGTCAAACAGCCTTGCCATCCTACCTGCAGTATTTGCTGTAGCTGAGCATGACGATGAGTCCAGGGAAGAAGGCCACATTCCACAAGATCCAGTGAAGGCCACATTCCAAAAGATCTCCCCAATTTGGTCCGGCCACATCAGAGTAGAGATAATATCATATTTATGCACCTCTCTCTGTGGAAGATGAATACCAACAACAAGTGTAAGGGCTCGATTCACTCTGTATCGCTGAAGCGTTATAGATTGCACGATAAGGTCATTTCTGATTCAGCCGACAAATGCAGCATTTATTGTGGATGCACTCTCCGCTAAACATGGGAACATTGCCTTTAAATTCAAATACCTACAGCACTGTGTTATTTTATGTATGGGGTGACCGGCTTCACACTCCAGTACAGTAGGTGGGGGTGTAGGCAGTAGGCACCTTTCAGTTGGTTGCCATCCGCCAAACAAATTTAAGAAGAAGTCATTCTGCAAGACATTTCCTGTTTCTCGAGCACGGATCCGTAGTAATGACAGCAAAATAACTACATTTTTTTTCTCCACCCATCCATTTTCTCCCCCAAATGTCTAAACTACAACAGATCAATGTGTTTCTCAACGAAACATTAACAGCAGTTCCTTTGGAGATATCCGTGGTAGTTAAAAAAACGATCGCAGAGTACCAGGAAGAAATCTACGGTTTGAAACGGGCGAATGCACGTCTACGAAGACTGCTGGATTTGGTTTTCAAACCAGAGATAAAGTTGCGTAGATTAGCAGGTATGTGACGTCTCTATTTGACATTAATTTTACATTGTCGCCTAAATACAACCTTTTTTAAAAAGTATTCGGCAATCATCATTTATTCGAAAAACACTGCTCCATCATTGGCCGCAATACAAGAAAGTTCGACAAAAAGAAAAATCCACCCTTCTCCAACGGAAACTTTTTTGTTGTTGTCGATCTTCAGAAAATGTCCCCTATATCTGTTAGTTAACAATATACCTGTCGCAATATTTTTATGTTGCGACATTGCTTTTTGTCGAATTACCCTGGGTCAATGGAAACCAGCCTACTGAGTACGGTTACATGCACTCAATGATGCCATTATTGTGAATAGTCCGTTTAATATAATAGTTTGATTTCAACGTTTAGGGCTACATGCTTTGCGAGAATGATGTTAACACTTTATTAATCATTCGTCCCATATTTGTTCATGTTATAGTAAGGTACTGCAGGAATGTCTACCAATGGCATGCCCATCTTTTTGTGAGACATTACACTTGTCACTCGAAAACATTTAGAAAGTATTTATGAAGTAATAATAGCACTCACTTTAGATTAGGGTCTGCAACAATACTTTACTGATGATTAGTAAATGGTTTATTAATGTGTGCGTAATGATTAATACATGGTTTACACATTTATAAATGGCATATACATGTTTTATTATAGTCTCTTAAAATAAAGTGTTAGCAGAACGATTTCCCTAATCTTGTTTACATTGACACATCTGAAAACAGGGATTTTGATAAATGGACAAAATGGACAAAATCAAAATAATCGTTCTACCACTGCGACCATGTTATTTTTGGGAAGCCCATTTGATTGAATTTGGACATATAAAGTTTGTTTGTTTGAAAACTTTTCTAAGATGCATACTTTTAAGTTTTTCTGAACTCACTTCACTTGCACATTTATTTAATATATTTTTTTATTGAACCTTTTTAACTTGGCAAATCATAAGAGGGAGGCTTGTGTTGCTGGCACATGCGCAGATCAAATACACCTCTGTAACGTCTGTTGACACTGAAATCAGGGCTGGTCCAGATCGTGGGAAAAAAAGGAAAAAAAGATTGTCTGTGGACACTGAAACCAGGGCAGACTGACCAAATTTAGACTATTTTTCGATGTCCAGTGTCAACTGTGCTCAGTGGGTAAGGATGCTAGTTACAGTAAATGGAAGTTGAGAGGGCTCATGGGTAGGTGTCAGTGAGAGGTGACATTAATAGGAGAGAGAGAGAGAGAGAGAGAGAGAGAGAGAGGCTAGAGGGAGGCGTTGTCCAGACTTTTCACAATCTTACTTTGACTATCAAATAAGAGAAAAAAAATAGTTATTGGCTTAACATAACAGTATGCCAGTGGAAGGGAGAACAGTAGCAGGAGCCCCAACTATGATTTTTTTTTAAATAGACTCTTAGCTTTCATGTGACAGATAATTTGACATGATCCTATGAACTTCACGTTGGTGCTCATGTGTCCTTTTACAGAAAAATGACCATGACTAATGCCATACTCGGCCTTAACTGCCATAATCAGTTTAATATTGAATTATTAGTTTGCATGTGAACATAATCAATGAGCTTGCTGCACCTTTCTACTGGCACTTTTCATCAGCAAACTGTTCTAAATCAGAGATGCATCTAATGCAACAAAAAAAACATCTCTAGCTTAAACTGACCGATTTTGATGTGGATTTCTAATATGTTGAATTAGATTCAAGTAGGTTCAACATACTTCAAATACGCTGGTCTCTGTCTGTGGAAATCAAGATGTGTTTGTTCATGATCTAAGGCACGTGCAAAAGACAGAAGTACATGCAATGTACTTATGCATGCTTACTAACTGAAGTCTTACAGGTGTTTACATGGTTTTGCGCATGTGCCAGGCAATAGACATTTCAAAGGCAGTACCAGCGCTCTAAACAGTTGGGTAAATAATACTTTCCTTTGGATATTTTGTCTCAAATTTCTACCGCACAGACAACAGGTTGAGTAAGTTCAAATGTAATAATGTATAAAGAATTGAATTCTATATGCAAAGCAACACCTTCAGGACTTAATTAATGAAATTCTTCTGGAGCGCATATATTATTGAAATTGAATGGAAGAAAACTTGGTTGCTCCCTCACAAATTTTGTATATCAAATAAAGTAAAATAAATTCACAAAAATCTTGCACAAAACATACCCTTGCAATAACTTGGGTGGCGGCAGGTAGCCTACTTGGAGCTTTGGGCCAGTAACTGAAAGGTTGCTGGATCGAATCCGTGTGCTGACAAGGTAAAACTCTGAGCAAGGCAGTTAACCCACTGTTCCCTGGGCGCTGAAGATGTGGAGGTCGATTTAAGGCAGCATCCCGCATCTCTCTGATTCAGAGACAATTCACATTCAACACATTTCAGTTGAAGTTGCACAACTGACTAGGTATCCCTCTTTCCCCTAACTTGTTGTCTAAATTCATGGATTTAGAGGACATATGCCTTTTCTGTGATAAGGTAGGGGAAACTATTATACACATGTTTTATGAGTGTGACCGTGAAGTTATTTTGGAGCGAGTTAACTTCTTTGGGGTAGGGGGCAGTATTGGGTAGCTTGGATGAAAAATGTGCCCAAATTAAGCTGCCTTGCTACTCAGCCGTAAAAGCTAGAATATGCATATAATTAGTACATTTGGATAGAAAACACTCTGAAGTTTCTAAAATTGTTTGAATTATGTCTGTGGGTATTACCAAACTCATATGGCAGGCAAAAGCCTGAGAAAATATCCAAGATATGAACATCCAGGAAGTGGGAAATCTGAGGTCTGTAGTTTTTCAAGTCAGCCCCCATTGAAGATACAGGGGGATATTAGTTATGTTTCACTTCCCAAGGCTTCCACTAGATGTCAACAGTATTTAGAACCTGTTTTGAGGATTCTACTCTAAAGGAGGGGCTCATAAGGGCTCTTTGAGTGAGTGGTCTGGCGCGCTCACGTGAAAGGTAGCTACGTTCCTCTTCATTTGTACAGACAAAGGAATTGTCCGGTTGGAACATTAATGGAGTTTTATGTTAAAAACATCCTAAAGATTGATTCCATACTTAATTTGGCATGTTTCTACGGGCTGTAACGGAACGTTTTGAACTTTTCGTCCGATGTTCGGCGCAAACTGAACAAATCAAGCATTTATGGTGGAACTGGGATTCCTGGGAGTGCATTCTGATGAAGATCATCAAAGGTAAGTGAATATTTAAAATGCTTTTTCTGAGTAATGTTGACTACCCAATATGGCGGGTATCTTTTTGGCTGCTTTGTTGTCTAAAGGATGTACTCAGATTACTGCATGGTTTGCTTTTTCCGTAAAGTTTTTTTGAAATCTGACACAGCGGTTGCATTAAGGAGAAGTTTATCGAAAGTTCCATGTATAATAGTCGTATCTTTATCAATGTTTATTATGAGTATTTCTGTAATTTGATGTGGCTCTCTGCAATATCACCACATGTTTTAGAACTACTAAACGTAACTCGCCAATGTAAACTCAGATTTTTTTTATATAAATATGAACTTTATCAAACAAAACATACATGTATTGTGTAACATGAAGTCCAATGCGTGTCATCTGATGGAGATCATCAAAGATTAGTGATTAATTTTATCTCTATTTCTGCCTTTTGTGACTCCTCTCGTTGGCTGGAAAAATTGCAGTTTCTTTTCTGTGGCTTGGTGGTGACCTAACATAATCGTTTGTGGTGCTTTCGCTGTAAATCCTTTTTGAAATCAGACATGGTGGCTGGATTAACGAGAATTGTATCTTTAAAATGGTGTAAAATACTTGTATGCTTGAGGAATTTTAATTATGAGAGGTTAAATATTGACATTTTTAATTTCATCAATAAGACCCATGTAATTCCAATGGATGATGTAATATGTTATTATTCAAATTAAAACAACACTACTGAATTAGTCGTTCATTTCTTCAATCTCTTTGGTAAATGTTATATACACAAAAACAAATATTTGAAATCTGTCCCCAAATGCAATATATTTCCACTTGAAATCCAATATTTAATAAAATCCCTAGAATTAGTCAATAACAAAACAAAAATATTCTTACAACTCTATCATAGATTTGTACAACTGTCAATCCTGGCCTTTATTTGATTCATTTTATGTACTTTAACTTTCAAAAGTCAATTCTTGTGATTTATTTTTAATGTTATTTTATGTTTCTACAGTGAATATAGACGTGTAGTGATGTCCTATGTTTGTATTGTATTTTTTTTACCTTTATTTAACAAGGCAAGTCAGTTAAGAATGGGATGGCATATTCTACAGACAACGAACACGATTGCATTTTATCAAGGCTCAACCCTAGTTGAATAGAACTCTGCCCATGAACCAAAGTATCTCGGTGAGCAAAGCCCAAATCTATCCGAGCGCCCCCACTCTTTCCGAATACGGGGCTCTGCAAAGACACTTTTGTGAGTCAACACATAACCGCAGCTTCAGCGACATTCTTTACTTTCTGTTCGTTAATATACGTGGCAATACGATCAGGAATTGTATCCTTAAATTGCTCTAACATAATAATAATAATCAGATCACACAGCCCTTGGAAAGTCACAACTGCAGAGGCGGAACACCAGCGATTAAACTGTAAAGATAATTGTCGCGCAAACTCAACATGAGTGTTTATCATCCCTTTTTAAAGTTCTAAATCGTTGGCGGTAAGCCTCAGGGACCAATTCATAAATCTGTAACACAGCTGTTTTAACCTTATCATAACTGGCACTGTCGTGTACACTAAGCGCTGAATATGCTTCCTGTGCTTTACCTGTCAGCACACACTGCAACATTAAAGTGTGGTCAGAATCAGGCCAACTCCTAGCGTCAGCAACACGTTCAAACAACGAAAATAATGTCTCAGGGTCCTTTTCATGAAACTGAGGCAATAACCGTAAGTTCCCAACAATATCAAATGTGTCTGGGGCACGACCAAAAGAGGAACGACCCCTAGGTACATCTGGATCACCTTCCCGAACAAACTCTCCCCTGAGATCTTTCCTTCCCTAACCAACTCTATCCGTTCTTGTTTGCAACTTGATTTTATCACGCTCCATATCTTGTTTAAATGCCAATTCCTTTTCATACTTTACACGATCATGCTCTAGCTTCTCACGATCATGCTCTAGCTTCTCACGATCATGCTCTAGCTTCTCACGATCATGCTCCAGCTGTAACAGAAGCAGTTCTTTCTGCTGTTCAAAAAGAAGACTACTAGGACTAACCGATGGAATGGCCATTGTAACTTTATGGGGAAACGGCGAGTCCTCAGCAGAGGCTGGCCCAGTGGTAACTTCAAGAATTACCACTCTCCATCAGGTTGGCCTTCAAATATCCACCAAATATAATTCTTTAGACGTTTATCACTAATTTCAACCTTGTAGTGTTCAGCGACCTTCTCCAGCTGTTCTTTAGTACCTAATTATAACAATTCCTCTGATGGAAAGCAAATGAACTCATCTACATAAGACGCCATAGTCACACAAAAACAATTCTCGCTCTTCCCCTCTGCTGAGCACACCAGACCACAACCCGAGAAATGACAATCACCCTGAACACCACAGAAGAGAGATGAGATACGGAGCTTCCCCAAAACCTACAAAAACTCAACCCTAGTCTTCGTGCGGATTTGCGGTGGGAATTTACGCACTGTAGCCCGCTGGCAAGGAAAAAACTCCCCAGCATGCTGGCAAATTCCACCAAGCCACGGATGTGCCCCCGGGACAACTGCTCAGTCCACAGACACCACACAAAAATAACAAAGATTAACCATGCCCAACATATTCCAAAAAATTAAACACGTTGCTAAGCCTATCAGGGGAAAAAGGCTATAGCTCCGGGTAGCAAGTTCCACTACCCTACCCAAATCTCCCAGCCGATTACTCACCTCAGACTGACGTCCCAACAGAAAGTAGAACAAGAGTTTCCAGGCTTGGCAGGGCCTGGAAACGAACCATTATACTCTCTCCAAAGCTGCACACAAACCAAACAACAAAGGCAACCAATACTGGGCCTATCAAACTCAAACAAAATATGCAAACCAAACACGTACCTCCACGGTCTCCCAAGCCAATAAGTTAAAATATCCCGGATGAGCCTCCACTTGTCACGAACCGGCTCAAAGCCCGTAACAAAAAGGGAGACAACATGGAGATAAGGAGTAACAAAACATATATTTATTGAATAAAGTAAACTAAGTACAATATACAATGGTGTGTGTAATCAGTAGTGTAAGTGAGTGTTTTGCATACATGAATGTGATTAATGCAGGGTGTTGAAAGGTGCCAAAGAAAACAATCAAAAGGCCACCAAGATACACAACACAATCTGTAAAGGTGTCTGCATGGAGAGTCTCCTCCATGAATGGGGAAGTGGTGTATTTATCCTGGGAGACACCGGGCCCAGGTGTTTCCCATGTAGCTGATGACCCTCCCAACTCCGCCCACCAGCATCCTAATAAGGAAACAAGAACAAAGAGAGAATACGGCAGACATAATGGGAGGGTCGTCACAATACCCAAGGAATATGGCTACCTAAATATGGTCCCCAATCAGAGACAACGATAAACAGCTGCCTCTGATTGAGAACCAATCTCGGCAACCATAGACATATAAACACCTAGACTAGAAAAAACCCTATACATACAAAAAAAAACTAGACAATTCAAAAACTAAACAAACCACCCTTGTCACACCCTGACCTAACCAAACTAATAAATAAAGCAAAGATAACTAAGGTTAGGGCGTGACAGTACCCCTCCACACCCAAAGGTGCGGACTCCCGGCCGCAAACCTAAACCTATATGGGAGGGTCTGGGTGGGCATCTAACCTCGGTGGCGGCTCTGGTTCTGGATGCCGTCCCCCTTCTTTACACTGAGTCCACCCTTGTCGCTGGAGACCCTGGGCTGTGGCCCATCGCCGGAGGTTCCGGTCTGTGAACCGTCGCTGGACGCTCTGCACTGAAGACACGCTTCCCACAGTAAGCACGAGGAGTTGGCTCAGATCTCCGACCTGACTCATGCAATCTCTTCGCTTCGCCCCCCCCCAAAAAAAACGTCTTGGGGCTGCCTCTCGGGCTTACGTGCTAGCCGTGTACCCTCATATCGTCGCCGTTCCTCCCGTACTATCTCCACCTGCCTCCACGGTAGGCGATCCTCTCCTGCCAGTATTTCCTCCCACGTCCAGGATCCTTTAGTGTCCAGTATTTCGTCCCATGTCCATGCTGTCTGCTCCATCAAACGCTGCTCCTCCTTTTCACGCTGCTTGGTTCTTTTATGGTGGGTTGTTCTGTCATGGTCGTCATAAAGAGGAGACCAAGCAAGGCGTAGCGTGGTAAGCGTACATAACTCTTTAATGAAAGAGAGAACACTGAACAAAACAAACCGTGAGCTATATGACTAGTGCAAACAGGCAACTAACATAGAATAACAACCCACAACATACCCAAGGAATATTGGCTACCTAAATATCGTCCCCAATCAGAGACATCACTTACTTACGCTGCCTACTCCTGATGATATGTTTTTCAAATCATATGAGCAAAAAATATTTCGCTTTATCTGGGACGCTAAACCAGACAAAATAAAGTGTGCCTATCTATATAATGAATATGAAATGGGTGGGTTGAGATGATTAAATATAAAAGCCCTAAACCTCTCTCTAAAAGCTTCACTCATTCAAAAGTTTTATTTGAACCCTAAATGGTTCTCAAGTAGATTCATAAGAAAAGCTCATCCATTGTTTAAAAATGGCATTTTTGCCTTTGTGCAGATTAATTATGAAAATTATACTTTTTTCAAAATGATCTGTCTTTTTCAAACAAGCATTGCAGAGCTGGCTACAATTTAAATTTCATCCCCCTGAAAAGATCGAACAAATATTACAACAAATATTATGGCTGAACTCAAATGTGCTGGTTGATAAAATACCTGTATTTATGGGAAAGATGTTTGAAAGGAGTATTTTGTTCTTAAATTATATTGTAAATTGTAATGGTAGAGGTATGTCCTTCATGGAGTTATCAGAGTTGTATGGAAAGGTCTGCTCAATCCAAGAGTACAACCAATTGATTACAACATTGCCCCAAAAAATGGAGGAGGCGGGATGAAGTAGGGAAATGGTCTGTCTGCCCAATATAAAGGATCAAAACTGGAGGAGGCAGGTGGCAGTGGGATGAAGTAGGGAAATGGTCTGTCTGCCCAATATAAAGGATCAAAACTGGAGGAGGCAGGTGGCAGCGGGATGAAGTAGGGAAATGGTCTGTCTGCCCAATATAAAGGATCAAAACTGGAGGAGGCAGGTGGCAGTGGGATGAAGTAGGGAAATGGTCTGTCTGCCCAATATAAAGGATCAAAACTGGAGGAGGCAGGTGGCAGCGGGATGAAGTAGGGAAATGGTCTGTCTGCCCAATATAAAGGATCAAAACTGGAGGAGGCAGGTGGCAGCGGGATGAAGTAGGGAAATGGTCTGTCTGCCCAATATAAAGGATCAAAACTGGAGGAGGCAGGTGGCAGCGGGATGAAGTAGGGAAATGGTCTGTCTGCCCAATATAAAGGATCAAAACTGGTAGAGAAATAAAAATAACATAAATAGGAAAGTACACCAGTTTTATTTGAGGACTAGGATGTTTGCAAAATGGTTGGGAAGAGATTTTTGATGATTCCATGGTACAGGGTATATGAGTTCATATATAAAACAACGCAAGATTCAAGACTTGGTGCTTTTCAGCAAAAATTATTATATAGAATTCTTGCAACAAAATGTTGAATATTTGGGGCATAAAATTATCAAAGCGCTGCAGATTTTGTTTTGAGGATACAGAATCAATAGACCATTTATTTTGGTAATGCCCTCAGGTAGCCTGTTTCTGGTCTCAGGTTCAGGAATGGCTGAACCCTAGAAATAGTACTGTTAGGAAATCTGGAGAGACCGGGTCAGTCAATTACTAATATACTAATACTCTTAGTAAAAGTATTTATCTTCAACACGCAATCTGTAGATTCTACTTGATTAGATAGATTGAAATTGTACGTTAAACATCATAGCATAGTTGAAAGATATGTGTTGCGTAGAAACACAAAGTGGGTGGCCAGCAGAGATAGATGGGATGGGCTGAGGGAAGCTGAGGGTTGGGATGTGGAATTGAAGACAAGTGGGAGTAAAGTTGCTGTGTGAGAGAGAGAATGATGGTCAAAAGATAAGAGGGGGAAAAAGTCAACATAAAAAAGTACATTTGAATGACACTAAGTGGCAGTATTTTTACAACTAATGCCGGATTGCCTGAGGCTGATGCCGTGCAGGTGTTTGAACACATGCATATACACACACTCTCATTCAAATAAACACATACATGTAATATTGCCAGACATGCACACAAACATAAAGTAGGCATTGCTGTTATGATTTCAGTTGTCCTTAATGTCCTTTGTTTAAAAAAAAAAAAAAGGTTTTTGCAATTGTTGTTTTCTTCTGTCTTTTCCTTTTTTCTCTTTAGTTCATTCTCTTGGTTGTTGGTGCATTGGGGGCTTTTGGGGGTGTGGAATGGAATTAGTTGTATTTTTTTGGGGGGACTGTGGGAGGGGTCTCGAATGGGTGAGGGACAGCTATTGGGGAACTGTGGGGGGGATCTTGGAGGGTTCGGGTTTCACAAGATTGTGATCATGGAAAGTAAACTGACATATTTTATATCACTATCTTGCACACGCACCCTCACACATAAGGATGCCTCTTGTGGAAAGACTGATACATGTTTGATCGTGTCTTGATGCTGTATTGTTTGTCCTTCATGTTCTAATACTTTAATGTTACCCCTTCCTTGTGTTTTTTGTAATAAAGATTTTTTTTTTTAAAGAAGGAAAAAAAATAAGTTGTTTCCTATTTCAGTCACTTCTTTGTAAAGCTGTTCCCTATTTCAGTCACCTCTTAGGTCACGTTAGCGTGGGTAAAATCAAAAACGCCCTAAAGATTGACAAATATTGCATCCGATAAATGCATCATATAAAACACAGAAATGATCTGTATAGTATGTTCTTATAGTATATTCTGGATTATCCAGATTTAGAGACCCCATCGTATGGGTAGTAGTCCTATTTGTGTTTTCATTAAATTTCTTCCTTTCTCCTTCCCTCCAGACCTCCAGCAGCTCACTCTCACTGGAGAGGTTGTTAACCCTGAGCAACAGCACTATGAGCAGGAATGGAGCGCCAGTTTGGGGCCCGTCGAGTCTGATGCCGAAGAGTCTATATGGAACTCTATCAACATTACAACTGTAGAGAACCAAACAGAATTTGATGGTGAGCGCTACAGAGAGTCCGACTCAACCAGTGAATATCAGCCCCCATCTGAAGTAAATCCAGAGAGTGACAACGACGAAAGTGATCATGTAAAAGAGGATGAAGTGGAGAATAGAATACGACTGTCACGGTTAACGCCTCTTAAATCAAAGAGAGGAAGAGGACGGCCAAGGAAAGAAGCCAGGGAGTTGCCTGATCTGAACTGTGACTTGTGCGGAAAATGCTTTGCGACAGCGGGTGGTCTGAGAAGGCATCAACAAAATGTGCACGGTGAAGAGAGACCGAGAGGACGGCCAAAGAAAGGAAACCGTGAGTTGCCTGACCTGAAATGTGATGTGTGCGGAAAATGCTTGGCGACAGCACGTAGTCTGAAAAGGCATCGACAAAATCGGCATCTTGACGAGAGACCAAGAGGACGGCCAAGGAAAGAAACCAGTGAGTTGCCTAATCTGACATGTGACGTTTGCGGAAAATGCTTTGTGACAAGACGTGGCCTACAAATGCATGGGAAAAATAGGCACAGTGAAGAGAGACCATACATGTGTGACATATGTGGACAAGGTTTCGTCCTGAACTGCTACCTGATCCGCCACATGAAGACTCACACGGAGGAGGGACAACATTGCTGTACCATATGTGGCAAATGTTTCAATCACAAGAATAACCTGAAAAATCATATGGGTACTCATACAGGGCCGGCTTTTAAATGTGATTTGTGTGGAAAATGCTTGACAACAAAAGGAAGTCTGAAACTCCATCAGCAAAATCACACTGGGGAGAAATCCTATCCATGCAAAGAGTGTGAAAAATCCTTCAGCATAAAGGCAAGCCTGATATTGCATATGAGGACTCATACAGGGGAGAAACCATTCCGGTGCAAAGAATGTGGCAAATGCTTCAGTGACAAGGGAACCCTTACAAAGCATATGATGACTCACACAGAGGAGAAACCACATCGCTGCAATGAATGTGGCAAATGCTTCAGTCTGAAGGGAAGCCTGACTGCGCATATGAAGGTTCATACAGGGGAGGGAGTTCAATGTCATTTGTGTGGAACTCACTTGAAGTTAGCATCAAGTCTGAAAAGACATCTGCGAACTCACAGAATAAGTATTCACAATGACTAAGAACAAGAAACAATGCCCCTTGTGTAAAATGAGTTAGATGGAAGAGACTAATAAGTGGACATACCACTCAAGTATGCTCTTGGTAAAAAGTACACTCCGCAATCTTGGAATCTGTTCAATGGTCATTTCAATTCATATAACTTACTCATTGATTGTTGAACATTTTTATTTTGGGGGGAAAATTTATTTATTTAAATGTCCTGTATTTAGGTAAATTTTCCCATTCTAAATAAACTAATATGGCAGCTTATTATGATAATTAAGTCTGCTACAGGTAGGAGTAATAACACCAATGATGGCAACACCAAGGATACATTTTAGGTCAATGAGGAATTTCTGAAATTGAGGCCACAGATTCGAAAATCTAAGGTCATTAACCCTTTAAAAATAATACATGTGATATGGTTAATAATTTGTCCCATCATGTAATTTCCTGTTAATTAAATTGAGTAACACCAAGAGACACTGGATTTAGACACCAAGTGATTAATGGAATCCTCAGAATATATTGAATACTAAAAGGATGTGATTGGCTAATAATTTTGTTTAATATAGACACCTCACCCGATAACAATGGAAGGAATGCTCAAAGTCCTTGTATATCCTAGTAATGAGTGATTTTCAAGGTGTTCACACCAATTACAAAAACCTGAGGGACAAAATTATTATTGATCAACAGTATTGATCTACAGTAATTTCTGTATTATCAAATAAGGAAAGACAGACTTATCACACAAGTCAGAGTTAGACTTAAACTGAATCTTTATTAGTGAGAGCTCTGTAATAGCGGTGGCTGGTCGACGAACCACCCTCAGATGAGGGTACAAAGGCTACTGAAATCTTTTATAGCAAAGATCCACCCCCTAGTCTACACAACAAACAACAGATGTGTGGAACGGGTCACAAAGTGAGACTTGATAAATGAGAATGGAGTATCCCGCAGCCATTTGCATTTGCTAGAAAATCTGTTCTTATCGTTCAGTTTGGCCCCTAAGACGAGGCTCCCATCTCATTCCTGGTACTTCATAGCACAAAAACACCAACTCATTCTATGGCATAAATCAATTGTCAACTCCAGATACTCGCATCTCAAGTAGAACCTCTTCTTGACCACACGCCTGGACAAGCTCACTGAGGGGAGTGAGCATCTAGGTCATACACTATCCCAGGATAAGTGTAACATCAGAGATGACATACAATGGTTCCAGACACTACCCCACGCATCTGTTGTCTCAAACCTTATCTCCCCCAAGGCCAAAGGAGGGAATAACTGGCGCACATACATTGTAGAGACAAGTAATTGGTTCCCCATCAATCACGCTATGCCTTCACATGGTTTAAGAATAGGTGAAGACACATTCACATATGAAGACAATGTTCCCTTCCTGTCCTCTTCTCTTTCTGATGTTCTGCATAGCACCAGGGACATGTGAAAGACAAGTCTGACCTCTCCCCTCTCTAGGCCCCAGGTGACAGCTGAGGGAGGAAGTGCAACTGCCATCACCAGAGTCCGAAGGGATACATTCTAACAACAAGCATATCATAGAAGCATATTATGCAGATAAGACATCTTAATTATCTATGTTACCTAACTAATTCTGATTCTTCCGCCACAGCCTTCAGCAAGTATTCATACCCCTTGACTTTTTTTACAGCTTGAATTAAAAATGTATTAAATGTAACTTTTTTTGTCACACAATACCCCATAATGTCAAAGTGGATTTAAAAGCTGAAAATGTCTCGAGTCAATAAGTATTCAACCTCTTTGTTATGGCAAGCCTAAATAAATGTAGGAGTAAAAATGGAAGCCTGTACAAAACAAAAGTATTCCAAAACATGCATCTTGTTTGCAACAAGGCACTAAAGAAATACTGCAAAAAATTTGGTAAGCAATTCACTTTTTGTCCTAAATACAAATGTTTATGTCTGAGCACATCCAATACAACACAGCACATTACTACCACGTTACTACCACTCTCCATATTTGCAAGCATAGTGGTGGATGCATAATGTTATGGATATAAATAAAGATATTCAGTATAAAAAATGTAAGCCACAGGCAAAAACGTAGAGGAAAACCTGGTCCAGTCTGCTTTCCACCTGACACTGGGAAATTAATTCACAGGAGGACAATAACCTAAAACACAAGGTCAAATCTAACCTGGAGTAGTTTGCCAAGAAGATAGTGAATGTTCTCACATGGCTAAGTTCCAGTTTTGTCAAATCTGCTTGAAAATCTATGGCAAGACCTGAAAATGATTGTCAAGCAATGATCCACAACCAATTTGACAGGTTTAAGAATCATTTTTGAAAGAATATTGGGCAAACAAACGTTGCACAATCCAGGTGTGGAAAGCTCTTAGAGACTTCCCCAGAAAAACTGACAGCTGTAATCACTGCCAAAGGTGACTAACATGTATTGACTCAGGGGGTTGAATACTTATCGAATGAAGATATATTAGTGTTTTAATTTGTCATACTCTACATTAAAAATAAAATAAAAATGGATTTACATTTTTCTTCCACATTGACATTGGAGGATTTTGAGTAGATCTTTGACAAACAATGACATTTAAATCAATTTCAACCCTACTTTGTAACACAACAAAATGTGGAAAAAGTCGATGGGTGTGAATACTTTCTGAAGGCACTATATATAAATATATGAAATACTTTTGTTTAATTTCTAGCATTCAAAATAATAGAGATCTCTAAATCCCCCAAACATGTTACTACTGAGACTAGCCAAGTTCTTTAAACAATGCATAATCCTATAGCTTTGCAGTATAAATGACTTGCATTGTGTTTTATCATTGATAAACAGTTGAATATAAACAAAAACATGTATAATGTGTGACTATTGGTCATTTTAAAGTGATTTTCATGGTTACAAAGGTGTATGGTGCAAATGCCCAGGAATTCATTAATGACCCAACTTATGAATGCACAACTATCTTACGCTATCATATTCCAAAATATAAGGTATCTCAGTCGTATAGAAACAACAAGAATGAAAACAAGCACTGAATAGCTTCAAAATATGTTAAAAATGATTGTGTGGATGTCAGTCTTTGTATCCATAGTGCTGCCTAGGTATTTGAGAGGAGCTATAGCCAACATTCTTCTAGCCCCATCTCTCAGCTGTTTACTAAAACATGGAATGGGAACCACATTTTGTTGTTTTTCGAATTGCAGTCTAAAGCTTTAAGGTGGGTATTAATATATTCCTAAACCTGCTAGTCCAGGTAGTGAATCAAAGTTTGTCTGACATTTTAAGACCTATTAAGTAAGTGCAGTGTCAAGATTAAACCAAATTCCGCAACATCGGTCGCGTAGTTCCAGCTACATTTGTCCATCTCAAACGCATGGGAAAGAAAACACTGAATAAAACCATTACAACTTTACAGAAGAGTCTCAAAGAGCTTCAAAAGCAATGTCATCTTGATGATATGGTTTGATGACTGGCTAGGTTATTTTCTTTACGCAACCTATACAATCATGAGAATTATGACAATGGTTATGATATGATAATGACTATATTGATGTTTAGTCATGTTATGATAATCTACAGTATGCGATGATCAATGAAAATTATGTTAAACTATGTACTGTACCTGGAACCCTGACTGAATATTAAATAGGGTCATTCTATATGAATTCAAAACACATTTTTTACCATTTCCAATTTGATTTGAACAAAACTTTCCATACATGTTTGCCTATGGTGGGAAGTGGTCAGAAAGCTTTTTGGACCTGAATGCCAAAACATTCAGGAGATAGTGCTCAAAGTTAACCCATTTTGCCAACCCCATTGGTCAAGCCCTATGGCGCTATAAAGGCAGCATCACTCCTGTAAAACTTTTTTTTTTTTCTACTCAGTTTATTAGGTACACCACCCCATTCACGAAAATGCTACGCTCCAGTCCTTGTCACGGATTGGCTATTGCAGCAGATGACCACACCAGTTTCCACTCCTATCAGCTAAAAATCAAGAAGAAGGGGTTCCAGTGAGTACGCGATCAACAACACTGGGAAATAGAGGAGTGGAGAAACATTGCCTGTTCCATCGAATCCCGGTTCTTGTTGTGTCATGCTGATGGCAGAGTCAGGCTTTGGCATAAGCAGCATGAGTCCATGGCCCCATTCTGCCTGATGTCAACAGTACAGGCTGGTGGTGGTGTTGTAATGGTGTGGGGAATAATTTTCCTGGCACATGCTCACTCCCCAACACCAACGTGTATCTGAACATTGTTGCTGACCAAGGGCATCCTGCATCCATGGTTGCAGGGGGTCTCATCCGGTACTAGATGTGTACCTAAAAAAAACTGTCCATTGAGTGTATATAATTATAAAATATTAAAGCCACCATGGCATTTTAAATCTGTCAAGCAAGTCAGATGGATGGTTGGTTTGGCATGCTAGCTAACTAGGTAGCATGTTATGTTTTGATTTGAAGGTTGAGGTTGAGCGGACAAGGCCAAAGTAAGGGTACAAGCAGAGATGGCAGAGTTATGCGCAAATGCTCGGGAAGGCTACTTTGGACTACCGCTGAGCCTTCCACTGCCAGGGCATCACCCAAGTGTGTGCTAAGTGATCAGTGGTGGTCGAGGAGTAGCTGGCTACCTACCGGCAACAGAGACCAGACTTTGCACTGTGTAACGGCTCTGGGCAACAGTCATCATTGCCTCAAGACCGGACCCGTCTGACCGAGGCTTAGCCCTGCCTATGACCGTGATGCATCCGATCCGCTCTCTCCCTCCTCACATGGACATTTCCCTTACAAAAAATTCATATGATAACATGTGTTTCAAATGTGATCTCACATGATCGCATGTGATCTTATGTGAAGTTAATGTAATAACGTGACAACATGTAAAAGCAACATGTGGTAACATGAAACTACACATGTAAAAACATGATCTCATGCGAAATGTGACAACATGGGATGCAAAATTACAACCATCTGAGTTAGTTTTTCACATGTGGAAGTGTGCAACCTATATTCACCCACTCGAAAAGACAGCCAAAAGTTAGTTGAATTTCCAATGTGTCATCACTATGCTTTCAACCATCTAAAAGCACAACCAAATTCCAATGGAAAAACAATGTGTGATTTTTTTGGTTTATACAACAGATGAATGTATTATGACTGTGCTTCATCTAATAGCAGAACCAAATGACCTGGATTGCAGTTGAGATTTGCATTAAAAGTAACCTTGAACATGCACACTTTATATAATTACATAAGAAGACGTAAAAAATGTGGTCATGGATGTTGTTACTCATTTTGAAGGTTGAATGTTACATTCGTTTGTAAGACAGCCTTAACTTTATGCTATTTAATGTATTACAAAAGTAATATTGAATTGTGTTTGGTTGTCAATACAACCAAATATCAACAATTAATAAAAGGAGATGTATCTTCTGCTTGGATAGATCCATCTGTGCCACTGACTTATAGTCTGGCTTTAATTCCAGTTTGTCTACAAATTAGTAATTGATATGTTGGATTCACATCTTCTTCTTCTCTACCAAACATCTAAGTTAAAAGAATAGCACTTACATCAAATCTAATTATAAGGACCGACCCCGGAGATGAGAAGCAGGTACATACAGGTAACATGGGTCAACAAGGACATATGACAATCAATGCTGAAGCAGGGAACAGAGCGGGGAACCAGACATATAGGTGAGGTCATGACAGAGGTGATAGAGTCCAGGTGAGTCCAATAATCGCTGACGCGCGGGACGTGGGAAAGGCGGGTGTGCATAATGATGGAGGCAGGAGGGCGCAATGCTGGGGAGCTTGGTGCCCTCGAGCGCCATGGGGGAAGAGCGGGAGCAGGCGTGACACTAATCGAATTTTAATTAAAGTTTGATTTAGTCCTATTTAACTTTGATTTTTTGTTGAGATTGAGACGAATCCAACATATTAATGATTAACTTGAATCACAGCGGAGAGAGGGGAGCCGGCCAGGCAAAGACAGCAAGGGTGCCGGTTCACCTTCGCACCCCTGAGCCAGACTACACTCAATCATAGGACCTACTGAAGAGATGAGTCTTCAGTAAAGACTTAAAGGTCGAGTCTGCGTCTGTCACATGGATAGGCAGACCATTCCATAAAAATTGAGCTCTATAGGAGAAAGCCCTGCCTCCAGCTGGGACAATAAGGAGCCCTGAGTCTTGTGACCGTAGAGTACGTGTAGGTATGTACGGCAGGACCAAATGGGAGAGATAGGTAGGAGCAAGCCCATGTAAAAAAATGTTTAGGTTACCTGTAAAACCTTGAAATCAGCCCTAGCCTTATTAACAGGAAGCCAGCGTAGAGGCTAGCACTGGAGTGATATGATCACATTTTGGGATTCTAGTCAAGATTCTAACAGTTATAGATTTTTCATTCTCATTGAAAGAAAGTCTAAGAAGCGCTAGATATGTTCTATGTGCGCTATTTCTATGCTTCCTGGTTTTAAGTTTTGTTTGTGGATCTTTTCAATTCGGTTCTGTACTGCTGAAAATTCAATGTTTTGGGTTATGGTTTGGTTAAAGATATTTCCCAGCAGTTTAGATGGTACAATAATTCTCAACACAATGACTACTTGTTTTGTTACATAAACTGAAATTAGGCTAACTATTATGATTAGAGCAACCAGGAATTGGCAGAGCGTTTTTGACATCGTGCATCTTTAATACACTGAACAAAAATATAAACGCAACATGTAAAGTGTTGGTCCCATGTTTCATGAGCTGAAATAAAAGACCTCAGAAGTTTAATAATCCATCCACCTGACAGGTGTGGCATATCAAGAAGCTGATTAAACAGCATGAATATTTGGGGCCTTCCGAGTTGCACAGCGGTCTTAGGCACTGCATCACTACAGATCCGGGTTCGATCCCGTGACTGGGAGACCCATGATGCGGCACACAATTGGCCCAGCGTCCTCCAGGTTAGGGGAGGGCTTGGCCAGCAGGGATGTCCTTGTCCCATCGCGCTCTAGCGACTCCTGTAGTGGTCCAGGCGCAGTGCACACTGACACGGTCGCCAGTTGTACAGTGTTTACTCCGACACATTGGTGCGGCTGGCTTCCGGGTTAAGCAAGCAGTGTGTCAAGAAGCAGTCCGGCTTGGCAGGGTCGTGTTTCGGAGGATTCATTGCTCTGGACCTTCGCCTGTCCCGAGTCCGTACGGGAGTTGCAGTGAAGGAACAAGACTGTCACTACCAATTGGATATCACGACATTGGGGGTAAAAAGTACCAACAATTAAAAAGACAGCATGATCATTACACAGGTGCACCTTGTGCAGGGGACAATAAAAGGCCACTCTAAAAATGTGCAATTTTGTCACACAACACAATACCACAGATGTCTCATGTTTTGAGGGAGCATGTAATTAGCATGCTGACTGCCAGAATGTCCCCCAGAACTATTGCCAGAGAATATTATGTTAATTTCTCTACCATAAACCGCCTTTGTCGTTTTAGAGAATTTGTCAGCACGTCCAACCGGCCTCACAACCACAGACTGCGTGTGTGGACGAATACCCAATGGTGGCGGTGGGGTTATGGTATGGGCAGGCATAAACTACGGACAACGAACACAATTGCGTTTTATCGATGGCAATTTGAATGCATACCGTGACGAGATCCTGAGGCCCACTTTACATGTTGCGTTTTATATTTTTGTTCAGGGTAATTTTTCCTCTGTGCAGAATAAAGTCATCATCTGCACTGTCATTTGTGATAAATTATCAAATAAATGTAATAATTTTTAGGGGGGCATTACAAACTCAGAACTATTCCATGGGGCAGTGATTCAATTAACTGAGATTAAGTTGTGATGGCTACTTAAATGTAAATATAGAAAGACGGCAGTGTATGCCAGTGTGCTTATGCTTTGTCCAATGGAACTATTGGACGTGGAAGTCACTTTCACCATCATTGATGTAAAGGGTCAAAATTGACAGCCCATTTTGAACACACCCCCTATGGGGCATGTGACATCCCCATTGTTATAAAACTGAAAAGTGCTGTGGTCTCTCTGAATAAAGCACAAAGTGAAGATGAGAGGAATAATACTACTCCTGGCTGTTGTCCTGGCTCTGCCTAAACCTCAACAAACTAAACAGCTGGTAAGAAATCATTTTCTTTGAGTGAATACTGATAGACTGGCTGATAGGCTGATAGAACTCCTATAGGAACTCCTGATATAACTTTGATTTTTTGACTGTTTTGAATAAATTCTCATACAATAATCCTCTTAGATAATTTTGATCAAACAAACTCGGGAGTGAATGGAATGGAATGGAATGTTTAGTTGCTTCATTCATCAAGCTACTTCAGTAAAGATCATAATGGACACTGCAAAAATGGAAACGTCATAAATTATATAATTTGGAATTGGGATTATGGAGAGAATAAAGGCATAATTTCATCTCATAGCATGTTCAATGGGTTTCGTTAGAGAACACAGCAAAGTGTATTTGGAATCGTTTAATATTTGCTTTGTCTGGTGTCAATGGCCTTCCTGAAACAGGGTAAACATACAGTTACGGGAATTCATACTCTTATACAAATAAAAGTCTGTGGTTTACGTGTGTTGATTAACCCTACTCAAAGGAGCTCTGTTTACCTAACGTTGTGTTATTTAAAATACAACGACACTGATAAGTGATGAATGGGCTAATATTAATATTTATAATACATTATTTCAGTGGCCAAAAGGTTCCAGGTTTCCCCTTGAAAATGTAGATGGGTTTGGAGAAGAGGAACAAGTGAGTAACTTTTTGGTGTGTGTGAGTGTAACAATGCATTGTAGATTTTTATATTTACGACTGTCACATATTTTACTCCAGGAGACGTCCCAGGGTTTGGTATACACAGGTACTCAGCCCATTATGGAGCCCACTCCTAGACCCTTTGCAAACACGGAGAAGACAACCCTATCAGCAGCTGTAAATGCTTTAATATCAGCAGTTGTAAACGCTATTCAGAGTTTGGGAGATTATTAAAGGACTGTGTTGCTGGTTTCAGTTGGGGCTATCATGGTGGTGTGTCCAATAAACCAGTGGTGTTCAACTTGTGGTCTGCAAATTATTACTTTTATTGTTTATCTTCAAGAAATAGTATATTATAATTATTGGTCCCGGTGTCCTTTAGCAGTTTATTTTACCAGGCAAGTCAGTTCAGAACAAATGACAGCCTAGGAACAGTGGGTTTAACTGCCTGTTCAGGGGCAGAACGACAGATTTGTACCTTGTCAGCTCAGGGGTTTGAACGTGTAACCTTCCAGTTACTAGTGTACCAGCTCTAACCACTAGGCTACCCTGCCGCAGGAATTTATACTTGCATGTGAATCCTTTATCTAATTACTTTTTTACAACAAAGATGACCTTTTTAGTAAAGCAATGACCCTTGGGATCGACATTCAGCCTACAAAAGGTTTAAACTTTCGGTCCAGTGGAAGATTCGATCAGTGCAATTAGTGATAATATAATACAGTGCACTTGGCTGGCTGGCTCATGTGTGTGTTAGGTGTGTGTGGGTCTGGGAGGAGGGGTTTGTGTGTGGCAATGCACTGCCATTTGGGACGCACATTGTTGGCAGTGCTTGCGACGCAGGCATTATGGAAGCACGTCTAAATGAATTGATAACCCAAATCACTGCGCAAGGACGATATAAATGTGTTACTTGACGGATTGTGTTTGACACGTGAACTACACCCTCTGTCAATTCATGATAAGTGGACAATGGCTCCTGATAGACAGGATTGTCCCATTAGTTCTCTTATATACTGCTTACACAGCCAAGTTATATTTGCATGATTCAGCTTATTATTCATAATGAATTCATCATTAACTTTTGGTTCATGAATGTGACCGACCAATACTGGTTCATGCATGTGACAGACCAATACCTTACGAGGCTTCTCCTCTCTTAGCTGAGACCTTGGAACTGAGATATTCTTTCGTTCTCAAAACAAAGTTTGGGTGTACTGCCAAATTGCAGATACTGATAGTGAGGATTCATTCAATCAGTCACTTGCATGAACATTGGTTATTCGAAAAGCAGAAATATAAAATGTCTCATCACAAGATCTTTGGCAGGAGTGTCAAACTGAAAAAACACAACAAATTCACCGGCCAGACAGACTGTTTTTAGAGAAAAAAAAACTTGCATACATCTGTGACCCAAATGGACTGTTTTTATTTTGTACTTTTGTACATAGGATGCTGTATATGCCATTTTAACATATTAAAAGAAAAAAGAGATAGGGTAAATAATGTTTGTCCAGCCCTAATGCGAGCGCATCAGGCTGTCATTTCTTAAAGTAGGTGACTCAAATGTTGACTCATTTATACTCCCTTGTGTATCCTATTGTCCTTTTGTTGTAATTTATAATTAAATCCTTTACCTTATAACTTTTTGACAACCAAGATGACATTTTCTGTAGGCTTCAGCAATTAGGTTGGAACCGTATGGATATTTAGGCTACAACACATTTAAACTTTCGGTCTGGTAGAAGATCCGGTCACTGCCATTACTGATGATATGATACAGTACACTGGCTTGCATGTGTGTGGGTGTGTGTGTGTGTGTGTGTGTGCGTGTGGTTCTGGGAGGAGGGATGTGTGTATGGCAATATGCACTGCCGTTTGGCGTGCAGCACATTTTAAATGCTTGCTGTAACTTGATGTGCAGCGCATCGCAGGCACATCTATGGGGTTGATCAGAATAGTTTACATCAGACCAAGAATAGTTATCACCACTTCTACATTATAAGACAAATAATTTTATCTCAGCCACCAGGGTGGTGAAAGTGCATGGTATTGAGCTTGGAACTCCTTTCCAATAAATATTGAGGGTCGTATGCAGGTGACATGATGATCGATGCTTGGCTGCCATTTGACAAATAAAAATGATCTCGCTCTTTTGTCCATAATAATATCATCATGTAGGCTATACCCACACGGTACCTGTAAGCTGTTGGCTAGAACACATTTGCCAATCCAGTGTGCACATTTACTATATAACGCAACACTTTTATTAGTGTCAAAACCATCAGTAGAGTTGAAAATCAGATGGAAACCTATTTTTTATTCAGTACATGGAAATGAAATATGCAAAGGTTATTTTTATGTACATTACGTCATTACGCACAGCCTTTAATCCGCAACAAGTCAACTTAATGGAAACACACCTCTGGTGGGAAAACAGGCAAATAGTTTTTATGCAGATTTTAGAATATTAGCATAAAAAAAGCATCTGTTGCCAAATGGATGGAAACCTAGCTATTGTAAGGACTTGTATTCAGCTATGAGATCAGTCTATGGCAACGTTTCCTAAAATCAGTCCTCAGCACCCCAAGGGGTGCACGTTTTGGTTTTGCCCTAACACTACACAGCTGATTAAAATAATCAAATATTCATCAAGCTTTGACAATTTGAATCAGCTCTGTAGTGTTTGGGAAACTCTGGTCTATGGGGTTGATCAGAAGGTCAGCAATCAGTCATCTTTACATCAGACCAAAAATACTTTCTACATTATAAGACACATCATTTTATCTCTGCCACCAAACTTCTGTCATTCCCACCTTTGACGTCATTCACCAGCACAGCAAACGTTACATGAACCTTCAAGGCCAGTTGGGTAGAAAAGTTAATACCTGGAAAGAGAACATTTGATTTTCATATACATATTATCAGGCTTCAGTCCAATATTTCTAGGTGTCTAAAGAGGTTGAAGGCAGACAATGTAATGGTAACATTGCAATGGTAACATTTTCACATAAATAATCTACTAAATTGTAGTGCATTAAGGGAACTCCGATTTTTTGTAATGATCAGGTGGACATTATCAATCAGGAAGATATATATATGAGAATGGTTTATAGGAACTCACCGTGTCCGAACAGAAGGATGGGCGAAATGGCCAAAAAATCATATCGAGATTTTTTTCTCATTTATGGGCGATTCACGTTATACAGTACCAGTCAAACGTTTGGAGACACCTTTTAATTCAAGGGTTTAACTTTATGTTTACTATATTCTACATTGTAAAATAATAGTGAAGACATCAGAATTATGAAATAACACATATTGAATCATGTAGTAACCAAAAAGGTGTTATACAAATCAAAATATAAAACTAACAGGTCTGTGAGAGCCGGAATTCTTACGGGTTGGTAGGTGATCAAATACTTATGTCATGCAATGAAATGCAAATTAATTACTTAAAAATCATACAATGTGATGTCTCTCACAGTTGAAGTGTACCCATGATAAATATTAGACCTCTACATGCTTTGTAAGTAGGAAAACCTGCAAAATCGTCAGTGTATCAAATACATGTTCTCCCCACCGTATATGTATATACTGTATTTTATACCATCTATTGCATCTTGTCTATGCCGCTCGGCCATTGCTCATCCATATATGTATATGTACATATTCTTATTCCATTCCTTTACTTAGATGTGTGTGTATTAGCTGGTTGTTGGATTCAACATTTAGATATTAAATAAATGATAGGGAATAAGCATTGAATCAAAGGAGAATGAGACTGGGCCTCTGTAGAAAAACAGATAGCTGTGGAATGTGTTGGGGGAAGGGGGTAGAGCAACGGTTGAGATAGGGGGGACTGATGGACATCTGTGGACTAGGAAGGAACGGTTGAGTATCTGGTTACCTTCTTCCTGTTGAGCATAAGATGTAAGGATTGGAGAGAAGGGGGAGTGTCTTAAGTGGGATATAAATATCTGGGTGGGATAAATGTTGGGTTGCCTGAATACTGCTGTACAGAACCTTTGAGAATAATTAAACTTGGTTAAAGCTTCTCTAGTGTCCGGGAGTTATTTACTTGGAAAAATAAGAACCTAACACTTGTTAGATATTGCTGTACTGTCGGAACAATAAACATAAGCATTTCGCTATACTCGCAAAAACATCTGCTAACCATGTGTATGTGACCAATAAAATTTGATTTGAAGAACAACTGCAGTGGCCAAAACAAGAACAAGTTTGTGCTCTGGTATTGTGCCTGGTGGACCATGCACAAGCTCCACCACAATCTGGACCTTGGCCCCCGACTTGTGCTTCGGCCTCATCAAGTAGCGCTTCAGAAACACTTGAGATTGCTGGTGTTGTGAAGGACAGCACTGTGACAGGGGTCAACATCTCACAGCTGGTTGGACTGGAGGATGGTACGGTGCTGGTGGAAGGCTATGGCTGGCAACATCACCTGACTCCATACTTCAGGCCGCTCCCACAGATCAAGCAGTACCAGCACTTCAGGTGAAAAATGTTTTTCTTTATATGAGGTTAATCTTATCTAAACGTGGGCGGTGAATTGATGTTGTGCAGGATTGTAATGTCTGATTTTTTGTTATTCCCTGTTTTACTTCGATGCTCTGGAGCCTGGTGTGGTCACCAAGGAGCGTTCAGACTGTCGGGACCAGATTTTAGCTGCTGCACAACGCTGACATCCTTCCTCCCATAGATGGTTTGCCTGTAAAAGCACCACCTGAACTGGACACAGCTAGACAAACTATATTTTTGACAAGGGAGCTTTGCGACAAAGAGGCTATGGACATCACATGCCCTGCACCAAAGTCAAGGGCAGGACAGAAACAGGCTCTCCGAATATAGATTCCCTTGTTTATCCTCTAAGGGATGACGCAGAATGTAGTCCCAGTGCAGGAACATCAATCAGTGGAAATTTCAGAGCACCACCTATAGTTTTCGATAAAACTCAAACTTTCATTAAAACACACATGCAAGGTACTGAATTAAAGCTACACTCGTTGTGAATCTAGCCACCAAGTTAGATTTGTAAAATGCTTTTCGGCGAAAGCATGAGAAGCTATTATCTGATAGCATGCACCCCCCAAAATACCAGAACGTCACCTAAACAACAGATTTTTTTTTGTGTTTTTGGTGAACAGATTTCCCTGGGATTTTTACTCCTAAACACGTTCTGTTATAGCCACAAACTGATTGAACCAGTTTTAGAGACTTCAGAGTGTTTTCTATACACACATATTTATCATATGCATATACTATATTCCTGGCATGAGTAGCAGGACGTTGAAATGTTGCGCAATTTTTTACAAAAAGCTGCGATAATTCGCATCATCCCTAACAGGATTTATGCGTGGTTCGGACAAACAAGTCATCAGCACTATCTGCAGTGCCTCTATTCACCTGACTCTCTCCTAACACACACGCCATACGTTGCTGCTATTTTTTAAAATCCTGCTGCTCAGCCACTTTACCCCTGATTGTATGCATATAACTACCTCGTCTATCACTGATATCGTTATTGTTCTTCTTCATACTGTATATTTTATTTATATTGACACTTTCTGTTGCTACGATGCAAGTAACTGTACCGTATACACCTTTTGTATAGACCATCCACTTAGCAAGACTTCGCAAAATATTGATATATAAAATGAATATTGATATGTGTGGTCGTAACATGATTTTGTGACATACCACAACAATATCATGTGACCGTATCAAGTATCCACCACTTAAATATATGGTGCAAGCATCTGTTTATGTACTGTACATGTGCACCTCACTCAGGTTAACTCAGGTTGCATGGCCTTAACTTATGTATGGAATACTGTGTGATAAGTGTGTGTGTGTAACAGTATATAAAGTATGCTAATGTACTTTTGTGAAGGCATTTGGGCAGTGATGTAAAGTACTTAAATAAAAATACTTTAAAGTACTACTTAAGTCGTTTTTTCTGGTATCTGTACATTACTTTACTATTTATATTTTTGGCAACTTTTACTTCACTAAAGAAAATAATGTACTTTTTACTCCATACATTTTCCTTGACACCCAAAAGTACATTTTGAAAGGAAAATTGTCTAACATTTATCAAGAGAACATCCCTGGTCATCCATACTGCCTCTGATCTGGCAGACTCACTAAACACAAATGCTTAATTTGTTAATTATGTCTGAGTGTTGGACTGGGCTATCCGTCAATAAAATAAAATAAACTGTGCCGTCTGGTTTGCTTAATATAAGGAAGTTGAAATGGTTTATATTTTTACTTTTGATACTTAAGTACATTGTGACCCTGGCAATCCATAAAAAAAAAAATACAATTGTGCCATTGGTTTAATATAAGGAATTTGGAATTATTTATACTTTTACTCAAGTATGACAATTTACTACTTTTCCCCCCACTGGATGTGGCTGGGGGTTATAGCAATTATTTCACATGACCCATCAATTTAGACAAGTGTATCTGGGTAAGTGTCATCTAATATTCATCAAATATTTTTATCTGGACACTGTTTACCTAGAATATTTCCTTATTGTAGGCTACTACCACGTTTAGTCTTTAGCACATGACCTCATGTGAATCCTTAAAGAGATGGGTGGGGCTGGCTTAAGAACAATGCTGAATGGGTGTAGACAAAGGAGAGCTCTCTAGTAGGTACCAAAACATTCAAAGGCCCTTTTCTCAAAAGTGAGTTTACAAGTGTGTAAGTAGAATTACTTTCCCATTGTTCGTCAAAAATGCACTGTATGATATACCATTTTGTAGCTCTGAGTCTCTACATTTATCAAATGTAAAAAACTGAATTTCAAATGTTGCTACATAAGACTGAATCCAGGTGGTGAGTCGCAGATTTGATTTGACATTTATAAAACACAGACTAGACAGTTAGCATACAGTGCCTTCAGAAAGTATTCATACCCCTTGACTTATTCCACATTCTGTTGTGTTACAGCATGAATTCAAGACGGATTAAATATGTTTTTAAAACTCTCTGTGAATGTTAATCATGTTTAATTTGTTCACGTTTTGTAATCATTGTTGGTTCATTTATAAGTAATTTCGAAGTTTATGTAAGTTGAACAGTAGGAGGCTAATGTTCAAGAGGGGCTGTTGGGTTCTGAAAATACGAAATATACTTATTCATGTCACTGAGGGAGAGAGGGGAATGTATAACGTTTACATTCTGTCCGTATATGTTATTGTTAGCCATCAGGGATCATATGGGAGGAGAAAAGACAGTCTGGTTCGAGTCAACATGACAGCCGTGAGTTTGGGAGGAGGGAGCACTTTGGGGCAGAGGTCAGGTCAGAGGAAGTGAGGAAGAACAGAATTCACTAAAGTTCTGTCTAACAACAGAGATGAGTTGGCTGTTCAGGTGTGTAGGAGGAGACTCCTAGGCATAGGATAAAGCATTAAATATCAGTGCTTGTGTGAATATGTTAGTCTTTGTCTTATGCAGCTGTATAGACCCAATGGGTGAATAAACTTGGTTGGAGCTTTCATAGTGTCCGTCAATGTTAGAACCTAACACATTAGATTTTCAAGCAGATTTAAATCAAAACTCTAACTCTGCCATTCAGGAACATTCACTGTCTTCTTGGTAAGCAACTTTGGCCTTGAGTTTTAGGTCCTGCTGAAAGGTGAATTTGTCTCCCGGTGTCTCGTGGTAAGCAGACTGAACCAGATTTTCTTCTAGGATTTTGCCTGTGCTTACAGTAGCTCCATTCCATAAATGTTTTATCTTGAAAAACTCCCCAGTCCTTAACGATGACAAGCATAACCCGATACAACCACTACTATGCTTGAAAATATAGAGAGTGGTACTCAGTAATGGGTTGAGCAACTACACTTTTCCCCAAACAAAACACTTTGTATTCAGGAGAAAAAGTTCATTGCTTTGCAACATTTTTTGCAATATTACTTTAGTGCCTTTAGTTGCAAACAGGATGCATTTTTAGGAATATGTTCTGTACAGGCTTCCTTCTTTTCACTCTGTCAATTAGTATTGTGGGGTAACTGCAATGTTGTTGATCCATCCTCAGTTTTCTCCAATCACAGCCATTAAACTCTAATCATTTTATAGTCACCATTTATTGGCCTCATGGTGAAATCCCTAAGCGGGTTCCTTCCTCTCCGGCAACTGAGTTAAGGATGCCTGTATATTTGTGCTGACTGGGTGTATTGATACACCATCCAAAGTGTAATTAATAACTTCACCACGCTCAAAGGGATATTCAATGTCTGCTTTTAAAAAAATGTAACCCATCTACCAATAGGTGCCCTTTTTTGAGAGGCATTGGAAAACCTCCCTGGTCTTTGTGGTTGAATCTGTGTTTGAAATTCACTGCTCGACTGAGCAGCCGTACAGATAACTGTATGTGTGGGGAACAGAGATGAGGTAGTCATTCAAAAATCATGTTAAACATTTATTGAACACAGAATGAGTCCATGCAAGTTATGTGACTTGTTAAGCACATTTTTACTCCTGAATTTATTTATTTCATAACAAAGGCATTTGACATATTGACTCAAGACATTTCAGCTTTTCATTTTGTATTAATTTCTAAAAACATAATTCCACTTTGACATTATTGCGTATTGTGCGTTGTGGAAGGACCACCAGAGGGCAGGCTGGGCTCATGGACAGTAGCCCAACAAGGCATGGGAGACAAGGTAACCAGAGGCACAGTAGACAAATCAAATCAAATCAAATCCAAATCAAATTTTATTTGGTTAAGCAGTTCCGACAATGCAGTGATAACCAGTAATCTAATGACAAATACGGAGCTGTCCACCTCCAGTACCTCAAACCAAACAAGGGCACTGTATCCACCTCTGGCACCAATTTTATTTGTCAAAACTGTTCGCTGCTCTGGCCCCCAATGAACAGATGTTAAATACCTAGGAGTAAGCACAGCTGACATATGCATATGTACTAATGACATACTCTCCTTCCCCTATAAGAGAGAGAATGGAACCAGCAGAAAGGGGAAAAACTATCTCTGGAAGATGGCCACCGAGAGAGAGGAGCTATCCAGGAAGAACCACTAAGACGGTGACAATCCCGTGACTTTTTGTTGTAGTTTAAAGATAAGCCTATTGTGTTCCGGTTTCATCCGGAGAAGAAGATGTATGTTTTTCCTTGGAAGATTTTCATTGATTATGTTGGACTGTTTGTGTTGACCAAATGCCCTCAATAGAGAGCTGTGTTCAATCAAGAAAACCTACTCCTGACTCGTTTATTCCACCTTCCCGCTTTAGAGTGACGCCCAATTACTTGGTCCGCTCACAGCGTATTACGTATCTGCTAGCGGTACAGTGACAAAAAATGACAATTTAATCCATTTAAAATTCAGGTTGTAACAACAACATGTGGAAAAGGTTAAGGGGTGTGAATACTTTCTGAAGGCACTGTGACAATATGTGGCAAAAATGCTGCTAGCGGTACATGTTACCGCAACACAGTGCACGACAGAAACTGAGCATTCATTTTCCAGAATCATGTTCATTGATAGTCCCGTTTTAGTAGGGTCTGCTCTGTTCTACATTTTGGGAGTTGAGACATAAAAAGGGTAAATAGGGCTATGTTTTGGATGACTGGCTGCGAATGTTTATTGAATTGTTTTATTTCTGCCTTTTCTATTCCAGACATTCTGAAATTCACTAAAGCATCCCATGTATGTAACTTTAGTCTTTCACTTTTCAATGATTCAGTTCAGGGGCAGGTGGCGCTACAAGTATTAACTTAAGGGGGCTGAATAATTTTGCACGCCCAATTTTTCAGTTTTTGATTTGTTAAAAAAGTTAGAAATATCCAATAAATGTCGTTCCACTTCATGATTGTGTCCAACTTGTTGTTGATTCTTCACAAAAAAATACAGTTTTATATCTTTATCTTTGAAGCCTGAAATGTGGCAAAAGCTCGCAAAGTTCAAGGGGCCGAATACTTTCTGCAAGGCACTGTACCTGCTGGAGCGCATGCTACAATGACCATATCATTGCGTTATGTGATCCTCTCACAGTCCACCCAGGTGAATAATTCTCCCTTGCTAAGAAAACGGTACCCTCGCTGGATAAGGCCGCATTTCAAACTGAGCTGATTGAATTCCATCGAGACATCTGTTTGTTCGGTCGTTAAAGGATCAGGCTACCCCGTTACAGACATTCAGATACAGACGTCGCCTTTTTTTCTTTCAATTATTGTTTTATGTAGGATACTACATTTCTGGACAGTTTCAATTATAATAGGCCTAATAAAAAAATCCCGCTGTTATAAGCCTCAGCCTACTTGAGCCAGTTAAGTTATTTTATATAGGCCTAGGCTCAGAATAAATAAGACTCCAATTAAAGCCCTCATGTTATTTGTAAAGTCACATTAAAATGAAGAATATTGTTAATTATTTACTCGACTGGTGTAGGTTTTCTCCATCTGTTGCTGTGCACAACACTTTCATAACAAGTTAGCTATATTTTCAGCACAATGCGCCGTTCGCCTATTGATTGCGCTGCGGTTTCAGCGCCACAAAATGATCCGCTGTCTGCTTTATTAGTCTCCTGTATTCTCCTCGTGAATGAAATTAAAATGTACAGTAAGTAAGCAACGTCAAAAAAGAATGATAAAGACAAATGATCGGCCTACAAACATCCAAAAATGTCAGCTGTATTATCCACTGGTAATCCACTTTCCGTTGTATTAGTTTACTGGAGAAATTGTAATCTATTTAAGGCCAACATGTTTAATTGATTCGTAACAATTACACATTTGGCCAATTTTCCTTCAAATAGCCTACGCAATAGCATATCGGCATATGCGGTAATAAGCACATCTTAGTTGATTTTAATATAGGCGAAAGGATGCGACAGGTGCATCTATCTGTTTGGGCTCAATAGGCTACTACTTGACTTTGACCTAAGTCTATATGTCAACATTGTCTATATTAAAACCATGCAAATAAGTGTATGTTCTAACACGTATGGTGGTAGGTTGCTTGCATCATATGGCGCTGCAGCATATAGGCAATATATCCAGGTGGAGAACATGAGTCCATCTGCTTGAGTCCTACTTGTCCTTGGCAAACATCAAAAGTGAAAACACAGATCGTAGTACCACCTTCTGCGTTGATAATTCATTCATCATTGTCAAGCAATATCCTAAATAGACGTAGGGCCTATGATAATGCGCCTGTATAGGGGGTTTAATGGGCAACACATATATGGCCAAAAATATGTAGATATTTAGATGTTTGTTATGGCTCTAATGTCGATATAATTTCCTTTATAATAATAAAAGCTAGAATCCTTAGTTGCTAAACCCATTTTTGGACCGTTAAAATGTTGCGGGGAACCAGGCAGGACCAGGTGCAGAAGTTATGTAATTTAAAAATGCCAATGGTGATCTAGATATTCAAAATGACAATATTTACAAAATAATCTAAATTGATATTTACAAACTCCACAACTAACAGGTCAATAAAAAGACAATACTTTGGAGGAAGCAAACCGGTCTATTCCATTAGACTCAAGTTGGGGTATACCAGGCTCAGGTTCTCCTCACCATGACATAAATAGTAAATGACATGCAACAATGGCCTGTATCACATCTAACAATTAAATAGAAATGTGCTTCTTTTAACCCCAAAAGAGCAATAAAACATACAACTGTAAACAAAGGGCAGGAATTTATTTTTATTTTACTTAACTTGGCAAGTCAGTTAAGAACAAATTCTTATTTTCAATGACGGCCTAGGAACAGTGGGTTAACTGCCTTGTTCAGGGGCAGAACGACATTTTTACCTTGTCAGCTCGGGAATGCAATCTTGCAACCTTTCGGTTACTAGTCCATTGCTTTAACCACTAGGCTACTTGCCCGAATACAATGACATAAATTAAAACATAATGGACACCGCAACCGCAACCCTCAGCCTCAATCTATTCCTCAATCAATATCACCATTACTGTCACCGTCATCACCATCATAATAGTCATCCTCATCCACTTCCTCGATGTCCTACACTTCAAAGTTTCTGCCACTGCCCTCAATAAAAGCCCCTCTGAACGATTCACATTGTCCTTCTGCCTGCTGGAGGTCGTCAAGATTTCCAGCAAGGACAGGTCTTGCCCCAAGACAAAATTGATTTTGCTCTGGCCTCCACAATCAGTCACTGCTCATGTGAGTAGAACTTCTTGGCAGTGAAGACATCGTCCTCATTGTACCGCTTCTCTTCCCACGCCTGAGGGGATGGAGCACAAAGAGCCTTTGCTTGAGGTGAAACTCCTCATCATCCTCTGCTCCTCCTGCTCTCCAGGACCAAACAGTGCTGTCCACCTGCACTGCATCCTCATACACCAGGGCCTGTGAAATCTGTGAGGACAAACCTTGTCTCCTCAGGTTGTAGTCCTTCACATTTTTTTGTGTGTTACTAACGACTGTGGCAAGCCTTTTGGACAGGCGGTTGGCAATACCTTGACCATCTATTGATAACAGATAAAATAGACACATAAAATGTTTAAAAAATAATGTAATCCAATATAAACAAAAAAAACATTAAAAAAACATTTAAAAAATGACAAAAGTTGCTATACAATTACTCTTCTACCATCCAACAATATATATATATATATACTGCATATTTTCTCATCAGGCCACAGAGGAACCTCCATTCCATCACCAGACTGAATGTTCACAATCTGTTACTCTGCGGTCTGTGGAGTGCAGTCTGGAAGCGACTGCTGGAGGGGGACCATCGATGGAGGATGCTGTTCTTCCTCTCCATCGTCTTCAGTTTTCTGTCATCAGCAAGGTTCTAAATACTTTGACCAGGGAGATCAATTATATTCATTGATCTAACAATTGCATTGTTAAACTGAGGAAGTACCTCTCCATCTGCACAAGCTGACAAACAGCTGTTTCATCTCCACTTTCCTGCTGTGGCCTGGAAATGAAAAATGGATTAGAGGGCAAACAATAATGCATACCAAAAAATAACAACTTTGTTTAGTCATTTGAAATCAATAACATACATTGCAATTGTATGTTACTGGAGCATTGCAACATATTGCAGCACAGCACAGAGCAGGTTTTTGCCTCTCAAGGGTGACACTGATATTTCTTCCCCAGTCCCTAAAGGTGTCCAGTGTGGTTCTTAAAACATAACAATAGTGACAACATTTCTAATCAATACTGAAATTCTATGCTTAGATTATTGATACAATGGTTTACCTTTGAAGAGGCCATTTCTGCCATTTCCCTTTCTGCCTCTGTTGCAACTTCTGTTGCAAACCTCTGTGGCAGAGAGTCCACTACAACAAAAAAAAACAGGAAATGTTAGGAACATCACCAGAGTCAACCAGCATCAAGTAAATTAATAACAATTCCAAGTGTACTAACGTTGTCTCTGGTGTATCTTTTTCCAACGTTGGAGAAGTGCATCAGTCAGGAGGTCAATACGATGGGACGGCGTCATTTCTTTGGTGACCTTCCCAAAGCGCCTCAGATACGACTACAGCCTCTAGATCTGGTCCCCATCTGCCAGTCCAGCACCTTCGACATATCGGCTGTTGGATTTCATCTAGAAATATAAAATCATGTCAAACCATGGTAAAAGGGTTATTTGGTGAAACCGTATAAAATATAAATAAATACCTACTGACAATATCAATGATCATGTTCAAGTACCTGACATGGCAAGTCATGTCCATAAGCATGGAAAACTGGCACAACGAATTTGGTCTCATGCTTCAATTCAGGAAAGTTTCTGTAAAAAATGGACAAAATGTTAAGGTGAATTTTTTGGGGAGAAAACTATTCAAATGTTAAAGTCAATGAGATCTTGAATTTAAAAAAGTTCATTACTTGCACATGTGGCTGCATCTTGCATGCAATATCATACATGAAGAAGAGATTGATGTCCTTGCCTCTCATCCCCTCCATCTCTCGCAGCAGGTACACTGCATTTGACAAACTACAGGAGAGATACATAATTATTTATATAAACACTGAAAATATAAACTGAAAAAGAAAATGAAAAAAAATAAACCTAATTATTACTGCATCCCACCTTTCACCCTTTTTCATGTTCAAGAAGTGAAGCGGGTGCTCATGCTTGCAGGAAACCCCCAACCCAAACCCCCTGTCTCGTCCAATTTCGTTGTTTTGGGTTTGGACTTGATGGTGTTGCCCGCTTGAAATCCATGGCAACCTTAAAAATATATATATAAAGTACAGTACAGGTATAACGTACTGAGCTGTTGCCTGAAGCAGATCACACAGTGGTATCAGGTTAATATTACATTCAACATGCACAATACAAACATACGGTCTCCAACCATAAGACCACTGAGTCAAACAGATGAAGTGGAGGGACAACTGCATCATTTAAATATCAATTAGTGGCCAGGTTTGATATCATGATTTCAAATCATTCTAGATTTTGTTCACATTCCCTTCCAGTTGTACATAAGGTAACAATGGAAGGTATCCTTGAAATGCAGTGCATATTACATTCAGGCATTACCCCAGTTGGTGATATGGGCTTACAAACAAATTGATCCACCTCAGCTCAGTTTGCAAAGTACTTTTCCCCATGTTTTGGTGGCTCATAAATTGATCCAGACTACTTGTTCTTGGCAAACCAAAAATGCCATCCGCTGCTACCACCACTGTTACATTGTCCTGTAAAGAGATGTCAATTATAATTGGATACAACTTTATAGTTGTTGGACCCTAGGAAGAGTCGCTGCTGCTTTGTAACAGATCATGTGGATCCCAATAAACATATACAATTAAAGACTAGAAGTCTATTACTTTTAATTTAACCAGGTAAGTTGACTGAGAACACATTCTCATTTACAGCAACAACCTGGGGAATAGTTACAGGGGAGATGAATGAGCCAATTGTAAGTTGGGGATGATTAAGTGATCATGATGGTATAAGGGCCAGATTGGGAATTTTGCCAGGACATCAGGGTTAACACCCCTAATCTTACAATAAGTTCCATGGAATCTTTAGTGACCACAGAGAGTCAGGACACCCATTTAACATCCCAGCTGAAAGACAGCACCCTACACAGGGCAATGTCCCCAATCACTACCCTTCGGCATTGGGAAATGTTTTTAAACCAGAGGAAAGAGTGCCTCCAACTGGCCCTCCAACACCATCTCCAGCAGCATCTGGTCTCCAATCTAGAGACCGACCAGGACAAACCCGAATTAGCTTCAGAAGCAAGCCAGCAGTGGGATGCAGAGTGGTATGCTGCTGTCTGTACAATTTTTTGACAAAAATGGAACAGATGTTTCTAATAGATAATTTGTGTTTATAAAAGAGGGAAACATTACAATTGATATCTTATGCTTTGATGTTTTTTTGGGGGGTGATAAAACATTTAATAGGCCCAAAAAAAGCTACAAATCGGCAGTTTCTGGGGCCAGACGGCGCAACATATCAAGTTTCGACACAGCGTGTCAGAACTCCTCATTGGCCTCATTTGTCAGGGCAGTATACAAGTCTCGTCACTGAAATGAATGGACTTAATTCTTAGGGCTAGGCTTCCCGTTAGCGGGACACCTGTCGACAACTTCCGGTGAATTTGGTGGGCGCGCAATTCAAATAATCATAAAATTGATGGATATTAAACATACAAGTGTATACATACAGGTACATACAAGTGTACACATACAGGTACATACAAGTGTCTTATATTTGTTAAAAGCTTACATTCTTGTTAATCTAACTACATTGTCTGATTTACAATAGGCTTTACAGCGAAAGCATGCCATGCGATTGCTTGAGGATGGCGCTCCACATCAAAATATTTTTCAACCAGCACAGGCTTCATAAAATCACAAATAGCAATTAAATATTCACTTACTTTTTGAAAATCTTCCTCTGATTTGCAATTCCTAGGGTCCCGGCTGCAACATGCATGGACGTTTTGTAAGATAAAATCCGTCTTTATATCCAAAAAAGTCAGTTTAGCTGGCTCCATCGATTTGAGTAATCCACTCGTTCAACACGTAGAGAAAGGAATCCAAAAAGCTACCACTATAAACTTTGTTAAAACAAGTCCAAATACGTATCTATTTAATCCTCAGGTAAACTAAAATATAATTAAACTATAACATTTCATATGAAAAGTAGTATGTTCAATATAGAAGTAATGACAACAGACTGATTTCTGACTCCCTGTACCAAAACTCAAAATGATTCCTCATTTGGGAAGAAACAAGCCAAAGACTGTTGACATCTAGTGGAAGCCATAGAAATTGCTATCTGGGAACTGGAATTGCATAGGACCCATAGCTTTCCATTGAAAGAGCATCAAGAAAAAATGTTCCGGTTGGTTTTCCTTTGTATTTTCTCCTACCATATCAGTCTCATACATTATTTTGACATTTCTACAAACTTCAAAGTGTTTTCTATCCAATGGTACCAATTACCAATCTGTGCCTGAGTAACAGGCAGTTCACTTCGGGCACATCAGTCAGACAGGAAGTGGAGAAAAATAGACCCTAACCGAGGCACTGATTCATTACTACATCAGAGTAGGACATCAGCACATTCAGCAAATGCATCTTCACATACAAGTAGCACATGGTTTCTATGACAGATCTGTTAATCAAAACAGGAATTTGGTTATGAACTTTTGCAGACAAAGTAGACATAGTATTGACATAGTATTGAATCAGATTACATAATTGATTACTTACTGTCCTATGAGGAACATTTAATCACAGGCATATGGCCCTCAGTGAAACACCACTCTCAAGCTGCAGGCTGGTTATCTGCTTGAGTAGTGAGTGAGCAGACGGCAGTCTGAGGATGGCAGGTGTGCAAGGCCAGAGCATGTACCTGACCAATGAGACTGCTTCCGGCTCATACTGGCAGAGCTCTACTCGCACATCATGCACTCGACCTGAAGAAAAATAGTAATGAAAAGCTCCATTAAAAAGAATGGAGCAAAAACACCACATTTTCCAATGCAAATAAAAATATTTAAAAAAAGATTATAAACACATCCCAACACCTTACCCCATCTCGCCAATACAGCAAATGGAAGCCTAGTAATGCCAATTGTTGGGGTAGCTAACACGCTTGTTCTACGCTGCTACTGGTGAGAAAGGACAATTTACCGAAAAATGAACATGCGGACTCTGTTTTAGTTGAAAATGTCCAAAATCACTATTCAAAGGTAACCCGTACCACACGTGAGATAACAATTTCACCATATGAATGGTGAGATTGGTAAGATTTTTCCACCTTTTAAATTGGGTGGATATGTACAATGTGCCATGAATACTAGGCTAATTAATTTTTTTGTGGCAAAGAAACTAGCTATCTACCTAGATGATATTAGGAAGATACCCTTCCTTATTTTACCAGATCCTCTTCTCCTTCAGCCGGTGGACTTCTACAGTATATTTAATTACTTATAATTTCTCCCAACTACATGAACACGCTGAAATCAATTTCGATTCATTGCACTGCAATTCATAATTTAACTTGTTGACATACAAATTCAAATCCAGATTTACTCATTGCAGAATGTATCCATAATCATGAATGAATAAGCATATTTGACAAGAATGCACCTAGTCACCAATCAAACACCTGATCTCCAACAATTACATTGCTTTAATAAAGAAATCACATTAGCAAACAATGCATACACATGATTTTATACATAACATATCTATTTACACATCTTTTATTTCACCTTTATTTAACTAGGTGAATCAGTTAAGAACAAATTCTTATTTACAGTGACGGCCTACACCGGCCAAACCCGGACAACGCTGGGTCAATTGTGCACCGCCCTATGGGACTCCCGGTTGTGATACAACCTGGATCTCGTGAGGAGCACCATATGAACTATTATTACTATCCGAGAGCGCAAGGATTCTTCTGCTTTTCCTTTTTAGGAATTAGACCAGCACAAATAACACAAAATGTAAAAACATCATATTGTGATCTTTGGTGGGTGAGTTACAATTGGAAAAACTGGATGTGTGAGGTAGGTTTAATATAAAAAATACTAGGCCATTTATATATAATAATAATAATATATGCCATTTAGCAGACGCTTTTATCCAAAGCGACTTACAGTCATGTGTGCATACATTCTACGTATGGGTGGTCCCGGGAATCGAACCCACTACCCTGGCGTTACAAGCGCCATTACCACTGCATTCAGTCTGAACCCCATCATAAGCAGGAGAGCGGTAGGGTAGCAACAACAGTAGCCTGGATGTTGTCAAATCAGGAGAAGAACAAGTGAAGGAAGAAACATGGGGAAAATGAGTGACGGGGGGCATAGTGTGGAATAAGGGGTAGCTAGAGGGTTGGCCATAGAATAAACATAACATTGGGTGCTGGTGTGCTTCTGCATCCCTTTTAAGTCGTCACAAATATCCTTTCCATGTCCAGCACAGGAGGTTGGTGGCACCTTCATTGGGGAGGACGGGCTTGAGTTAATGGCTGGAGCGGCATCTGTGGAATGGTGTCAAATACAGACACACATTTTCCATGTTTTTGATGCCATTCCATTTGCCCCGTACCAGCCATTATTATGAACCGTCCTCCCTTCAGCAGCCTCCACTGATGTCCAGTCATACTCGGAGTCCCGTGCTGCATTCAAAACAACTTGGAACTCGGAAATCTCAAGACTTCTGTGCATTCAAGACAATCGGGTTCAAGTCAGGGCTCTGGCTGGGACACAAGGACATTCAGAGACTTGTCCCGAAAACACACCTGCATTGTCTTGGCTGTGTGCTTATGGTCGTTGTCCTGTTGGAAGGTGAACCTTGTCCCAGTCTGAGGTCCTGAGCGCTCTGGAGCAGGTTTTCACCAAGGATCTCTCTATTCTTTGCGCAGTTCATCTTTCCCTCGATCCTGACTAGTCTCCCAGTCCCTGCCACTGAAAAACAACTGCTGCCACCACAATGCTTCACCGTAGAGATGGTGCCAGATTTCCTCCAGAACTGTCGCTTGGCATTCAAGCCAAACTGTTCAATCTTGGTTTCATCAGACCAGAGAATCTTGTTTCTCATGGTCTGAGAATCTTTCAGTGCCTTTTGGCAAACTCCAAGTGGACTGTCATGTACCTTTTACTGAGGAGTGGCTTCTGTCTAGCCACTCAACCATAAATGCTTGATTGGTGGAGTTCTGCAGAGATGGTTGTCCTTCTGGAAGGTTCTCCCATCTCCACAGAGGAACTCTGGAGCTCTGTGAGTGACCATCGGGTTCTTGGTCACCTCTCTGACCAAGGCCCTTCTCCCCCGATTGCGCAGTTTGCCCGGGCAGCCAGCTCTAGGAAGAGTCTTGGTGGTTCCAAACGTCTTCCATTTAAGAATGATGGCCACTGTGTTCTTGGGGACCTTCAAGGCTGCAGACCATTTTTGGTACCCTTCCCCCAGATCTGTGCCTCAACACAATACTGTCTCAGAGCTCTACGGACAATTCCTTCTACCTCACGGCTTGGTTTTTGCTCTGACATGCACTATAGACAGGTGTGTGCCTTTCCAAATCATGTCCAATCAATTGAATTTACCACAGGTGGACTCCAAACAAGTTGTAGAAAGTTGTAGATCAATGGAAACAGGATGCACCGGAGCTCAATTTCAAGTCTCATAGCAAAAGGTCTGAATACTTAAGTAAATAAGATATTTTTGTTTTCAACACATTTGCAAAAATGTCCCTAAAAACTATTTTCGCTTTTGCAATTATGTGGTTGTGTGTAGATTGCTGAGGATTTATTTATTTAATCCATTTTAGAATAAGGTAGTAAAGTAACAAGAGGTCTGAATACTTTCAGAAGGCACTGTACATGGTCCATTAATGAAATTGACATTTTTCCAAATATTTACTGACAGCGATTCGATGTAGTCGGAAGTAGTCTGCCCACATAACTCCATTGTATATTTAAGCAGTAAGGCCAAAAGGGGGTGTGGTAAATTGGCCATATACCACAACCCTCCAAGGTGCCTTATCACTATCACTATTGGTTACCAAAGTAATTAGTAGAGTAAAAATAAGCGTTTTGTCATACCCGTGGCATATCACAGCTTTGATATATGTAAGTCTCTGGCCCAAACCACCCAGTTGATAATGTGGAGTTGAGTAATGTCAGCTAATATTTAATAATCGTTTGCACCTGATGAAAGCCAGAGACTTGCATATCGTTTGCACCTGTAGCAGACTTTGGCTAGGTCCTGGTACTCCTAATTCCAATTGGCTTCTTCTCGTTGCCTCCTCTTCTTTATAACTAGTTCTTTGTGGTCAGTAGTCATGAAGTTGTGGCGACAGAGACAACAAAAGGAAGCCAATGAAGTGCTGGGACAAAATAAAATCTGTGGTCTCTGACAGATGTCATAAATGTGCCCAGTCCACTACCTATTTCACCAAATATTTGTCCCAAAAAATAACTCCTGAGCATAAAATGTTGCTTGAACTTCATTCGATTTTAAATTGTAATAACATTTAAGGCTCAACCCAAAATGGTGATCTAAAATATAATTTATTAGACCATGTGCATTATTGTGCTTACTGAAACACAGTACCAGTTGCCAATACTTATGCAGACTGGTTTCTCAGTGTGGCCTTTTATTTGAACATCTAGCTTACCTGTAAAACAGCTACTTTCAGGTTAAGAACTCACAGGACACCCTTCACAAGGATCACTGTTTATTTTTTGTTAAACTGTTCTTTGATTAAGTCCTCAGACATTTTCACTACTTCCACCCACAATGTTTTGGCAGAGGACCACAGGCTGCATAATGTGTTACATTGCCCTCCACATCTCCTTTCGATTGGCTTTGACAGAAATTAACTCCAGCTCTTTTTTAGTTCTAACCCTCTGTTCAACCTAAGGAAATGCAAACATTCTTATTCTCATCTAAACCCAAAAATAAAAAGTCAGACTGCAGCCACTGACTGAAGCTCTCCATGACCACGATTACATGTCATAGACCTGCTCTACAAACATTTCAATAAGTGCTGAAATAATATTCTTCATATCTTTGGAACAACCTTTGAGGGCATCTATCTCTATGGGGAGGAGGGAGGAAAATGGGTGAGTTCCATGCTGCAGAACAAGGCAAACTTCAATGCCTTGGACTGAAGCAATGCAATGAGCATAAGAGAAAGTAAACAGATGCAGTGCATTCAGTAGATATTCAGGCTCCTTAACTTTTCCAGCATTTTGTTACATTACAGCCTTATTGTAAAATTGATTAAATTGTTTATCCCCCATAAATTTACATATAACAAAGCAAAAACAGATGATTTTTTGGGAAAAAATAAACTCACATTTACATAAGTATTCAGACCCTTTACTCAGTACTTTGTTGAAGCACCTTTGGCAGAGAATATAGCCTTGAGTCTTCTTGGGTATGACGCAACAATCTTGGAACTCTGAAGCTCTATCAAGTGACCATTGGGTATCTTGGTCACCACCCTGACCTTCTCCCCCGATTGTTCAGTTTGGCTGGGCGGGAAGATCTAGGAAGAGTCTTAGTGGTTCCAAACTTTTACTCTGACATGCACTGTCAAGGTGTGTGCCTTTCCAAATCATGTCCAATCAATTTAATTTACCACAGGTGGACTCCAATCAAGTTGTAGAAACATCAAGGATGATCAATGGAAACAGGATACACCTAAGCTCAATTTTGAGTCTCATAGCAAAGTGTCTGAATACTTATGTAAATGTTTATAAATTTGCTAAAATTTCTAAAAACATGTTTTCGCTTTGCCATTATGGGGTATTGTGTATAGACTGATGAGAATATTTAATCCATTTTAGAATAAGGCTGTGACGTAGCAAAATGTGGATAAAGTCAAAGGATCTGAACTCTTTCCAACTGAACTAAGTAATAAAAAAAAAATGGACAGCAGTATGACAGGCCATACTTACTGCGGTCAATTACAGGCATCGAGTACAGAAGGGTCATTTTTGGGACGCTGTAGCTAATGTCTTTGCACCTGTAACAATGTCAATCCACTTCCCTCTGTCCCACCTATACAAAATGGTGTAAGTACATAAAAACTATGGTGAAGAAAACAGCCCTCTAAGTAAAACAAAAACTCCGGACCGAATCCTCAGAATGCTTTAAAAAATTAGAAGTAATCTACCAAAGTAATGACTTCAGATTAGAAAAGAGCTTAAATGTTTTGCCGATGTTAATAATCAAATAAAAAAAGGACGAGCAAGTCAAACAGTGGATATGAAGGACAGTTGGTGTAATCTGACAAACTGAAACTCAGCACTACATTATTGAATTTGGGAGGTTGGTGCGATCCAGGAGGCAAGCAACAGCGCGCGAGACAACCAGTAAGTTTCTCTCTAGAGGACGAGGCAGTTTCTCTCTTTACACTAAGGCCACTTTTAAATAGTCATTCAGAATGAGGACCATAACTTCTCTCCCGTGTTCACAGATCTTTGTAGGAGTCCCTTTGAGGAAATCAAAGTATCTAAGTGGAAGAGCCTGGTGGTTCTCTTCTGCAGGGCTGGCGTTTGCCCCACTCACCACCAATAAGAGCAAAGTCCCCGCTCAACATGGTCACCACAGCCATGCAACCGAGATAGTCTCCACTCGTGTGCCCAAACCATAACGCACCCCAACAATTACAAACCATGTGCAGTTTGGGTTATAACGATCTCACAAAAAAAATATATCCATTCTCAACAGTCCATTTAATCTTGCCCAATTTTGTGTCTTCTTTGATCCTCTGTGGCTTTATCAAAGAAAGTTGAAGTCCAGAGAGAAGTTGTACCATACCACTGCTGCTCTGAATACAATCCACAAAAGACAACCTAAAGTTGCCTTTGCTGTTGTTGCTGCAGTGTCATTCATATGGGTGTATCATATAGTTTTGATATTTGTTTCAGTTGATCCCCGTTGCCACAACCATTTTGGATGTAGTCTTTCAGTTTTGCCAACCAGGTGCTTTGTGTATGTACTGTATATACACATGAATGTATTGACATTGTGGGAGTGTCTGTAGATGTAAAGTGTGTGTGTTAGTGTATATGGTTGACTGTGTGAGGTATTTGTATGTATACTGTATGTATTGTACTGTGGTACGTGAGAAGGAGAGGTCCAGTGTGATGGTGGCAGCAACACCAGTGTTTGTTGTCAGGACTGTGCTGTAGTTAGGTACACTGCTGTAGCTCAGCTCCCTCTGGCAGCTGGGTAAGACCACGCTGGCTGTGCAGGCCACTACTTGTCCCCCAGGATGGCGTACTGGTTACCAAGCTCCAACTGCTGCAGGGAAGCGCCACTGCCTCCCTCCTCTCGGCCACGGTTTTTGTGCTTCACAACCTCAAAGGACTTCTCCATCTCTCTGTCCCTGAAACCCAAGCATTGGACATATTAAACAAAGTTTCTACACTGTGTCTAAAGGAATCCACATACATTAGTTTGGTTTGCTCCTAGCAGAACTCAGCTAGGCGAAACGACATCTGCTTGTATACCCCTTAAAGACAGTCACTTGAAAAACAAGAAAATAATATTACGGTTGTTTGACCCTCGAGCCACTGAAGCAACAACCAGAAACACTTCCTCAAAATTGTCAGAATTAATCCAAGATCAATCAAGAAATGTGTCATTAAGTTAGATGTTTTGGCCAAGGAAGTCTTAGTCACACAATTTTACATTTAGCTAAGATGTTTGGTGCAGTGAACAACTTTGCATGAAAATTAGTCGTCTCTCGCTGAGAGACTACACTTCATGTTTCCCACTCATACTAAGAGTAGTACTGATAACCAGTCACCAACGACATCAAGAGAAATGTTGAGCGCACTACGGTTGACCCCAGTTAGTCAACTGGTTGATTGTTTGGTTGTTAGGCTGTTTGTCAACGGAGATTGTTTTAGTCGATCAGTAACATTCAGCAAGTATTCAAACCCCTTGACTTTTTCCCACACTTTGCTACATTACAGCCTTATTCTAAAATGGATTAAATTGGTTTCCCCCCTGATCAACCTACACACAATACCCCAAAATGACAAAGCAAAAAACAGGCTTTTAGAAATATTTGCAAATGTATTAAGAAAAGGAAAACTGAAACATGTACATACTTTGTTAAAGCACCGTTGGCAGCGATTATAGGCTTGAGTCTTTGGTACAAGCTTGGCACACCTGTATTTGGGGAGTTTCTCCCAGTCTTCTCTGCAGATCCTCTCAAGCTCTGTCAGGTTGTTTTCCAGAAATATCCAGAAAGTACATTGAGTTCTTGGTCACCTCCCTGACCAAGGCCCATCTCCCCCGACTGCTCAGTTTGGCCGTGAGGCCAGCTCTAGGAGTCTTTGTGGTTCCAAACTTATTCCATTTATGGAGGCCACTGTGTTCTTGGGGATCTTCAATGCGGTAGAAATGTTTTGGTACCCTTCCCCAGATGTGCCTTCAACACAATCCTGTCTCAGAGCTCTACAGACAATTCCTTCAACAATTCCTTCAACCTCACAGCTTGGTTTTTGCTCTGACATGCACTATCAACTGTGGAACCTTACAGTTGAAGTCATAAATTACATTTAATCTCAGTAAAAATTCCCTGTCTGGGGCCTCCTGGGTGGGGCAGTGGTTAAGGGCTCTGTACTGTAGCGCCAGCTGTGCCATCAGAGTCCCTGGGTTCGCGCCCAGGCTCTGTCGTAAGGTCCGTGGGGCGGCGCACAACTGGCCTAGCGTCGCCCGGGTTAGGGAGGGCTTGGTCGGTAGGGGTGTCCTTGTCTCATCGCGCACCAGCGACTCCTGTGGCGGGCTGGGCGCAGTGTGCGCTAGCCAAGGTGGCCAGGTGCACGGTGTTTCCTCCGGCGCATTGGTGCGGCTGGCTTCCGGGTTGGATGCGCACTGTGTTAAGAAGCAGTGCGGCTTGGTTGGGTTGTGTATCGGAGGACGCATGACTTTCAACCTTCGTCTCTCTCGAGCCCGTACAGGAGTTGTAGTGATGAGACAAGAGTAGCTACTACAACAATTGGATACCACGAAATAGGGGAGAAAAAGGGCAAAAATAAATAAATATATAATTCCCTGTCTTCGGTCAGTTAGAATCACCACTTTTTTTAAGAATGCGAACTGTCAGAATAATAGTAGAGAGAATGACTTATTTCAGCTTTTATTTTCTTCATCACATTCCCAGTGGGTCAGAAGTTTACATACACTCAATTAGTATTTGGTAGCATTGCCTTTAAATTGTTTAACTTGTCAAATTTCCTCCCTCATGATGCAATCTATTTCATGAAGTGCACCACACCAGGCCCTCCTGAAGCAAAGCACCCCCACAATTTGATGCTGCCACCCCAATGCTTCACGGTTGGGATGGTGTCTTTTTCCCTCCAAGCTTAACGATGGTCATTATGGCCAAACAGTACTATTTTTGTTTCATCAGACCAGAGGACATTCCTCCAAAAAGTACAATCTTTGTCCCCACGTACAGTTGCAAACCGTAGTCTGGCTTTTTGATGGCGGTTTTGGAGCAGTGGCTTTACCCTTGCTGAGCGGCATTTCAGGTTATGTTGTTATAGAACTCGTTTTACTGTGGCTATAGATATTTTTGCACCCGTTTCCTCCAGCATCTTCACAAGGTCTTTTGCTGTGTTCTAGGATTGATTTTCACTTTTCGCACCAAAGTACGTTCATCTCTAGGAGACAGAACGTGTCTCCTTCCTGAGCGATATGACGGCCTTGTGGTCCCATGGTGTTTACACTTGCGTACTATTGTTTGTACAGATGAACGTGGTAGCTTCAGGCGTTTAGAAATTGCTCCCAAGGATGAACCAGACTTGTGGAGTTCTACAATTCTTTTCTGAGGTCTTGGCTGATTTCTTTAGATTTTCCCATGATGTCAAGCAAAGAGGCACTGAGTTTGAAGGTAGGCCTTGTAATACATCCACAGGTACACCTCCAATTGACTCAAATGATGTCAATTAGCCTATCAGAAGATCCTAAAGCCATGACATAATTTTGTCATTTCCAAAGCTGTTTAAAGGCACAGTCAACTTAGTGTATGTAAACTTCTGACCCACTGGAATTGTGAAAGTGAATTTATACATCATGCACAAAGTAGATGTCCTAACCAACTTGCCAAAACTATAGTTCATTTGTGGAGTGGTTGAAAAACAAGTGAATGACTCCAACCTAAGTGTATGTAAACTTCCAACTTCAACTGTTTCTAGACAGGTGTGTGCCTTTCCAAATCATGTCCAATCAATTGAATTTACCACAGGTGGACTCCAATCAAGTTGTTGAAACATCAAGGATGATCAATGGAAACAGGATGCATTTGAGCTCAATTTCAAGTCATAGCAAAGGTTCTGAATACTAAAGTATAAGGCATTTGTGTTTTATTTATTTATTCTAAAAACCTTTTTTCACTTTGTCATTATGAGGTACTATGTGTAGATTGAGGAAAAACATGAATTTAATTCATTTTTAGAATAAGTCTGCAATGTAACAAAATGTGGAAATGGTCAAGGGGTCTGAATTAGAGGTCGACCGATTATGATTTTTCAACGCCGCTACCGATTATTGGATGAGCAAAAAAGCTGATATCGATTAAAATCGGCCGATTTTTATTTGTAATAATGACGATACAAAATGAACACTTATTTTAACTTAATATATCAATAAAATCTATTCAGCCTCAAATAAATGAACATGTTCAATTTGGTTTAAATAAATGCAAAAACAAAGTGTTGGAGAAGAAAGTAAAAGTGCAACATGTGCTATGTAAGAAAGCTAACGTTTCAGTTCCTTGCTCAGAACATATGAAAGCTGGTGGTTCCTTTTAACATGAGTCTTCAATATTCCCAGGTAAGACTTTAGGTTGTAGTTATAGGAATTATAGGACTATTTCCCTCTAAACCATTTGTATTTCATATACCTTTGACTATTGGATGTTCTTATAGGCACTTTAGTATTGCCAGTAACAGTATAGCTTCCGCTCCTCCCTGGGCTCGAACCAGCATCAACGACAACAGCCACCATCGAAGCAGAGTTACCCATGCAGAGCCATTCCAATTCGTCTGTCGACCTCTAGTTTGAATACGAGTCGAATGCATTGTACACACACACCCCTCATTGAACTAATCCATTGTGGAGACTAAAAGCTAATTTATGCGTGATCGGAAAATGTGGTTGGAGACTCCATTTGGAGGGTGCGAAGCAATTGCGGAGCCTCCAGAGGCATGCAGAGGCCAAATACAGCTCCGTACTGCAATTCCCATGCACCTCCCAAATGTTGTAAATGCAGAGGGCTCTGTACAGCTCTGCATTTACATGATTGGTTGACGGTAGGTGGGGGCGGTACATCATGTAGGAAACAAACTCACTTCCTTGACAACCGCTCTGCACTTCTCCACGAAGCGCAAGTATGAATGCCCCGACTTCTGCTGAGGCCGTATCACCGCAAATTCCACATTGGCCAATGCAGACTTCGAATTGACCATGCACCCAGACGTACAATGCACTTCTCTACAGAATGCACTCTCCCCCGCCAATTTGTACACATTCATTGTTTGTGTTAGATTGTTAGTGTATATCCCCCATTACATATAACACCAGTAGTACATTTACCCCTAATCTACATTGTTAAAGTAAATTATATTAATGCATTCAATATTATTATTCCAGTCTTCCTGTTATCATTGTCGGAGTGGACACATTGTAGCATAAGTTGTGCACTCAGCAAACACTTGTGAGAAACAAGTTGTTAATTTAGTCATTGTCTTGTGTGGAGCACTCCTGTCAATGTTGAGTAAGCCTATAGGCTACATGTCCTGCGCGCAAATCTAGGCATATAAATGTGCACATTTGGGGATCTGATCGTATTTCTTACTGGCCTTAACGCACCACCACTGATGAGCTTCTCAAAGTAATATTCTGACTTCAAACAGCAAGCAAATTAAGTCTGTTTTTACATCATTGAGAATTACAATAGTTCCGCAATGTATTTTAATATCTTTCCAGCTGTCTACCTTTTGATAAGCAATCAGTGTGAAAGGGAAAAATGTAATTCTCTGACCCAGTGGAAAAGTAGTAAAATAGGCCTACCTGATTACTACTTATTAGTGCTCGACTTGGACTGAAATAGGTTCCGGTACTTATTTTGGTATCTGGTACTGTTCATATTTAGGTGCAGGAGCTCCACAATACTTTGAGCTAATATTCTATAAAAGAAACAGGAGCTCAAGCAGTAGAAAATTTGAGGTGCCATTACTCAGCTCGAGTGAGCTCCTTTATCCCTTGCGTAAATTTTCTACTGCTGCATCTGTCCTGAGCTCTCTGGCGGAGGAAACTGAGGGCAGGCCGGACCCAAGTTAATACAATGTTTCAAGTTCGTTGCAGACAGGCCATGTGTATCTAATGTGATTTATAGGATTTTTATCAGGATATTTGCTACCTGCAGGCTGCAATGTTTTTAATTTGTTGGCTTTATGTAGGCTATTTTCACATAGTTGTGGTCCTTCTGTAGCTCAGTTGGTAGAGCATGGCGCTTGTAACGCCAGGGTAGTGGGTTCGATTCCCGGGACCACCCATACGTAGAATGTATGCACACATGACTGTAAGTCGCTTTGGATAAAAGCGTCTGCTAAATGGCATATATATAGTTGGCAATAGGTGTTAAGTTTTAGGTTTGTATCTTTTATATTTGGATTAAGCACATGACAATGATTTGAGATATGAAGTGGTTATTATAAATTAAATGAAACTGTTTCACATAACTGCCACGCAGGTAAGATAAATTGGCATTCCACATTAGAAAGGTTGCCGACTCCTCACGTAGCGAAGCCTATTACCAGCAACTTCAGGAGTGTAATGGCCAGCAGGAGTGAGAGGAGTAAGGTTTCTCTCTTCTGGATATATAGGTCTCTGGCACCCTCTTGAGGCTTCTGTCTTATTTCATCAAACCGTAATCTTGAAAAGCATCAGACAAGCTCAATGCATACAGTTGATTTTATTAAAACAGACAGATCCTGTGGAAAAACACACTTTTAAACAAATCCATAACAGACTACCTTCGGTCAACCAAGATTTGTTTAGTTGGGGACAGCCCTAGTTTGCGCGAACAGCTGAAAAAACATGCCGGACAGCAAAATGAACAAAAACATCACAAAACTGTCATAATACATGCGCAAACTTTTTGCCTGGGAAGCATGCAACAGGCATAAGATGAGTGATATGTGAAGTTTAGGTTCACTCACCTGCGTGTCTCCACATGTTTGGAGCCGGCCATGAGTGAGGGGAACTGTGTGTCGCTGAAGATCTCAGGGGGCCCCTGGTTGGGGCCACGCTTTGTGGTAGTCAGTCGGGCCCCTGGGGGGCGGTACACCCCAGAAGGCTTGGACTCAGGCACCTCTTCCACCTCTGTAGAGACAAAAGCAGAGATGAAGCAAACCAGTCAGTGAAAACAAAGGGCAAGCCTCATAATTAGTAATAGCCAAAATATCTATTGGAGTAACCCACATACATACACACTAAAATAAGACAATGTGGAAGTGATACATAGAGTGGAGAGAAGTATACTCACCAACAGGGGCAGCGGCTGGGGGCAGGGCACCAGATTTGTTCCAGGGTCCAGACATTTTGTCTCCACTGACCAGGATAATCTCTCCATCCTCACCGACCTCCTCCTCATACTCCTCTTCCTCCTTCTCATCACTGCCACAATCACCAGAGAAAACCCAATCAACAAAAAAAATGTGCCACTAGTACAGATGTTTAACATGTCATTAGGGTAGCGCCTACTGAATGAATGTTACCCTGTCCCCCCTTATGTTCAGTTTTACCTTATCTGCAGAGCCTGCAGTCTGAGTCCACTGTAATCCACCTCCTTTGCCTCAAACTCCTTCCACTCCTCATCCTCCTGCAGACAGAGCACACAGTTTATCAGTTACACCCCCCACTAACTGGCGGTTTAGCAATCCACGGCTTCGTAGTTCATACATTTGCTTGTCATCATGTCAATCTCAATTTATCATGTAAAATTTGACCATGCAAAGGAACATCTGTCAAGGGGCCAAATAACTAGAAACTAGGATCTGGATACAGGCCACACCCTGACTTGGGACGGTCATCACAACATGTCACACTGCCTCTGGAATAAGTGTCATAACCTCCGCACAGAATCACACCAGGGTGAAACCCTGATATTAATTAGCTAAGGTATCCCAGAGGGGACAGGTTGACAGTTAACGTTAGACCGGCACTATCGGCTGCCTATGCTTGTTGTGCGGTTATCAGAATCATAATAAAATGTGCATTTAGTAACTAGATAACGTTATCTGCTGAAAATGTTACTAACATCATCACCAGTAAGTTATGCTCTCAGTGCATTTCCCGCACAAATGTTCTGAGTCTAACCGCTGCAGTCCCCATTGCTCAGGCTAACCATCTGTAAATTCTGAGAAGATTAGAGGCCTAAGCATCTACTATTGCGAATCGTGCAAACTAGCTAGCAACATTACTAATCTTCCAAATGGATAAAGTTAAGTCAGTTAACGTAGTTACCTAGCTGATTAACGTTGACCAATCGAGAGAGTTGACACTGTCGCGGCCTAAAATTATCGAGACATGTCTGCTCACCGTCTGGAATAAGTGTTGAGCTTGCTGGCTTATCTAGCAGCGATCTAAATGATTGAATTGCTGTTTGAGGAACTAGTTCATTAGTTAGTAAGGTAGCTAACCTTAAATATGCATCTCCAGAAGTCGTGTGTTAGGCCAGTATAATAACTAGCCAGATATGGTTTATTACTAAACAGCCACGAGTCCTCACTGTTAGCAGACAAACTAGCTAGCTAGTTAGCAACAGATTGATTTGGCTAGTAGCAGCAGTATGTGCCAACCGTGACTGGCGTGGGGCTAGCCAACGTTACCTTCTCCGGCTGCGCATCTTGATTTTCATTTTTCGTGCCGGACTTCTCCTTTTCCTTCTTGTTCTTTTTCAATACAATTGGTGTGGGCCCAGATGGGGCTTCCTTTCCCTTGCCTCCCTTTTCTTTCTTCTTTTTTTTATCCCTCTTGGCAAAGAAATCATCCAGGCTCTTCTCCGGCGCAGCACCACCAGTCTCTACATCCGCCATTTTCTTTCAGAAATGAATGCTAAGCAATGACAAATGTCAAAACGTCTCTTTAAATCAGTTGATAGGGAGGGTTTAAATTCCTATTCGAGCAGAGCAATCAAACAACTCCCGTTCTATCGTGAGCAAGAACATGTACCTACTGTCTGACTGCCTGTCTTTCAATGTGCCACATTATTGTAGGGGTGTGCGGCTCGCTCACTGCTATTTGACAGGCGAACCGGATGTGCAGCCAATACCCACCAAAATGCCCCGGATTAACATGAAGAGAAACATAATGGACATGCTGAAGAACCAATTATATTGCATGTCTTTTTTTGATCACCCTATCATATTATCCCGGTAATAATCTGGTACCACACCATGAGATCTACTGTAGTCGTCTTCACGCATACATTTATTGTGTTGATCATTGACTAGTTGATCATGGAACAATAGAGAATAACTTACAAATACATATTTAATGTATTTATGAGTTTACTTGTTTTCTCAAAGCCAGCATTCCAAGTATTTACAGTACAGGCACTGTGGTAGTCTACACTCTGGATGTGACCTTAGATGAAAACGTAGGTATTTCTGCTCCCCATTCAATGACAGTTCACACTTAAAAATATGTATATTGTGTGTTACTGGTTTCCACTAAAGGAAAACATGTGGGATGCCATCGTATGAAACTATGGGCTTAGCATGGGACTCGGCTGCCCATAAAGCAGTTTATTAGGCCTACTGTTGGGCTGGGGCACACCAGCGTATGTTGTGTGTTGAGGACCTACACGGTCACCTCACACAAAGATTATGGATATACTGACAAGACACTGTACATGTCTCTCCGCCCTAACAAAGGGATGCTGTCAAAAAGTGACTGAATTCAAGTGGATTTACCCTAAAGTAAATTTGGTGACACCATAATGATGACAAAAAGTTGTCAATTTTTTTTCTCCTGCTAATTATTTGCCTATGTTAGGAATGCCATCATATTTACATGCCACTATAGTGTTAATTTAGACTGAACAATCATTAACCCTTGTTGAGAATGACTAGACACCGCTCAATGTTTTGGAGCCACTATGGCTGAGAAGTCAATAGAATACTCATAATGGTATGACACGAGACAGAGATGCAACCCATGTATTCAAAAATGCATTAGAATGAGGAAAATGACCTTGCTCTCCCAAGTGTTAAACCTCTACTAGGCTATCCTTTTTCAATGTAACATCCACCAACAGAATATAAATATTATGGTTAAGTGTTTAAGATGATCATGTTACCATGTATTTTAAAATAAAAAATAAAAAAAGAAGAAGAAGAACTACAATCCATGGATGTCGGGTGATGAAAAGGCTTGGAATAAAGGTTGAAATCCTGGCTTGTCACATCATCATGCAAACAGGTGGCATGAACAGGTGGTTCAGAACACACATTGAAATCTGAGTTATATAATCACAACCTCCATTTACAAATTCACCAGGAACACAGAACTCAACCATAATGAATTTGTTTATAATCGCAGTACTTTACTGTCCGTTTGACCATATCACTTAATTCTATCACGTGTGCAATGAGGTCAGAGGGGGAAAACAGCCTTTTTTTTGTCATACGAACTTCTTTGTTGTTGTAATACCCAAATCCACAGGCAGCCAGTGTCACCTTAATTGAGGATGACTGTTGAATAAATGGGTTCCATGTGTTTGATGCCATTTCATTTCATTCACTCTATTCTAGATCATTATTCTGAGCCATCCTCCCCACAGCAGCCTCCTGTGTGGTCAAAAGACTTGTCATAGCTTTAATTCATATGGTTTGAATACATTAAATGTCATGAGCCTATGTATGAGTTAGCATAGCTAATATGAGTAAATGTTAAATAAATATATTTAACACATATGAGGAGTTTTTGCAAGGAAGTGGCCCCATCCTTCTCCCTGTTACAGTTGAAGTCAGAAGTTTACATACGCTCAGATTGGAGTCATTAAAACTAGTTTTTCAACTACTCCACACATTTATTGTTAAACTATAGTTTTGGCAAGTCGGTTAGGACATCTACTTTGTGCATGACACAAGTAATTTTTCCAACAATTGTTTACAGATTATTTCACTTATTTCACTGTATCACAATTCTAGTGGGTCAGAAGTTTACATGCATTAAGTTGACTGTGCCTTTAAACAGCTTGGAAAATTCCAGAAAATAATGTCATGGCTTTAGAAGCTTCTGATAGGCTACAGGTAAAAAGTATCTATATCCACAGTAAAACAAGTCCTATATCGACATAACCTGAAAGGCCACTCAACAAGGAAGAAGCCACTGCTCCAAAAACCGCCATAAAAAAGCCAGACTACGGTTTGCAACTGCACATCGGGACCGTAGATCGTACTTTTTGGAGAAATGTCCTCTGGTCTGATGAAACAAAAATATAACTGTTTGGCCATAATGACCATTGTTATGTTTGGAGGAAAACGGGGGATGCTTGCAAGCCAAAGAACACCATCCCAACTGCTGAATCATGGGGGTGGCAGCATCATGTTGTGGGGGTGCTTTGATGCAGGAGGGACTGGTGCACTTCACAAAATAGATGGCATCATGAGGTAGGAAAATTAGGTGGATATATTTAAGCAACATCTCAAGACATCAGTCAGGAAGTTAAAGCTTGGTCACAAGAGGGTCTTCCAAATGGACAATGACCCCAAGCATACTTCCAATGTTGTGGCAAAATGGCTTAAGGACAACAAAGTCAAGGTATTGGAGTGGCAATCACAAAGCCCTGACCTCAATCCAATAAAACATTTCTGGGCAGAACTGAAAAAGCATGTGCGAGCAAGGAGGCCTTACAAACCTGACTCAGTTACACCAGCTCTGTCAGGAGGAATGGACCAAAATTCACCCAACTTATTGTGGGAAGCTTGTGGAAGGCTACCTGAAACGTTTGACCCAAGTTAAACCATTTAAAGGCAATGCTACCAAATACTAATTGAGTGTATGTAAACTTCTGACCCACTGGGGAATGTGGTGAAATAAATAAAAGCTGAAATAAATCATTCTCTCTACTATTATTCTGACATTTCACATTCTTGAAATAAAGTGGTGATCCTAACTGACCTAAAACAGGAATTTTTTACTATGATTAAATGTCAGGAATTGTGAAAAACTGAGTTTAAATGTATTTGGCTAAGGTGTATGTAAACTTCGACTTCAACTGTATATCCCTGTTATATTCCTCAACCTCATTTTGAAGCTGCTGATTCTCCGCCTCTTCTCTTTGCAGTTTGCTTTTCAAAATCCTTTGGAGACTGAAGGTGAATACTTTTTTAAGGACCTGTTTTAAATGTGGGTGGCAGGGTAGCCTAGTGGTTAGAGTGTTGGACTAGTTGCTGAAAGGTTGCAAGTTCATATCCCCGAGCTGACGAGGTACAAATCTGTCGTTCTGCCCCTGAACAGGCAGTTAACCCACTGTTCCTAGGCCGTCATTGAAAATAAGAATTTGTTCTTAACTGACTTGCCTAGTTAAATAAAGGTTAAAATAAGCACCCTTAAAACCGAGCTAATAAAATTCTGTCTGTGTCTATTCTCTACAAACGTCTTGACCAAACCTCCTGGTCTGCGACAAGTGGTGGAAAATGCGGGCATTCTGATAACGTGGTTAGATCACGGTTGACGTTTACGCGGCATCAGCATGGACGAGTTGATAGTTCAGTTCGTCTGGGCCCAAAAGCACAACAGGCGCTTCAGGAAAGAACACTGGAGGAACAGCAGCTACAAAATGCCCGCCTCGTTGAGGAAATCTGGAATCTACAAGGAGGAGTGCCTACTGAATCGCATCCAAACGAGTTCATGTCTCACCTAATGAAAGGTCTGGAGGAGATTACTCAAACAAATGCTATGGAAGGTCATTGAGCAGGACGGGAGAACTGGGACCAGCTACTACCAACCTAATGTTCTCTGTCCGACAAGTGCCCCTGTCATTCACCGGGTTTTCCCCTTTCGAGCTCCTCTGTGGGAGGAGCTACTGGACCTCGCCAAGGAGGTGTGGGAAGCCCAGCCGACTCCCTTACGCATCATGGTAGAACACATGGAGATGATGAGTGAGAGGATGACAGCCATATGGCCAGCAGTAAGGGAGCGTATGGAAAAGTCCCAACTCGCCCAAACCCAGGTCTACAATCAGGGAACCCAGCCCTGAGAATTTCAGGTGGGAGACAAGGTGCTGGTCTTAATCCCCACGGCAGAAAGTACATCCCTGGCAACGTGGCACGGACCATACGAGGTGATAGATAAGCTGGGATCTGTCAATTACCGCGTACGGCAGCTGGGGAGACAGAAACCACAACAGATTTACCATGTGAACCTATTAAAGAGTTGGCACGAGAGGACAGCCTTGGCCATGTTATGGTCGGGACCCAGGACGCCAACGGTACCAGTGGTGGTCCTGAGCAAAGAGGACCTTGACACGGCCCAGAAGCAAAAGCTCTGAGAGCTCGTCGATTGGAACACTGCGATGTTCTCCCAGATGCCGGGCCACCACGTCCGCACCTGGCCCGGGGAAACGGTACAAAAGAGGACATATCTAATCCCCAAGGCCCGAAGGAAGGCTATGTTGAGGATGGGGATCAAATCGCCCAAACCGGACGATAGCCTGCGCTTCTGTAATGACTTGCGGGCTGTGAACGATATCAGCTTGTTCAATGCCTACCCCATGCCGAGGGTGGACGAGCTCATCGACTGATTGGGAAAGGCCCGGTACATCAGCAACCTCAACCTGACTAAAGGATATTGACAGGTACCTTGGCAGCCTCCTCCCGGGAGAAGATTGTGTTTCCGGCACTGGATGGCTTATATCAGTACCGAGTGCTCCTATTCGGTCTCCACGGAGCCCCGCCCATGTTCCTGATGGATCGAGTCCTCCGACCCCACCAACAGTACACGGCGGCCTATTTGGATGATATCATCATACACAGCCAAGGTTTGGAAGAGCATCCGACGTGCCTCCAGGCGGTGCTGGACGCATTCAGGCAAGCCGGATTGACAGCCGGATTGACAGCCGGATTGACAGCAAACCCCAAGAAATGCAAGCTAGGGTTTGAGGAGGTGGAGTACCTGGGGTATTTGATCGGATGGGGGAACGTCAAGCCTTAAGAGAGGAAGGTCCACTCAGTATTTGACTGGCCCGTTCCATGCACCAAGACACAGATTGTCTTTCCTAGGATTGGCAGGATACTACAGCCGGTTTATCCCCAACTTTGCAGCTATATCCTCCCCCTCTAAACAATCTAACCAGGGCCCGCCTCCCGAAAACAGTGAAATGGTCGGGGGCGAGACCGAAGTGGCATTCAAGCGCCTGAAGTAAGCACTGTGCTCCCATCTGATTCTCGGAAATCCCGTTTTCCAGGTACCAATGTTGGTCCAAACGGACACATGCGACACGGGACTAGGGTCTGTCCTGTCCTAGATACATGATGGGGAGGAGCACCCCATCATGTACATATGCCGAAAGCTGATACCCAGAGAAAAAAAGTACTCTATTGTTGAGAAAGAGTGCCGAGCGGTGAAGTGGGGACTAAACACTCTTGTACTACCTGTTGGGTACCCACTTCACCCTGGTCACAGACCTTGCTTCCCTGGTCTGGATGGCCAGGGGAAGGGACACAAACGATTGGGTCACCAGGTGGTTCTTGTCCCTTCAACACTTCTCTTTTTTGTTGTGCACAGGTCGGGGGCGAAGCATGGTAACGAGGAGGCCCTATCGAGAAGGGGGGGGGGCGTACAGCAGGTTAGCCACCAGGGTGAGACTCGTCGAGGCCTGATGACAGACAGGCCCCTACATCACGCGGTGCTGGCTCCCTCTGCTGTATGCGCCAGGTCTCGACGGGCTCTCCGGCCAGGACTAATTGGGGCTGATTGTGGTTGGTGGGTAATCAAGGGGCTGATTGACCAAACCCCCTGGTCTGCCACAACTCTTAGAAAATAAGGTGCTATCTAGAACATAAATTGGTTCCTCGACTGTTGAATAACCAATTTTGGTTCCAGCTAGAAACCTTTTGGGTTCCATGACAAACCCTTTCCACAGGGGGTTCTACCTGGAACCAAAAGGGTTTCTCCTATTGGGACAGCTGAAGAACCCTTTTGGAACCCTTTTTTTTAAGAGTGTACTTGTAGTGTACTTGATCTCTCAGTTTCATTAAAACAAATCTATTTTGTATTTATTGTGGATCCCCATTAGATGCTGCCAAGGTACTCTTTCTGGGGTCCAGCAAAATTAAGGCAGTTTATAAAAATGTTAAACATTACAATACATTCACAGATTTCACAACACACTGTGCCCTCAGGCCATTACTCCACCACTACCACATATCTACAGTGCTAAATCTATGTGTGTGTATAGTGCGTATGTTATCGTGTGTGTGTATGCATGTGCCTGTTTGTGTTGCTTCACAGTCTCGGCTGTTCCATAAGGTGTTTTTTTAATCAGTGTTTTAAATCTAATTTTACTACTTGCATCAGTTACTTGATGTGGAACAGAGTTCCATGTAGTCATGGCTCTATGTAGTACTGTGCGCCTCCCATAGTCTTTTCTGGACTTGGGGACTGTGAGAGACCTCTTGTGGCATGTCTTGGCATGTCTTGTGGGGTATACATGGGTGTCAGAACTGTGTGCCAGTAGTTTAGACAGACAGCTCGTTGCACTCAACATGCCAAGTAGTGATGAAGTCAATCTCTCCTCCACTTTCAGCCAGGAGAGATTGACATGCATATTATTAATATTAGCTCTGTGTACATGCAAGGGCCAGACGTGCTGCCCTGTCCTGAGCCAATCGCAATTTTCCTAAGTCCTTTTTTTGTGGTACCTGACCACACTACTGAACAGTAGTCAAGGTGTGACAAAACTAGGGCCTGCCTTGTTGATAGTGTTGTTAAGAAGGCAGAGCAGATCTTTATTATGGAAATACTTCTCCCCATCTTAGCTACTGTTGTATCATTTTTTTTTTTGACCATGACAGTTTAGTCACCTCAACTTGCTCAATTACCACATTATTTATTAGGGTTTAGGGTTTAGTGAATGTTTTGACCCAAATACAATGCTTTTAGTTTTTGAAATGTTTAGGACTAACTTATTCCTTGCCACCCATTCTGAAAATAAATGCAGATCTTTAAGTGTTTCAGGGATTTCACTCCCTGTAGTAGATGACGTGTATAGTGTTGAGTCATCCGCATACATAAACACACTGGCTTTCCATTAAAGAACACCTTCTATGTTCTGTTAGACAGGTAATTCTTTATCCACATTATAGCAGGAGGTGTAAAGCCATAACACATACGTTTTCCAGCAGCAGACTTTGATCGATAATGTCAAAAGCTGCACTGAAGTCTAACAAGATCATTGCCCCCACAATCATTTTAGCATCAATTTCTCTCAGCCAAATCAAATCACATTTGTTCAGTCACATGCGCCGATTACAACAGCACCAACACCTACAACAGCACCAACACCTTAGTGAAATGCTTACTTACGAGCAATGCAGTAAAAAAAAATACAGATAATAATAAGAAATAAAAGTAACAAGTCATTTAAGAGCAGCAGTAAAATAACAATAGCGAGACTATATACAGGGGTACAGGTACAGAGTCGATGTGCGGTGGCACCGGTTAGTTGAAGTAATATATACATGTAGGTAGAGTTATTAAAGTGACTATGCATAGATGATAACAGAGCGTAGCAGCGGTGTAAAAGGGGGGCATTGCAAGTAGTCTGGGTAGCCATTTGATTAGATGTTCAGGAGTTTTATGGCTTGGGGGTAGAAGCTGTTTTAGAAGCCTCTTGGACCTAGACTTGGTGCTCCGGTACTGCTTGCTGTGCGGTAACAGAGTGAACAATCTATGACTAAGGTGGCTAGAGTCTTTGACCATTTTTAGGGCCTTCCTCTGACACCGCCTGGTATAGAGGTCCTGGATGGCAGGAAGCTTGGCCCCTGTGATGTACAGGGCCATTCGCACTACCCTCTGTAGTGCCTTGCGGTCGGAGGCGTTGCCATACCAGGCAGTGATGCAACCAGTCAGCAGGATGCTCTTGATGTTGCAGCTGTTAGAATCTTTTGAGGATCTGAGGACCCATGGCAAGTCTTTTCAGTCTCTTGACGGGGAATAGGTTTTGCCTCTTAATAACTGTCTTTCTGTGCGTGGACCATGTTAGTTTGTTGGTGATGTGGACACCAAAGAACTTGAAGCTCTCAACCTGCTCCACTGCAGCCCCATCGATGAGAATGGGGGCGTGCTCTGTCCTTTTTTCCTGTGGTCCACAATCGTCTCCTCAGTCATTTGTGTAAGTGATGTGTTTGGTGAGTGTGCTTCCTTAAAGTGTGCTGAAAGTCTGTTGTCAATTTGTTTACTGTGAAATGACGTTGTATCTAGTCAAACACTATTTTTTCCAGAAGTTTACTAAGGGTTGGTAACAGGCTGATTGGTTGGCTATTTGAGCCAGTAAAGGGGGCTTTACTATTCTTGGGTAGCGGAATAACTTCAGCTTCCCTCCAGGCCTTGAGGGCACACACTTTCTAGTAGGCTTACATTGAAGATGTGGCAAATAGGAGTGGCAATATCATCTGCTATTATCCTCAGTAAATTTCCATCCAGATTGTCAGACCCCGGTGGCTTGTCACTGTTCATAGACAACAATAATTTCTTAACCTCTTCCACACTGACTTTACGGAATTCAGAAGTACAATTCTTGTCTTTCATAATTTGGTCCGATATACTTGGATGTGTAGTGCCACCTTTTATTGCTGGCATGTCATCCCTAAGTCTGCTTATCTTGCCAATGAAAAAGTTATTAACCTCTTGAGACTCTAGGGGCAGTATTTAATTTTTGGATAAAAAGACGTGCCCATTTTAAGCTCAATATTTTGTCCCAAAAAGATGCTCGACTATGCATATAATTGATAGCTTTGGAAAGAAAACACTCTGACGTTTCCAGAACTGCAAAGATATTATCTGTGAGTGCCCTAGAACAGAAGCTTCAGGCAAAACCAAGATGAAACTGCAACCAGGAAATGAGCAGGATTTCTGAGGCTCTGTTTTTCATTATCTCCTTATATGGCTGTGAATGCGACAGGAATGAGCCTGCCCTTTCTATCGTTTCCCCAAGGTGTCTGCAGCATTGTGACGTATTTGTAGGCATATCATTGGAAGATTGACCATAAGAGACTACATTTGCCAAGTGTCCGCACGGTGTCCTGCATGGAAATTGGTGTGCAAAACTCAGCTGCTGGTATTTTTCCATGGGATTCTGAGGCGAAAGCAGGCTTCCACGAACGGCATATCAATGAAGAGATATGTGAAAAAACACCTTGAGGATTGATTCATACAATGTTTGCCATGTTTCGGTCGATATTATGGAGTTAATTTGGAAAAAAGTTTGACGTTTTGGTGACTGAATTTTCGGTTCGTTTCGGTAGCTAAATGTGATGTACAAAACGGAGCGATTTGTCCTACACAAAGAATCTTTCAGGAAAAACTGGACATCTGCTATGTAACTGAGAGTCTCCTCATTGAAAACATTCAAAGTTCTTCAAAGGTAAATTATTTTATTTGATTGCTTTTCTGGTTTTTGTGAAAATGTTGCGTGCTAAATGCTACGCTAAATGCTATGCTAGCTATCAATACTCTTACACAAATGATTGATTTTCTATGGTTCAAAAGCATATTTTGAAAATCTGAGATGACAGTGTTGTTAAGAAAAGGCTAAGCTTGAGAGCAGGCATATTTATTTCATTTATTTTGCGATTTTTAGAAATTGTTAATGTTGCGTTATGGTAATGAGCCTGAGGGTGTATTCACGATCCCGGATCCGGGATGGCTAATACTTTCTTAACCTCTTCCACACTGACTTTACGGAATTCAGAAGTATAATTCTTGTCTTTCATAATTTGGTCCGATATACTTGGATGTGTAGTGCCAGCTTTTATTGCTGGCATGTCATCCCTAAGTCTGCTTATTTTGCCAATGAAAAAGTCATTAAAGTAGTTGGCAATATAAGTGGGCTTTGTGATGAATTAGCCTGATTCAAATGTCATTTAAGGTGCCACAAAGCTTTTTACTATCATTCTTTATATAACGTAACTTTGTTTCATAGTATAGTTTATTTGTATTTAGTTTAGTCACATGATTTCTTAATTTGCAGTATGTTGACCAATCAGTTGGGCCATACCTTCTGCCTCATCCCTCTCACCCATACAAATGTTCAATTCCTCATCAACCCAAGGGGATTTAACAGTTTTTACAGTCATTTTCTTTATGGGTGCGTGCTTATTAGTAACTGGAATAAGGAATTTCATAAATGTGTCAAGTGCAGCTTCTGGTTGCTCCTCATTACACACCACGGACCAGCAAATATGATTTACATCATCAACATATGAATCACTACAAAACGTGTATGACCTCTTATACACTATATTAGGCTCAGCCTTTGGAACTTTGGTTTTCCTAGATATTGTGATCACAACATCCTACAGATTTGGATACTGCTTCAAAGCCAAGTTCTGCTGCATTAGTAAAGATGTGAACATGTTGATGATTTAATTCCTGTGCTGTTTTTAACTACCCTGGTAGGTTGACTGACAACCTGATCCAGGTTGCAGGCACTGTTTACAGTTTGAAGTTTTTTCCTGAGTGGGCAGCTTGATGATAGCCAGTCAATATTTAAATCACCCAGAAACTATACTTCTCTGTTGATATCACATACATTATCAAGAATTTCACACATATTATCCATATACTGACTGTTAGCACTTGGTGGTCTATAGCAGCTTCCCACCAGAATGGGCTTTAGGTGAGGTAGATGAACCTGTAGCCATATTACTTCAACAGTATTTAACATGAGATCCTCTCTAAACTTTACAGGAATGTGGTTCCCGCCCCTGTTGCATTTCTGTCTTTTCTGTAGATGTTATAACCATGTATTGCTACCACTGTATCATCAAATGTATTATCTAAGTGAGTTTCAGAGATAGTCAGAATATGAATGTCATCTGGTACAAGCAAGTTATTGACTTCATGGACCTTGTTTCTCAGGCTGCATATGTTAATATGGGCTATTTTTAGCACTTTTCTTGATTGTTGATTGATTGTTTTAATGCTTTACTGGGAATGCCTCAATTTAAAAACAATTACAAGTGTATTTTGAATTAATGTACTATATTACAATTGAAGTACTCTTTTAATAGTGTGCTTAAGTGTAATGACGGTGAACTCCAAAAGTATTGGGATAGTGACACATTTTTTGTTGTTTTGGCTCTGTACTCCAGAGCTTTGAAATGATACAACAATTTTGAGGTTAAAGTGCAGACTGTCAGCTTTAATTTGAGGGTATTTCAATCCATATTGGGTTTTGAAATTGCAGCACTTTTTATGCATAGTCCCCCAGTTTTACGGGACTAAAAGTACAGTGCCTTGCAAAAGTATTCGGCCCCCTTGAACTTTGCGACCTTTTGCCACATTTCAGGCTTCAAACATAAAGATATAAAACTGTATTTTTTTGTGAAGAATCAACAACAAGTGGGACACAATCATGAAGTGGAACGACATTTATTGGATATTTCAAACCTTTTTAACAAATCAAAAACTGAAAAATTGGGCATGCAAAATTATTCAGCCCCTTTACTTTCAGTGCAGCAAACTCTCTCCAGAAGTTCAGTGAGGATCTCTGAATGATCCAATGTTGACCTAAATGACTAATGATGATAAATACAATCCACCTGTGTGTAATCAAGTCTCCGTATAAATGCACCTGCACTGTGATAGTCTCAGAGGTCCGTTAAAAGCGCAGAGAGCATCATGAAGATCAAGGAACACACCAGGCAGGTCCGAGATACTGTTGTGAAGAAGTTTAAAGCCGTATTTGGATACAAAAAGATTTCCCAAGCTTTAAACATCCCAAGGAGCACTGTGAAAGCGATAATATTGAAATGCAAGGAGTATCAGACCACTGCAAATCTCCCAAGACCTGGCCGTCCCTCTAAACTTTCAGCTCATACAAGGAGAAGACTGATCAGAGATGCAGCCAAGAGGCCCATGATCACTCTGGATAAACTGCAGAGATCTACAGCTGAGGTGGGAGACTCTGTCCATAGGACAACAATCAGTCGTATATTGCACAAATCTGGCCTTTATGGAAGAGTGGCAAGAAGAAAGCCATTTCTTAAAAAGTGTCATTTAAAGTTTGCCACAAGCCACCTGGGAGACACACCAAACATGTGGAAGAAGGTGCTCTGGTCAGATGAAACCAAAATTGAACTTTTTGGCAACAATGCAAAATGTTATGTTTGGCGTAAAAGCAACACAGCTCATCACCCTGAACACACCATCCCCACTGTCAAACATGGTGGTGGCAGCATCATGGTTTGGGCCTGCTTTTCTTCAGCAGGGACAGGGAAGATGGTTAAAATTGATGGGAAGATGGATGGAGCCAAATACAGGATCATTCTGGAAGAAAACCTGATGGAGTCTGCAAAAGACCTGAGACTGGGAAGGAGATTTGTCTTCCAAAAAGACAATGATCCAAAACATAAAGCAGAATCTACAATGGAATGGTTAAAAAATAAACATATCCAGGTGTTAGAATGGCCAAGTCAAAGTCCAGACCTGAATCCAATCGAGAATCTGTGGAAAGAACTGAAAACTGCTGTTCACAAATGCTCTCCATCCAACCTTCACTGAGCTCGAGCTGTTTTGCAAGGAGGAATGGGAAAAAATGTCAGTCTCTCGATGTGCAAAACTGATAGAGACATACCCCAAGCGACTTACAGCTGTAATTTTGCACGCCCAATTTTTCAGTTTTTGATTTGTTAAAAAAGTTTGAAATATCCAATAAATGTCGTTCCACTTCATGATTGTGTCCCACTTGTTGTTGATTCTTCACAAAAAAATACAGTTTTATATCTTTATGTTTGAAGCCTGAAATGTGGCAAAAGCTCGCAAAGTTCAAGGGGGCCGAATACTTTCGCAAGGCACTGTATATGGAGAAATTAACTTATGTGTATTAAAAAGTAGTAAAAAGTATTTTGGTCCCCAGTGTTGTAAAGTACATTTACATACATTTAAGTCATTTAGCAGACGCTCTTATCCAGAGCGACTTACAAATTGGTGCATTCACCTTATGACATCCAGTGGAACAGCCACTTTACAATAGTGCATCTACATCTTTTAAGGGGGTGAGAAGGATTACTTTATCCCATCCTAGGTATTCCTTAAAGAGGTGGGGTTTCAGGTGTCTCCGGAAGGTGGTGATTGACTCCGCTGTCCTGGCGTCGTGAGGGAGTGTGTTCCACCATTGGGGAGCCAGAGCAGCGAACAGTTTTGACTGGGCTGAGCGGAAACTGTACTTCCTCAGTGGTAGGGAGGCGAGCAGGCCAGAGGTGGATGAACGCAGTGCCCTTGTTTGGGTGTAGGGCCTGATCAGAGCCTGGAGGTACTGAGGTGCCGTTCCCCTCACAGCTCCGTAGGCAAGCACCATGGTCTTGTAGCGGATGCGAGCTTCAACTGGAAGCCAGTGGAGAGAGCGGAGGAGCGGGGTGACGTGAGAGAACTTGGGAAGGTTGAACACCAGACGGGCTGCGGCGTTCTGGATGAGTTGTAGGGGTTTAATGGCACAGGCAGGGAGCCCAAAGTACTTAAGTATAGATACTTTTAAAGTACTACTTACATATTGTAGTTTTTTTGGGTATCTGTACTTTACTATTTATATTTTTGACAACTTTTTCTTTCACTTCACTACATTCCTAAAGAAAATAATGTACCTTTTACTCCATACATTTTCCCTGACACCCAAAAGTACTCGTTACATTTTGACAGGAAAATGGTCCAATTGACACACTTATCAAGAGAGCATCCCTGGTCATCCCTACTACCTCTGATCTGACAGACTCACTAAACACCCATACTTCGTTTGTAAATCATGTCTGAGTGTGCCCCTGGAAATCTGTAAATAAAAATTAATAAAGAAATGGTGCCGTTTGGATTGCTTAATATAAGGACTTTGAAATTATTTATACTTTTACTTTTAATACTTACGTATATTTTAGAAATTCCATTTACTTTTGATACCTAAGTATATTTAAAACCAAATACTTTTAGACTTTTACTCAAATAGTATTTTTACTGGGTAACTTTCACTTTTACTTGAGTAATTTTCTATTAAGGTATCTTTACTTTTACTCAAGTATGATAGTTGGATACTTTTTCCACCACTGTTGGTCCCATATTCATAGCATGTAATGACTACATCAAGCTTGTGACTCTATACATTTGTTGGATGCGTTTGCTATTTGTTTTGGTTGTGTCCAAATTGTTGTTATTGTAATGGTGAAAGGTTAGTATGTCTTGGGGATATGATATTTGTGCGTCTTGTAACTTTCTCACTCATCATTATTCACGATTAATTCAGGATTATCCGTAGTCATGGTAGCATTCACATTAATGTAAATGTGTTTCGAAACATATATTCTGATTTACAATAAAAGTGACTCCAACATGTCACAATACATTATTTACCATTCATTTCTATTGTGCACAAATTAATCTGAAAGAACCAAAACAAATGCATACAACCTCATAGTCATTGCATCATTTCAAATCGCCGAAACAAAACATTTATCACTGTTTCAATACTTTGAGCTCACTGAACTAAAACACTGAATAACAATTAATGTAAAGTACACATTTAATAAGTATGTTTAAGTTAAATGATAGTATATGTATAGTGTACTGAAGCTGTAATATGTAACTTTTTGGGGGGCATCCCGAACCAGTTCACATAGAAATGTGTTATCAATCTGTCATTCTCGTTGAAAGCCAGTCTGAGAAGCAGTAGATCTGTTCTATGTGCGCTAATTCTATGCTTCCCATTCTTATGTTTAGTTCTTGCATCTTTTACTTTTAGTTTTGTACACCAGTTTCAAACAGCTGTAAATACAATATTGTTGGTTATAGAAAATATATTTCACAGCGGTTGAGATGGTACAATCTCCACACGACGACTGCTTGTTTTGTCACATGAACTGACATTGTGAACTATTAGAATTTTAGCAACCAGGAAATGGCAGAGAGATTTCTGCATATTGCACCTTTTAATATATACCAGAAAAGTATATCTTGTACTTGAATTTGTAAAATATTGAAGTGTTTTTTTTTGGTTTGGGAGGAGAAAGTGACAGCTCCTTAATGAACTCCAAGTACTGAAGCTCTCTAGATAAGCATTAGCAAAGTTTAGCTGGGGTCAGCAAGGGGGTGTTCATGGTCAATTAAAATAAAGGTTGACAAATAAAAGGCCAAAAATATGAATTCATTTTATCCCAGTTTACACTTGGCAGTGGCACAAATAATTTCCCAGGAGGACTATGCAGTTAATATGCAACAATAACAATCGTCATTACAGTCTTCATTGATGAGTGGAAGGAGTAAAACACAGAGAATGTTAAAAGCTTTTCTCTTTTATTGCTCAGCTGTAAAAAGTACAGTGTATGCTACGACACAAAAAAAGACATGATACTGCCCCTCCTCTCCATTCTACATGTAGCAAAATACCCTTTCTCTGGTATGGCACCACATGCCCATTGCAGCGACATACATTTAGTAGTTTGACAACATATTCAATAAAATCTTCAAACACAGGGAAGTATGATTTAACAGATCAGCGTTTCACAATGTGACAAACGGACGCAGTATTTAGTAAATATAAATATGTGACAAAGCAAAAGTAAAGCATGACAAACTGAAATTGATTTGATAATGAAACAAAATACGTATGTTTGATTAAACTGCCACTATGTGCTCACAGTAAATATTCAGGATAAAATATCTCAGTATTTTCATTGGTCATGATTTCTATGAACTTTTTCATTTCTACAACCAGAAATGAAATAAAATATCATTCAATCTATACATTACAATAATAAACATAGTTTAAGCTCCTGGACAAGTACTGTACTTATGGAGGGAGGTTACAATAAGTTTGGTCTCAAAATATTTAGTAAAGGTTAGACGTTAAACAAACAATGAGGTTTGTTTAACGTCTAACCTTTACTAAATCTGCCAAAACCAGAATCTACTCCATAACACAAATAGAGAGAGAGAGAGAGAGAGAGAGAGAGAGAGAGAGGCAAAGAGGCAGAGAGAAAGAGAGAGGCAAAGAGGCAGAGAGCGAGAGAGAGATAGGCAAAGAGAGAGACACACAGACAGTCCCCATGCTAGAGGCAGTTCAAATTATAATACCTCCATTGCCTCTACTAAACCCTGGACTCACAAACATTGCCCTAAATCTCGTAGGTACAGAATTCAAGTTCAACAGGATTTTCAGTAATTATTTGGGGTTTGATTAAAAAGAAAATGAAACATAACGTTCTTACAGAATATCTTCTCTCTAAAGCAGAATTCAAGTGACCACGTCCACAATGTTCTCACCATCAAGCCACTGTAACAAAATGGAAATCACACATACTCAGTGGTTTATAAAGACATAAAAACGCTTATCACAATTAAGCATTTGTAGAAAATGCACATCAGAAAAATATGCGGGCGCACCCTCATCGTAAATAGTGTCTGTTATTAGCTCTTCTTTTAATCTTGGTCTATATATTCATAATGTACAGTATAAAGTCTCTGAAGATTTACCACTTGTATAAACATGACAGTGGTGGGAGAATAGGGAGAAAGCAGTGGCGGGGGACTTTAATTTTGAAAGTCAGACTTTTATTTTTGACAGTCTTGTATTGGTGGTTTCAGGACATGGCCACAAGACCAGCGTCCCTCCTCTCTAGATGTCGCAGGACTTCTCTCTGTTGATGAACAAGGTCTCCTGGCAGAAAGGGTTAACCAGCACCACCCCGCTGTTTCTGTAGTCCCCGTTAGGGGGTAGACACGTCTCCTGGAACACACACACACCCATGCGCACACACACACACAGACACACAACATACACATTAGCAAGACACTACATCACATAAAATGGGCATGATTCATGCCAGGTACACACTATAGAAGAGAAATACAGTGCCTTGCGAAAGTATTCGGCCCCCTTGAACTTTGCGACCTTTTGCCACATTTCAGGCTTCAAACAAAGATATAAAACTGTATTTTTTTTGTGAAGAATCAACAACAAGTGGGACACAATCATGAAGTGGAACGATTTTTAACAAATCAAAAAAACTGAAAAATTGGGCGTGCAAAATTATTCAGCCCCTTTACTTTCAGTGCAGCAAACTCTCTACAGAAGTTCAGTGAGGATCTCTGAATGATCCAATGTTGACCTAAATGACTAATGATGATAAATACAATCCACCTGTGTGTAATCAAGTCTCCGTATAAATGCACCTGCACTGTGATAGTCTCAGAGGTCCGTTAAAAGCGCAGAGAGCATCATGAAGAACAAGGAACACACCAGGCAGGTCCGAGATACTGTTGTGAAGAAGTTTAAAGCCGTATTTGGATACAAAAAGAGTTCCCAAGCTTTAAACATCCCAAGGAGCACTGTGCAAGCGATAATATTGAAATGGAAGGATATCAGACCACTGCAAATCTCCCAAGACCTGGCCGTCCCTCTAAACTTTCAGCTCATACAAGGAGAAGACTGATCAGAGATGCAGCCAAGAGGCCCATGATCACTCTGGATGAACTGCAGAGATCTACAGCTGAGGTGGGAGACTCTGTCCATAGGACAACAATCAGTCGTATATTGCACAAATCTGGCCTTTATGGAAGAGTGGCAAGAAGAAAGCCATTTCTTAAAGATATCCATAAAAAGTGTTGTTTAAAGTTTGCCACAAGCCACCTAGGAGACACACCAAACATGTGGAAGAAGGTGCTCTGGTCAGATGAAACCAAAATTGAACTTTTTGGTAACAATGCAAAACGTTATGTTTGGCGTAAAAGCAACACAGCTCATCACCCTGAACACACCATCCCCACTGTCAAACATGGTGGTGGCAGCATCATGGTTTGGGCCTGCTTTTCCTCAGCAGGGACAGGGAAGATGGTTAAAATTGATGGGAAGATGGATGGAGCCAAATACAGGACCATTCTGGAAGAAAACCTGATGGAGTCTGCAAAAGACCTGAGACTGGGACGGAGATTTGTCTTCCAACAAGACAATGATCCAAAACATAAAGCAAAATCTACAATGGAATGGTTCAAAAATAAACATATCCAGGCGTTAGAATGGCCAAGTCAAAGTCCAGACCTGAATCCAATCGAGAATCTGTGGAAAGAACTGAAAACTGCTGTTCACAAATGCTCTCCATCCAACCTCACTGAGCTCGAGCTGTTTTGCAAGGAGGAATGGGAAAAAATGTCAGTCTCTCGATGTGCAAAACTGATACAGACATACCCCAAGTGACTTACAGCTGTAATCGCAGCAAAAGGTGGCGCTACAAAGTATTAACTTAAGGGGGCTGAATAATTTTGCACGCCCAATTTTTCAGTTTTTGATTTGTTAAAAAAGTTTGAAATATCCAATAAATGTCGTTCCACTTCATGATTGTGTCCCACTTGTTGTTGATTCTTCACAAAAAAAATACAGTTTTATATCTTTATGTTTGAAGCCTGAAATGTGGAAAAAGGTTGCAAAGTTCAAGGGGGCCGAATACTTTCGCAAGGCACTGTACTAGCTGATTCTAAAGGCTAGTGAGATTCAGGGCAGTGTTTTGTGACTTGGCAGACACAAACCATTCTCATGAGTACAAAAGATGGCTGAATAATTACGCTAGCAGAGAGAACACACAGAGATAAAAATAGAGGGAAGGAGAGACGAGAGTTGAACAGGCTCCATGACAGAGAAAAGAAAGAAAGGGGTGACTCAGCAGAAAACGCAACACAGCAGAGGGAGAGAGAAATAGTGGTGGTTGCTCAGCTAAAAGACATGGGGTGGGGTGGAGAAAAAGCTGAAAAAAACCAACACATTGATTCAGAAGTATGAGCCCTACAAAAAGAGAGGTACATTCTAACTGGAAATACCCCAAACCCTAACATAAACAAATGATTATATATAGATATTCTAGGTTGCACTGGAGAAAGGCTATTCAGGAAAAATAAGCAATAGATATTGACTGTAACGGCCATAGAGGTAAATCTATTCACAATTCATCCCTATGGTAACGGCACCAGACAAGCTAGAGGCACTTTAGGACAGAACAATATGGATGGAGGGAGGAAGGGATGAGGCAAAGCTTCAGTGAGAGGAGGAATAAAACAGGGACGCAACATAACACCCGTGTGTCACCACGAGCATCCTAAACATGTTCCAACCTCGGCATCCACTCCTGCACCACCGGAGGAGAGAGAAAGCGATGGAGGGAACAAAAACAAAGAGGACAAACCAGAAAGAGAGGTGTGGTCAGTATGCAGATGAGAAGAGAGCCGGTAAGATTTCATAGCAACAACAATACGTCAATAGAGTGAACTGAAATGTCATGGACTAAATAGAGGATCAGCTAAAGGTCTAAAATTACACCAACATGATTCGTTGAAGTGGAACATATTAGCTTCACCATTAATCTTACAGCAAATGGCACTATAGTACAGATACATACAGCACCTGTCAAAAGTTTGGACACACCAACTCATTCAAGTTCTTTTTTAAATTTATACTATTTTCTACATTGCAGAATAATAGTGAAGACATCAAAACTATGAAATAACACATGGAATCATGTAGTAACCTCAAATTGTTAAACAAATCAAAATCTATTTTAGAAGTAGACACCCTTTGCCTTGATGGCAGCTTTGCACACTCTTGGCATTATCTTAACCGGCTTTATGAGGAATGCTTTTCCAACATTCTTGAAGGAGTTCCCACATATGCTGAGCACTTGTTGGCTGCTTTTCCATCACTCTGCAGCCCAATTCATCCCAAACCTTCTCAATTGGGTTGAGGTCGCGTGATTGTGGAGTCCAGGTCATCTGATGCAGCACTCCATCACTATCCTTGATCAAATAGTCCTTACACAGCCTGGAGGTGTGTTTTGGGTCATTGTCCTATTGAAAAACAAATGATAGCCCCACTAAGTGCAAACCAGAAGGGATGGCATATCGCTGCAGAATGCTGTGGTAGCCATGCTGGTTAAGTGTGCCTTGAATTCTAAATAAATCACTAATAGTGTCACCAGCAAAGCACCCCACACCATCACCTCCATGCTTCACGGTGGGAACCACACATGCAGAGATTATCCGTTCACCTACTCTGCGTCTCACAAAGATGTCCATTGCTCATGTTTCTTGGCCCAAGCAAGTCTCTTATTTATATTGGTGTCCTTTAGTAGTGGTTTCTTTGCAGCATTTTGACCATAAAGCCCTGATTCACACAATCTCCTCTGAATAGTTGATGTTGAGATGTGTTTGTTACTTGAACTCTGTGAAGCATTTATTTGGGCTGCAATTTCTGAGGCTGGTAACTCTAATAAATTCATCCTCTGCAGCAGAGGTAACTCTGGGTCTTCCTTTCCTGTGGCAGTCCTCATGAGAGCCAGTTTCATCATAGCGCTTGTTGGTTTTTGTGACTGCAATTTTCTGGATTGATGGACTGTTGTTTCTCTTTGCTTATTTGAACTGTTCTTGCAATAATATGGACTTGGTCTTTTAATAAATAAATCTTCTGTATACCACCCCTACTTTGTCACAACACAACTGATTGGCACAAACGCATCAAGAAGGAAATAAATTCCACAAATGAACTTTTAACAAGTCCACATTTTAATTTAAATGCATTCCAGGTGAATACCTCATGAAGCTGGTTGAGAGAATGCCAAGAGTGTGCAAAGCTTTCATCAAGGCAAACGGTGGCAACTTTGAAGAATCTCAAACATAAAATATATTTGGATTTGTTTAACACTTTTTTTGGTTACTACATGATTCCATAAGCGTTATTTTATAGTTTTGATATCTTAACTATTATTCTAAAATGTAGAACATAAAATAAAAACTTGGAATAAGTAGATGTGTGCAAATTTTTGGCAACAACACTTGGCTCGCTGATTTAAATTTTCTGTATCATCACTGAATTCATGTCAAGTTGAGGAGCCTAATTTAGAGGAGCCCAACATTGTAATGCCTGTATGAATATAGGTTCCATATTCATTCAACTCTAACCCATGCCATCACACAGCTTATATCAATTGGACTAAATGCCCATTATACCATGCTGAATCAAGGCTTCACAACAACATTACATATAGGCCCTTTCACTTAAATAATAAGTCCACTCTAAAGCAATTGAGTGCCAGACCCAGGGCTGTAATTTAGCAATACCATTATATACAGGCCCTTCCCCTCAAGTGTAACATTTCTCATATCCTACAGGAAGTCCTCTTTGACTGCCACTTTTATTATTAGACCAGTCTCAGGACTGTGTGTACCTCAGCATTGTCAAGGGATGTGATTTCCCGGGGCAGCTCCACCGCGTGCCTGTTGAAGTAGTCCATGGTGATGGCATTGTTCCAGTAGCTCAGGTTGTTCTCCTGATTTGAAGACTTCTTCTTCCTCCTCATACAGCACACGGTCAGCAGGACAGCTGGAGGGGGAGAGGAAGCGAGGGAGGAGGGAGGATGGAGGAAGGTGGGGAAGGAGGGAAAGGCAAAGTCAGTACAGCCTCTAAAATGATAGAACCTCAGTCCAGCTCTTGCATTACATTGTCACATTGTCACATTGTCTCAGTGGACAGGTTGGGTGGTATAAACGTGATCTCAGCCTCCTAAAAGTGGTGGTCAGTCTCCTACTGACTCAAACACAATTTCCTTTGATATGGTTTTCTCTAAGAGGCTTTGAGTTTATACTTAAATTGTACAATATATATTCATCCCTATAGAGGGGAATGGACATTTGATATAAAGGGCTTTGTTATCAACAAAAAAACATATTTCGGCATCAAAGCATTCATCAGGTTTTGATTTGATACTCACAGCATGAGGACACAGGCACACTGATGGCCAACACGATCCACACAATGTCCATCTTGCTCAGGCAGATGGTGGCGCTGGACAGCGGTGAGTCCAGAGCTGGGCTGGAGCCATTACCAGGACCCCAGGGGTCTGCAGTGGTGGCGGGGACCAGTCGGTTCAGAAAGTTCCCACTGGCCGTGGAGGGGGGCTCCGTAGCGGATGAGCTGTTCCACTGGGAGGAAGGGTCCTTGCCAGGGATGCCCTCCACACTGCCGCTATGAAAAGTGACATTGCCATCTGTTTTTAGCTCCAGGGTGGGGTCCTCGTTGACCAGGGGGTGCACCTCCCGTAGGGTGATGGCGTGGGGTCGGGAAAGCTCAGGAGTGGCTTCAACATGCTCCCAAAGGGTCTGATCTAGAGCAGCATCCTCTGAGGAAGAGGAGGAGTGAGAGGAAGGCTGCAGCTCAGTGGTGAAGTCCTGCTGACTGGTGTCTGTGGGCTCCTTGACGTTCCCCCCCATAGGCTCCTGGGTGTGTGTGGGGGCCGGTGGACCACCAAGCTCCAGGCCCAGAGTATGCTCTCTATCTGTGAGCGGGCTGGGCAAAGAAGGAGCCAGGGCAGACCCAGAGTCTGGAGTCCCCTCCACTGCAGCTGGAGCTACCTCACTCTGTGGGCCAGCAGAGCTGGGAGGGCTAGGAGGGCTGTTGCCCTGGTTAACATTAACAGTATCTGGGCTATGGGCTTGATTGACTGAGTTGGGCAAGAGGCCCTGGTCTGCACTGAGAGAATTGGAGCTGTGGCCTGGGTTGAGAGCACCAGAGCTGGGGGAATGGGCCTGTTTGACTGGACTGGGGCTGACAGAGCTAGGGCCAGGGTCTTGGTTTACTCTCACAGAGTTCACAGTGTTAGGACTGAAAGTAGCTGCAGCATGAATGAGGCTGTCTTTACTGGGTGGTGTCACAGTGTGTGCCAGGCTGGTGTGGTGGGTTAGATGCCAGCCCCAGGAGCTGGGGGCTGTGGTGGGCTTGATGATGCCTGTGGGCAGTGCCCCTCCCTGGGGGGACCAAGGGTCCCCGCTGCTGGAGTCTTCCTGCTGCCAGTCTGGGAGAGGCAGGAGCGGGTTAGGGGGGCTGCTGTGGGGCGCTGACATGGAGACAGGGTCCTTGGGGGTCCGGCTGGGGTACAGCTCCTGGGTAGAGGACACCACTCCCACTGGCACAGATAGGATCGCTAGAACACCTACAGAGAGAGATAATTACTATATAGAATGTGTGTGTGTGCTTGTGTGTAGGTATGCATATCTGAGTGTGTGTGTGTGTGTGCAGGTCGCTCTACCCTTTCTCCTGAGGTTCCCTGCTTGGAATATTGAGGCACAAACACGGATCCCCAGAAGCGGCAATAGGCTGTTTATGAGTCCTGGAGGAACCTTACAACCGTGGGCTGGATTCAATCGAGCAGAAAGACGATGGCCAGAGCTTACCCATGATGTTGCACAACAATTTAAGTCAATAAGTCATCGTTTTAGTCAAAGTATGATATACAGTATTTGGGCTTGAAGTGACAAGTCAGAAGTGCCCACTTGGATCCGTGTGATCCAAGTTTTATTTGTCTTTTCCTTTGATATGATGTACAAATTATTTTCAGCCTAGGTTTCATTTCAGGGCTGGGTTTTATTTGAATGTTACCATCCACCAGCATGGCATTATTTATTAATCAGAAACAGCTGCAAAGTTGATGCTTTATGCCACTGAAATCTACGCTTTTGCAACTCCGCTTAAAAAAAAAATCATAATCCATTGAATAATATGTGTATTTTCACATATTTTTTAAATAGTCTGTATTAAACATGCCCCCATGTGTATGTGACCAATAAGATTTGATTTGGAAGGCTTTCCACTAGATGTTGGAACATTGCTGTGAGGACTTGCTTCCATTGAGCCACAAGAGCATTAGTAAGGTTAGGCACTGATGTTGGGCGATTAGACCTGGCTCGCAGTCGGCGTTCCAATTCATCACAAAAGTGTTCGATGGGGTTTGAGGTCAGGGCTCTGGGCAGGACAGTCAAGTTCTTCCACACCGATCTCGACAACCCATTTCTGTATGGACCTCACTTTGTGCATGGGGTCATTGTCATGCTGAAACAGGAAAGAGCCTTCCCCAAAATGTTGCCACAAAGTTGGAAGCACAGAATCGTCTAGAATGTCATTGTATGCTGTATGTAGCGTTAAGATTTCCCTTCGCTGGAACTAAGGGGCCTAGCCAGAACCAGCCCCAGACCAGAAAAACAGCCCCAGACCATTATTCCTCCTGCACCAAACTTTACAGTTGGCACTATACATTGGGGCAGGTAGCGTTCTACTGACATCCCCCAAACCCAGATTTGTCCATTGGACTGCTAGATAGAGAAGCGTGATTCATCACTCCAGAGAACGAGTTTCCACTGCTCCAAAGTCCATTGGTGGCGAGCTTTACACCACTCAGCTAGCGCTTGGCATTGCGCATTGGTGATCTTAGGCTTGTGTGCGGCTGCTCGGCCATGGAAACCCAGTTAATGAAACTCCCGAAGAACAGTTCTTCGGGAGCTGACGTTGCGTCCAGAGACCGTTTGGAATTCAGTAGTGAGTGCAACCGAGGACAGATGTTTCAACTTAACAATAACAGCATTACAGTTGACTGGGGCAGCACTAGCAGGGCATACAGGGTTGCCTAGTGGTTAGAGCGTTGGACTAGTAACCGAAAGGTTGCAAGTTCGAATCCCTGAGCTGACAAGGTACAAATCTGTCGTTCTGCCCCTGAACAGGCAGTTAACCCACTATTCCTAGGCAGTCATTGAAAATAAGAATTTGTTCTTAACTGACTTGCCTAGTTAAATAAAGGTAAAAAATTCATTTGACGACCTGACTTTTTGGAAAATCCTATGATGGTACCACGTTGAAAGTCACTGAGCTCTTCAGTACGGGCCATTCTATTGCCAAAGTTTGTCTATGGAGATTGCACGGCGGTGTGCTCGATTTTATACACCTGTCAGCAACGGGTGTGGTTGAAATAGCCAAATCCACTAACTTGAAAGGGTGTCCACATACTTTCGGCCATGTAGAGTACATGTACAGATTGAGAAAAGAAAAGATAGAAATAAATAAAATACGAATGATAAAGAAAAGAGAGTATAAGGACAAAGGGTAATAAAGAGGGAGAAATTCCACAAAAAACAGCACCAGCACACGTCCACAATCTCAAACACTGTACTGATTACCCATCTTAACTCAGTCATATACCAGTATTCAGGATCACACATTTCTATATACTAATTTCCCCAGTCCATTAAGGGATCCAATAGGCATTTAAACACAGCCTTCAACTCATAAATCATATTCCTCCCGATATGTGCGTGTCCTAAATTACATCCTATTCAAAAGTGGTGCACATGGGGAATAGGGTGCCATTTAGGACACAGCTGCTCTGGCTCGCTAGGTACTGTATGAGAGTGTCCTCTCCTCTCTGCTTTCCATTTACCAAGCCTGTCACATCTCTAATGCATAGAGGAGCCTCATCCAGACACTCCAGAGTGACCCATGACTGGGGGATAACACAGACAGGATAGTTTGATTTATGAATGGTGGTCTCAGAGAGATGGTCATAAGGCAGGGAGACCATAGTCTCACAGAAATAATCTGACCCACCCCAGGAATATTTGCCTCATATTTTGGCCCATTGTTGATCTCTGGTGGTGGTACGTTGCCCCCCCGGTCTCCTCAACACATTATTACTGTATTCCATCCTCCAACATGCACAAACATACTAATACATATATACATGTCTCTCAGTCACATATAGGCTATCTATGGTTCCATCCACGCAGAGTAGAATTGATTACTATATTATGTTGTCCATTGTGGGGGCTGTTAGTAAACCATAGCTACTATGTTGCTGCTATAGACTAACAGTAGCAGTTGTTCCTGCCTTCGATACTGTGAACCATCAGATCCTCCTCTCCACCCTCTCCGAGTTGGGCATCTCCGGCGCGGCCCACGCTTGGATTGCGTCCTACCTGACAGGTCGCTCCTACCAGGTGGCGTGGCGAGAATCTGTCCCCTCACCACGCGCTCTCACCACTGGTGTACCCCAGGGCTCTGTTCTAGGCCCTCTCCTATTCTCGCTATACACCAAGTCACTTGGCTCTGTCATAACCTCACATGGTCTCTCCTATCATTGCTATGCAGACGACACACAATTAATCTTCTCCTTTCCCCCTTCTGATGACCAGGTGGCGAATCGCATCTCTGCATGTCTGGCAGACATATCAGTGTGGATGACGGATCACCACCTCAAGCTGAACCTCGGCAAGACGGAGCTGCTCTTCCTCCCGGGAAGGACTGCCCGTTCCATGATCTCGCCATCACGGTTGACAACTCCATTGTGTCCTCCTCCCAAAGCGCTAAGAACCTTGGCGTGATCCTGGACAACACCCTGTCGTTCTCAACTAACATCAAGGCGGTGGCCCGTTCCTGTAGGTTCATGCTCTACAACATCCGCAGAGTACGACCCTGCCTCACACAGGAAGCGGCGCAGGTCCTAATCCAGGCACTTGTCATCTCCCGTCTGGATTACTGCAACTCGCTGTTGGCTGGGCTCCCTGCCTGTGCCATTAAACCCCTACAACTCATCCAGAACGCCGCAGCCCGTCTGGTGTTCAACCTTCCCAAGTTCTCTCACGTCACCCCGCTCCTCCGCTCTCTCCACTGGCTTCCAGTTGAAGCTTGCATCCGCTACAAGACCATGGTGCTTGCCTACGGAGCTGTGAGGGGAACGGCACCTCAGTACCTCCAGGCTCTGATCAGGCCCTACACCCAAACAAGGGCACTGCGTTCATCCACCTCTGGCCTGCTCGCCTCCCTACCACTGAGGAAGTACAGTTCCCGCTCAGCCCAGTCAAAACTGTTCGCTGCTCTGGCTCCCCAATGGTGGAACACACTCCCTCACGACGCCAGGACAGCGGAGTCAATCACCACCTTCCGGAGACACCTGAAACCCCACCTCTTTAAGGAATACCTAGGACAGGATAAAGTAATCCTTCTCACCCCCCCCCCTTAAAAGATTTAGATGCACTATTATAAAGTGGCTGTTCCACTGGATGTCATAAGGTGAATGCACCAATTTGTAAGTCGCTCTGGATAAGAGCGTCTGCTAAATGACTTAAATGTAAAATGTAAATGTTCCTGAGCATTGTACTTCAGGAGTGTGATAGTGTGCAACACTGTTTGTCATGCAGTAGTCTGGCCTCAATCACACACTCAATCAGTGTCTAACCCCCACTATCACAACACTACCTGGCAACCCGGCCCTCGGTCGGTCGGGAAAAGCAGCATGTTAGAACCAGGTATAAACGGGGCTACTGAGTGACAGACTGCCTGAAGAATAGATTGCTGAGTTGGAACTATAGAATGATTAGAATGTGAACCATTCTAATTCTACAATAGGAGTTGCCTTCAAATAGTGAATGGCTCCACTGACCAACAAAATGGCAACAGAGTCTACATCCGTTGTACATACTAACACATGCTCCAGCAATACACTCCGCAGACACACACACACGCAACTCTGCACACGCCCATACATGCACCCACGCTCGCTCGCACACTGGTCCTCCTCATCTGCAATAAACACACTTATTAATATGCATCTGGCAACCCGCTGATCATCATGTTTTATTGAGTAGCTCATAAAATCTTAAAGGAGGCAAAACACATTTTAAGTTTGGTAGCATCAAAACATGTTTCATGATGTTCGTTGTCAGTCCGGTGAATAGTCAATATTTTGTGAAGTTTTTCATTACTTGTGTGGTAGGCTGTGTGGTTGAGAGTCATCTAATCTCTCTTGAGAAGCACATGTACACGCATGCACTCACACACAAACACAGATTATCTGGTATGATATAGATACGGATTCATGCAGATTCTCTTCAATAGTCTCTAGAAGCTCAAACTCCCACTCTCCCTCCCTCCTCCTTTTCTTATAGCAGTGTGTTCAATTTCCCTTCTCGGGCAATAAAGATCTATTGAATTGAATTGAATTATGTGAGTGTTCCATACAGTAATGTGAATGTAAGTATGCCTACTGGTGACTACACACAGTGCGGAGGGTTAGTAAATACTAAGGTCAACGAGAAGGAATCTCAAGCTACAGTATATCTCCAGCTCAACTCGTCATTTTCATCAAAGGTTATGTTTCTTTTTTTCTGGCAGTGAGTCACCCACTCCTGGTCTGGCAGTGACATTAGATTAGAGCTACTGCTGCTGCTCATAAGTGTCACGTCTACTCCCGCTCCTCCACCCTCTGGCGTTCGACGTCAACGGTAACCACCAGTCCTGGGTTCCATCATTACGCACACCTGCCATCAATCATTACACACACCTGCACGTCATCATGAGGCACACCTGGACTCCATTACCTCACGTATTACCTCCCCTATATCTGGCACTCTTAGGTTCCTTCCCCAGTCAGTATTGTGTATGTGTTTCATGTCTATACGCGACTTGTGTTTGTTATGTTGTTCGATGGTCCATTTATTATTAGACTCCCAGTGTATACGTTACAATAAGACAGACACTCGCAATGACTCATAGTACTGCACTATGTAGGGAACGGGATGCAGCCCCAGACACAGGCTAGCTCTAGGGGTTCATTGGGGGAATGAGGGAGCCCATCATCCTGTATAGCCAGTTTCCTGCCCCTAAGCCTCCCTGTAAAGACTGACTAGGTGTCCTAACTAAGCAACACTCTTGGCCTCCAATGCCCTCTGAGTGTGTACACAACAATATAATGCTGTTGATGTAATGCAAGGAGGTACCGTGAGGCATGAACCTAATACACACAATACACAGTACAGAATGGAATAAAATAGCTCCCCAAACGTGCGTGTGGGTGGGCAGGCACATAGATGGGAACTAGTGGATATATGGAGGCTTAAATATCCTGACCTAGTGAGATATACAGTGTATTCGGAAAGTATTCAGACCACGTGACTTTTTCCAAATGTTGTTACATTACAGCCTTATTCTAAAATGTATTAAATAATTTTTTCCCCCTCATCAATATATACACAATCGGTGGTGTAAAGTAGTGAAGTATCTGTATGGGGTATGTACTTTACTATTTATATTCATGGCAACTTTAACTTCACTACATTCCTAATGAAAATAATGTACTTTTTACTCCATACATTTTCCCTGACACCCAAAAGTACTCGTTACATTTTGACAGGAAAATCGTCCAATTCACACACTTATCAAGAGAACATCCCTGATCATCCCTACTGCCTCTGATCTGGCGGACCCACTAAACACAAATGCTTCATTTTTAAATTATGTCTGCATGTTGGAGTGCTCCTGGCTATCCGTAAAAATAATAAAGAAAATTGTGCCATCTGGTTTCTTTAATATAAGGAAGTTAAAATGATTTATACTTTTAGTTTTACTATTGATACTTAAGTATTTAAAACCAAATATTTTTAAACATTTACTCGAGTAGTACTTGACTGGGTGACTTTCACTTTCACTTGAGTAATTTTCTACTAAGGTATCTTTACTTTTACTCAAATATGACAATTGAGTACATTTTCCACCACTGCACACAATACCTCAACTGTGGGACCTTATATAGACAGGCAAATACCTGTCTATATAAGGTCCCATAGTTGACAGTGCATGTCAGAGCAAAAACCAAGCCATGAGGTCTAAGGAATTGTCCGTAGAGCTCCGAGACAGGATTGTGTTAAGGCACAGATCTAGGGAAGGGTACCAAAACATTTCTGCAGCATTGAAGGTCCCCAAGAACAGAGTGGTCTCCATCATTCTTAAATGGAAGAAGCTGGGAACCACCAAGGCCCGCTGTGCAAACTGAGCAATCGGAGGAGAAGGGCCTTCGTCAGCGAGGTGACCAGCACCCGATGATCACTCTGACAGAACCTTCCAGAAGAACAACCATTTCCGCAGCACTCCACCAATCAGGACTTTATGGTAGAGTGGCCAGACGGAAGCCAGTCCTCAGTAAAAATGCACATGACAGCCCGCTTGGAGTTTGCCCCAAGGTCACCTAAAGGACTCTCAGACCATGAGAAACAAGATTCTCTGGTCTGATGAAACCACGATTGAACAGTGTTCGTTGTTTGAAGTAACGTCTTTGTTGTTGTAATATTGCAAACGAACATGGCAGTTTCACTACTATGGATTACAGCTTTAAGGTTGCCAGTACATTTCATTGAAAGGGCTTGTCAACACCAAACCCACTGGGTACAGACGTCAGTTCAACATGTAGTTTTTATTTACATTTGGTTGAGTTGTCAACTAATGCGAATTCAACAGAAAAAGGTCACCATGTCATTGGATTTAGGTTAAAAGTTGGGTTTTGCAAATCCAGTCAGTTTTCCACGTTGATTCAACCTGTTAGCTTCGCTCACTATCTCTGACACCCACCTGATCATTCCACTCACTATTCTGGGATGGAGAAAAACAAGGATGAGGTCAATATTACTGTTAAATTAGATCCTGATTTATTTCTGTTATATCAGCCAAAACCTTTTTTCAATTAACCCAGCCAAGAGATTTATCATGGGGAAGGGCAATTTATGCAGTAAACTTACTGAGTTAAAGGCTGTTTGGAATGCATAAGAAGTGAGTGACATTCATGTATAAGTGCTCTATTGATGACATGGATGGGAAATGGGACATTAGTAGATCATAAGGCTGGCTGCTGTGTCTTGTGCACTTGATCTAAGAACTTTTGCCCCATCTCTCTGTCCCTTTCACATCACTCAGTATTAGAGTCAATGCCAGGGCCACAGAAAGCCAAATTGGCCGCCCAGTGGCTTTGAGTTTGAGACCTAGTGAAATTAAAGCATCATAATGGTGAAAATGATCAAATCCTCAACATTCAGCTATAACCTCATTGGTCAGTATTTACTTAAACGACCAATACTACCAACTACTGCAGTGGGGTAATAGTAATGAGATGTAGCCTACACTACTACATCCTATATCCACCACACCAATCATAGCAGAGAATCAACTTAGTGTGTGTAGTAGAGAGCAGCTCTACAACATCCGTAGAGTACGACCCTACCTCACACAGGAAGCGGGGCAGGTCCTAATCCAGGCATTTGTCCTCTCCCGTCTGGACAACTGCAACTCACTGTTGGCTGGGCTACCCGCTTGTGCAATCAAACCCCTGCAACTTAAACAGAACGCTGCAGCCCGCCTGGTTTTCAACCTCTCATGTCACCCCGCTCCTCCACAGCCTCCATTGGCTTCATGTCGGAGCTCGCATCCACTACAAGACCATGGTGCTTACCTACGGAACAGCAAGAGGAACTGCCCCTCCCTACCTTTAGGTTATGCTCAAACCCTACACCCCAGCCCGAACACTCCGTTCTGCCACCTCTGGTCTCTTGGCCCTCCCACGCCTACGGAAAGGCAGATCACGCTCAGCCCAGTCCGAGCTCTTCTCTGTCCTGGCACCCCAATGGTGGAGCCAGCTTCCCCATGAAGCTAGGACAGTAGAGCCCCTGTCCATTTTCCTTTAACATCTGAAACTCTACCTTCAAACAGTATCTTAAATAATCCTCCTACCTGCACCACTTGCACTTGACCCTGCACCCCCCCCCCCCCCTTCTAGCTCTGACTCTACTGATGATAGATCCATTATTTGGGAAAAATATACTTTCTATGCCTGTGATGTGGTTGTCCCACCTAGGTATGCAGAACCCTCCTCTAGCTTCTCAGTCTGCATTTCAGGTACCCCAGCAAAACACACACTCAGGGGGTAGAAGTTGCCCTTAGGCACAGATCACAGCACAGTTTATCCTCCCTAAATCATCACCTTAGATTAAGGAGGCTCTCACCGTGCAGTCCTCTATGGACTGTGTTAAGGCAGGCAGATGCTAACTCAATGGGATCGTCCACAAATCTACACAGGATGTGGGAAGGCTGTCTACAGCATCGATCAGAATACCAATGAGCTTCTATCTCAAATTTCACAACACCCAAACAACACACACACAGACATAAATGTGCACGCGGTACAGATGTGCCCTGAGATATGAGACAAAGAGAGAAGAGTCTATGGCTGTGTCCCAAATCGTACTCTATTCCTTACATAGTTCACTACTTTTGACCAGAGCCATATGGGTCCCAAAAGTGTTGCACTATGTAGGGCAGGGATTGCCACAAAAAATCTGAACTCATCATGAGGGGTCACAGTAGATAGCGGGTCTGCGTACCCACATCCATATCCACAAATGCAGTCAGCCTTTTGGAGGGTTGTCATGCCAAAGTGTCCACCGGCCAAAATAGTGTCCACCGGCCAAATAGTGTCCACCGGCCAAATACTGTCCACCGGCCAAATACTGTCCACCGGCCAAATACTGTCCACCGGCCAAATACTGTCCCCCTCTACGTCACAATGGGATTCGATGAGTTCTAGCTTCTGTTGCTAGGGCTGTTTCTAGAATTTGCGATATTCTGACCGGATTACGTAATGTACCAAAGGGTCCGTTGCTATGCTAGTTGCCTGGCTCTATTTTACCTCGCAGCGGTCGCGAAGGAAGGAGGAAGTTCTATTTCACTGCATAAACGTTCGCTATTACCTCCGAATTGCTCTTCAAGGAAGGTGTTTTTGACCGTGACAACCTGCTGAATACCTACTGCTTCAGAGGACCGAAAACAGAACACTTTCTTTACCATGTATTTGTCTTAAGTACATATTGTTAGATAGGAATAAATAACTGTTTTTATAGATTGACGTTGGTAACTACTGTAACGTTACTTATATACCTCAGTCTGCCTAGTCAGCTAGCCATCTAGCTAGATAGTTTTATTTAGCTAACGTTAATTAGCAAGCAAGCTACTGTAACTTAATTGTTTTATTTTATTTTGAACACAACAAATACAAAAAAGGCAGAAATATACAAACATGAGTACATAAACCTAACAGCCTGTTAAATACTTTTATGGTGCGTATTGCTTTTTACATTTTACTGATCATTTCAAAATAATATTTAAATTCTATCTTAAATAATGTGAAAAGGGGTTTGTTCTCTGCCCACATCATTTTGTGGATAAAGAATCTTCTATGAAAGATAAACAAATGAACAATGAAAGTTAAATCAGGGTCCATATCATTTGGATCAAAATAAAACATAATATCAGAGTCTCTCCTCTCAGATTAACATTAATAGTTGTTTCTTTTCAAATAGAATCTTCTAACTCACTCCAAAATCTTCTGACATCAGAACAGTCCCAAAATAAATGGTCACAACCACATATTACACATTTGTTATCAGTAGCTATTTTAAATCTGTGTATAATAAAAGGACTTTACAGGGTAGATTCTACAAATGAGTTTGTATGATACTTCTTTCACCTTCAATACAATATTTACCAGACAAACAAGGAAACTTTGTTCCAGTTCACTACATTCCAGTACATTTCAGCAGAGGGAATAGTAACATATTGACATTTCCCTTATATAGATGTTATTATATTTATAGTTCAAAATGTAAATTCCTTCTAATTATATTGAGGCTACAAAATCATCAACAGTTGCACTTGGACTATTGTTATATTCTCCTAAAAGAAGAACAGCACCTTTAGGGACAGCTCTAAACAACAATTTGATACTCCTCAGGAGTGAATGTAACATTGTTCTCATACATTCTGGATGATCATACAGTTGTTCTGGATGATCATTATTCAATAATTGTTTAGCCCAAATAATGTTGTTGTCAAACCAGTTCTGGAAAAATAAAGACTTGTTTTTGTATTTTATGTCTTTAGATTGTATACCTATGTGGGGACAAATTGTGCTTGTACATGAGGTTCCAAGTTAGAAGTACTTGTTTATGAACGTTTGCAAGCTTAATAGGGATTTTACCCATATCAAAGTTGCATTTGAGTAGGAGTTCTAGACCACCAATCTGTTGGAATATTAAATTAGGGATAATATTCCAAATGCAATTCTTATTTCTTCAATAGTACTGTATCCACTTAATCTAAAATATTAGAGGTTTTACAATCTAGAGCGTTCAACCCTCCCTCGCTTTGGGCGCTACATATTACCGCTTTTCTTAAATAATGAGGTATATTCCTCCATATGAAGTTAAATAATTTAGTATCAACCGATTTAGTTACTGACAGAGGAACATCCAAGGCAAGGGTTGTATAAACTCATCTGGACAGATCTTCAGATCTTGACAATAGTACACGTCCAGATAAAGAAAGATCTCTTAATAACCAGGAGTTTAATCTCTTTCAAATGTTCTCTACAATAGGAGAGAAATGTAAGTTTGCCCTTTCTTTCTGATCTTTACTAACTTTAATACCAAGAAATGCGATCATATTTTTTACAGGGATATTACATACTGAGTTTAAGTCACGTCTTTTCAATGCAAATAATTCACATTTCCTAATATTCAGAGATTAACCTGATACACGTGAGAAGGCATTAATACACTCAATAGCTTTCCTAGCTTTCCTTCCTAAAAAAAATGGTGGTGTCGTCAGCCATTTTCTCTCTTTGTCTTGTATCTGAATACCCCTAAAACTATCCTTATTTATATGAAGTGCCATAACTTGTGTGACCAATAAAAATAAGAAAGGAGAAATTGGGCATCCTTGTGGAATCTCTGAAATTACATGGGATAATTTAACAGAGCTGTTACTGTTATTATAAAGTGTCTTAATTACACTTTGAAAATATTGACCAAAACCCCCAAAAAATCGAAGAGTCTCAAAAACGGTATCAAATGCCTTGTAAAAGTCTACAAATAAAATGAAGCTATCTTCCATAATGTGCTCATTGTAGTCTAAAGTCCAATACTAGTATAATATAATTACATATGTGTCTGCCCTCCCCCATAAGTCTTTCTGCAAAGATGGATGCAAGTAGCAGAAATGAGGCCTTGTGTCATAGAAACAGGCAGGACCCCTAAATCAATTGCCTCCTTAAAAACATTAAATATAAATTCAATAATATCCTCCTGAAAATATTTATGGAATTCACTAATAAATGCCATCATTCCCTGGATATGTGTTCTCTTTAACTTGCTGATACATTTTTTTATTTCATTAATATAAATAATTTCATGGAAGTCTTCATCTAGGACTTTTGCATAGTCTTTGACTGAGTCTAGAAAGGCAGATATGTAGGACAGGCATTACTGGTATAAAGGTTACAATAGAATTCTGAAACATATTTTTAAATATCTTTGGGGTTTTCATTTTCTCTGCCATTTATATTAAGCTTATGAATAGATGTACATTTAATTTGTATTTTTTTTCACCTTCCTCCAACCATCTCCTTCTTGATCTTACAAATGCCCCTTTTGCTCTCTCTTCATACATTGGCTCCATTTGTAGTTGTAAAGAGAATAACTGAACCTTTCCTTCTTCATCAAGGTCCTCCATAGAGATTAGAGAAAGTATTTCCTTAACAAGTTTATCTTCCCTCAATCTTTTAAGTTCAGCCATTTCTTTACCTCTATTCATGGCCGTTTGTCTTATTTCATACTTCATTAATTCCCAATATTTCCCATAAGACTTAAATAGTTGGGCTTTCCTCCAATTGTCTTGTATAATATCTTTGGCATCCATCTATGTGAATGCTCAGTGTTTGAGATCAATTGACACCCTTTACCACGGCACTTTGAGATTGATTTGAAACTGAAAAACTCTTACGCACCACTGTACTTTGTATAGGGTTGGCTGGCATTCAAGTCACTCGTAGGCTCAGTCACTGGTATACTTTTATTTACAAAGCCATTTTAGGTTTACTACCTTTTTATTTGGGCATTTTTATTGTTCAGAAATGTGGTGGGTACTCTCCTCGTTCGCTGGACCTTATCCTGCTAACTGTTCCAAGGGCTTTTAAGTCCTCTGCACCATCGTCTTGGAACACCTTACAAAATACTTTTAAACTGGAAGAACTTGTCCCGATTGGTATTTTTAAGTCACTGGTGAATGATCTTGAGACTGATTCCCTGACCTGTCAATGTTTTTACATTTGCTGTTTTTGATTTTGTTATACTCTTGTGAATTCTATGGTTTTTACTAGATCACTTGTAGTTTTTCATGTTGTTTGTCTGTAATTTTTGTAATGACTTGGTGCTGCCTATCTTGGCCAGGACACTCTTGAAAAAGAGATTTTAAATCTCAATGAGCCCTTCCTGGTTAAATAAAAGTTTAATAATAAAATCTTGAAATTATCATCTTCCAACAGTCTACTATTGAGTTTCCAATAACCTCGATTCAGTTTAACTTCAGATCCATTCATATTTAAAGATAAGCTACTGTAACTGTTATTGCCCCTGTCTGTTTGTATGTAGCTTGTACTTCAATGGCATTCCTCGAGGAGATTTTCTTTTATCTTTCCAACCAGGCAAAGTACTATGAAGACACCACTGATCTCGACAAGAGGCACAACATTCAGAGAAATTCACAATTCAAGGTAACGTAAAGCAGTTAACTTCAATTAGATGGACGGCTTTAGCTATGCACAACCACTTTTCAACAACCATTTTCCATCTAACGTACAGTAGGCTAGTTGCTAACTATACATATAGTTCAGTGGAGTGTTGCTGAGGAGAGGACGGCTCATAATAACGTCTGGAATGGAGTAAATGGAATGGTATCAAACACGTGGTTGATACCATTCAATTGACTCCATTCCAGCCATTATTATGAGCCGTCCTCTCCTCAGCAGCGTCCACTGATATAGTTATACAGTGCCTTGCGAAAGTATTCGACCCCCTTGAACTTTGCGACCTTTTGCCACATTTCAGGCTTCAAACATAAAGATATAAAACTGTATTTTTTTGTGAAGAATCAACAACAAGTGGGACACAATCATGAAGTGGATACAAAAATCTTTTTGTATCCAAAAGCATCATGAAGAACAAGGAACACACCAGGCAGGTCCGAGATACTGTTGTGAAGAAGTTTAAAGCCGGATTTGGATACAAAAAGATTTCCCAAGCTTTAAACATCCCAAGGAGCACTGTGCAAGCGATAATATTGAAATGGAAGGAGTATCAGACCACTGCAAATCTACCAAGACCTGGCCGTCCCTCTAAGGTGGTCTGGTCAGATGAAACCAAAATTGAACTTTTTGGCAACAATGCAAAACGTTATGTTTGGCGTAAAAGCAACACAGCTCATCACCCTGAACACACCATCCCCACTGTCAAACATGGTGGTGGCAGCATCATGGTTTGGGCCTGCTTTTCTTCAGCAGGGACAGGGAAGATGGTTAAAATTGATGGGAAGATGGATGGAGCCAAATACAGGACCATTCTGGAAGAAAACCTGATGGAGTCTGCAAAAGACCTGAGACTGGGACGGAGATTTGTCTTCCAACAAGACAATGATCCAAAACATAAAGCAGAATCTACAATGGAATGGTTCAAAAATAAACATATCCAGGTGTTAGAATGGCCAAGTCAAAGTCCAGACCTGAATCCAATCGAGAATCTGTGGAAAGAACTGAAAACTGCTGTTCACAAATGCTCTCCATCCAACCTCACTGAGCTCGAGCTGTTTTGCAAGGAGGAATGGGAAAAAATGTCAGTCTCTCGATGTGCAAAACTGATAGAGACATACCCCAAGCGACTTACAGCTGTAATCGCAGCAAAAGCTGGCGCTACAAAGTATTAAGGGGGCTGAATAATTTTGCACGCCCAATTTTTCAGTTTTTGATTTGTTAAAAAAGTTTGAAATATCCAATAAATGTCGTTCCACTTCATGATTGTGTCCCACTTGTTGTTGATTCTTCACAAAAAAATACAGTTTTATATCTTTATGTTTGAAGCCTGAAATGTGGCAAAAGGTCGCAAAGTTCAAGGGGGCCGAATACTTTCGCAAGGCACTGTATGTTGTTGATGTGTTGTTTAAATGCTGAGCGCTCCTGCCAGCCTGTAGTGTGTCACGATTGCTTCACAATGTATTTCTGAAACGGCGGGCTATAGCCTTGAATTTATAATAATATTAATAATAATATAGCCTAAATAATTAATTTTCATTCCATCCTAGGCTACCTGGCTTGCTCCTGGTTGATTTTGAGTTAGCATATTGTTTAATAGCCTGTTGAAATGTTGAACGTCAATTGATAGTGACAGAATCACTGACAGAATCACATTAATTCCCAAGCAAAGTAGATTTTGTGTCTCCTTTGCTATAGAAGGCTGAAGAGCAGCCTCTGAATGTTATAGAGACAAACCAAAGATATCCCATATGCATCGGAGTCACATCTTTCCCTGGCATTTTACAGGTTGTTTCCAGCATAAAGCATTTGCAGACTAAAGTGTTGTTATAAATCATTTTAAATAATCATGTCTATCATTTTTTTTCTCTAAATCTCAAGATAACAAGTGCTAGGCATATGCTTTTAGCCACTTTATTTAACAAAAGCCACAATACCGTCACATACCCACTCAATTCGAGCACTGGTTTTAACTTAACACACCAAGCTCTTCACTCACTGACACAGAGACATTTAAGGAGTGCATGGTGAGTGAATGGATTGGCTGATAATCTATGGATAGTAGACCAATTTCGTCTGTCAAACAGATAGGCCTACCCCTTTCTGGAATAGGAAGAAATAAACTCCAACACAAAGCCCTCTTGTTGTTAGTAGCCTAAAGTTACATTAAAATGAAGACTGTTTAAAGGAATCAGGACTTCTCGAATTAGCCTACGTTCAGCACCCATACAATGTCAATTTCCACAGCTGCCACTTCATTGTAATATAACATACAGTTGAAGTCGGAAGTTTACATACACTTAGGTTGGAGTCATTAAAGCTCGTTTTTCAACCACTCCACACATTTCTTGTTAACAAACTATTGTTTTGGCAAGTCGGTTAGGACATCTACTTTGTGCTTTGTGACATCTACAAGTAATTTTTCCAAAAATTGTTTAAAGACCGATTATTTAACTTATAATTCACTGTATCACAAATCCAATGGGTCAGAAGTTTACATACACTGAATTGACTGTGCCTTTAAGCAGCTTGGAGTATTCCAGAAAATTATTTCATGGGTTTAGAAGCTTCTGATAGGCTCGTTGACATCATTTGAGTCAATTGGAGGTGTATCTGTGGATGTATTTCAAGGCCTACCTTCAAACTCAGTGCCTCTTTGCTTGACATCATAGGAAAATCATAAGAAATCAGCCAAGACCTCAGAAAAAAAAGATTATAGACCTCCACAAGTCTGGTTCATCCTTGAGATGAACCAATTTCCAAACGCCTGATGGTACGACGTTCATCTGTACAAACAATAGTACCCAAGTATAAACACCATGGGACCACTCAGCCATCATACTGCTGAGGAAGGAGACGCGTTCTATCTCCTAGAGATGAACGTACTTTGTGAGAAAAGTGCAAATCAATCCCAGAACAACAGCAAAGGGCCTTGTGAAGATGCTGGAGGAAACATATACAAAAGTATCTATATCCACAGTAAATTGAGTCCTATGTCGACATAACCTGAAAGGCGATTCAATCTTTATCACCAAAGCTTTATTAAAAGATCAAGTTTGAGAAAAGCAAAACAGTGAGCTGACATTCCTTTTATTATTTACAGTGCATTTGGAAAGTATTCAGACCCCTCGACTTTTTCCACATTTTGTTACGTTACAGCCTTATTCTAAAATTGATAAAATTAATTATTTTCCTCAATCTACACACAATACCCCATAATGACAAAGCGAAAATGTGTTTTTAGAAATACCTTTTTTACATAAGTATTCAGACTCTTTTCAATTAGACTCTAAATTGAGCTCAGGTGCATCCTGTTTCCATTGATCATCCTTGAGATGTTTCTACAACTTGATTGGAGTCCACCTGTGGTAAATTCAATTGATAGGACATGATTTGGAAAGGCACACACCTGTCTATATAAGGTCCCACAGTTGACAGTGCATGTCAGAGCAAAAACCAAGCCATGAGGTCGGCGAAATTGTCCGTAGAGCTCCAAGACTGGATTGTGTGCTCACGACCTCAGACTGGGGCGAAGGTTCACCGTCCAATAGGACAACGACCCTAAGCACACAGCCAAGACAATGCAGGAGTGGCTTCGGGGCAAGTCTCTGAATGTCCTTGAGTGGCCCAGCCAGAGCCCGGACTTGAACCCAATCGAACATCTCTAGAGAGACCTGAAAATAGCTGTGCAGCGACGCTTCCCATCAATCCTGACAAAGCTTGAGAGGATCTGCAGAGAAGAATGGGAGAAACTGCCCAAATACAGGTGTGCGAAGCTTGAAGCATCATACCCAAGAAGACTCGATGCTGTATTCACTGCCAAAGGTGCTTCAACAAAGTACTGAGTAAAGGGCCTGAATACTTATGTAAATGTGATATTTCATTTTTTTATTTTTAAGAAGGCCTACAATATTTTAGCCATTCTTTGGAGGTGTGTAAAAAAAATGTATGGCTTTCCAGCAATTCTACTCATATTGCCATTGGGTGGAGAGAAATGTTTGGCGTTTTAAATATGATATCTGAGTGAGAGTGACTAGCAAAATCAATGGGGGCCCCGCGGTCGGTAATTTGACCATGATTACTACAAGATAGGTGTCTGGACTAACTTACCAATTACATTTTTTTTAGCTGACATGGGCTAACTGAGTGATTGTCAGTTGTGCTGATGTACAACCAAATGTATAAATTGCACCTTGTGTATTCTTTTATTCTAACTCTCAATATGAAGTTGAGACCGACTGTTTTTGTTGTTGTTGGAAATTGATCCGCGGGCCTATTTGGTATGCATCCTATCACACAGTGGGATGCATCCTATCACACAGTGGGATGCATCCTTTCACACAGTAGGATAATATCTTCCTGTTTGAATGCTCTGCAATGCTCGTCATATTAGGCTCCTGCCCCACTTTCAACACGGACATGATTATCCCAGAACCCATGTCCATGGTGTCAGAACTTAATATTGAAACTTAGAGTGAGGAATGAGAGACGAGGAGGATTGACAGGGCTTCTGGGATAATGATTTAGCGGGACACTCGTTGCCTGGTTGATTGGGGCTGTGACAACGACTGGGCCGCATGGAAGGGCAGACAGGAAGGGCAGACATAAACCAGGAAGTTTTCCGAGCTCCGGGGAGAACACTGAGCCACGAGGGCTGTGAAAAACAATGCCATAAAGTAGACCGCCAGCTCTCTCACGAAATGAAATAAGTTATTCACAACATTACAGTGGTGTTATAACGGTCTTACAAGCATAATCATTTGCCATAATAGACCCATACGAAGAGGCGAGAAGTGCGACCCTGCAACTCAGATTAGGGTGATTTCTCATAGCGTGCAATCATTCCCATCTTACACTAAACGCTCTCACAGATAAGCATTTTATGAGATGACTTTACAATGCAATTTGCACTTGAGGCATACTTGAAAGGAATTGGCTTATTTGGAAGGAATTGGATTGAGGAAAGAGGGCAAAAAAACATTTTCTTAAAACAAATGAGGAGTCTTCCCTGTAGCGTCAGGCGGGCCTGTACAGACAACCATCTTGAGATAGACAGACAGACATGGAAGGTTAGAGAGAACAGAGAAGAAATGAGACCAGAAGAGAAAACCATAGGAAAGGAGGCGTGTGACCAAAGGCAATAATGGGAAGAGAAGAGAGAAACTTCCTGTGCTAACGAGTGTTTGATCATATCATGAGATGATATCATCACTCTCTCTGTGCATTCTCACTGAAACTCCTCTCCTCTCCACAACCAAAGCTTTAGATCTTCATTAGAGTTGGGTCAACTCATCAGATTGATTGAAATTCATTCCAAGAATTTGTCACACTCTGATCTGTTCCACCCGTCTTTGTGCTCGTCTCCACCCCTCCAGGTATCACCCATTATCCCTGTGTTCTCTATTTGTCAGTTGCCAGTTCGTTTTGTTTCATCAAGCCAGACGGATTACCAGGACGTGCACTTCGAGCATGTGCTGACCAACTGGCAATTGTCTTCACTGACATTTCCTGACTGAGTCGGTAATACCAACATGTTTCAAGCAAGAACACCAAGGTGGCCTGCCAAAATTCCTGCTGATCGTTGTGCAGGTCTGATCCGCAACTACAGAAAACGTTTGGTTGAGGTTATAACTACCAAAGGGGGGTCAACCAGTTATTAAATCCAAGGGTTCACATACTTTTCCCACCCTGCACTGTGAATGTTTACAAGGTGTGTTCAATAAAGACATGAAAACGTATAATTGTTTGTGTGTTATTAGTTTAAGCAGACAGTGTTTGTCTATTGTTATAACCAATTTATGCAGAAATCCAGGTATTTCCAGTGTTCACATACTTTTTCTTGCCACAGTATGTGAGAATGCCATTCATTGACTACAGCTCAGCGTTCAACACCATAGTTCCCTCAAAGCTCATCACGAAGCTAAGAATACTGGGACTGAACACCTCCCTCTGCAACTTGATCCTGGACTTCCTGACGGTCCGCCCCCAGGTGGTAAGGGTAGGTACAGTGCCTTGCAACATTATTCATCCCCCTTGGCGTTTTCCTATTTTGTTGCATTACAACCTGTAATTTAAATAGATTTTGATTTCATGTAACGGACATACACAAAATAGTCCAAATTCGTGAAGTGAAATTTTAAAAAATAACTCAATATTCCCAGGTAAGAAGTTTTAGGTTGTAGTTATTATAGGAATTATAGGACTATTTTTCTCTATACCATTTGTATTTCATATACCTTTGACTACTGGATGTTCTTATAGGCACTTTAGTATTGCCAGTGTAACAGTATAACTTCCGTCCCTCTCCTCGCCCCTACCTGGGCTCGAACTAGGAACACATCGGCAACAGCCACCCTTGAAGCAGCGTTTACCAATCGCTCCACAAAAGCTGCGGCCCTTGCAGAGCAAGGGGAACAACCACTTCAAGTCTCAGAGCGGGTGACATTTGAAACGCTATTAGCGCGCACCCCGCTAACTAGCTAGCCATTTCACATCGGTTGCACCAGCCTAATCTCGGGAGTTGGTAGGCTTGAAGTCATAAACAGTGTAATGCTTGAAGCACAACGAAGAGCTGCTGGCAAAACACATGAAAGTGCTGTTTGAATGATTGCTTAGGAGCCTGCTGGTGTCTTCCATCGCTCAGTCAGACTGCTCTATCAAGTCATAGACTTAATTCTAACATAATAACACACAGAAATTCGAGCCGTAGGTCATTAATATGGTAGAATCCGGAAACATCATCTCGAAAACAAGACGTTTATTCTTTCAGTGAAATATGGAACCGTTCGATTAGGAACCGCATCCATTAGTCTAAACATTTCTGTTACATTGCACAACCTTCAATGTTATGTCATAATTACGTAAAATTCTGGCAAATTAGGCGGCCCAAACTGTTGCTATACACTGACTCTGCATGCAATGAATGCAAGAGAAGTGACACAATTTCACCTGGTTAATATTGCCTGCTAACCTGGAATTATTTTAGCAAAATAATACAGGTTTAAAAATGTATACAGTGGGGCAAAAAAGTATTTAGTCAGCCACAAATTGTGCAAGTTCTCCCACTTAAAAAGATGAGGCCTGTAATTTTCATCATAGGTACACTTCAACTATGACAGACAAAATGAGAAACAAAATCCAGAAAATCACATTGTAGGATTTTTTATGAATTTATTTGCACATTATGGTGGAAAATAAGTATTTGGTCACCGACAAACAAGCAAGATTTCTGGCTCTCACAGACCTGTAACTTCTTCTTTAAGAGGCTCCTCTGTCCTCCACTCGTTACCTGTATTAATGGCACCTGTTTGAACTTGTTATCAGTATAAAAGACACCTGTCCACAACCTCAAACAGTCACACTCCAAACTCCACTATGGCCAAGACCAAAGAGCTGTCAAAGGACACCAGAAACAAAATTGTAGACCTGCACCAGGCTGGGAAGACTGAATCTGCAATAGGTAAGCAGCTTGGTTTAAAGAATTCAACTGTGGGAGCAATTATTAGGAAATGGAAGACATACAAGACCACTGATAATCTCCCTCGATCTGGGGCTCCACGCAAGATCTCACCCCGTGGGGTCAAAATGATCACAAGAACGGTGAGCAAAAGTCCCAGAAACACACGGGGGTCCTAGTGAATGACCTGCAGAGAGCTGGGACCAAAGTAACAAAGCCTACCATCAGTAACACACTATGCCGCCAGGGACTCAAATCCTGCAGTGCCAGACGTGTTCCCCTGCTTAAACCAGTACATGTCCAGGCCCGTCTGAAGTTTGCTAGAGAGCATTTGGATGATCCAAAATAAGATTGGGAGAATGTCATATGGTCAGATGAAACCAAAATATAACCTTTTGGTAAAAACTCAACTCGTCGTGTTTGGAGGACAAAGAATGCTGAGTTGCATCCAAAGAACACCATACCTACTGTGAAGCATGAGGGTGGAAACATCATGTTTTGGGGCTGTTTTTCTGCAAAGGGGCCAGGACGACTGATCCGTGTAAAGGAAAGAATGAATGGGGCCATGTATCGTGAGATTTTGAGTGAAAACCTTCCATCAGCAAGGGCATTGAAGATGAAACGTGGCTGGGTCTTTCAGCATCACAATGATCCCAAACACACCGCCCGGGAAACCGAAGGAGTGGCTTTGTAAGAAGCATTTCAAGGTCCTGGAGTGGCCTAGCTAGTCTCCAGATCTCAACCCCATAGATCATTTTTGGAGGATTTGAAAGTCCGTGTTGCCCAGCAACAGCCCCAAAACATCACTGCTCTAGAGGAAATCTGCATGGAGGAATGGGCCAAAATACCAGCAACAGTGTGTGAAAACCTTGTGAAGACTTACAGAAAACGTTTGACCTCTGTCATTGACAACAAAGGGTATATAACAAAGTATTGAGATAAACTTTTGTTATGGACCAAATACTTATTTTCCACCATAGTTTGCAAATAAATTCATAAAAAATCCTACAATGTGATTTTCTGGATTTTTTTTCTAATTTTGTCTGTCATAGTTAATAAATAAAGGTGTAAACAAATAAACAATTGGCCAAATCGGTGTCCAAAAATATCAATTTCCGATTGTTATGAAAACTTGAAATCGGCCCTAATTAATTGGCCATTCCGATTAATCGGTCGACCTCTAGTACGTACGGCCCAGTACATCACTGGGGCCAAGCTTCCTGCCATCCAAGACCTCTATACCAGGCGTGTGTCAGAGGAAGGCCCATGGACTGTTCTCTCTACTAGCGCACAGCAAGTGGTACCGGAGCGCCAAGTCTAGGTTCAAAAGGCTTCTTAACAGCTTCTACCCCCAAGCCATAAGACTCCTGAACAGCTAATCAAAGGGCTACCCAGACCACCCTTTTATGCTGCTGCTACTCTGTTTATCATCTATGCATAGTCACTTTAACTCTACCTACATGTACATATTACCTCAATTACCTTGACTACTGTACCCCGCTGCTGTTGAATAAATATATAATAATAATAGTTACTTTTATTTTCTATTTTTTACTTGACACCTTTCTTTCTTAAAACTTCGGCGCATGTGACAAATACAATTTGATGTTGTAAGTGTAATTATTTTTTTTTGAGGATTGTTCAATTAACTAAATTAATTTCTATTCAGTAAATGTTTTATTGGGGATACGATTTCACATATCCTACATTTCTGAGCCACAGAATGATGAGTTTCCTTTCTAATGGTTCCATTATTCCCCTCTTCTCAGCTGTATTACAGTCAGTGGATCAGCCTGACCCCATGTTCCACATTCTGTTCTGGACACCTGCCAGACACTCACAACAGCTCCCCCCTGGCCCCACTAATATGCTTAGAATGTTAAACAGGCTAACAGCATACTGTATGATATGATTATGGAACACAGAGGTTGATATGGACGAGTAACACACTGCAAATACAAAACTGTTCTCTCTCTACCTGGAATCGTCCAAGACTGTGCTTCATAGCTGTTATCGGCACTGTTATGGTGCTCTCACTTTAGCTGTGTACTCTGTCTTACTGGACTGCGGAGCCCCACCTGTTTTGAGCCTTTAATCCCCCCAAAAATTATAAAATAAATACATTCAAATATAATTGGGGATGCCTGTTTTGCATGTTATTTTTGCATTAATACGTGTCACATATCAGTTTGCAAACAATGTAATTAAAAAATATATATTTTTGAGTTTATAAAGCTGCATATACATTTGGTCACTTTTTTGCTTTCTTGAGTAAGGGAGCTCCAAAATGCAGGTGATTCAGCCTAGCTCAGTGCATTCTGTGGTGGTGGGGCAGCCAGTGGAAATACAGAGTGTAGGGCTTAGTAATGTTCTCTAGTTGCGCCGTGATTGGGTCAGTGTCACTCATGGGGACACTACGTCACTGCCAAATCTAAGGGTAGAGAGTCAAATCCCGGTATATCTACAGTAGCTTTGATTGGACTGATATTTTCAAAATCTTAGCTAGCAGTCATCATCATGAATCAAGTTGACAATCTACTGGCAAATCCTTTTTAATCCTTGTCATATGAAGAGAAATAATGAAGAGAAATCAGTGGCTAACTGCAAGCATTGCAAAGCAATCACTAGCCTGCTATTCAGTAGAGTGGGTGTATGAAATCCCAAGTCTAAATTTAAGGGTCTCTTTCCAAGCTTAAAAGGATAAATATTTAACATTGGCCATGATGTCAACCCAGCATGACTATTGCCAAGCTCAAAACAACTGGATACCTGGAACTGGGAAATCGGACTTCAGTGAGTTCAAGACAACTGGAAACTTGGGGAAAAAACGAGCTCCGGCCGGGAAAATATGTTTTGAACAGTCATACAAATCTAGAGCTCCAACGTTTAGATCACTGACATCCTGATTCAACCTTTTTTTTCTTCCCCAGAGTTCCCAGTCTTGAAAGCACCATAAATCCAGAGAATGCCAGACTTTGATGACAAAATTTGCCCACGAAGGCACCTTCCTGTGGTGAGTCCAGACATGTCTTGTATGCTGCTGCATAAATGATGTATTATGCCAGGGAGATAGTATTACTTTCCTAGCTACAGTATACATAAGTGTATGTAGTGTAGAAAGCTGTTAGTAGCCCATGTGCCTCACCCTAATAAGTTGGTCCCTTTTCCCCTTTTGGCGGTGCACATGTAGCTTATAGCCTGTTAAGAGTAATGTAATTATCAAATATTGTAAGAGCTTTCATTGTCTGCGTATATGCCCCCTTCACTTATCCTATGGTTCTGACTTGGTGTACAGGGAGAATACTGTAAGAATGGCCGATATTCTGAATTCTGAAGCTGTACAGTTAAAAAGTGCTGAACAAATAGTTATATTGACTATATCCGTCCTAGCTCGCTCATTAATGTCTTAATCGAAATTATGGATTGCCTCTTATCCACTCGTCGTCCCCTTATGCCATAGTTTGGCATAGTCAACTGTCAGTAGAAACCACATTTGTTTAAGCAAGTCAGCCACATCGGCTATGTTTTTTTTAAAGGCTGAGGCTGAATGTACTGTTTCGCTGCCTGTTCCGCTGATAGCCAGGTGTATTTATTTTTTATTTTTTAAATTTTACCTTTATTTAACCAGGCAAGTCAGTTAAGAACACATTCTTATTTTCAATGACGGCCTGGGAACAGTGGGTTAACTGCCTGTTCAGGGGCAGAACCACAGACCTTGTCAGCTCGGGGGTTTGAACTCGCAACCTTCCGGTTACTAGTCCAACGCTCTAACCACTAGGCTACGCTGCCGCCCTGCCAGGTGTTGGGACTGCTGTTGGGACCTATGTAGGCCCTAACAGTTTGTGGGTACCGGTTGTTATCAGTATAGTGCAATTAACTTATTGTTTAGTGTTGTATTGTGTAGTGCATCAATTTGTTTTGTTTGTCCAACCAAGATGTACAGTTGAAGTCAGAAGTTTACATACACTTAGGTTGGAGTCATTAAACTCGTTTTTCAACCACTCCACCCACGTATGTCTTGTTAACAAACTATAGTTTTAGCAAGTCGGTTAGGACATCTACTTTGTGCATGACACAAGTAATTTTTCTAACAATTGTTGAGACAGATTTTTTCACTTATAATTCACTATATCACAATTCCATTGGGTCAGAAGTTTACTTACATTAAGTTGACTGTGCCTTTAAACAGCTTGGAAAATTCCAGAAAATAATGTCATGGCTTTAGAAGCTTCTGATAGGCTAATTGACATAATTTGAGTCAATTGGAGGGGTACCTGTGGATGTACACTGCTCAAAAAAATAAAGGGAACACTAAAATAACACATCCTAGATCTGAATGAATTAAATATTCTTATTAAATACTTTTTTCTTGACATAGTTGATTGTGCTGACAACAAAATCACACAAAAATGATCAACCCATGGAGGTCTGGATTTGGAGTCACACTCAAAATTAAAGTGGATAACCACACTACAGGCTGATCCAACTTTGATGTAATGTCCTTAAAACAAGTCAAAATGAGGCTCAGTAGTGTGTGTGGCCTCCACTTGCCTGTTTGACCTTCCTACAACGCCTGGGCATGCTCCTGATGAGTTGGTGGATGGTCTCCTGAGGGATCTCCTCCCAGACCTGGACTAAAGCATCCTGGACAGTCTGTGGTGCAACGTTGCGTTGGTGGATGGATCGAGACATGATGTCCCAGATGTGCTCAATTGGATTCAGGTCTGGGGAACGGGCGAGCCAGTCCATGGCATCAATGCCTACCTCTTGCAGGAACTGCTGACACACTCCAGCCACATGAGGTCTAGCATTGTCTGGCATTAGGAGGAACCCAGGGCCAACTGCACCACCAGACAAGGGGTCTGAGGATCTCATCTCGGTACCTAATGGCAGTCAGGCTACCTCTGGCGAGCACATGGAGGGCTGTGCGGCCCCCTAAAGAAATGCCACCCCACACCATGACTGACCCACCTCCAAACCGGTCATGCTGGAGGATGTTGCAGGCAGCAGAACGTTCTCCACGGCACCTCCAGACTCTGTCACATCTGTCACATGTGCTCAGTGTGAACCTGCTTTCATCTGTGAAGAGCACAGGGCGCCAGTGGCGAATTGGCCAATCTTCTCTGTGTTCTCTGGCAAATGCCAAAAGTCCTGCACGGTGATGGGCTGTAAGCACAACCCCCACCTGTGGACATCGGGCCCTCATACCACCCTCATGGAGTCTGTTCCTGACCGTTTGAGCAGACACATGCACATTTGTGGCCTGCTGTAGGTCATTTTGCAGGGCTCTGGCAGTGCTCCTCCTGCTCCTCCGTGCACAAAGGCGGAGGTAGTGGTCCTGCTGCTGGGTTGTTGCCCTCCTACGGCCTCCTCCACGTCTCCTGATGTACTGGCCTGTCTCCTGGTAGCGCCTCCATGCTCTGGACTCTACGCTGACAGACAAAGCAAACCTTCTTGCCACAGCTCGCATTAATGTGCCATCCTGGATGAGCTGCACTACCTGAGCCACTTGTGTGGGTTGTAGACTCCGTCTCATGCTACCACTAGAGTGAAAGCACCGCCAGCATTCAAAAGTGACCAAAACATCAGCCAGGAAGCATAGGAACTGAGAAGTGGTCTGTGGTCACCACCTGCAGAACCACTCCTTTATTAGGGGTGTATGGCTAATTGCCTATAATTTCCACCTGTTGTCTATTCCATTTGCACAACAGCATGTGAAATTTATTGTCAATCAGTGTTGCTTCCTAAGTGGACATTTTGATTTCACAGAAGTGTGATTGACTTTGAGTTACATTGTGTAGTTTAAGTGTTGCCTTTATTTTTTTGAGCAGTGTATTTTCAAGGCCTACCTTCAAACTCAGTGCCTCTTTGCTTAACATCATGAGAAAATCAAAAGAAATCAGCCAAGACCTCAGAATTGTTTTTGTAGACCTCCACAAGTCTGGTTCATCCTTGGGAGCAATTACCAAATGCCTGAAGGTACCACGTTCGTCTGTACAAACAATAGTATGCAAGTACAAACACCATGGGACCACGCAGCTGTCATACCACTCAGGAAGGAGACACGTTCTGTCTCCTAGACATGAACATACTTGGTGCGAAAAGTGCAAAGCAATCCCAGAACAACAGCAAAGGACCGTGCGAAGATGCTGGAGGAAACAGATACAAAAGTATCTATACCCACAGTAAAACAAGTCCTATATTGACAGATTACCGACCATTTCGAATCTCACCATACCCTCTCTGCTATGCAATCTGGTTTCAGAGCTGGTCATGGGTGCACCTCAGCCACGCTCAAGGTTCTAAACGATATCTTAACCGACATCGATAAGAAACATTACTCTGCAGCCGTATTCATTGATCTGGCCAAGGCTTTCGACTCTGTCAATCACCACATCCTCATCGGCAGACTCGACAGCCTTGGTTTCTCAAATGATTGCCTCGCCTGGGTCACCAACTATTTCTCTGATTGAGTTCAGTGTGTCAAATCGGAGGGTCTGTTGTTCGGACCTCTGGCAGTCTCTAAGGGGGTGCCACAGTGTTCAATTCTTGGACCGACTCTCTTCTCTGTAAACATCAATGATGTCGCTCTTGCTGCTCGTGAGTCTCTGATCCACCTCTACGCAGGCGACACCATTCTGTATACTTCTGGCCCTTCTTTGGACACTGTGTTAACAACCCTCCAGGCAAGTTTCAATGCCATACAACTCTCCTTCCGTGACCTCCAGTTGCTCTTAAATACAAGTAAATCTAAATGCATGCTCTTCAACCGATCGCTGCCTGCACGTGCCCGCCTGTCCAAGATCACTACTCTGGACAGCTCTGACTTAGAATACGTGGACAACTACAAATACCTAGGTGTCTGGTTAGATTGTAAACTCTACTTCCAGACCCACATCAAACATCTCCAATCCAAAGTTAAATCTAGAATTGGCTTCTTCCTATTTGGCAACAAAGCATCCTTCCCTTATGCTGCCAAACATACCCTTGTAAAACTGACCATCCTACCAATCCTCGACCTCGGCGATGTCATTTACAAAATAGCCTCAAATACCCTACTCGACAAATTGGATGCAGTCTATCACAGTGCCATCCGTTATGTCACCAAAGCTCCATATACTACCCACCATTGCGACCTGTACACACTCGTTGGCTGGCCCTCGCTTCATACTCGTCGCCAAACCCACTGGCTCCATGTCCTCTACAAGACCCTGCCAGGTAAAGTCCCCCCTTATCTCAGCTCGCTGGTCACCATAGCATCACCCACCTGTAGCACGCGCTCCAGCAGGTGGTCACCCCCAAAACCTCTCTGGTCACCCCAAAACCAATTATTTCTTTGGCCGCCTCTCCTTCCAGTTCTCTGCTGCCAATGACTGGAACGAACTACAAAAATCTCTGAAACTGGAAACACTTATCTCCCTCACTAGCTTTAAGCACCAGCTGTCAGAGCAGCTCACAGATTACTGCACCTGTACATAGCCCATCTATAATTTAGCCCAAACAACCACCTCTTTCCCTACTGTATTTATTTATTTATTTTGCTCCTTTGCACCCCATTATTTTTATTTCTACTTTGCACATTCTGCCACTGCAAATCTACCATTCCAGTGTTTTACTTGCCATATTGTATTTACTTTGCCACCATGGGGTGTATTTGTATTTACTTTGCCACCACTTTTGCCTTTACCTCCCTTATCTCACCTCATTTGCTCACATCGTATATAGACTTGTTTCTACTGTATTATTGACTGTATGTTTGTTTTAATCCATGTGTAACTTTGTGTTGTTGTATGTGTCGAACTGCTTTGCTTTATCTTGGCCAGGTCGCAATTGTAAATGAGAACTTGTTCTCAACTTGCCTACCTGGTTAAATAAAGGTGAAATAAATAAATAAACCGAATGGCCGCTCAACAAGGAATAAGCCACTGCTCCAAAACCCCCATAAGAAAGCCAGGCTACGGTTTGCAACTGCACATGGGGAAAAAGATCGTACTTTTTGGAGAAATGTCTGGTCTGATGAAACAAAAATAGAACCGTTTGGCCATAATGAACATCGTTATGTTTGGAGGAAAAAGGGGGAGGCTTGCAAGCCGAAGAACACCATCTCATGTAGTGGGGGTGCTTGGCTAAAGGAGGGACTGGTGCACTTCACAAAATATATGGCATCATGAGGGAGAAAAATGATGTGGATATATTGAAGCAACATCTCAAAACATCAGTCAGTTAAAGCTTGGTCGCAAATGGGTCTTCCAAATGGACAATGACCCCAAGCATACTTCCAAAGTTGTGGCAAAATGACTTAAGGACAACAAAGTCAAGGTCGGGGTGGCCATCACAAAGCCATGACCTCAATCCTATAGAAAACATGTGGGCAGAACTGAAAAAGTGTGTGTGAGCAGGGAGGCCTAAAACCCTGACTCAGTTACACCAGCTCTGTCAGGAGGAATGGGCCAAAATTCACCCAACTTATTGTGGAAAGCTTGTGGAAGGCTACCCGAAACATTTGACTCAAGTTTAAATGGTTTAAGGCAATGCTTCCAAATGCTAACTGAGCGCATGTAAACTTCTTACCTACTGGGAATGTGATGAAATAAATAAAAGCTAAAATAAATCATTCGCTCTCCAAATATTCTGACATTTCACATTCTTAAAATAAAGTGGTGATCCTAACTGACCTAAGACAGGGAATTTTTACTAGGATTAAATGTCAGGAATTGTGAAAAATTTAGTTTAAATGTATTTGGCTAAGGTGTATGTAAACTTCCGACTTCAACTGTACATGCTAAAATTGCCACTGAACATATGGAATTGTTCTAAGATGTTCATACCATGGACCATTTAGCCATTTAATTTAGAATTTTAGGACCCCTTCTGCTATTAAATTATACTTAAAAAAATATATATTTTATAAAATATTGAATTTGTCCTTTACTACTATAGCCCATAGAAAATCATTGAATAAAACATTCATAAATGGAAAAAATGTATCATAAGGAATAAGGTTATAACTAGGAGGCATAAGAAAGCTCATTTAATTTTTTTGTTTTTCTGGACACATTCAACCCATTATTTTTGATGGCACAAAACTACCTACCTACTTCCATTTGTTTATATGGGTTACTTTCAGACGAGTCCTTTGACACTTGTAAGGGTCGTAGAGCAAAAACGCAGTCTCCCCTTTCCATAGTGGGGACACATTAGTTTGTAGCTCAAATGGGTCGGACACTACAGACAGAATCTGGCACATCAGCGTTACCAACTTCAGACGAGTCCTGTGACACTTGTGGGGGTCGTAGATCAAAACGGAGAACACCATCATCTTGATTTTTGGGATGTCTCACGGTCTGACCAACACCGCTGTAGCTCTGCCACCGTTCACTGCAGAGCCGGAAAGCTGACATAGGTGGATGCCCATGCTTTAACTGATGGATTTTGATGGCGATTTTTTTATTATGTTACTTAGTTTAACGCACGGGTGTGTCAATAGATTCTTAAGGATTTTAAGGAACAAACTAATGTAGCTAATGTACAGTTTTACAAGTTTGATCAATGTACGGTACTACGAGTTTGGCTAATGTACAGTACTATGAGTATTAACCCAGTCAAAGCTGGGGGAGGGGGTACTACTAAGTTATGTAGAATTGTTTTAAGAAGGTCATACCAAGGATCATTTTGCTATTTGATTTTGAATTTTAAGAACTCTTGAAGAATAAAAAATAAAAAAATAAAAACATTAGATTTTTTTAAAAATTGGGCCTTACTGCTATTAGCTCATACTAGCTCAAACCCATTGAATAACAGATTCACTACATGGAACAACAGATAGTCCCAAAAACTAAATCTAAAATGGTGTCTATCATAGAAAGTTAGGAAACATTATGATATATTTTTTTACACATATTTAACTAAACAGACTCCATATGTACTTCCATACAAAAAATAGACCGGTACCGGGGGGACTTTCAGATGAGTCTTGTGAGGCCTGTGGGCGTCCGAGAGCAAAACTGATATGTACATGTTCTTGAGAGTCTCATTGTCCCATAGAGGGGTCATAATAGTTTTGTAGGCTAAACCGTTCGGACGCTACAGACGATTTTGTGGGGATGTCTCATGGTCTGACAAACACCGCTATAGTTCTGTCACCTTCCACTGCAGATGCGGAAGTGTTACATAGGCAGATGCGGTGGATTGAGACACTAGTATTGATCTGTAATTATCTCACTGTGCTATGAGTCTCACTAATGTACAGTATATTATTTGACTGTATTCTATCTCAGTTAGTATGAGGACCCAGTCTTGTCTACTCACTCAGCAGCTGGCGGCGCAGGACCTGCAGGCTTCTCTTCATGGTATCATGTGGTCCGAGTCCTCCTCCACAGTGCTCATGGTTCTCTGTGGAACACAACCATACCAGAGAGAGAGATTAAGATACTGCATTGTCAGGTTGCTCATGTCAGGTTAGCTCAGGTAACGCAGTCAGATACTGATGTGATTAAGTGAGGATATAGAGGAGAAAGAGAGTGAGAGAGCGAGAGATTGAGAGGGGGGAGATAGAGAGGATGGACAGAGAGACAGACAGAAAGAGACAGACCAACAGACAGGGCAGACTAATCTGTGTTTATAATTGCTAATCAGATCAGCCAAAAACAGAAAGAACTCAAAATGTATTGAAAAATAAACTCCCTCTGACAACAATAATAAAGATATATTCACAGCGACAGGCATTAATACTTATCCATGGAAAAACAACATAAATCAGGGTTGGGTTAGACCTTAAATGTACAGACTTGGCTCCTTAACACTGGCTAGGCATTATTTTATATACAGTACCTGTCAAAAGTTTGGACACACATACTCAAAAGGTTTTTCTTTATTTTGACTATTTTCTACATTGTAGAATAATAGAGAAGACATCAAAACTATGAAATAACACATATGGAATCATGTAGTAACCAAAAAAGTATTAAACAAATCAAAATATATTTGATATATTATTCAAAGTAGCCACCCTTTGCCTTGATGACAGCTTTGCACACTCTTTGCATTATCTCAACCAGCTTCACCTGGAATGCTTTTGCAACAGTCTTGAAGGAGTTCCCACATATCCTGAGCACTTGTTGGCTCTTTTCCTTCACTCTGCGATCCAACTCATCCCAAACCATCTCAATTGGGTTGAGGTCGGAGTAGGTGTCCAAACTGTTGACTGGTACTGTACATAGACTTGGAATCACAGGCCACCTTAATAAATGTTTAAATAATGTTTACATACTGCTTTACTAATCTCATATGTATATACTGTATTCTATTCTTCTGTATTTTCATCAATGCTACTACAACCACTGCTCAATCTAATATTTATATATTTCTTAATTCCCTTCTTTTACTTTTAGATGTGTGTGTATTGTTGTGAATCACTTTTAGACACTACTGCACTGTTAGATACTACTGCACTGTTGGAGCTAGGAACACAAGCACTTCGCTACACCCACAATAACATCTGCTAAATATGTGTATGTGACCATTACAATTTAATTTGAGCTTGGTGTGATGTCATGGTTGTACTTTGATTGCATTATAAGAGTTACTTTTACTTTCTAAGAGTATTCCCTTCATAGTAGAGAGTTGGTCGTCTTGAACCTGCTTCTAGATATATCCTCCCACTTGGGATATTACTATTTGCAGCTCGTCTTCCCAATTGGGTACAGCTTTAATATTCTCATCCTTTAATTCTTCAATAATTATGTATTGGTACCCCATTACATTCTTGGCATACTTTGTTGTATTTCTGAAGCTATACTGTATATCTAATGTACGTTGTTGAGAGTTGTATTCGGTCCTACTGCTTCAGTAAGAGAGCTTCTTACTTGGGAATGCAGTACTTTGGGGCCAGCCTCCAAGTTCAATTAATAAACTACAGCTCATCCAAAACAGTGCTGCAAGGATACTGACACAAACTAAAAAGTCTGCCACACATCACCCCCATCCTTGCTGATCTCCATTGGCTACTTGTTCCTCAAAGAATTTACTATACAATTCTCATCCTCGTCTACAAAGCCCTATATGGCATCGGACCCACCTACACTACCCCTATGAACTTCCATGTACCCTATGTTCAAGCCGCGCCAAACTCCTACATGCCCCCAGGACAAGGGGGGGCCGTGCCTTTTCCTCCCACACACCACACCTATGGAACTCCCTTCCTGATCATCTCTGACTGTTGGGGCTTTTAAGCAGGCCTGAAGACTCATCTCTATCAGCTGACCGACCATTACATTCCCCTTCCTAGACTTTGATTGTTGCTTTCATGATATGATTAGATATCGTCATGCCCAACTCACACCTCTCCCTTGTGATTAATGAGCTAGCCTCCGTGTGTTGCACATCCAGCCCAGTCCCGATCCCAGCGACCCACTGATACCAATCGCGGTACTGGCTTAGCAGTTGGTGGCCGACAGCTGAGGTGGGAGAAACCTTTTCCAAAAACCACCCATCGGGACATCCAGCTCAGAGGTAGGGCGGCCCAAAGTTCATCAGGCTCTCTTAGTGCTATAATACCAGGGGAACTTGAGTGGTGAATACACTTTCTCCGCTTGGCAACATGTTATTATTAAATAAATATTAGTTTTACACCCACGAGTGCTCGCCACAAACCCTTCACATCAACCATAGATAATGGCATTCCACAGCAGGCCTATAGGGACAAAGACCATTGTTAGCATATTGATAAACTTTCCCTGTTTGTGTATACAGTCAGTTGCTTTAATACATTTAACCTCTCCCAAGGTCCAGGGCCTTAATGGCTCCCAAGAGGTGCGGGTGGTCTCCACTTCTCTTTCCCAGCCGGGTAGGTGGCTTAGGCCTAAATTCCCTTATTTTCCTACGGTAAACTATTTTCACCACACCTCCACATTATCTGTAATTTAAAAACATCTAAATTCGACTAAAACCTCTCACTTTCTCAGATTAGTTAGAATCACAGGAACCTATCCACATAGGTGTTCCACCCTTCTGGCCTTGGATGTTCAGGATGCACTTTATCTTACCTTGCGGGATATAACACCTTAATTTTCGATCCAAGTAGCGCTGTTCCTGTCCTTTCACAATAGGTGACCATGGTCGTGACTCCACTCCCTGCAGGTGTCTCAGATGGAGTTGGGATTTGCAAAAAAACACATTTCCATTACACACCTGTGTGTAACAGGACAAATATAAGCACCCCATAAATTATAAACCTGCTGTGGCCCCTCCCAAGGCTATTCAAAGAAAGGTTAACCTATTTTAAATGTTATATTGAGCGGACCGGTCCTGAGCACAAGCCAGGGGCAAGCTGAATTGCTTCGAACTAAAGCAGGCTAGATGGAAGCTTATAAAGGAATGGGCACCTGAAGAAACCAGGTGGAAGAAGTTACCGGGTGGAAGCTATCATGTCGAGGCTACGTGAGTGGCAGACTGATGGGTGAAACGGTCACACAAGAATGAGTGGTTAAATAGCTGGAGTTAAGCACTGAGGCGGAAATGGAGATGCCGACCCCCAGCTCTACACGTTGCAACCCCCCTGCTCTATGGCCACAGAGTCCAACAGAGGGAAATTGATGTGACCAGGGCAGGTCTGATGCCCTAGACGAGATTAAAAAAAGTTGCCGCCAGGGCCTTCCGAGTGGCACAGTGGTCTAAAGGAACTGCATCGCAGTGCTTGATGAGTCACTTCAGACCCGTGTTCAATCCCAGGCTGTGTCACTCAGGAAGCCCTGGCGGCAATTTTCTTGTCTCGTCTAGGGCGTCAGAATGGCACGGACCGGCCCTGCTCGTAATGTAACGTAACATCCTTCTCCTGGTTCATCATGGTGGTCCTATGTTAGGAGCATAGGGTGGCTTAATCACCTGGGTGCCCCATGTGTCACCTGCCAAATAAACCGTGGCCAGATACTGGTAACTTGTCCAGTTATTGTTCCCCCAGTCCAGTTTATTCAAGCAAGGTTTCACATAGTTTAACACCTCCCTAGTTTGCAGAACCCACCATACCCGGGCCTTAACAATGGTAAAAACCTTTGTGTAGGATTTCAATGTACTTTTCACCGTGTCCGGAGCCCCATACAGATGTGCCACCAGTAGCCCTACTCACTAACTCCCACCTGACATATAGGGTACCTTGGGGTTCCCCAGGGATTCCTATTGTCATCCAGGGTGAAGTCCTGCTCGTCTAGGGCCTCCGCCATCGCCTTACTCACACACTCATCCAGGTCCGCAAAGTGAGATCGATTTCCCCCCCTCCAAATCCCCATGGGTGGGCAGACGCTGCACCCACATTTACACCTGCGCCTTTTTGCACTTTACTACGGGGTCGTTCACACCTAGTATAAACAGTGTGACTGGCCTTCTCCACACCCAAGGCAGTGTTTTATTGATCTCTCTATCTACTCCAACCTCAGTTATACATACTGTGACATAACTGGTCACCGTGACCAGGGCCCAACATCCCAGTCTTGGGCATGGCCACCTGTCTACGTGCATAGTCAGGACCATTCCTAGTACCTTTGTCACACACTTTTTATAAAACATATAAACCAAGGTCTTTCCCAACCTGCCTCTGGGCCCATGACCTCAGGTCTACCTCAGACCCCACAACCGCGGTAGCCTCTCTTGACCCGGAAACATGTCAAGTCTAGCTCTCCCCAAAACTGGCATTTTCAGTGTAAGCTCACAGTGCATTCCTCCTCCCCCTGATCCACTATTTCCATACAATCTTTTCCCCAAAGGGGTGTGTCAGGATCTCCCTTTAGGTTCTGAATGCACCAGTCAGCATATTGTCTGGGCGATCCTCTCAACTCTCTAATCCAGTTCACCTGCATAGATCGGTCTTCCATTTCGGACCTTGACACCATAACCAAATACAAAAACTGAGGTCCCAGATCCTGTCCAAATCTAGAAAGCCAGGCGTATTATTCAGGTTGTACTCAGCTGCCGACTTAACCAGCCCTTGGGTGCAGTTGGCAATGGCATCGTTCATCTCCTTTCCCATTGCTTTATTGAACACATTCAATATTTTGGTCATATTCCAATGCCTGAATAACCTACTACAACTTCTGGGGCCCCAGCATTTTCCCCATTCACAAACAGTTGAAGTCGGAAGTTTAGATACACTTAGGTTGTCATTAAAACTTGTTTTGCAACCACTCCACAAATGTCTTATTAACAAACTATAGTTTTGGCAAGTCGGTTAGGACCCATCAAACTCAGTGCCTCTTTGCTTGACATCATGGGAAAATCCAAATAAATCAGCCAAGACCTCAGAAAAAAAATTGTAGACCTCCACAAGTCTGGTTCATCCTTGGAAGCAATTTCCAAACGCCTGAAGGTACCACGTTCATCTGTACAAACAATAGTATGCAAGTATAAACACCATGGGACCACGCAGCTGTCATACCGCTCAGGAAGGAGACGCATTCTGTCTCCTAGAGATAAACGTACTTTGGTGCGAAAAGTGTAAATCAATCCCAGAACAACAGCGAAGGACCTTGTGAAGATGCTGGAGGAAACAGGTACAAAAGTATCTATATCCAAAGTAAAATGAGTCCTATATCGACATAACCTGAAAGACCACTCAGCAAGGAAGAAGCCACTGCTCCAAAACCACCACAAAAAAAGCCAGACTACAGTTTGCAACTGCACATGGTGACAAAGATCATACTTTTTGGAGAAATGTTCTCTGGACTGATGAAACAAAAAAAGAACTGTTTGGCCATAAGGACCATCGTTATGTCTGGAGGAAAAAGGGGGACGCTTGCAAGACGAAGGACGCCATCCCAACCATAAAGCACGAGGGTGGCAGCATCATGTTGTGGGGGTGCTTGGCTGCAGGAGGGACTGGTGCACTTCATAAAATAGATGGCTTTCATGAGGTAGGAAAATTATGTGGATATATTGAAGCAACATCTCAAGACATCATTCAGGAAGTTAAAGCTTGGTCACAAGAGGGTTTTCCAAATAGACAATGACCCCAAGCATACTTCCAAATTTGTGGCAAAATGGCTTAAGGACAACAAAGTCAAGGTATTGGAGTGGCCATCACAAGGCCTTGACCTCAATCCTATAGACAATTTGTGGGCAGAACTGAAAAAGCGTGTGCAAACAAGGAGGCCTACAAACCGGACTCAGTTACACCAGCTCTGTCAGGAGGAATGGGCCAAAATTCACCCAAATTATTGTGGCCTTTTATTGAAGACCTCTACTGCAGATTGCAACTCAACCAACCTACTACTACCAGTCATATTTGCATTTGGATGTATTTTCCACCTGAAAAGATCAGCTAGCTGAGTGGCTGTGTTTTTGAGATGTACATTGTGGCATTCCTTTCATTAGAGAAAAAACAGGTGCATAATCATGACTCTACTCCATAGAGAAAGAGAGAGTGGAGAGGCTGTGGATTTAACTAGCTGAGACAGAGGAAAGCATCAGGCTGTTCACACATTGGGAGCTGTCATAGAAATAGAATTACTCGCATGGGTAAAGCCCCTCAGACCACTGCACAGATTACAGCTGGACACAGAGTCAGAGAGAGATAATGTGTTATGGCAGGCCGTGTCATGGTCCTTAAAGTCCAGGAGCTGGACGGAACAATAGTCCTAAAACAGAGCATTATGTCAGGGTATGTGTTTGAAATATGTTGCTTAGAAGAAGAATCAAAATACCTACTTCTATAGGTTATAATAAGACAGAATATATATCCATCCAAAGATGCAAACATGGGGAATAATTCACAAATTCACACAGAGGTAGACCCACAAAGATCCTATAAATGAGTTCTATATGAAATTGTATTGGAATACCCTCCCCTCCGTCTGTGTATTTTCTGTGTCAGAGACAGCGAGCAGCTCCATGACATTCCAGCCTTTTACAGGAGAATAACAAATCAACAGCTACATGGCAACTGACACACACACACACACACTGTGGCCATTGCCATGGCAACTCTAATAGTAGGCCTACATTATATATTCAAATCTCCATGGCGAGGACAAACTCAGGTCTCCATCAGAGAGAATACATTTTTTTTTTAATCTAAAAGAGAAAGACATAATAAAGCACTCACCACTGGGACTGAGAGAATAAGACTTTCAGAAACCATCCCCTTCTTCCTAGCAGCTCAGCCTTTGTGTTTGGGCTCAGTTTGACAGCCCTTTGGGTCCCCAAAATGCCTTTGCTGCTGCTACTTGGAAAACACAGCTCTGAATAGTGAGTCAGGAGGGGGGCACAGAGTTTACGCCCCAGCCAAGGTCGCTCGAGATGGGGTAGTGAAATATAAATCTGTCAATCAGTCTCCCCCGGGGTACAAGCCCACAAGGATAACAATGCCTTTTGATTTTGGACTTCTCTCTATTTTACTTTAGGGGTTTAGCGTCCAAGGGTCTGGCTCGATGCTTGCATGAAGCTGCACTTTCCATAACAAGAGAGTAAAGAGAGCGAGGTGGGAGGGATTCACTGAACGAGTGGACAGGGTTGTGCAATGACAACAACCCACAGATGACCCAAAGCCCTAATCACACGCTTTTATGGACGCTGTTGAGCTGATATTTTCCTCACTCCAATACATGGTTCTCAAGACTAGGTTTATCGGCTTGTTACAGGTGCATTGAATGAACACACTGTGTGTCTCAAATAGCAACCTATTCTATTCCCTATATACTGTAGTCTACTCCTTTTGACCATTGGGTTCTGGTCAAAAGTAATGCACTGTAGGAAATAGGGTGCCATTTGGGATGCAGACGCTGTCTATCTGTGAGGGCGGTCGGTAAATAGAGACAGAGAAATTAGGAGAGACGTGCTTCTGAATTCATTCCACAGATTTATGGAGTCAAACCTCAGTCAAAAAGTATTACAGAAACAAATATATGACCGAGGTGTTACATGGACTTATGACTTTTGTTTCCTTCACTTTCTATCAGATAGCTGAAAAGCAAACATGCGCACATTGTCACAATGTAGGCTGCCCACATTGGCAGATGCACATTTGCTATTTCATAGGAACTTTTTTATTTATAATTTATGACATTTAAATGTAATGCATTAATTGCATAATTTTCTAAACATGTTACACTGTATTAGAAAAAAACAACACAAACAGTGACACAGAACAGTTACACTCAATAACTGTTACACCAAAATACCTGGGTGCAAACCAAACCTCCAAATATTCTAAATATTCTACTCGCTGTGCTTGGTATGGCCTAGCCTGTGCTGGGCCTGCTGTTGGCTAGCCCCTGTTGGGCTCGGTGTGGGCTGGCCCGTGTTGGGCTGTGGTGGGCTAGCTTGTGTTGGGCTGGAGTGGGATTGATGTGGACTAGCCTGTGTTGGGCTTGTTGTGAGCTCGTCCGTGTTGGGCTGGTGTTGGCTTGGTGTGGGCTAGCCAGTGATGGTCTGATGTGGGGTTGCTGGGCAAACCTGTGCTTGGCTAGCCCCCTTTTGGGCTGGTGTGGGCTTGGTGTGAACTTTCTGCGGGCTATCCCATGCCCACCTTTATTTATTTACCTTTATTTAACTTGGCAAGTCAGTTAAGAACAAATTCTTATTTTCAATGACAGCCTAGGAACAGTGGGTTAACTGCCTGTTCAGGGGCAGAACGGCAGATTTGTACCTTGTCAGCTCAGTGGTTTGAACTTGCAACCTTCCGGTTACTAGTCCAACACTCTAACCACTAGGCTAACCTGCCGCCCCACCTTGGCCACCGAATACCCATATGGGGCCAATGGGTGTTATGTTTGCTTGGATAGATTTATTAACTTTTGCATAAACCACATTTCTCCATCATTTTAATATTCTAAATGTAGAAATAGGTACATTTACAGTAGGCCACCAAGGCAGCCCCAGGGGATAAACAATGTGTAAGTACCAAATGACATCCTAAATCACTATATAGTGCACTACCCATAGGGTAGAAATTAAAATAGGTGCCATTTTGGAAACAGACCGGTTACATCAGATTAGTAAAGTAGATTTCCAGTGGACCTCATTGGCGTGATCTCAAGGGGTTCCATGTGATTGCGACATGACTCTGATGCCTATCTCCACCCCATCCTCCCAGAGGACCAATTTCTTTCCCCCCTTCGATGGGAATCAGTAAACAGTTCCTGATAACATGGCCTCCCACCTGACGCAAAGGGCCTCGTTCTCTCCATGTGTTTCCTGTGCTGCTGTTTGTGGGGAGGATGAGTCTCAGAGGGCCATGACTCAGAAGTGCTGATGTCTCAGGGCCCCCTCCCTCTCTCGCGCTCTTAGTGACCTCACAATAGATCCAGGGCTGGACTACTGCATTTGGGTCCCATTTTGCCATGGAGTTGAGAGAAAAATCACTGAGTAGTTTGGTTATCTGGCCCTGAGCAGACCAAGGTTGGGCTTTCATAACAGGAATTCACGTAAGACCCTGTTGAGGCTGATCCCCCCCCCCTTGGTAATAGATGACGGGCCTGATTACAATGAACAATTCCATTATGAAACAAATAACACTTCTTCAAGCATGTGCCACAGCAATAGCTAAGAGCCAGTGAGCAGTAACTCAGAGTAGCCGATTGGTTGATGGTGCCACTGGAGTGCTGCTGTGATCACTTAATTGGCCAGCCAGCCATCGAAAACAAATTCAATGTTTACTGCAGTATCGATTTGCTCCAATAACATTCCCTGATGAAATAGCATCAGGTATTTAACACAAGCTCTATAGAAAGGAATGCTTGGTTCTTCAGCATCCCATTCCTCCTCTCCGCCACGCCAAATGTGTATCTGCAGGATGCTACGGTGCTGAGTCACTGGCAGTGCTGAGTCACTGGCAGTGCTGTGCTGTAATTGATGACGCTGTCGACGTCATCGGCCATGGCCCTGATGGAAGGATGAGTTGCCATTGCTATGACATGCAGGCTGGAGGCGGTTGGCGCTGGCTGCATGGGTCATCAATCAGCGCAGCCTGCCACCACTTCCCCCGCCAACCAGCAAGTAAATGCCAGGCCATTAAAAGGAAATTAGACTCCCAGCATGCCATTCACCCCGATGTGGCAGGAGGTGGGGACATATCATCACTTCCTATCAACCCTCACTGACTAACTGGTCTGGCTACCTGAGTCTCTTGCCACTTACATAATCATGGGGGATTCTCACATACTGTACTGCCTGCCTGACTCCCTGTCTGTCTGTACATCTAAACAACCAGTCTAAACCCTTTAGAGTAAAAGGATAGAAAGGAGTAGCAACAGCTGATTTATAACGTTGCAGTAATTAGTTCACAAAATGCCTCTGCAAGAACATTAATCACCAAAAAGAGACACACCACTGACATAAAATACAACTGTACTGTCTACTCCCACTCCCCCTCAACGTCGCCGGTCTACTAAACACTGGTCCTGGCAACCCTCATTTCGCACACCTGGACCTTCTGGATTACTCCCCATATATATATATCTTCACAGAGCTGTGGATGTCAATTCCCATTTCTCTCCCTGGTTTAGAAGCTAGGTTAACATCAGTAATGCAAGGCAGAACAGTGTAGTACCAGGGATGATACAGTTGAAGTCGGAAGTTTACATACACTTAGGTTGGAGTCATTAAAACTAGTTTTTCAACCACTCCATATAAATGTCTTGTTAACAAACTGTAGTTTTCGCAAGTCGGTTAGGACATCTACATTGTGCATGACAAGTAATTTTTCCAACAATTGTTAACAGACAGATGATTTCACTTATAATTCACTGTAACACAATTCCAGTGGGTCAGAAGTTTACATGCACTAAGTTGACTGTGCCTTTTAATAGCTTGGAAAATTCCAGAAAATGATTATGGCTTTAGAGGTTTCTGATAGGATAATTGACATCATTCGACTCAATTGGAGGTGTACCTGTGGATGTATTTCAAGGCCTACCTTCAAACTCAGTGCCTCTTTGCTTGACATCATGGGAAGATCAAAAGAAATCTGCCAAGACCTCAGGAAAAAAATGTAGACCTCCACAAGTCTGGTTCATCCTTCCAAACGCCTTAAGGTACCATGTTCATTTGTACAAAAATATTCCGCAAGTATAAACTAGAGGTCGACCGATTAATCGGAATGGCCGATAAATTAGGGCCGATTTCTAGTTTTCATAACAATCGGAAATCGGTATTTTGGGCAACGATTTGCCCAAAATGTTTTTTTTTACACCTTTATTTCATCTTTATTTAACTAGGCAAGTCAGTTAACAACACATTCTTATTTTCAATGACGGCCTAGGAACGGTGGGTTAACTGCCTCATTCAGGGGCAGAAAGACATATTTTCACCTTGTCAGCTCGAGGGATCCAATCTTGCAACCTTACCCAACTAGTCTAACGCAATAACTGCCTCTCTCTCGTTCCACTTCACAAGGAGACTGCCTGTTACGCAAATGCAGTAAGCCAAGATAAGTTGCTAGCTAGCATTAAACTTATCTTATAAAAAACAATCAATCATAATCACTAGTTAACTACACATGGTTGATGATATTACTAGATATTATCTAGCGTGTCCTGTGTTGCATATATTCTGACTGAGCGTACAAGCATACAAGTATCTAAGTATCTGACTGAGCGGTGGTAGGCAGAAGCAGGCATGTAAACATCCATTCAAACAGCACTTTCGTGCGTTTTGCCAGCAGCTCTTCATTGTGCATCAAGCATTGCGCTGTTTATGACTTCAAACCTATCAACTCCCGAGATGAGGCTGGTGTAACCGAAGTGAAATGGTTGGCTAGTTAGCACGCACTAATAGCGTTTCAAACTTCACTCGCTCTGAGCCTTGGGGTGTTGTTTCCCTTGCGCTGCATTGGTAACGATGCTTCAATGTGGTGGCTGGTTCGAGCCCAGGGAGGAGCGAGGAGAGGGACGGAAGCTATACAGTTACACTGGCAATACTAAAGTGCCTATAAGAACATCCAATAGTCAAAGGTTAATGAAATACAAATGAGGGAAATAGTCCTATAACTACAACCTAAAACTTCTTACCTGGGAATATTGAAGACTCATGTTAAAAGGAACCACCAGCTTTGATATGTTCTCATGTTCTGAGCAAGGAACTGAAACGTTGCACTTTTACATTATTCTCCAACACTTTGTTTTTGCATTATTTAAACCAAATTGAACAAGTTTCATTATCTACTTGAGGCAAAATAGATTTTATTGATGTATTATTTTAAGTTAAAATAAGTGTTAATTCAGTATTGTTGTAATTGTCAGAAAAGTGCAAATCAATCCCAGAACAGCAAAGGACCTTGTGAAGACACTGGAGGAAATGGGTACAAAAGTATCTATATCCACAGTAAAACGTGTCCTATATCGGCAAGAAAGAAGCCACTGCTCCAAAAATGCCATAAAAAAAGCCAGACTACGTTTTGCAACTGCACATGGGGACAAAGGCCATACTTTTTGGAGAAATGTCCTCTGGTCTGATGAAACACAAATAGAACTGTTTGGCCATAATGACCATCGTTATGTTTGGAGGAAAAAGGGGGACGCTTGCAAGCCAAAGAACACCATCCCAACCGTGAAGCACGGGGGTGGCAGTATCATGCTGTGGGGGTGCTTTGCTGCAGGAGGGACTGGTGCACTTCACAAAATAGATGGCATCATGAGGGAGGAAAATTGTGTGGATATATTGAAGAAACATCTCAAGACATCAGTGCACTTGGTCGCAAATTGGGTCTTCCAAATGGACAATGACCAAGCATACTTCCAAAGTTGTGGCAAAATGGCTTAAGGACAACAAAGTCAAACCTATAGAAAATTTGTAGGCAGAACTGAAAAAGTGTGTGAAAGCAAGGGGGCCTACACACCTGACTCAGTTACACCCGCTCTGCCAGGAGGAATGTTTCCCACTTATTGTGGGAAGCTTGTGGAAGGCTACCCGAAACATTTGACCCAAGTTAAACAATTTAAAGGCAATGCTAAAAATTACTAATTGAGTGTATGTAAACTTCTGACCCACTGGGAATGTAATGGAAAGAAATAAAAGCTGAAATAAATCACTCTACTATTATTCTGACATTTCACATTCTTAAAATAAAGTGGTGATCGTAACTGACCTAAGACAGGTAATTTTTACTAGGATTAAATATCAGGAATTGCATTTATATAGCCCTTCGTACATCAGCTGATATCTCAAAGTGCTGTACAGAAACCCAGCCCAAAAAAAACAAACAGCAAGCAATGCAGGTGTAGAAGCACGGTGGCTAGGAAAAACTCCTTAGAAAGGCCAAAACCTAGGAAGAAAAACGTAGTTTAAATGTATTTTGCTAAGGTGTATGTAAACTTCAGACTTCAACTGTACACCTGCCAATAGCAATTTGTGTAGGAGTGACATGGAGCACAGCAGCATTGCAGCGTAGTGAGTGGGCACCTGTTTAGTGTGTGTGTCACATTCTGCGTGTGGTCGGCTCCACAGGCTGACTCTGCCAGCTCAGCTCTCATAACCACCCACACACACACCCGGAATGAGTATCTTACTCATTTACTTGAGTGCCTCCACTCAGTAAAAACCACAGCAGCACCTGCCTGCAGTAGAAATGAGAGTTACGGGAAGTCCAACAACACCTCCATCGTCCCCATTACTCACTGGCCAAGCCTGCCCTCTGACGACGACAATTCATCAGAGCAGCTGTGACCAAGGTCCTGTGTGTGCATTTGTTTGTGTATGTGTGTGTGTGTGTGTGAGAGCGCACATGGGTCTGATTCATCATTGACAAAAGGTACAGCTCGCATAGACTTCAAATAGTATTATGGTCAGCAAACAAAGATAACGGACTGACTGACTGCATGGCACAGAATGGAAATTGATCGTAAAACTGACTGCAGGCAAACTGTCAACACCAATAATGGGACATATGGCTGAAGACAGATCTGGTTGTCTGATGGATAGCTCAAGGGTGTGCACACACACACACATGCAGAAAAATCACACACACAAAGTGCTAGCCCTATATCAATCTGATATGCCTAACATCTAGTCATTGCATAGCTGTCACACATGCCTTATGTCCCTTTAGAGTTATTGGGACGAGCAGTGAAGACGGAGATATTGGGATGCAGCTCGTCTCTCTTTGGCAGCGTCCCTGTTGTGAACACTGTATATCTCTCCTCTCTCTCCCCCTCTCTATATCTATATCCACCTTACCTGAGTGGCACAGCGGTCTAAGGCACTGCACCGCAGTGCTGGAGGCCTCACTACAGACCCGGGTTTGATCCCAGGCTGTATCACAACCGCCCGTGATCGGGTGTCCCCATAGGGCAGCGCACAATTGGCCCAGCGTCGTCCGGGTTAGGGGAGGGTTTAAATAAAGGTGAAATAAAAAATTTAAAATTCTCTGTCCTTGTGTGACCCTGCAGACAGTAATAATATGATTGACTGCTGCCGTGTTGTGTGGTGCTGCTGATTAACAGTAAAGTGAAGCTAGCAGCGCATCACGTCCTGCTACGCCTGTCACAATCACTAAGAAAATAATACCGCCGGAAAACAGAGAGCGTGGGTTGTGATTGACACCTAAAATCACCACACTTTACACAAAGCCTGAAGACGACGCCTGTCAGAATTGCCTGGCAAGACAGGGTGCATCCCAAATCCTCCAGGAGAATGCTGTGCGGTGGTTACTGTAAGATATTTTTTACTACTTTTCCATTGACCATGCTGTATCTGTCCCCTACTGATGAAGTGAAGAGGTATTGTGTCGATCCTTTAATATACTTAATTTCTCCCATTCAAGTGAAACATGACAGAAAACAATTAAAATGCCTAGCAGAATAACTCAAGGATTAAACATCTCTGTCATTTAACAGATGCATCAACATGAGATGAGAGCAGAATCTGTTTCCTCTTGTCCCTTGTGCAAATTTCTGACGCAAAGGGCAGACGTTTCAGCTCAAGTCTAGTTCAAGACAAGCCCCCTTACATCAACATCGTCTAATCGTTACAGTTTAAAAATTGTTGGCTGGATCTGCCAGATAGACACGTCAACTCAGCCACTCCTGCGTGAAGCACATTGATTATTGGACTAGGCGATCAATGAGACCTTAGTAGCAGATAACGAGCATGTAGCCTTTTACCCTTGATCCATCCAATGCCTTGCTGTCTAGTGGGCAGGGCTACTCAGCTGTGAAAGCTGCTTGTTTGGCACTTTGAATTCCTTGATAAAACATTGGTTTGGTTTTGTTGGTGTTGTACTTGGGTGACTTAGTGTGCAACCGTTGGCTGACTGTGTTGGGTGTTCAGCTTGCGCTAGTGTTGGTATTTGAGGCTTTGGTTAACTGCATGAGCAAGTAGTCAGTCGATACAGTGCCGTGTCTCTCAAGCTTGGCTCTTTGCGTCGTGGGTGGGCGGGGATGTGTGTGATGAGTACCTGCAGTGGACCGCTTCAGTCTGTTGATTGCCTTCTGTGGGAGTGGCTGTGATAGCTGTGCCCTCCGATCTCATAGCCTCAAGCACAACTTGACCCGCCCTACTCCCGTCGAACAACTTTATCTCCCATGTCCCCTTGGTCTTCTCTCCTCATTTACTTGTGTCCCTCTCTCTCTTCTTTCCCTCTCTCATCTTTCCTTAGACAAGCTTGATCCCTCCATGTCCTAACTCTCTGTTGCATTGCCTTCAGAAACAACTTGTATTGATGGTAAGAAACAATCATCAGCTGACATGTACAGCTGCAATGCTTAAAAATAATCATATTAGGACATGCACCACTTCTGGGACATTATCACAGCACCAAGCATCGAAGAAATATCCTCTTTGAAATGAGCAGTTGACACTGTCTGGAAATACCAAAAGCATGGATTCACAGGGATGTTCTAAAGAGGATATATGTACTCTTCTGACCTTTTCAGGCTGAGTGTCAGTGTGACTCACGTCAGTAGGGGTGGTGTGTGTGTGAGTGTGTATGTGTGTGTAACGGAAAGGGGGATCCTGTAAGAGCATGGACGTGTGTGTCTTCTACCGATCCGACAATCAATCTGCAGTGGGGCCTGACACCTGTCCCACCTCCCTGTCTCCGTCTGCGTGTGACACTAACCTATACGGTCACACTGTGTCTGTGCAGCGTCTGACAGGCTCTGGGAACAGGTGCTAGTCGGGTAAAGTCATCTCCATCTGCAAGGGAACATTACAGAAGGTCCACACCACAAACAAGCATGCAGGAGGCTAGGAACTACTTTACTTTATGGTCCTTCTGTAGCTCAGTTGGTAGAGCATGGCGCTTGTAACGCCAGGGTAGTGGGTTCGATTCCCGGGACCACCCATACGTAGAATGTATGCACACATGACTGTAAGTCGCTTTGGATAAAAGCGTCTGCTAAATGGCATATATTATTATTATTATTATTATTATTATATATTACTGTGCTCAATGTTTTAGTACAGGGTTCAATTGGGAGTTCCATATGGTGGCGCACAATTGGCCCAGCGTCGTCCGGGTTTGGCCGGAGTCGGCCGTCATTGTAAAGAAGAATTTGTTCGTAACTGACTTGCCTAGTTAAATAAAAAAAATTAAAGCATGGAATGAGTTTAGCACAACGAAAAGTCAGGAATGTATTGTAAGTCATGGTAAAACTTGTTGGCTCACCATTCAAAAGTCACTTAAAGCAGACGAGGGGTTGAGAAAGAAAAACAAAATGCCAATTTTTTTTTCTGTCGGTCGTATTAATGAGGGAATGAACTCAGATTCAGTTGTTTTAGATTCAGCTGAGCTCCCATAGTTCCATGCTGTGGGGACAGACAGTGGTTAGTCAGAAAACGCCACCGGAGGGACAATGTCCTGTCCAACGAGACCTCACCGTTCAGCCCTTTCTTAATTCTGATTGGTCAGACAAAGCAGGGATATTTTTTGCCCCGGAGACACAGCAGTATCAGATGCGTCTCCTCACCAGTGATTTGAAATGGAGACAAACAGCCCAGCGTCCCACAGCCCATTCTGTAGTGTAGGATGACACAGCAGCGGCTAGCACTGCAAAGCCAGGGGAGCTGTCAACGACTATCAATCCTCCCACAACCCAGCAGGCATTGCAGTTACCTGGTAAACCTCCTCCGGTGCACCTTGCCCTGTTGCTGCACACTGTTCTATAGAGCCTGACACAGCTGGCCGTGATACATGGGGAGAGGTAGTAGAAGGAAAAACAAAGCTTTCCTCCGACAAAATAAAATTAAAACTGATGCTCGAGAACCGCAGTACAGGCATCTGAAAGCATGTAATTGAGGAGGAAGGTAGGTCAAGGTGTTTGTCAATTGGATGTTTTTATGAGCTACCAATGGTAACCTTTAAGGAAAGTTAATGCCATGTCGGTCCAATTAAGTCCCTGAGGTCCTATTGCACATCACTCAAGGAGTGGTGAGCCGTGTGTAGAGGACAGCAGAGTACAGTGGTTAGGGAGTTGGAAAGATTCAAGTTTAAGAGGGACACACAATGAGGATTCCTCTAAGCTTGAGAGAGGACACACAGTGGGAGTATCCTGCTGCTTGTCTAAATCATTCACGTAATAATAAAGTATCATGCATAAAAATTAAAGCAATTTTATTGGCCCTTAGGGTATCTACCCTGCATGAGGGATTAATAATGTAATGGTGTAATATCATAAATTAGGGCTGTATCCTGCGGCCACAGAAGTGAGGCATGTCACGCCTTCTCCTTGGGTTGTGTTTGATATTTCTCCATAAAATGTCTAATGGACACCAATAGAGTGGGCGTAATAACACAAACATAATTAATCTCTCAGATAAACTGATGACAAAGTGCCATTATATATAAAAAAATATAAAAATGAAGAAAGTTGGACCCGTTCCGAAAATATAGAGACCCGTTCCAAACGGACCAGAGGACAGCTTGACCCTTTCCGAATAGACCTGGTCAGATCTAGGCCCGGTCCGATCTGAGTGAGGGAAACAGCTGAAAATATTTTAAGCCACTTTCTTAAAATCGGCACTGATAAAGCACAAGAGTGGGGAAAGAGAGGTGCCACTCTTGCAGGTGGGGGAGGGGCCGTGCTGTAAGCAGGGAGGGAGAGACATCAACCAACAAGCCGACTTGCACTATAGTAGACTAACGTTAGGAAGCTTGGCTAATTGAGGCTGCAATGCAGCTCTTTCTCATCCTACAGTTACAAATGACAACTCTATTCAGACTATTAAGTAGCAGCCTACCTGTTGTGTCTTGGTCGTTGTAGCCTTTCCTTCTCCTTTAACTTTTAATTCCATCTTCCATTGATTAGATATCTCCTAACTTTTGCCACACACGCAGCGAGGCTCTATGACTGTAGCCTATTGCCGCTTTGATGACTTATGATTGGCCAACAACAAGCTACACGCGCCACGCTCCATTTTCATGAAAAGCAAGAGCAGCAGCATCAAAAATAAAATGTCGCTCTCTCTACTGCAGCAGCCATGTTCGGATCTGTACGAGCTCTTCCAGACAAGTCAGTTAAAGAAAGAACTCAGACCCATGATAATCATATATGATCTGGCCCAGACTCGTGACATTATTTAGAATATTGGATCCGGACCCGCTCATGTCCCAGATCGGGTCTCGGGTATTCCTGTATTGGTGGACCTGTGAAGACCCCTAATTTAGACATACACATGGCAATGTGTCCTGTGTCCTCTCAAAACCAGTCTCATGGGCTAATGCCCTCTTTCACAAGGCATCATGAGTGGCACAAGCACACCAAGATTAGGCTCAGTTAAATGCCTCTGTAAAAGACATACAGCAACCCTGTTCGTTACTAATGTTCTTATACGGCTACAGTACTGGTATGAGTGAAAAAACATGGTATCCAAGAAGGTTGGAGAAACAAGAATGATAAACTATGGTATTTACCTTTTTGGAGAGATTTGATCTGGATATGATCTCTATTCTCTATTTAGGTCTGAAACTTTGACTCACTCCAATGTCCGGTAAAGAGTACAAAACCTTCTGAAAAGCCCAAGTATTTCCATGAGGTAGCCTTAGCAAGCCGGTCTATGGAGATACACAATGACCTGCATTGCGAGGAAATAACTTCTCTCCAACGCATCGACATTTCCTCTCTCCTAGGTCCAAACTCTGCGCACACACACATCTAATTTTACCTCTTGACGCAGACCAGGCTTGTCACGGTGACAATGGCAGGAAGAGGGTAGTGAGGAAGGATGGGGAGGGGGGAATGTACTGGGCTTCCTTGAGTGTCTACACTGGGAGCACTCAGAAACAGCTGTGAGACGAGTGGGAGAACCGGCATCCTTGGGGAGATGCTGTATTGTTCCCCCTCTCCCATCCCCCCCACTATTAGTGAGGGATTAAATCCAAGAAAGCTGCTGGGACTGGATGCGTGTCTGTCTTCGGCGCTGTGCTCAAACACACATACCACAGGAGGTTGGTGGTACCTTAATTGGGGAGGACAGGCTTGTGGTAATGGCTGGAGCCAAATAAGTGGAATGGTATCAAATACATGGTTTCCATGCGTTTTATGCCATTCCATTTGCTCCATTCCAGATGTTATTATTAGGAGCTGTCCTCCCCTCAGCAGCCTCCTGTGATACACACACATACACAAGGGTGCACTCCAACAAACTCCCACCCACATCCATGGGGAAGCGCAATATTTCAAACATGCACACAATCAGCCACTGTAAGCTTAGCTAATTACGCCATCATTAAGACTGACAGTTAAAAGCAGATGCTACATAGTCTGCGTATGAGAACATGAGAGGATTTGAATGATGACTGAAGATCCCTTACTCATGGAAGCAGTGTCATTGTCGGGTTGGTGGTTGCATTGTACTATATTTACATCCTACTGGTCCTTCACCCTTCTGAAACTTCCCACACAGAGTGGTATAGGTCAGAGTTCTGAGTAGAGTGCTTAGACCAACAGTGGGTGTTCATGATTGACACCCACTGAGAGTAATTCACTAACGCTGGAACTGGCAGGCCTACGAGTCTTATATCCCCCACAGCCTTATCTACTGCTGGGTAACTAGAGGTGACCTTTTCCCACAGCCACTCAAGGATACCCATGATTAAAGCAGTGACATTTTGTGGAGAACCCTGGGTGTACAAGTTGATGAAAAAGGAATTGGAACAGGACAGCCAAAGCCATAATGGAGCTAGTAAAAGAGCCAGTCCCTGTGGGTTTGTTTACCTGCCCTGACAGACAGCAGATATGAGGACATATAGAGTGTGGACTCTGTCTAGACCGGTTGGTTATTGGAAGAGATGTGGTTCTGACAGGGAGTTCAGTCTAGTATGAGAGTTGTTTGGATGGGCTCAGGACAGACATATTAGAAGCGATAACCCAGCCCAGAGACAACCCAAGGGTGGACCATGATTATTGGAAAATGAATAATCCCAGTGTGTCCCAGAGTGAAACCAAACAGTGATTGCTCAATCAGAGCATGCCTAGTAGTGATTGGCCTCACCTGTCTGTCAGTGCCTGAAGCGACACAAAGCGTCTGCAGTGGTGTACTTTATAAATTCATTACACCCTTTAGAGCGTATCAGCAGAGATGACTTGGCTGGATCCGACGAGCACTTCCTATCAATTGATATTGCAGATGGTATCTCAACCTCATTGTCCCTCATCTCAACTGCTCCCTGGCCATGTTAAAGAGATTCTCTGGTACTTTTGTATACTCTTTAGCCAGTAGTGCTGAAAGTAGTGTTCACGAGTCAAAAGTGGTCCCTGAAAAGTGAGTAATGTGTCACATGTGCAGATATGTGCACCACATCATTGCTCTCTCTCCCTCTGCTGTGTGTGCATCTTGCTAGCGAGGGGCCGAAGGTCATTGGCACAAACTCAAATCTCTAGGGGGCTGGCCCACGTGAGGAAAAATGTCGGGAAAATGGTGTAGCACAGCTTCCAGAAAAGTTGTTTTCAAACTAGAGATTTCGTAGCTAATTGAGGTAAAACAGCAATTCTGCTCAAATATTATACATGCATGAACTACACATTGACACATCCTGCCCAAAGAGGGAGCTTTAGAAAATACCTGCTCGTCGCCCAAGTTCCGGAGCATCTCTTTAAAGTGAGCATGACGCCATGCTGTTCGGGAGTTTATTTGAGGCTTATTTGCACGCACATGTTGTTTACTGCTCGTTAGTTCCATGATCCATTGTGGAAACTTTCATTTCAAAGTCAAGGAATTACAAGATGTTGTCCAGTGTGTATCATGCGGTTTAGCTAGCTATGGGCAAACACGCCAATTACTTTAGGTGAAGTCCTTTGAAGTGAACTGTCTTAACTAACCATTTGGGGGTCTGAGACATAATGCACCCTTCAAACCCTTTCCTTTCATGCTTCCCAACCAGGTTCCTATCTGAGAATTCTCCTATGCTATAATGGGATTCAGGCTTTAATGGTGATGTTATCGTCGCCATGACTGTCGAGTAATTACGCCAAAGCTCTTTGAGAGCCTGCTAATTGCATTCAGCCATGGTGTAAGCGGACCTGATGGATCCTTCATCAAAGAGACAGGCTAAAGTCCTCGCTACTGTAGTCTAGCCTATTCGCGGTAAACAACTTTCCACTAGGTGTTCACCAACCCCCTGTTCTCAACAGAGCGGTGTTATTATTATTAAGGGTCATTCGCACGGATTACTGTCAAACCCAAAGCATCAATCAACTGCCTCACACAGATGCTTATCTGGGAAATAATGAAGTAATCAACGCAACCACTCAGCACGCTAATTACCAAACACCAGCCTGCTCTCCCGGGACAAGCCGTTTCTGCCGGCGCCGCGCTCAGAGAGTGCGTGTTTTTGGAGTGGTTTCAAGGCGAAAAACGACCAACAGATGTTTAATTTACCAGAAGACGGAGAGCTGTCCCGCTGAGCACACACTAGTTGAATCAACGTTGTTTCCACGCCATTTCAATTAAATTACATTAAACCAACGTGGAACAGACATTGAATTGACATCTAAGCCCAGTGGGGTGGTTGGCCTGTGCCATCAGTCATGGCTGAATAAATGAATATGTAAACAGTGAAGGAGGTAGCTAGCATAACAGCATGGTTAGTGTAGTGGACGGGAGGATCAGCGGCTCAGGAACAACATGAGCGATCTCACACACACACAGTCAGCACTGTTTATTAACATGGAACGGTCCAGAGCTATGCTGGAGGCAAAGCTTGGTTGAAGACTTGGAGAACTTTGTGTAAAGTGTATTATTCCCCATATTTAGCTTATGATGAAGTGACAACATTACTTGGTTGGTGATAGGTGATAATACGCTTGCTGTTCTACTTGGAAGGCCGAGGGAATATTTGAACAAATGGCAATTGTGTCCCATCAGCGCATGTTCAGCTGTACACTTACTTCATAATATTCACAATGTTAATAAAACCCCTTATATTGAGTGAAGAATAGGTGAATTTCCTTTAATACACCTTCTGTTGGTGAATGATGGGCCCCAACAATGTGTGCACTAGAATGTGTCCTGAGCCGTGATGGATCTTGGTTGAGTAAGGTACGGAGACAAAACACACCCAGCGAGAGACCGTGCCAGACAGAATTCATGTCAATGACAATCCAGGGCCCTGTTTATGGCTTTGGTGGTTAAATGTCAAATGCTTGGCACAGGGAAGAGTTTGCGGCTGCAGCACACACACACACACACACACACACACACACACACACACACACACACACACACACACACACACACACACACACACACACACACACACACAGAGAGAGAGAGAAACTCGTAAGTCTCAAGCTCTTTTTTTAAATTTTTTACTCTCTCATGCGAGGTGTTGTGCTGCGTACAATGAGGTGGGGTGATCAGCAGGAACTATTATTAGCGAAAGAGTGAAAAATGGAGTGAGTGGGGTAGGGGATGTTGGAGGAATGGAGCCAAGCCTCCTCAATATTATTTTAAGAGTTTCTGTGGTGACAGTTTCCCCAGGAGATGACTGCAGCACTGCGGACAACAGAGCAGTGTGTGTGTTTGCGTGTGTAAAAGATGGAAAGAGAAGAAGTGGGAGATAATACAGCATTAGTTTAAAAGTAGCATCACCACCTCCCATCACACACACGCAACTGCATGCTGACAGAAGTATACTGTACACACTCAGCCTATACCTCACAAGCACACAGTGCCTTCGGAAAGTATTCAGACCCCTTGACTTTTCCCACTGTTAGGTTACAGACTTATTCTAAAATTGATGAGGGGGAAAAAAACAAACAAACAATCTACACACAATACCCCATAATAACAAAGCAAAAACAGGTTTAGACATTCTGCAAATTTGTAATATATCACATAAGTATCCAGACCCTTAAATTAGTACTTTGTTGAAGCACCTTTGGCAGCAAGTCTTCTTTGATATGACGTTACAAGCTTGGCAAACCTGTATTTGGGGAGTTTTTCCCATTATTCACTGCAGATCCTCTCAAGCTCTGTCGGTTGGATGGGGAGCGTTGCTGCACAGCTATTTTAAGGTCTCTCAGGAGATGTTTGATCGGGTTCAAGTCCGGCTTCTGGCTGGGCCACTCAAGGTCAGAGACTTGTCCCGAAACCACTCCTGCGTTGTCTTGGCTGTGAGCTTAGGGTTGTTGTCCTGTTGGAAGGCGAACCTTCGGCCCAGTCTGAAGTCCTGAGCACCCTGGAGCAGGTTTTCATCAAGGATCTCTCTGTACTTTGCTCCGTTCATCTTTGCCTCGATCCTGACTAGTCTTCCAATCCCTGCCGCTGAAATACATGCCCACAGCATGATGCTGCCACCACCATGATTCACCGTAGGAATGGTGCAAGGTTTGCTCCAGACGCTTGCCAAAAAAAAGAGTTCAATCTTGGTTTCATGAGACCAGATCTGAGAGTCTTTAGGTGCCTTTTGGCAAACTCCACTCCAAGTGGGCCGTCATATGCCTTTTGCTGAGCAGTGGCTTCCATCTGGCCACTCCACCATAAATGCCTGATTGGTGGAGTGCTGCGGAGATTGTTGTCCTTCTGGAAGGTTCTCCCATCTCCACAGAGGAACTCTCGAGCTCTGTCAGAGTGACCATCGGGTTCTTGGTCACCTCCCCGACCAAGGCCCTTCTCCCTCGATTGCTCAGTTTGGCTGGGCAGCCAGCTCTAGGAAGAGTCTTGGTGGTTCTAAACTTCTTCCACTTAAGAATGATGGAGGCCACTGTGTTCTTTGGGACCTTCAATGCTGCAGAAATATTTTGGTACCCTTCCCCAGACCTGTGCCTCGACGCATTCCTGTCTCAGAGCTCTACGGACAATTCCTTCGACCTCATGGCTATGTTTTTGTGCACTGTGTACTGTGGGACCATATATAGACAGGTGTTTGCCTTTACAAATCATGTTCAATCAACTGAATTTACCACAGGTGGACTCCAAACAATTTGTATAAACATCTCAAGGATGATCAATGGAAACAGGATGCACCTGAGCTCAATTTCAAGTCACATAGCAAAGGGTCTGAATACTTTTTTTTGGTAATACATTTGGCAAAAATGTCTAAAAATCTGTTTTCGCTTTGTCATTATGGGGTATTGTGTGTAGATTGCTCAGATTATATTTATTTAATCAATTTTAGAATAAGGCTGTAACGTAACAAAATGTGGAAAAAGTCAAGGGGCCTGAATACTTTCCGAATGCCATGTTCTCAGAATATAATATATTAAATATTCTAGACAAGTTTCATGAGAACGTTGTAAGAACATTTCTGTGCATCAGCTGTCAGTACGTCGCCCGGGGGCCCCCCCGCTAGAGATGTTCACAGGTCCAAAAAGTTTCCAAAATGAACCTGGGGCCCAGACGTGATATGCAATCTTTAAATATAGGAGACTGTTCCGAACAGACCTCAGGATAACTAGACCAATCCTGTGTAGACCTGGTCAGATCCACACCTAGTTTGGTCCGAGTGAGGGAAGCAGCAGAAAAGTTAAGCTACTTTATTAACCCGAGCTGACACAGCACGAGAGGGAGAAAGATGCCACTCTAGCAAGCGGAGAGGGGCTGTACTGTGAGCTAGTGACACAGGGAGCAGGAATGATGGAGGGAGAGACCGCAAACTTCCAAGCCGACTCACGCCATCGTAGACTAATAGCTAGGTTATTTATCATCAAATATGAATACGTAGTGCCTGTCTTAACTACATCAAACCGGAAAAAGCCTAGTTAAGCTAACATTTGCTAGATAGGCTAATTGAGGCTGCAGTGCATGAACTTTCTCATCTTACAGTTACAAATAGCAACAACTCCATTCAGAATATGAAGTAGCAGCCTACCTGATGGTCGTTGTAGCCTATCCTTCTCCTTTAATTTTTAGCTCCGTAATTTTAATTCCGTCTTCCATTGATTAGATACAGTATCTCTTAACTTAATGACTGTAGCCTATTGCCACTTTGATGATTTATGATTGGCCAACAAGCTACACACACCATTCTTGTGAAACGCAAGAGCAGCAGCATAAATTACAACATTTCTTTCCCTCTCTCTCTCTCTACTGAAGCAGTCAGGCTCGTACAGTATATTGGCCCTTCCGGACAAGTCAGTTAAAATAACAATACCCCAGACCAGATCCGAGCCAGACCCGTGACATTATTTAGAATACTGCATCCGAACCCACTCGGGTCCCCGATCGGGTCTTGGGTATTCGTGTACAGGTGGATCAGTGAAGATCTATAGTTTAGACATACACATGGCAATTGTCATTATCTCAAAGCGTATGTCATCTCAAAACCAGTCTCATGGACTAATGCCCTCTTTCACAAGGCCTCTGTAAAGACATACAGCATGAGGCAACCAAAAATTACACATACCAGAAACCATCTTATTAGATCTGACCAAGACCTGTGACATTATCTAGAATTCTGGATCTGGACCCACTCTTGGGTAATCGGGTACAGATGGGACAAGACTAAATACCAATTGGATATTACGAAATTGGGGAGAAAAAAAAGTTAAAAAGTACCCCAAAACAACACACACACACACACACACACACACACACACACACACACACACACTGTTTTCAACTTACATATTTGATGCACTTATGACATACATGAATACATTATGCATGTTCATTTATACAGTAATTATTATTCAACATGTCCTCACCTAGGATTTTTACTCACACCCTCTTAGCTCACGGCAGTTACGCCACCATGTCTGTGTCAGTTTATCAGTTAATTTGACTATTGATTTGATTTATCTATGTCAATAATTTAAGGCAGGGTTTCCCAAACTCGGTCCTCGGGACCCCAAGGGGTGTACACTTTGGTTTTTATTAGAGGTCAACCGATTATGATTGTTCTTTTATTTATTTTTAGCCCTTTTTCTCCCTGATTTCGTGGTATCCAATTGCTAGTAGCTATTATCTTGTCTAATTGCTACAACTCCCGTACGGGCTCGGGAGAGACCAAGGTTGAAAGTCATGTGTCCTCCGATACACAACCCAATCTAGCCGCATTGCTTCTTAACACAGCGCGCATCCAACCCGGAAGCCAGCCGCACCAATGTGTCAGAGGAAACACTGTGCACCTAGCAACCTTGGTTAGCGTGCACTGTGCCCGGCCCGCCACAGGAGTCGTAGGTGCGTGATGAGACAAGGATATCCCTACCGGCCAAACCCTCCCTAACCCAGACAACGCTAGGCCAATTGTGCGTCGCCCCACAGACCTCCCGATCGCGGAGCCTGGGCGTGAACCCAGAGTCTCTAGTGGCACGATTATGATTTTTCAATGCCGATACCGATAATTGGAGGACCAAAGAAAGCCGATACCGATTAAATCGGATGATTTTTATATATATACAGTGGGGCAAAAAAGTATTTAGTCAGCCACCAATTGTGCAAGTTCTCCCACTTAAAAAGACGAGGCCTGTAATTTTCATCATAGGTACACTTCAACTATGACAGATAAAATGAGAAAAGAAATCCAGAAAATCACATTGTAGGATTTTTTTATGAATTTATTTGCAAATTATGGTGGAAAATAAGTATTTGGTCACCTACAAACAAGCAAGATTTCTGGCTCTCACAGACCTATTCTTTAAGAGGCTCCTCTGTCCTCCACTCGTTACCTGTATTAATGGCACCTGTTTGAATTTGTTATCAGTATAAAAGACACCTGTCCACAATGTCAAACAGCCACACTCCAAACTCCACTATGGCCAAGACCAAAGAGCTGTCAAAGGACACCAGAAACCAAACTGTTAGGAAATGGAAGACATACAAGACCACTGATAATCTCCCTCGATCTGGGGCTCCACGCAAGATCTCACCCCGTGGGGTCAAAATGATCACAAGAACGGTGAGCAAAAATCCCAGAACCACATGGGGGGACCTAGTGAATGACCTGCAGAGAGCTGGGACCAAAGTAACCAAGCTTACCATCAGTAACACACTACGCTGCCAGGGACTCAAATCCTTCAGTGCCAGATGTGTCCCCCTGCTTAAGTCAGTACATGTCCAGGCCCATCTGAAATTTGCTAGAGCGCATTTGGATGATCCAGAAGAAGATTGGGAGAATATCATATGGTCAGATGAAACCAAAATAGAACCTTTTGGTAAAAACTCAACTCGTCGTGTTTGGAGGACAAAGAATGCTGAGTTGCATCCAAAGAACACCATACCTACTGTGAAGCATGGGGGTGGCAACATCATGCTTTGGGGCTGGTTTTCTGCAAAGGGACCAGGACGACTGATCTGTGTAGAGGAAAGAATGAATGGGGCCATGTATCGTGAGATTTTGAGTGAAAACATCCTTCCATCAGCAAGGGCATTGAAGATGAAACGTGGCTGGGTCTTTCAGCATGACAATGATCCCAAACACACCGCCCGGGCAACGAAGGAGTGGCTTCATAAGAAGCATTTCAAGGTCCTGGAGTGGCCTAACCAGTTTCCAGATCTCAACCCCATAGAAGATCTTTGGAGGGAGTTGAAAGTCTGTGTTGCCCAGCAACAAACAGCCCCAAAACATCACTGCTCTAGAGGAGATCTGCATGGAGGAATCGGCCAAAATATCAGCAACAGTGTGTGAAAACCTTGTGAAGACTTACAGAAAAGGTTTGACCTCTGTCATTGCCAACAAAGTGTATATAACAAAGTATTGAGATAAGTATTTGGTCAATAACAAAAGTTTTATTTTCCACCATAATTTGCAAGTAGATTCATTAAAAATCATACAATTAATTTATTTCTCTCGTCTTTTTAAGTGGGCGAACTTGCACAATTGGTGGCTGACTAAATACTTTTTTTTTTGCCCCACTGTGTGTGTTTATATATATATATATATATATATATATATATATATATATATATATATAGTTATAATATAATATATAATAATAATAATATATATATATATATATGTAATAATGACAGAACAGTACTGAATGAACAATGAACACTTATTTTAACTTAATATAATACAGAATTTAAATCACACACACAAATACGAGCCTTTGTTCATTAATATGGTCAAATCCGGAAACTATCATTTCGAAAACAAAATGTTTATTCTTTCAGTGAAATACGGAACCGTCCGTATTTTATCGAACGGGTGGCATCCCCAAGTCTAAATATTGCTGATACATTGCACAACCTTCAATGTTATGTCATAATTATGTAAAATTTGGGCAAATTATTTACGGCCGTTAGGAAGAAATGGTCTTCTGAATGCAAGAGAAGTGACACAATTTCAGGCACCGCATTGATTATATACAACACAGGACAAGCTAGTTAAACTAGTAATATCAATCAATCATGTGTAGTTAACTAGTGATTATGTTAAGATTGATTGTTTTTTCTAAAAACATTTTTATGCTAGTTAGCAACTTACCATAGCTCCTTGCTGCCTGCACTCGCGTAACAGGTGTTCAGCCTGCCACGCAGTCTCCTCATGGATTGCAATATAATCGACGTCCAAAAATGTCCGATTGTTATGAAAACTTCAAATCGTCACTAATTAATCAGCCATTCCGATGAATCGGTCGCCCTCTATTTTTTATCCTAGCACTACACAGCTGATTCAAATAATCAACTAATCATCAAGCTTTGATCATTTGAATCAGCTGTGTAGTGTTAGGGCAAAAAACAAAACGTGCACCCCTTTGGGTCCCGAGGACCAAGTATGTGTAACGCTGATTTATGGGCTTTTTGTATAATTCTCTAATGTTGGTGGGGCATCATCATACTACTCTGATGAAGACAGCTTGGCTGTCGAAACGTTGGACATTACATTTCTGCATCTGAGCTCCTAGAGTGTGCGGCTCTCCTTTATTTTCAGGTGGGGCATATTAACCTGTTTTAACGATACTCTTGAATCACTTTGATCAATACAATATTTTCTTCAGTGTACTTTTAACACAGAGGTGAGATTTACTTCAAAGTGCATTCACCCTATTGCATATAGTCCTATCAAATGGTTTCAGATGTACACAATTGCCTAGGGAAGTGGGGTTAGGGTTTCTTCTGGACAGGGCCCAACTATACTCACCCAATAAGCTCATGCCCTAGAGATATCCCTTATTTGGACAACGGTTAAGGTGTTTGTCATTAGTGCTGGCTTTGAGACCTGCTAGGGGAGTCACCCTATTCGCTTTCTTATAGGTAAACAATGACAGCATTTGGTCTTTATCTTGAACAACCTGGATCAATATTACATGACCCAACATCAGTGCCTTTTGAAGTGACCAAAACTATTTTTGTACATGTTAACGCCATCGTTTCCTATGAGTGAAATCTGGACATCAGAAAAGCGATCACTAACCATGAATTGGATGAAGAATTCTACTTCAACGACTCAGTTCACCCGGGACCAGCCCCTAATCCCAGACACTCGGTAGAGGAAAAGATGGCGACATATAGGCCGACGTGGGGGCAACCTGATAAAACTACAGTGACGAGTAAATAAACCACCTCTACCCTCTGTTCTATTTGCGAATGTACAAGAACAAACTGGACGAGCTCCGTTCGGACTATCCAATCAACAGGACCTGAAGAACTGTAATACCCTATGCTTCACGGAGTTGTGGCTGAACGAGGACATGGTTAATCAAATCTAGCTGGTTTTTCTACGCATCGACAGGACATAACGGCTGTTTCTCGTGAACTCAAGGGCGGGGGTGTGTGTCTCTTTGTAAACAACAGCCGTTGCGCAATCTCCAATATTAGGTCTTGAGGTTCTGTTCGCCTGAGTTCGAATACCTCAGGATAAGATGTAGACGACACTATTTACCAAGTGAGTTTACCTATATTTTTCATAGCTGTCTATTTACCACCACAAACTGATGCAGGCACTAAGACCGCAATCATAAAGCCAACAAGAAAATGCTCCTAGTGGCCAGTGATTGTGATGCAGGAAAAGTGAAATCTGTTTTACCTAATTTCTACCAGCATGTCACATGTGCAACTAGAGGGGGAAAAAAACTCTAAGTCACCTTTACTCCATACACAGAGATGCATACAAAGCTCTCCCTTGCCATCCATTTGGCCTGACCATTTGGCCTGACCATAACTCTATCCTCCTGATTCATGCTTACAAGCAAAAACTCTAACAGGAAATACCAGTGACATGCTCAATTCGGAAATGGTCTGATGAAGCGGATGCTAAACTACAGGACTGTTTCGCTAGCAGTCTGGAATATGTTTACCACATCAGTCACTGGCTTCATTAATAAGTGCATCGACAACGTTGTCCCCACAGTGACCGTACGCACATATCCCAACCAGAAGTCATGGATTACAGGCAACATCCGCACTGAGCTAAAGGCTAGAGCTACTGCTTTCAAGGAACGGGACACTAACCTGGACCCATATAAGAAACCCTGCTACGCCCTCCAATGAATCATCAAACAGGTAAAGCGAAAATACAGGAATAAGACCGAATCCTACTACAACTGCTTGGACGCTCGTCAGATGTAACAGGGCTTGCTTGCAAACTATCAGGATTACAAAGGTGATTTTCACAAAACTGATACTTTACAAAAAATGTGAAAAATAAATAAATCCACCATAATTCCTCTTGGATCACTAAGATTACAATCACTATTTAATAATTATTATGTTTATCAGATATTATGCATTTTACCACAATTTCCAACAACAACAAATATCCTCATTAATGCAACAATTTGTCAAAGTCACAAAAAGTTTAGAAATCGATTTCAAAATTTTATTTTAACATTGCTCCCCTAATGAAAAAAGGCATGAGTTAAACAACTCTGAAAACAAATGTTTAAAGGTAAATAATAAAAACATATTTAGTAATTTCTCATTACAGCAACACAACCTTTCCTGAATCTTGTTTTTTTTGTCAAAATTCCGTGTATATATACAGTACCAGTCAAAAGTTTGGACACCTACTCATTCAAGGGATTTCTTTATTTTTACTATTTTCTACATTGTAGAATAATAGTGAAGACATGAAAACCATCAAACACAAAAAAAACATAAAACAGAAAGTTTTTATTGAAACAAATCAAAACATATTTTAGATTTTTCAAAGTAGCCACCTAAAATTACAACTTTCTCTTTAGGTTCTACTTCATAGATATCCCCTCCTGTCAAAGTGTGAACTGTGAGGCGTAAGCACCGATAGGTCACAAGAGGTGCAGTAATCATGTTACTAGGCCAGTCTGAGAAAGCACTAGATCCATCCTCGTACCTTGACAGTTTTGTACACTCTTGGCATTCTCTCAACCAGCTTCACGAGGAATTATTTTCCAACAGGAGTTCCCACATATGCTGAGCACTTGTTAGCTGCTTTTCCTTCACTCTGGGGTTTGACTCATCCCAAACCATCTCAATTGGGTTGAGGTCAGGTGATTGTGGAGGCCAGGTCATCTGATGCAGCACTCATCAGTCTCCTTCTTGGTCAAATACCCCTTACACAGCCGGGAGGTGTGTTGGGTCATTGTCCTGTTGAAAAATAAACGATAATCCCACTAAGCGCAAACCAGATGGGATGGTTTATCACTGCAGAATGCTGTGGTAGCCATGCTGGTTAAGCGTGCCTTGAATTCTAAATACCCCCCCACACCATCATGTCTTCTTCCATGCTTCATGGTGGGAACCACACATGCGGATATCATCCACTCACCTACTCTGGGTCTCACAAAGACAAGGCGGTTGAGACTCAGATTTCCACCGGTCTAATGTCCAATGCTTGTGTTTATTGGCCCAAGCAAGTATTTTCTTTTTATTAGTGTCCTTTAGTAGTGGTTTCTTTGCAGCAAATCAACCATGAAGGCCTGATTCATGCAGTCTCCTCTGAACAGTTGATGTTGAGCTGTGTCTGTTACTTGAACTCCGTGAAGCATTTATTTGGGCTGCAATCTGAGGTGCAGTTAACTCTAATTTACCCTCTGCAGCAGAGGTAACGCTGGGTCTTCCTTTCCTGTGGCTGTCCTGTCTTTCATCATAGCGCTTGATGGTTTTTGTGACTGCACTTGAAGAAACGGTAATGATAAGCAGATTTGGTGAGGAGAATACAGGTTTCGGTAATGAGTTGCATAGTTCTCCATTGAAAAGCTGTACTGAGCTTTATTAGAGATTTAGTAGCCCAATACATCAAACCGTGTCTTTTGTTAATCCCAAATAATTTGCATGATAGGACGTGGATGTGTGTGGTTCTAATGTATTTTAGATGTCTAAATTGAATGGGCTCTAGTGCAGAACGATTAACCAACATTTCGTTTTTTGGGGGGGTTATTAAACTAAGTCGGTTCAATTACTTGAATTCCATTTAATTTAGTTTTTTTTGTAAGCACAACGCTCTGTTTCTCCAGAGGGAAATCTAATAATTCACAAGAGAAATCAACTCAATAACTATGTGGGATTCTGGTCTAAAGGGAGTTTTCATTAATCAAATATTCAACCTAGTTCAGCCTAGAAACGTGGTAATTAACTACAATGATCATAATCCATTGTGGCAGTTTTTCCAGCTGGGACACGGGTCAGAGAGGAAGAGGCAAAGCGAGAGGTTTCACTCTTGACAAAATCTGCCCAAAATAATCCCAATGTGTTTCTATTAGCTTGTTTTGGACCTAAACTTGTTGCCTGCCTTCCCACCTTTGGGACAACGAGTCTCATTGTTAGGGTGGACATGAGCATCGCGTCATTATATACAGATCTCTGGACAGATACACTTTTACGCATGATACACAAAGATCGCACACAACACAATGACGAGGGACAGAGGCAGTTTGCGAAAGTATGCCTCATCTACTTTGAAGAACTAGTAAATATGATTGTCAGACAGCTTTGCAGTATACTTAGGCAGGCTAGCTAAATAGGATGACTAGATACATTACAGTATGAGGAACAAATATTTAACTGGCTTGCTGACTGCTATTACCTGAGCAAAGATGAGATGAATTTTAAGGAATACAAAATAATAAAGTAATCAAATAAATGATTTCATTAAAATTTCCCATTGATCTCTATCCAATGTGGACCTGACAGAGAATGGAATATTTTCAATGTTTTGAAAATTATTTGTTTTGGCAATCACTATTTTTGTGTTTGGAATTTCCATTAAAAAGCTCTAAAATCCTTGTAAATGTCATTATTTCATAACGCATTTAATATTTCTTTTGTAAGTTGAAACTGTGATCTAAAACCGTGATTATTTTCTTATAATCGAATCCGAACACAAACAGCACTAATCGGATCTTATGGGCAAATGGCATTGTCACGACTTCCGCCGAAGTCGGTCCCTCTCCTTGTACGGGCGGCGTTCGATGTCACCGGCTTTCTAGCCACCGCGATCCATTTTTCATTTTCCATTTGTTCTGTCTTTGTCTCATCACACCTGGCTTCACTTATTCAATGACTTGTTTATTATTTAACCCCCTGTACTACATGTTGTATTTGTGAGTGATTGTTTTGTTGTACTGTGGTCTGTATTGTGAGGTCGTGTATATTTCGTGTTATGTTTGAAATTTGGGGTATTTTATTACTCATATCTGCTGTCCTGCGCCTGACTCACCTCACCAACTACACACAGACGCCTTTACAGGCATAACATGATATGCAATAACGACCTGCCTCTCATTGCACTCCACAAGGAGACTGCCTGTTACGTGAATGCAGTAGCCAAGGTATATTGCTAGCTAGCATTAAACTTATCTTATAAAAAACAATCAACCAATCATAATCACTAGTTATAACTACACATGGTTGATGATATTGCTAGTTTATCTAGCGTGTCCTGCGTTGCATATAATCTATGCAACGCTGGGGGATGAATTAACAAAAGCGCATTTGTGAAAAAAGCACAATCGTTGGACGACTGTACCTAACCATAACCACCAATGCCTTTCTTAAAATCAATACACAGAAGTACATCTTTTTTAAACCTGCATATTTAGCTAAAAGAAATCCAGGTTAGCAGATAATATTAACAAGGTGAAATTGTGTCACTTCTTTTGCATTCATTGCAAGCAGAGTCAGTGTATATGCAACAGTTTGGGCAGCCTGGCTCATTGCAAACTAATTTGCCAGAATTTTATGTAATTATGACATAACATTGAAGATTGTGCAATGTAACAAGAACATTTAGACTTAGGGATGCCACCCGTTAGATAAAATACCAAACGGTTGCTTATTTCACTGAAATAAAACGTTTTGTTTTCGAAATGATCGTTTCTGGATTCGACCATATTAATGGCTCATATTTCTGTGTGTTAAGTTATAATTAAGTCTATGATTTGATAGAGCAGTCTGACTGAGCGATGGTAGGCAGCAGCAGACTCGTAAGCATTCATTCAAACAGCACTCTCAGGCGTTTTGCCAGCAGCTCTTCGCAAGCACAGCGCTGTTTATTACTTCAAGCCTATCAGCCTAATGGCTGGTGTAACCGATGTGAAATGGCTAGCTAGTTAGCGGGGTGCACGCTAATAGCGTTTCAAACGTCACTCGCTCTGGGACTTGGAGTAGTTATTCCCCTTGCTTTTGTGGAGCGATGGGTAACGCTGCTTCGAGTGTGGCTGTTGTCGATGTGTTCCTGGTTCGAGCCCAGGTGGGAGCGAGGAGAGGAACGGAAGCTATACTGTTACACTGGCAATACTATAGTGCCTATAAGAACATTCAATAGTCAAAGGTATATGAAATACAAATGGTATAAAGAGAAATAGTCCTATAAATCCTAAATTAACTACAACCTAAAACCTCTTACCTTGGGTCTCCCGGGTGGCGCAGTGGTCTAGGGCACTGCAATGCTAGCTGTGCCACCAGAGAGACTGGGTGACCAGAGAGACTGGGTTCGCGCCCAGGCGATGCACAATTGGCCTAGCGTCGTCCGGGTTAGGGAGGGTTTGGCCGGTAGGGATATCCTAGACTCACCCAGAAAAACCCAGAAAATATACTTCCTTGTCGATAATGATACATTATCAAGCATTTCACACAAATTATCCAGATACTGACTTGGTGGTCTATAGCAGCTTCCCACAAGAATGGTCTTTAGGTGAGGCAGATTAACCTGTAGCCATATTACTTCAAAAGTATTTAACATTAGATCAGGTTCTGAATATAGACCGCAACACCGCCCCCATTGCATTTCTGTCTTTTCGGTAGATGTTATAACTAGAGGTCGACCGATTAACCGGCCATGCAAATTAATTAGGGCTGATTTCAAGTTTTCATAACAATTGGTAATCGTCCTTTTTGGGTGCCGATTACATGAGTCTCTGGTGAGTCTCTGATCCACCTCTACGCAGACGACACCATTCTGTATACTTCTGGCCCTTCTTTGGACACTGTGTTAACAGGCAATGAGGCAGTGATTGCTGAGATCCTGATTGAAGACAGCGGAGGTGTATTTGGAGGGCCGGTTGGTCAGGATAACGTCTATGAGGGTGCCCTTGTTTACAGATTTAGGGTTGTACCTGGTGGGTTCCTTGATGATTTGTGTGAGATTGAGGGCATCTAGCTTAGATTGCAGGACTGCCAGGGTGTTAAGCATATCCTAGGTCACCTAACAGAACAAACTCTGAAGCTAGATGGGGGGTCGATCAATTCACAAATGGTGTCCAGGGCACAGCTGGGAGCTGAGGGGGGTCGGTAGCAGGCGGCAACAGTGAGAGACTTATTTCTGGAGAGATTAATTTTTAAAATTAGAAGTTCGAACTGTTTGGGTATGGACCTGGAAAGTATGACATTACTTTGCAGGCTCTCTCTGCAGTAGACTGCAACTCCTCCCCCTTTGGCAGTTCTATCTTGACGGAATATGTTATGTTATAGTTGGGTATGGAAATCTCAGAATTCTTGGTGGCCTTCCAAAGCCAGGATTTAGACACAGCAAGGACATCAGGGTTGGCAGAGTGTGCTAAAGCAGTGAGTAAAACAAACTTAGGGAGGAGGCTTCTGATGTTGACATGCATGAAACCAAGGCTTTTTCGATCACAGAAGTCAACAAATGAGGGTGCTTGGGGACATGCAGGGCCTGGGTTTACCTCCACATCACCCGCGGAACAGAGGAGGAGTAGGATGAGGGTGCGGCTAAAGGCTATCAAAACTGGTCGCCTAGAGTGTTGGGGACAAAGAATAACAGGAGCAGATTTCTGGGCGTGGTAGAATATATTCAGGGCATAATGCGCAGACAGGGGTATGGTGGGGTGGGTACAGCGGAGGTTAAGCCCAGGCACTGGCTGATGATAAGAGAGGTTGTATCTCTGGACATGCTGGTTATAATGGGTGAGGTCACTGCATGTGTGGGAGTAGGGACAAAAGAAGTATCAGAGGTATGAAGAGTGGAACTACGGGCTCCATTGTAAACTAAAACAATGATAACTGACCTGAACAATAGTATACAAGGCATATTGACATTTGAGAGAGACACAGCGAGGCATAAAGTAATCGCAGGTGTTGATTGGGAGAGCTAGCTAAAACAACAGGTGAGACAACAACAGCTAATCAGCTAACACAACAACAGCAGGTAAAATGGCGATGACTAGGCAGAGAGGGTTGGATTAATTACACACAGAGCCTGAGTTTGCGGCTGGGGCCGACAGATCATTTGCAAAAAAATTCATTAAAAATCCTACAATGTGATTTTCTGGATTTTTTTCTTCTCATTTTGTCTGTCATAGTTGAAGTGTACCTATGCTGAAAACTACATACAGGCCTCTCTCATCTTTCTAAGTGGGAGAACTTGCACAATTGGTGGCTGACTAAATATTTTTTTGCCCCACTGTATATACAAAAAAATACGAAAAATACAAAAGTACACGAGAGGACAAACAAACACGTGTTCACTGCTACGTCATCTTGGTACAATGTACTGAGCCATACACACTACCCTCTGTAGCGCCTTGCAGTCGGATGCCAAGCAGTTGCCATACCAAGCGGTGAGGATCTGATGGCCCATGCCAAATCTTTTCAGCCTCCTGAGGGGGAAGTGGTGTTGTCGTGCCCTCTTCATAACTGTGAGGGTGTGTGTGGACCATCTTAATTCCTTGGTCATGTGGACACTGAGGAAGCTCTCTACCCGCTCCACTACAGCCCCGTCAATGGGAATGGGGTCATGCTCGGTCCTCTGTTTCCTGTAGTCAATGATCAATTCCTTTGTCTTACTGACGTTAAAAGGGGAGGTTGTTGCCCACTCAGGAAAACCCTTCAAACTGTAACCAGTGCCTGCAACCTGGATCAGGTTGTCAGTCAACCTACCAGGGTAGTTACAAACAGCACAGGAGTTAAATCATCAACATGTATTGATCACATTTTTACTAATGCTGCAGATATTTGCGTTAAAGCAGTATCCAAATCCATAGGATGTAGTGATCACAATATAAATAGCCATATCTAGGAAAACCAAAGTTCCAAAGGCTGGGCCTAATAGTGTATAAGAGGTTATACAAGAAGTTTTGTAGTGATTCATATGTTGATGATGTAAAGTATATTTGCTGGTCTGTGGTGTGTAATAAGGAGCAACCAGATGCTGCAATTGACACATTCCAGTTACTAATAAGCACACCATTAAGAAAATGACTGTAAAAACTGTTGAAACCCCTTGGATTGATGAGGAATTGAAAAATTGTATGGTTGAGAGTGATGAGGCAAAAGGTATGGCAATTAAGTCTGACAGCCCAACTGATTGTCAAACGTACTGTAAATTAAGAAATCATGTGACTAAACTAAATAAACTATGAAACAAAAGTAAATTATATAAAGAATGATAATAAAAAAGCTTTGGGGGCACCTTAAATTACATTTTTGGAAAAAAAGCCAACTCGGCTCCTTCATTTATTGAATCAGATGGTTCATTCATCACAAAGCCTACTGATATTGCAAACTACTTTAATGACTTGTTCATTGGCAAGATAAACAGACTTAGGGATGACATGCCAGCAACAAACGCTGACACTACACATCCAAGTATATCGGACCAAATTATGAAAAGACAAGAATTGTACTTTTGAATTCCGTAAAGTCAGTGTGGAAGAGGTGAAAAATATTGTTGTCTAACAACAATGACAAGCCACCAGGGTCTGTCAATCTAGATGGAAAATTACTGAGGATAATAGAAGATGATATTGACACTCCTATTTGCCACATCTTTAATTTAAGCCTACTAGAGAGCGTGTGCCCTCAGGCCTGGAGGGAAGCTAAAGTCATTCCGCTACCCGAGAATAGTAAAGCCCCCTTTACTGGCTCAAATAGCCGATCAATCAGCCTGTTACCAACCCTTAGTAAACTTCTGGCGAAAATTGTGTTTGACCAGATACAATGCAACAGAATTTCAGCATGCTTATAGGGAAGGACACTCAACAAGCACAGCACTTGATGATACAATTATTGTGGGGGCTGTCTTGTTAAGACTTCAGTGCAGCTTTTGACATTGTTGATCATAGTCTGCTGCTGGAAAAACTTGTGTTGTGGCTTTACACCCCCTGCTATAATGTGGATATAGAGTTACTTGTCTAACATAACACAGAGGCTGTTCTTTAATGGAAACCTATCAAATAGAATCCAGTTAGAACCAGGAATTCCCCAGGGTAGCTGTTTAGGCCCCTTGCTTTTTTCAATTTTTTCAAACGACATGCCACTGACTGAGTACAGCCAGAGTTTCTATGTATGCGGATGACTCACTATACATGTCAGCTACTACAGCGACTGAAATTACTTCAACACTCAACAAAAAGTTAGTTTCATAGTGAGTGGCAAGGAATAAGTTAGCCCTAAATATTTCTAAAACTAAAACCATTGTATTTGGAAAAAAACACTCACTAAACGCTAAACCTCAACTAAATCATGTAATAAATAACATGGGAATTGAGCAAGTTGAGATGACTAAACTGCTTGCAGTAACACTAAATTGTGAACTGTCATGGTCAAAACATATTGATGCAGTAGTAGCTAAGATGGGGAGAAGTCTGTCTATAATAAAGCGATACTCTGCCTTCTTAACAACACTATCAACAAGGTAGGTCCTATAGGCCCTAGTTTTGTCACACCTTGACTACTGTTCAGTCGTGTGGTCAGGTGCCACAAAAAAGGACTTTGCAAATGGCACAGAACAGGGCAGCACGGCTGGCCCTTGGATGTACACAGAGTGCTAATATTAATAATATGCATGTCAATCTCTCCTAGCTGAAAGTGGAGGAGAGATTGACTTCATCACTACTTTTATTTATGAGAGGTACATGTTGAATGTACAGAGCTGTCTGTCTAAACTACTGGCACACAGCTCGGACACTCATGAATACCCCACAAAACATGCCACAAGAGGTCTCTTCACAGTCCCCAAGTCCAGAACAGACTATGGGAGGCACACAGTACACTGTACTACATACAGCCATGACTACATCAAGTAACTGATGCAGCAGTAAAATTAGATAAAAAAAAAACGGATAAAAAAACAACTTATGGAACAGCGGGGACTGTGAAGCAACACAAACATTGGAACAGACACATGCATACACACACACACAACATACGCACCATACATACACGTGGATTTAGTACTGTAGATATGTGGTAGTGGTGGAGTAGAGACCTGAGGGCACACAATGTGTTGTGAAATCTGTGAATGTATTATAATGTTTAAAAATTGTATAAACTACCTTAATTTTGCTGGACCCCATAATAAATACAAATACCAACCCACACACACACGCTTTCACACTCACCACATATGCTTCTGCTACTCTATTATCTATCCTGTTGCCAAGTCACTTTACCCCTACCTATATGTACAGTACATAGCTATTTTAATTACCTTGTACCCCTGCACAGACTCAGTACTGATACTCCCTATATATAGTCATGTTATTTGAAATTGTTATTCACTGTGTATTTATTCCTCGTGTTACTATTTCTATTTTTGACATCTTATCTTTAACTGTGCATTGTTGGAAAGGGACCTGTAAGTAAGAATTTCACTGTTAGTCTACACCTGTTGTCTATGAAACGTGACAAATACAATTTTATTTTGAGTTCAGATGGGTGACAATCTATGCTAGATTCGAAAGAGACTGCCATCATGCGTGTTAATTTGTTTACTTGGTCCCATGGATGTGAATGGTCTCCATGCCTCTAATTCTTAGTGTTTCCTATGTTTCACTAACCAGTCTCTGAGCTAAACATACATCATGTCAATAGACCCCAAGGAAGCTGTCAGCTACAGATGTCAATGCCCCTTATTGACCCCGCCCCTCCCCCACCATTGTACACAAAGCAGTGGATGATTGTCCCCAGAACAAAGAGAGTGGGGAGGGGAGGTATGTGGAGAATTGAAGACCAACATTCCAATCACAATGCTAAGGGTGTCCAGCAGGTTCATTTAGGCCTGCTACACACTTACTCAACCTGGTCTCAGAGCATTTCGTGTTATTCTGTATGTACAACACTACCTCAATGTAGCTGAGGAAACAAAGCTTCCAGTTGAAAAGACTGTCTTCAGTGTGAGGGAGAAGGTGATGGTCACACTTTTTAACAGAGTGACTCTAATTATACCCTCTGTTCCTGCGGGTCTCAAGAGAGAAAAAATATATACTTTAAGGGACGCAAAACTTCACTGTCTCTGGTTGGTTTCAATGGTTTCCCCGTCCCATCTTTGGTCCGTGTGTCAGTTTCACATACACAATAGTTCTCATCAATAACACATTCTATGACCAGTCAACTACAACAATGGATGTATTGTGACATGGAAAATAGCGGTCATGTGGTATAAAACAGTCTGTTTGATGAAGTGTTGTTAGTGGTTAATGTTTCAGGGTTCAGTAAACATGACCGAGGTTGTTATTCTCCGGTCTCTCACATCAGTGAACTGTAATCAATAGCTGAGGAATGGGTTATTAATTGATTAGAGTTGCCCTATTGATGACATTATTAATAAAAGAGGGAGACTCATGTGAACCTTCAAGGCTCGCAGACAATCGCGCACGGAAATAAACTGTACCGTGTAATAAGACTGACAAACGCCAGAGTAGCTCCATCTAAACGCTAGGTTAGTGACCCAGTGATGCATAGGCAATTTTAAATCGGTATTGACTCACGAAAGCACTAAACTTCCTACAATATAGAGCCTAGGTGCTGTGCCACACAAATTAGTTTGCTTACCTATTACACAAGGTGCGTCGGTACTTCCGAGTACTCCGCGTATTCCAGTCAACTGAATCCCAAAAAGCCGCTGTCTCACCACTCCAGTCACACAAGCCGCAAGCACATATTGCCAGTTCCGAACCAGAATGTCACATGAACTCCATGTTCAATCCGACCGTGCTCAACACTGCTGCCCCGGGGAGCCATACAGTTTGTTCAAGCGAAACACAATAGGAGGACGGCGGGGGCGCATCTCCTCAAATCCTGGGACCACTGACAATGGTAGATGGATTAACCACACCGTGGAGGCAACAGGCTTGGCTAGCAGTACGAGCATCATATGTGATTGAGCTACCGCGCGGTCCACAAGATATTCACGAGAGGCGGGCAGAGACTCAGTGCCACCCAAGCACGAGAGGACATGGGTTTCTGTGGCGCGAGTATGGCGGTGGAATTTTAATGAGGACATATTATTGCAACAGCAGGCACATCTTTTTTGTTGTTGTCCTTACTCAGATTAGGGGCTGTTTCATTGTATTCATAGCATTGCGCTAAGAAAATAGCCTGCCTGGAGGCCAGTGACAGGGGAGCACTAACCATCTTAAAAAGGGCATATTGACAAATGAAACAAGACCCTCTAACACCCGTATCTGGCACTTCAATCCCCCCGCCAGACATTAAAAAGTGTTGTTTTTTTTGTAGCCCTTTTTTCTCCCCAATTTCGTGGTATCCAATTGTTTGTTACGGTTCTGTACCATCGCTGCAACTCCGGTACGGACTGGGGAGAGGCGAAAGTCGAGAGCCGTGCGTCCTCCGACACACAAGCCGCTACCCTCTTAACCCGGAAGCCAGCCGCACCAATGTGTCGGAGGAAACACCGTACACCTGGCCACCGTGCATGCACTAGAGCGCGTTGGGACAAGGACATCTTGGCCTGCCAAACCCTCTCCTAACCAGCACGACCCTGGGCCAATTGTGCGCTGCCTCATTGGTCTCCGTGTCGTAGCCAGCTGTGACACAGCCTGGGATCGAACCCGGGTCTGTAGTGACAAAAAATGCGGCCCTTTTGAATTTCAAAATCCAGATGTGGCCCTCAATACAAAAAAGTTTGCCCACCCCTGCGCTAATAGAATAAATAGATTACTTGGCTACCCCATTAAATACAAGTGTTGACAGAAAACATTCAAATTGACTCAATTTAATTACATTATCCTTGATGATTTATCAACCTATATGCAGACACCCCACTTTGGAAGGTTTTAACATAGGCCATGCATCTCCCTCTCTCTAGTCTACCAATATTTGGATAAATTAAGTTCACTATGAAAGGAGGCTTCTCTTTATTGCAATGTTTATTGGGGAAGGAGATGGGCATTACACATTTCCACTGCCTCAGGTTCCCATCATCACCAAGGCAACATGATATTGTTTTGGGAATGTTGTGCTCTCCCCTGGTCTGACTTTGTCATTTGGTTCCTCAGCCCCAGCAGCATCAGTCTTCAAGTATGATCTGCTCAAAAGTAGTGCACTATGTAGGGAATAGGGTGTCATTTGGGACCACCCATGGCCAGTGAGGTTGAGGAGGGGGAGAGAGCCCTTATCTGTGCCTCCAGAAACAGACCTGGGACAGACGAATATAATTGGGCTTCCCATTGTGAGAAAATAAAAAAATCTGATGTTTACAGAAAGGGAGAGACACAGCTGTTGCTAGAGCAGTACAATTTCTTGGATACGTAGTCTAACACATGTAGTAGGTTCTGATTTGAGTATGTCTTTTGCCATTGGTTTTCTTTGTTCTCCATCACAGTATGTAGACCTCTGCCTTGTGTAGCCTTTGTCAGCTTGTTTTGTGTATACACATTGAGATGTATTTGGAATCTAGTATACGTGAGACCAATGTTCTATCATGTCAAAATGAACAATGATAGATTTGAGAGGCAATGGCAGCAGTAAGGTGGTAAGTGGATGCCATGAGTAACGAGGCTGGTGCCAGCAGTGATTGTGTCCTAATGACAGTGATAACTGATGTGTGACAGCATGGGTCAAAGAGACACTGGTGTGACACACCCTGAACCAATGCAATTATCACTGTAGGTAGAATTGATCTCAGAAATGACTCACGTTGTCAATGAGAAAAGGGAGAAAAAAAAGTAGGAATGTTACTGCTTTTTCCATCAGTAAACTCAGAGGTGCAAAGCTGAATGGAACAGCATGCAATGCTGTGAAAGGACAATACACTCACTCCAGGTACTATGCAAGCCGAATGTAGAGTGCCCTCTACAGGACATAAATTGACAGTGCATCTCTGTGTTGAGCGCTTGAGAACATTTGTCTCAGAAGAAAGCACCAATCAATCACTATGACACGAACACTTGTGAAATAAATGTTATTTTCATACAACTAATAAAAAAATCTTATTTACAGACATATCATTAATGGCTTGCAGGGGCATTTCTAAAATGATGGAATTTACTAGTTGACACCAAAGCTCTAAATGACAATGTTTTTACTTGAGGCGGGTCTTCTTCAACTTTGTGGAATCTCCTGATGCTTAGCGCTTGCGGGAGGGTGTGGCATGTCTGCCCGCTGGCAGACATTGGGCAGCTTCAGGCAGATAGTTCATCTCTATTGGTGGAATAGGCTCCTGGTCAAAATGACAGACTCATATGAGAGAGGAGTTTTAGTTTCCATCATTTTATTTCTTCTTAAAGGAGCAACATGTTATATTTAAGCCATCATATCGATTCCTTCATGTTTTTTCAGAAACTGCTAAAATGGCTTAGTACGGGTTCTAACCTTATCATAATCGCCAAAAATATTGTTGCAAGGACGTGAAAAACTTGTACACAAAACAACCGGCCTAGCTAGACACACACAAAAAAAGATAATTTGCAGTGTCACGCAGCGTTCTAATAAGCATGTTTTACCTGGGTGGTTTTCTATTATTTTGCTACTACTGGTATGTAATTGATATTTAGCACTATTTACATGTGGAAATGTTACATGGATAACCTTTAATTCACTGGCTAGGGTGGATTTTATGGAGAAGTTTGAACACATTGTATTGTTCTGTAGCTCCTTCTGTAGGTCCTTCTGTAGCTCAGTTGGTAGAGCATGGCGCTTGTAACGCCAGGGTAGTGGGTTCGATTCCCGGGACCACCCATACGTAGAATGTATGCACACATGACTGTAAGTCGCTTTGGATAAAAGCGTCTGCTAAATGGCATATATTATTATATTATTAAATGAAGGAAAGTACCCACTTTATGGATCAAACATTAACCAAGGTTTCACTTTAGACTTTCCCAAAATTACTGATATAAACTGCAAAAAAGTAGTCTGACAACAAAAAATGCCTGTCTCTTTGTGAGGCAGTTTTGCATTTTAGTTACAGTCCCACTAACCTGGATGAGGTAGTCTGCAATAAACTCTGGCTTTAGGCATTTGGCCTCTGGCACGTCCACCCGGAAGTCTCCTGGCTTCAACCGACTGAACTCTGCAAACAGGTGGGTGGTTCCCTTGTACAGAGATGGAGAGGGACTGGGGAGAACCTGGAGAGAGGGTAAGGGAGAGGAAATAAAGATCGGAAGAAGAGAGATTAGGAGAGAGGGTGGATGGGATTGACATTCAGAAGTGTACACGTGTCAATATCTACAAAGGCAAGTATGAAAGAGATGGGCAGTCGGACACTTGAAAAGCAGTAGTTTCTTATTAGTTTTACCCATACTAAGACACAGTAAGCGAAGAGAAGATTGAGGTACAGTATGACAGAGTAAGAGCTTTGTTTGAACCTTTGCTCCACCAGACTGCAGGAGTCGTCTGAACCCTGACTCTGGTCTGGTCGATGTTCAGCATGATGGTCCAACCGCTGAATGATCCCTCCAGGTCATTGCGGTCCTGCAGGTTCCTCCTCCAGCGCATGGTGGCCAACGCCAGCCTCTTCTGCTGGGAGCTGATGGACGGTAGCACATCCAGGATGGAGCTTCTGCCCCAATCATACTCATCCTCCTGGAACAAATCAAATCAAATGTATTTATATCAGCTGATATATCAAAGTGCTGTACAGAAACCCAACCTAAAACCCCAAACAGCAAGCAATGCAGGTGTAGAAGCACGGTGGCTAGGAAAAACTCCCTAGAAAGGCCAAAACCTAGGAAGAAACCTAGAGAGGAACCAGGCTATGAGGGGTGGTCGGTCCTCTTCTGGCTGTGCCGGGTGGAGATTTGAACATCTTGGCCATGTTCTGTTATAATGTTCATAAATGTCCAACATGGTCAAAAGAACACACAGTCAAGATATATAAACTATGTTTTTTTACTGAGTTGTCCTTCTTGGCCAGGTCTCCCTTGTGAAATTTGTCTTCTGACCTCATCGGGACTTCCTGGTTAAATTAAGGTTTAATAAAACAAGCTGGGCCTAAAAGCATGTGGAAGAAATATTGGCATGTTGTGGTCTGATGCACTAACGGCCAGATCGTGACCTGGATGAAGTGTCCCACGGAGCGACAGGCCTCCAGGTAGGAGCGGTGCAGGATCCACTTCCCCACGGCCATGGCTGCCAGGTACTTCTCATTCCTCAGAGGGGTCCCCACAATGATGTGGGAGCAGCTGGGGTCAAAGCACTGCTTGTCCAGCACCACACCACCTACAGGGACCCAAGAGGAACAAAGACATGTAGAGTCAGAAAGACACAAATGCAATAGGGGGACACACATAGATACAGATGACAGACCATCTCTGATGAGAAAGAAATAATCAAGTGTTTTCAGACCACTGCAGACAAAACATGCAGGGGTGTGTCCCAAATGACACCATATTCAGTGCACTACTTTTGAACAGAATCCTATGGGCCGTGGTCAAAAGTAGCGCACTCTATAGGGATTAGGGTGCCAATTTGAGACGCAACCAAGGAGTTGAGGCTACTTCCGACCACTGAGATGTAATACAGAGACAACAGGGCAAATACAATCCAGTTAGGTGGTGACAGACAGGGAGGAGGGTGGAGGATTGAGACTCACCCAGCTCGTCTATGAGGGCGGTGCAGCCTATCCTCTCCTGGGGGATAAGGGAGGACAGCTGGAATCGAGGAGGCTTCTTCTCCGCCACACTCTCCTCAGTCTGTGGAGAGAACAAAGAAGCTTTTACCATCACTGTCACAATCACTTTACACCACTGCACAGCTGAGTATCGATTCAACACATCAACATTTACTTATAATATCACCTTACAAGAGGGAGGGAGGCTGCGTGTGTGGTTACCTGTGGCCCTGGGGGCACGGGAGAGTTGGCGAGAGGGAAGGCAGGGGTGAGGAGGTCGGGCTCTGGCTCCTCCACTAGCGGGGTCATCACCCTCTGACCCATCTGCTGGTCAGTGACATCACACACCGCTGGATCGAAGGGGTCAAAGGTCAATGAAAGTTTAGTATAGTCTTCATATCTCGAAATCTTTGTTTTGTGGTTAATTTAAATTCTATCTGAATGAAAATGATACAAAGCATTGCCAACTATGTAAAAATAGTCTACATAAAGCCAACAAATAAAACATTACAGCCTGCAGGTCAGAAATATCCTGATAGGATATTTATTTTATCAAATCACATTGGCTACACATGGCCTGTCTGAAACGAACTTGCAACATTGTATAGAATATTCTTGGCCCTCAGTTTCCCGCCAGTGAGCTCTGGACAGACACAACCTTAGGCCATTTGCACAAGGGATAAGAAGCAGTGCTAGACTTGGGTAGGAGCTCACCAGAGCGGTGTACCGGAACCTCAAATTTCCAATGGGTGAGCTTCTGTTCCTCTTGTAGAATATTAGCTCAAACTTATTGTGGAACTCCTGCACCTAAATATAAACAGTACCAGCATCCAAAAAGAGGTACCTATTTCAGTTTAAGTCAAGCACTGATAAGCCTATTTTCTAACGTTTCTACTGGATCAGAGCATGTCATTTTTCCCTTTCAAGCCGAGTGGTTATCGAAAGGGAGAGCGCTGGAAAGATTTTTCAAACTCATTGAGGAACTATTGTAATTCTTAATGGATGTAAAAACCTGTTTGAGGTGAAAAAAACATTACATTGAGAAGCTCCACAGGTGGTGGTGGTGGATTAAGCCAATCAGAAATAATATCAGATCCCCAAATGGGCACATTCATTTGTGCGCAGGCCATGTAGCCTTTATTGGCCTACTTCTATGCGTGTCCTTACTCAACATTGACAGAAGCGTTCCAGACAATAACTACATTGACTGAACTAGTAAATGGAATTAAATAAACCAAAACTTGTTTCTCACAAGTGTAGCATAGGTTGCGCACTCCGCCAACAATGCGTCCACCAGAGGTCGACCGATTCATCGGAATGTAATCAAACTATAATATTTCTTCAGGAAAGAAGTATGTTCAATAGGAAACCGATTTTAGCAGGTGCGTAAATGTCTTCATGGCGCACGTAAACACATTTCCAAGACTGTGTCCTTCTACTAAAACTGTAATTTCTAATTCATTTTTGAAGTTACAAGCCTGATACCTTGAACATAGACTGCTGACACCCTGGAAGCCATAGGAATTGCATCCATATTTTCAATATGACCTTTCTCTTGCATTTCTAAGAGGATGGTCTCTCAAAAATAAATACTTTTCTGGTTGGTTTTTCTTTGGATTTTCTCCTACCATATCTATTGAGTTATATATATATATATATATATAACTCAATATAATATATATATATATTATGTTGAGTTATAAAAAGATCCAAGATGGCATAGCAGTTCAGACGTCTTTTGTCCTCGTCTTGTCGTGTCCCGTATATATATATATCCTTTAGCTCGAAAATCTATCGGCAGTTTTGTACGGCCCAGCGCAGCGTGGCTTGGAACGGAACATACCGGACCAATTTTTCTCTCCATGTCCCTGGATTTCAACCGCTCTCTGGACATTCATACCTGGATCTCACAGCTAGCTAGCTGCTATCCGTGTGACTATCGGCTTTCGTCGATTCCGGAGCAAACATAAATTATTCCAGAGCTAGCCAGCTCCGTCAATCACTCCTGAGTTCCATCAATAACTCCTGGGCTGCAGTCACCTATCTGGACCCGTTTTACTGCCTACGCGGAGCCCCACCGGGCCTTCACAACTGGACTGCCGACGTTATCTACCCAAAGGAGTTATCCGGCTGGCTCCTCCGTCGCGACGTTACCTGAACGCCCATCTGCGGCCTGCTAACCGTTAGCTGTCTTATCGGCTGCTATCTGAATAGACAATTAGACAATTTATTTATTTATTTTTATTATTATGTTTTCTTCTTGGGCCTCTATAACTATATCTATTGTTTTTATTTTTGTTGTTGTGTGATTTGGATTAATGCCCTCTACCACACGGAACCCCACTAATCTACTGACGGAACGCAAGAGGTGGCTAATAACAGACCTCCATCCTATGCTAGCTTGCTACCGATGGCCTGGCTAGCTGTCTAAATCGCCGTGACCCCCAACCAACCTCTCCACTCACCGGTCCCTTTTGATCACTCGACTAAGCATGCCTCTCCTTAATGTCAGGACTGCGCAAAAATGCAAATGCTTCCCGTTTGAGTTATATTAGGTTTTATTTTCATCGTTCATGCCTTGTCCATTGCTGTTCTGGTTAGTGTTTATTGGCTTATTTCACTGTAGAGCCTCTAGTCCTGCTCACTATACCTTATCCAACCTATTAGTTCCACCACCCACACATGCAATGACATCTCCTGGTTTCAATGATGTTTCAGAAATTAAAACAAGAGGCTCCCACGCTGAGGTCTGTCCAACGCTGGTCAGACCAAGCTGACTCTACACTCCAAGACTGCTTCCATCACGTGGACTGGGACATGTTTCGTATTGCGTCAGATGGGAATATTGACGAATACGCTGATTCGGTGTGCGAGTTCATTAGAACGTGCGTCGAAGATGTCGTTCCCATAGCAACGATAAAAACATTCCCTAACCAGAAACCGTGGATTGATGGCAGCATTCGCGTGAAACTGAAAGCGCGAACCACTGCTTTTAATCAGGGCAAGGTGTCTGGCAACATGACTGAATACAAACAGTGCAGCTATTCCCTCCGCAAGGCTATTAAACAAGCTAAGCGTCAGTACAGAGACAAAGTGGAATCTCAATTCAACGGCTCAGACACAAGAGGCATGTGGCAGGGTCTACAGTCAATCACGGACTACAAGATGAAATCCAGCCCAGTCACGGACCAGGATGTCTTGCTCCCAGGCAGACTAAATAACTTTTTGCCCGCTTTGAGGACAATACAGTGCCACTGACACGGCCTGCAACGGAAACATGCGGTCTCTCCTTCACTGCAGCCGAGGTGAGTAAGACATTTAAACGTGTTAACCCTCGCAAGGCTGCAGGCCCAGACGGCATCCCCAGCCGCGCCCTCAGAGCATGCGCAGACCAGCTGGCCGGTGTGTTTACGGACATATTCAATCAATCCCTATACCAGTCTGCTGTTCCCACATGCTTCAAGAGGGCCACCATTGTTCCTGTTCCCAAGAAAGCTAAGGTAACTGAGCTAAACGACTACCGCCCCGTAGCACTCACTTCCGTCATCATGAAGTGCTTTGAGAGACTAGTCAAGGACCATATCACCTCCACCCTACCTGACACCCTAGACCCACTCCAATTTGCTTAGCGCCCAAATAGGTCCACAGACGATGCAATCTCAACCACACTGCACACTGCCCTAACCCACCTGGACAAGAGGAATACCTATGTGAGAATGCTGTTCATCGACTACAGCTCGGCATTCAACACCATAGTACCCTCCAAGCTCGTCATCAAGCTCGAGACCCTGGGTCTCGACCCCGCCCTGTGCAACTGGGTACTGGACTTCCTGACGGGCCGCCCCCAGGTGGTGAGGGTAGGCAACAACATCTCCTCCCCGCTGATCCTCAACACGGGGCCCCACAAGGGTGCGTTCTGAGCCCTCTCCTGTACTCCCTGTTCACCCACGACTGCGTGGCCACGCACGCCTCCAACTCAATCATCAAGTTTGCGGACGACACAACAGTGGTAGGCTTGATTACCAACAACGACGAGACGGCCTACAGGGAGGAGGTGAGGGCCCTCGGAGTGTGGTGTCAGGAAAATAACCTCACACTCAACGTCAACAAAACTAAGGAGATGATTGTGGACTTCAGGAAACAGCAGAGGGAACACCCCCTATCCACATCGATGGAACAGTAGTGGAGAGGGTAGCTAGTTTTAAGTTCCTCGGCATACACATCACAGACAAACTGAATTGGTCCACTCACACTGACAGCGTCGTGAAGAAGGCGCAGCAGCGCCTATTCAACCTCAGGAGGCTGAAGAAATTCGGCTTGTCACCAAAAGCACTCACAAACTTCTACAGATGCACAATCGAGAGCATCCTGGCGGGCTGTATCACCGCCTGGTACGGCAACTGCTCCGCCCTCAACCGTAACGCTCTCCAGAGGGTAGTGAGGACTGCACAACGCATCACCGGGGCAAACTACCTGCCCTCCAGGACACCTACACCACCCGTTGTTACAGGAAGGCCATAAAGATCATCAAGGACATCAACCACCCGAACCACTGCCTGTTCACCCCGCTATCATCCAGAAGGCGAGGTCAGTACAGGTGCATCAAAGCTGGGACCGAGAGACTGAAAAACAGCTTCTATCTCAAGGCCATCAGACTGTTAAACAGCCACCACTAACAGTGAGTGGCTGCTGCCAACACACTGTCAATGACACTGACCCAACTCCAGCCATTTTAATAATGGGAATTGATGGGAATTATGTAAATATATCACTAGCCACTTTAAACAATGCTACCTTATATAATGTTACTTACCCTACATTATTCATCTCATATGCATATGTATATACTGTACTCTACATCATCGACTGCATCCTTATGTAACACATGTATCACTAGCCACTTTAACTATGCCACTTTGTTTACTTTGTCTACACACTCATCTCATATGTATATACTGTACTCGATACCATCTACTGTATGCTGCTCTGTACCATCACTCATTCATATATCCTTATGTACATATTCCTTATCCCCTTACACTGTGTATAAGACAGTAGTTTTGGAATTGTTAGTTAGATTACTTGTTGGTTATCACTGCATTGTCGGAACTAGAAGCACAAGCATTTCGCTACACTCGCATTTAACATCTGCTAACCATGTGTATGTGACAAATAAAATTTGATTTTGATTTGATTTGATTTTGAGAGACAATATCTCTCTCTTCATCACTCAATACCTAGGTTTACCTCCACTGTATTCACATCCTACCATACATTTGTCTGTACATTATACCTTGATGCTATTTTATCGCCACCAGAAACCTCCTTTTACTCTCTGTTCCAGACGTTCTAGACGACCAATTCTTATTGCTTTTAGCCGCACCCTTATTCTACTCCTCCTATGTTCCTCTGGCGATGTAGAGGTGAATCCAGGCCCTGCAGTGCCTAGCTCCACTCCTATTCCCCAGGCGCTCTCTTTTGACGACTTCTGTAACCGTAATAGCCTTGGTTTCATGCATGTTAACATTAGAAGCCTCCTCCCTAAGTTTGTTCTATTCACTGCTTTAGCACACTCTGCCAACCCGGATGTTCTAGATGTGTCTGAATCCTGGCTTAGGAAGACCACCAAAGACCACCATTCTGAAATTTTAATTCCAAACTACAACATTTTCAGACAAGATAGAACTGCCAAAGGGGGCGGTGTTGCAATCTACTGCAAAGATAGCCTGCAGAGTTCTGTCCTACTATCCAGGTCTGTAACCAAACAATTTGAACTTCTACTTTTAAAAATCCACCTCTCTAAAAACAAGTCTCTCACCGTTGCCGCCTGCTATAGACCACCCTCTGCCCCCAGCTGTGCTCTGGACACCATATGTGAACTGATTACCCCCCATCTATCTTCAGAGCTCGTGCTGCTAGGCGACCTAAACTGGAACATGCTTAACACGCCAGCCATCCTACAATCTAAACTTGATGCCCTCAATCTCACACAAATTATCAATGAACCTACCAGGTACCTCCCCAAAGCCTTAAACACGGGCACCCTCATAGATATCATCCTAACGAACTTGCCCTCTAAATACACCTCTGCTGTCTTCAACCAAGATCTCAGCGATCACTGCCTCATTGCCTGCATCCGTAATGGGTCAGCGGTCAAACGATCTCCACTCATCACTGTAAAACGCTCCCTGAAACACTTCAGCGAGCAGCCCTTTCTAATCGACCTGGCCGGGGTATCCTGGAAGGATATTGATCTCATCCCGTCAGTAGAGGATGCCTGGATATTTTTTTAAAATGCCTTCCTAACCATCTTAAATAAACATGCCCCATTCAAGAAATTTAGAACCAGGAACAGATATAGCCCTTGGTTCTCCCCAGACCTGACTGCCCTTAAGCAACACAAAAACATCCTATGGCGTTCTGCATTAGCATCGAACAGCCCCCGTGATATGCAGCTGTTCAGGGAAGCTAGAAACCATTATACACACAGGCAGTTAGAAAAGCCAAGGCTAGCTTTTTCAAGCAGAAATTTGCTTCCTGCAACACTAAATCAAAAACGTTCTGGGACACTGTAAAGTCCGTGGAGAATAAGAACACCTCCTCCCAGCTGCCCACTGCACTGAAGATAGGAAACACTGTCACCACTGATAAATCCACCATAATTGAGAATTTCAATAAGCATTTTTCTACGGCTGGCCATGCTTTCCACCTGGCTACTCCTACCCCGGTCAACAGCACTGCACCCCCAACAGCAACTCGCCCAAGCCTTCCCCATTTCTCCTTCTCCCAAATCCGTTCAGCTGGTGTTCTGAAAGAGCTGCAAAATCTGGACCCCTACAAATCAGCCGGGCTAGACAATCTGGACCCTTTCTTTCTAAAATTATCTGCCGAAATTGTTGCCACCCCTATTACTAGCCTGTTCAACCTCTCTTTCGTGTCGTCTGAGATTCCCAAAGATTGGAAAGCAGCTGCGGTAATCCCCCTCTTCAAAGGGGGGACACACTCTTGACCCAAACTGCTACAGACCTATATCTATCCTACCATGCCTTTCTAAGGTCTTCGAAAGCCAAGTCAACAAACAGATTACCGACCATTTTGAATCTCACCATACCTTCTCTGCTATGCAATCTGGTTTCAGAGCTGGTCATGGGTGCACCTCAGCCACGCTCAAGGTCCTAAACGATATCTTAACCGCCATCGATAAGAAACTGTGCAGCCGTATTCATTGATCTGGCCAAGGCTTTCGACTCTGTCAATCACCACATCCTCATCGGCAGACTCGACAGCCTTGGTTTCTCAAATGATTGCCTCGCCTGGTTCACCAACTACTTCTCTGATAGAGTTCAGTGTGTCAAATCGGAGGGTCTGCTGTCCGGGCCTCTGGCAGTCTCTATGGGGGTGCCACAGGGTTCAATTTTTGGACCGACTCTCTTCTCTGTATACATCAATGAGGTCGCTCTTGCTGCTGGTGAGTCTCTGATCCACCTCTACGCAGACGACAACATTCTGTATACTTCCGGCCCTTCTTTGGACACTGTGTTAACAACCCTCCAGGCAAGCTTCAATGCCATACAACTCTCCTTCCGTGGCCTCCAATTGCTCTTAAATACAAGTAAAACTAAATACATGCTCTTCAACCGATCGCTACCTGCACCTACCCGCCTGTCCAACATCACTACTCTGGACGGCTCTGACTTAGAATACGTGGACAACTACAAATACTTAGGTGTCTGGTTAGACTGTAAACTCTCCTTCCAGACCCATATCAAACATCTCCAATCCAAAGTTAAATCTAGAATTGGCTTCCTATTTCGCAACAAAGCATCCTTCACTCATGCTGCCAAACATACCCTTGTAAAACTGACCATCCTACCAATCCTCAACTTTGGCGATGTCATTTACAAAATAGCCTCCAATACCCTACTCAACAAATTTGATGCAGTCTATCACAGTGCAATCTGTTTTGTCACCAAAGCCCCATATACTACCCACCATTGCGACCTGTACGCTTTCGTTAGCTGGCCCTCGCTTCATACTCGTCGCCAAACCCACTGGCTCCATGTCATCTACAAGACCCTGCTAGGTAAAGTCCCCCCTTATCTCAGCTCGCTGGTCACCATAGCATCTCCCACCTGTAGCAAACGCTCCAGCAGGTATATCTCTCTGGTCACCCCCAAAACCAATTATTTATTTGGCCGCCTCTCCTTCCAGTTCTCTGCTGCCAATGACTGGAACGAACTACAAAAATCTCTGAAACTGGAAACACTTATCTCCTTCACTAGCTTTAAGCACCAACTGTCAGAGCAGCTCACAGATTACTGCACCTGTACATAGCCCACCTATAATTTAGCCCAAACAACTACCTCTTTCCCAACTGTATTTAATTAATTTATTTATTTTGTTCCATTATTTTTATTTCTACTTTGCACATTCTTCCATTGCAAAACTACCATTCCAGTGTTTTACTTGCTATATTGTATTTACTTTGCCACCATGGCCTTTTTTTCCTTTACCTCCCTTCTCACCTAATTTGCTCACATTGTATTATACTGTTTATACTGTATTATTGACTGTATGTTTGTTTTACTCCATGTGTAGCTCGTTGTATCTGTCGAACTGCTTTGCTTTATCTTGGCCAGGTCGCAATTGTAAATGAGAACTTGTTCTCAACTTGCCTACCTGGTTAAATAAAGGTGAAATAAAAAAAATAAAAAAATATTCTTGTACATTATTTTAACATTAAACTTCAAAGTGTTTTCTTTCCAATGGTACCAATTATATGCATATCCTGGCTTCAGGGCCAGAGCTACAGGCAGTAAACTTTGGGCACGTCATTCAGGCAGGAAGTTGAGAAAAAAGGGGCCATAGCCCTAAGAAAACAATCCTTAACCTGAATAGTGCCAAAAGCACGTCTAGTGGTTAAGAGGAGCTGGCTACTAAAGAACTCCCAAAAGATTCACCGACATGCACGTCAGAGTCACTCAGATTGCTGCCGACAGTGATCTGCCAGAATCTTTTTCACTTCATTCAATGGGACATCAAATCTGCATTTCTGCAGGTTACAGAGCTGTCAAGGGACATTCACATTCAACCTCCGCCTGAAGCTAAGGAACACTGTAGAAACTAAGAAAGTGTGTGTATGGCCTCACAACTGCATCACTCTCTGGTACAACAAAGTTTTTATTTATTTTACCTTTATTTAACTAGGCAAGTCAGTTAAGAACAAATTCTTATTTTCAATGACGGCCTAGGAACAGTGGGTTAACTGCCTGTTCAGGGGCAGAACGACAGATTTGTACCTTGTCAGCTCGGGGGTTTGAACTTGCAACCTTCCGGTTACTAGTCCAACACTCTAACCACTAGGCTACCCTGCCTAGTGGTTAGGCAACAATGCTGAGTACAGGTGGCAAAATGTCACAAGTGGATCCTGACGCCTTCTATTGGCTTGATCAAGACTGCAATGTGACTGGAGTACTTGCCTGTCATGTTGATGACTTCATATTTCTGGTAACCGTGTTCTCAGAGCTTACCACTGTTGAGGCAAAACAGCACATTGTACCTGTAATGTGTCACTGACAACTACTCCCTAGTTGATGCTGTCAAGTCAACCAAGACTGTCACAGAGAAAAGACTTCGTCTTGAGGTTAGCAGCATCAAGGAACTTATTCAGGCTCCAGCGGATTCTGTGGTCGGCCACAAAAGAACCGCAAGCTGACGGACAAAAAAACATTTGCACTTGTGCTCCTAAAGGCTATCAGTAATGATGCCATTGTAACATGACCCATTTGTAATGGGGACTTGAATAACACTTGGATATTTAACTATTTGTTGATGCTTTATTGTCTAAAAAGAAAAGTGGGAGATTGTTAAGTTCATGTTTAAAGTATTCCTATACTTGTTATTACGGTGCTCTGTTGGACCGGTCCTGAGAGTAATGGCAACTATGTACCGTGGAGATACGGTGAAGTAAACGTTGTTAACCTCTCTGGGATATGTGGGACGGTAGCGTCCCACTTGGCCAAAAGCCAGAGAAAATGCAGAGCACCAAATTCAAATAAATTCCTATAAAAATCAAACTTTCATGAAATCACACATGTAAGATACCAAATTAAAGCTACATGTGTTGTGAATCCAGCCAACATGTCAGATTTCAAAAAGGCTTTTTGGCGAAAGCAAACGATGCTATTATCTGTGGATAGCACTTTCATAAACAAAAGAGAACATATTTCAACCCTTTAGGCGCGACAAGCAGACATAAAAATCATGCCTTACCTTTGACGAGCTTCTTCTGTTGGCACTCCAATATGTCCCATAAACATCACAAATGGTCCTTTTGTTCGATTAATTCCATCCATATATATCCAAAATGTCCATTTATTTGGTGCGTTTGATCCAGAAAACCACTGGTCCCAACTTGCGCAACGTGACTACAAAATATCTCAAATGTTACCTGTAAACTTTGCCAAAACATTTCAAACTACTTTTTTAATACAACTTTAGGTATTTTTTTAAGTAAATAAATCGATAAAATTGAAGGCGGGATGATCTATGTTCAATACAGGAAGACCCAGTTTTCAGTACACTTTATTGCCGAATGCTGACAGTACTGTTAACATGTTGTGACTTATAAGGATTAAGTAGAAGCCAGGTTTGGGAATGTGTGCATCTTGAGACAGACCTTTTTACAGTGGTGGAAGGCTGGGGTGGAGAAGTTACTGAAGACGAACAGAGACTTGTCATTGTGGTCCAGCTGTAACGCCGCCTCCTCATCAATGGTCTTCAAGTGCTTCTCTGACTGGAGCTCCATGATGGCCTGTTTCATAGTGAAGAGAAAGATAATGCATTTCAATAAGGGATGGATCGAAATGTACATAATGCTTTTTCAATTTCAGGCAAGGGGAGGGTTTAGTATTTTTTTAAATCCCGTCCAGGGGAAGGTCATGTCATTTGTAATCGATGACATTTCAATGACATTTTCAGTGTTATAGAATGAGTTGCTAATCAGGCTATATAATCGATGTGTGCCTGAATCCGTCCCTCATCTCCGATTCTCCACTAAGCTCAATATCAAGTTCGCCTATAAGCTACTTAGTGTGGTCTCAATCAATAATCCATACCAGGGCTGACCCCAATTATTCCACTGGTTGATTGTTTGGTAGGTAGGCTGTTGGTAGCCTGAGATTGTTTTTAGTCGAGCTGAAGCAAATATATACTGTACCAGTCAAAAGTTTGGACACCCACTCATTCAATGTTTTTTCTTTTACTATTTTCTACATTGTAGAATAATAGTCAAGACATCAAAACTATGAAATAACAATGGAATAATTTAGCAACCCCAAAAAAGTGTTAAATCCAAATATATTTTAGATTTTTCTCAGTAGATACCCTTTGCACGCTCAACATTCTCTCAACCAGCTTCATTAGGAATGCTTTTCCAACAGTCTTGAAGGAGTTTCGACATATGGCTGCTCTTCCTTCACTCTGCGCTCCAACTCATCCCAAACCATCTCAATTGGGTTGTGGTCAGGTGATTGTGGAGGCCAGGTCATCTGATGCAGCACTCAATCACTCTCCTTCTTGGTCAAATAGCCCTTACACAGCCTGGAGGTGTGTTTTGGGTCATTGTCATGTCGAAAAACAAATGATAGTGGGACTAAGCGCAAACCAGATGGGATGGCGTATCGCTGCAGAATGCTGTGGTATTCATGCTGGTTAAGTGTGCCATGAAATCTAAATAAATCAGTGTCACCAGCAAAGCACCCCACACAATCACACCCCCTCCTCCATTCTTCATGGTGGGAACCACACATGCGGAGATAATCCGTTCACCTACTGCCTCTCACAAAGAAACGGCGGTTGGAACCAAAAATCTCAAATTTGTTCCTAGGCCGTCATTGAAAATAAGAATTTGTTCTTAACTGACTTGCCTAGTTAAATAAAGGTAATATAAGGCTGGTAACTAATGAACGCATCCTCTGCAGCAGAGGTAACTCTGGGTCTTCCTATCCTGTGGCGGTCCAAATGATTGCCAGTTTCATCATAGCGCTTGACGGTTATTGCGATTGAACTTGAAGAAACTTTCAAGGATCTTGACATTTTCCAGACTGACTGGTCTTAAATCTTGTGTGGTTTTCGGGTCTGAGGAACCCATTTTCAATGTTTACTAAAAGAAAAATTACACAATTAATAATTATTTCAACCTGAGACTCATTGGCCTCAATTTCTGTGAAGATGTAAAAGAACCCATTTTCAAATAAAATGTGATTTGTCACATGCACTGAATACAACAGGTGTAGTAGACATTAGTGACATGCTTACTTTACAAGCCCTTAACCAACAATGCAGTTAAGAAAAACACATACAAGAAATAAAAGTAACACATAATTAGAGAGCAGCAGTAAAATAACAATAGCGAGGCTATATACTGTACAGGGGGTACCGGTACAGAGTCAATGTGCGGGGGCTCCGGGTAGTCGAGGTAATATGTATATGCAGGAAGTCATTAAAGTGACTATGCATTGATAATAACAGAGTAGCAAACAGTGTAAATGAGTGTGGGGGGAGGCAATGCAAATAGTTTTTTTAAGGTCTTCCTTCCACCGCCTCGTATAGAGGTCCTGAATGGCAGGAAGCTAGGCCCCAGTGATGTACTGGGCCGTACCCACTATCCTCTGTAGTTCCTTGCGGTCGGAGGCCAAGCAGTTGCCATACCAGGCAGTGATGCAACCCATCAGGATGCTCTCGATGGTGCAGCTGTAGAACCTTTTGAGGATCTGAGGACCAATACCAAATCTTTTCAGTCTCCTGAGGGGGAATAGATTTTGTCGTGCCTTCTTCACAACGATCTTGGTGTGCTTGGACCAGTTTGTTGGTGATGTGGATGCCAAGGAACCTTTTAAGGATCCACAATCATCTCCTTTGTCTTGAACACGTTGAGGGAGAGGTTGTTGTCCTTGCAACACACGGTCAGGTCTCTGACCTCCCTATAGAATGTCTCATTGTTGTCAGTGATCAGGCCTACCACGGTTGTGTAACCGGCAGACTTAATGATGGTGTTGGAGTCGTGCCTGGCCGTGCAGTCATGAGTGAACAGGGAGTACAGGAGGGGACTGAGCACGCACCTCTGAGGGGCCCCCGTGTTGAGGATCAGCGTGGTGAATGTGTTGTTACCTACCCTTACCACTTGGGGGTGGCCCATCAGGAAGTCCAGGATCCAGTTGTAGAGGGAGGTGTTTAGTCCCAGGGACCTCAGCTTAGTGATTTGAGAGCACTATAGTGTTAAAAGCTGTAGTCAATGAAACGCACTCTCACATAGGTGTACCTTTTGTCCAGATGTGAAAGGGCAGTGTGGAGTGCAATAGAGATTGCATCATCTGTGGATCTGTTGTGCGGTATGCAAATTGGAGTGGGTCTAGGGTTTCTGGGATAATGGTGTTGTGAGCCATGACCAGTCTTTCAAAGCACTTCATGGCTACAGACGTGAGTGCTACGGGTCGGTAGTCATTTAGGCAGGTTACCTTAGTCTTCTTAAGCACAGGGACTATGGTGGTCTGCTTGAAACATGTTGGTATTACAGACTCAGTCAGGGAGAGGTTGAAAACGTCAGTGAATACACTTGCCATTTGATCAGCACATGCTCGGACAACACGTCCTGGTAATCCGTCTGGCCCTGCAGCCTTGTGAATGTTGACCTGTTTAAAGGTCTTACTCAGATCGGCTGTGGAGAGCGTGATCACACAGTCATCCAGAACAGGTGATGCTCTCATGAATGTTTCAGTGATGCCTCGAAGCGAGCATAGAAGTAATTTAGCTTGTCTGGTAGGCTTGTGTCACTGGGAAGCTCTCGGCTGTGCGTCCCGTTGTTGTCTGTAATAGTTTGCAAGCCACATCTGACGAGCGTCAGAGCCAGTGTAGTACGATTCGATCTTAGTCTTGTATTGACACTTTGCCTGTTTGATGGTTCGTTGGAGGGCATAGCAGGATTTCTTACAATCTTCCGAGTTAGAGTCCCGCTCCTTGAAAGCGGCAGCACTATCCTTTAGCTCAGTGCGGATGTTGCCTGTAATCCATGGCTTCTGATTGGGGTATGCACGTACAGTCACTGTGGGGACGATGTCATCGATGCACTTATTGATGAAGCCAGCGACTGATGCGGTGTACTCCTTGAGGTGCTGGCTTCATCAATAAGTGCATCGATGACATCGTCCCCACAGTGACTTCCTTAGATACCGTGCACCAGTTGTTGTTTACAAATGTACCCTTTGTCTTACCAGAGGCTGCCAGCCAGCTGTATGTTATTCATGTTGTCATTCAGCCAGGACTCTGTGAAACATAAGATATTACAGTTTAATGTCCCGTTGGTAGAATATCCAGGTTCTTTCAGTTCGTCCACTTTATTATCCAGCGATTGTACGTTGGCCAACAGTACCGATGGCAAAGGGGATTGCAGATTAGCCACTTGTCGCCGGATCCTCACAAGGCACCCCGATCTCCTTCCGCGAAACCTCGGTCTCTTTCTCCTGCGAATGACGGGGATGAGGGCCTGCTCGGGTGTCTGGAGTAAATCCCTCTCGTCCGACTCATTGAAGAAAAATTCAAAGTGAGTAATCGCTGTTCTGATGTTCAGAAGCTGTTTTCAGTCTAAGAGACGGAAGCAGCAACATTATATACAAAATAAGTTACAATGCGAGAAAAAAAATAAAAAATAGCATGGTTGGTTAAGAGCCCATAAAACAGCAGCCATCCCCTCTGGCGCCATTATACATTGAGTGCACACTGTGCACCCCCCTACACATTTATAGTACATATGTGGTGTTTGGGTCCACTGGGTAATAAAAGTGTGGAAAAGTGTGTAGGTGAAAACAAGTAAAAAATGAAACAAAAAGGTTTGCTGTGTGCCTTCACTCTGTCTTCCTCCTCCCTGGGCCTGCGGTTTCAACATAGGGAGACAGAAAAGAGCACCAATAAACTGTCTCACACTCTATAACCCTTCGTAGTGTGTGAAAAAAAAAGATCTGGATTTCCCCACACTCTACCCCAGCCAGGTGTAGATTGGGGGAGGGACACAACAAATAAATAGCTTTGTATGTGTGGCTCCTTACCACAATCAATCAGTATAGCAGAAATAATCTCTGCTCAGAGGGCCTTAGAAAAATAAATTGCAGCGAGAAGCTAGTGTGGAAGGAGCGTCTTCCCCTTTGGAAGATTAAGAATTTTCAGAATATGAGGAACATGTATCTGTCAATTTAGTGAGTTGTAAGAAGAGGATGAGATCGACCCTCAGCCAGCCCGTCAGCAGCCAGCCACAGGGCCAGCCCGTCAGTAGCCAGCTCATCAGCAGCCTGCAGAATGAGAAATATGGATGTAAAAAAAATGGTGAAATTGAATGGTCTTCTTGCCCAAGGAATGAGCCACCCCGCATGGCTGCCAATGTAATAAGGATGCAACCAGGGTCGAGGCAGATGGCAGGTACTCATGCGCAGAGCATAGTCTTCTTTTGAACTGTTCACCCCAGACACCATGTAGTTAATCATTCTGGACTGCACTAATTTGGAGGGAAGGCATGTTTTTTGAAGAGAGGTGGAAGGAGTGGACCAAACTCATTTAGATGCATACTTTGATGTTCTTATCCTTGATTGTGTTTTCAGATCAAATGGGGAATCCACAGAATCCCTGTGGGATGCAGAAACTGGCAGAAAACTTCTGTGCAACAACGTCTCTGGAAAGCTACCAAATTATTTCCACAATTATCCGCTTCGATAACCGAGTCACCAGACCAGCTCAGTAGCAGAGAGACAAGCTGCAATCAGTTCAGTGTGGGACAAGTAGAGGGACCGCCTTCCCCTGTTTTAAAACCCTGGGCCCAACGTTACTGTTGATGAGCAGCTTATGCCATTTAGGGGCCCCTGTCCCTTCAGGCAGTACATACCGTCTAAACCCGCAAAATATGGAATCAAAATCTGATGCTGCTTCATCATATGGATGAACTTTCAAGTGTATACGGGGAAGCCAGATGGAGGAGCCCCTGAGAAGAACAAATCACTTAACTTTTTTACTTCACACAAGCTGGGACAGGAGCTCTTCAAGAGAAAGCTGACGATTGTAGGAACAATACCAAAAAACAAGCCAGAGCTCCCACCTCAGCAGATGAATACACTAAACATGCCTGGCAATTCCTCCAAGTTTGTGTTCACATCCGACATGAAGGCGGTCCACCCACTTGTCCCACACTGACCTGATTGGAGCGAGAGGCTGCTGCCCTATATACAGTGGTTCGTCCTTTAACCTCTTGATTCTAGCCATCCCGGATCCAGGATCGTGAATACAGCCTCAAGCTCATTACCATAACGCAACGTTAACTATTCATGAAAATCGCAAATGAAATGAAATAAATATGCTAGCTCTCAAGCTTAGCCTTTTGTTAACAACACTGTCATCTCAGATTTTCAAAATATGCTTTTCAACCATAGCAAAACAAGCATTTGTGTAAGATTATTGATAGCTAGCGTAGCATTTAGCGTAGCATTCATCAGGCAACATTTTCACAAAAACAAGAAAAGCATTCAAATAAAATCATTTACCTTTGAAGAACTTCGGATGTTTTCAATGAGGAGACTCTCAGTTAGATAGCAAATGTTCGGTTTTTCCTGAAAGATTCTTTGTGTAGGAGAAATCGCTCCGTTTTGTTCGTCACGTTTGGCTACCAAAAAAAAAACGCAAATTCAGTCATCAAAACGCCAAAACTTTTTTCCAAATGAACTCCATAAAATTGACTGAAACATGGTAAACGTTGTTTAGAATCAATCCTCAAGGTGTTTTTCACATATCTCTTCGATGATATATCGTTCGTGGAAGTCTGCTCTCTCCTCTGAATCACATGGAAGAATGCTTGCAGCTGAAGATTACGCACCAATTTCGACAAAGGACACCGGGCGGAAACCTGGTAAATGTAGTCTCTTATGGCCAATCTTCCAATGTTATGCCTACAAACACGTCACAATGCTGCAGACACCTTGGGGAAACGGCAGAAAGTGTAGGCTCGTTCAGGGCGCATTCACAGCCATATTAGGAGACAACGGAAAACAGAGCCTCAACCATTTTGCTCACTTCCTGTTTGAAGTTTCATCTTGGTTTCGCCTGTAGCATCAGTTCTGTGGCACTCACATATAATATCTTTGCAGTTTTGGAAACGTCAGTGTTTTCTTTCCAAAGCTGTCAATTATATGCATAGTCGAGCATCTTTTCGTGACAAAATATCTTGTTTAAAACGGGAACGTTTTTTCATCCAAAAATGAAATACTGCCCCTTGTGTTCCAAGAGGTTAAAAGTTGCAGAATTCTATGGTATCTTATTTAAGTGCCAACCACTGGTACCATTAATGCTAGTTAGCGCTAGTTTGACCACCAGAGGGCATCTTTGAGAAGCATTTGATAGCCTTCAATAGTGGCTGTACTAGAGAACTTTAATGTCTTCAGACATAGTTTCAGGCTTTTATTTTGAAAAATGAGCCAGAACGATAACATCGTGTCAAGTGGTCACATGAGTTTTGCTCGTGCAACAGAGTTTGGATAGCCATTGCTTTTCCCTCTCCTACTGTGAAAGACATTTGCGGTTGATATATTATCGGTTATATGTTTTAAAAACAACCTGAGGATTGATTATAAAAAACGTTTGACATGTTTCTGTGGACATTATGGAAACTATTTGGAATTTTCGTCTACGTTGTCGTGACCGCTCTTTCCTGTGGATTTCTAAACATAATGCGACAAACAAATGGAGGTATTTTGGATATAAAAATTATCTTTATGGAACGAAAATTACTCAATTGCGCACCAACTTACTCTGAGAGCCCCCACCTACCCACTTTCGCAATGTGATCCTTCACGCTCATTTTTCAAAATAAAAGCCTGACACTATGTCTAATGACTGTTGACACCTTAGGGAAGCCACAGAAAAAGGAATCTGGTTGATATCCCTTTAAATGAAGGACAGGCACGCATAGGAAAACAGAAGTTTCAAAATAAGAGGCACTTCCTGATTGGATTATCCTCAGGCTTTCGCCCTTTAATATCAGTTCTGTTATACTCACAGACAATATGTTTACAGTTTTGGAAACTTTAGAGTGTTTTCTATCCTAATCTGTCAATTATATGCATATTCTAGCATCTGGTCATGAGAAATAGGCCATTTACTTTGGGAACGTTATTTTTCCAAACAAAAATAGTGCCCCCTAGCTTCAAGAGGTTAACAAAAGGCTAAGATGTGTTTTCCTATATTGCACTTGTGATTTCATGAATATAAATATTTGTAGTAATATTTATTGAATGTAGCTCTATGCTATTCAGTGGTTGTTGATGACACTTATCCCAATAGGGGATTGCAGCCATAACAAGTTAAGAAAAGTTGCTTAATTAATATTATGGTGTTTCTATTCCAAGAAAAAAAAAAAAACTCAGACTCCTTTAGGATGGAACGGAAAATATGGCCCTGTTTAATGTGACGGTCGGGAGTAGGCTACAGTACTTTGCTATTTAGCTAAAGAATCCCTGTGTCGTGCGGGCACGCGGGAGACCGGGGTTCAATTCCCAGACGGGGAGGAAGGAGTAGACTGTCCTTGTAAATAAGAATTTGCTCTTAACTGACTTGCCTAGTTAAATAAAAAGGTTACACTAAGAGAATAACACTTCTACACCCTAATTGTGGTCTAACCAATACACAAACGGAGATTCAGTGAAAATAAAAATCTCATTGATTTATCAAGGCCAGTCGCCATGCTTGTCTCAGAGCAGCGCAAAATGGTGCTAAAATAGTTGTAGGCCATTGCTTCAAATGCTATTGCTTCTAAGTTTAAAATGCTCTTTAAATAAATAACACCTACACCACTTTTAACAGCACATTACTCAACACTAGTGAGACTCATTTCGCCTACAGTATATCGAAAAATATGACTTGACTCTCAGTCAATAATTACATATAGCGGATTGGATGTTTCTAAATTTAAAACCAAAAGCCGTCTCGTGGGTCTCCGTGGCGGCCGGCACGGGTATCGAACCTGCATCTGTAGCAAAGCATTTTGCACTGCGGGAGCCCCCATCCACAAAGTATCAAAATACAGAGAGGTGTTGGTAAGCGTATATTGTCCTGCTAATAGCGTATAATGGGCTATTATAATACTGTACATGGTGTCCAGGTCAGGATAACCAAAACATTTCTTTATTAAAGACTATCAGAAAGAATGTTGGTACTTATTTTGATCCTAAACCATGAATGAGTGAGTCACTCAGCTTATGACTGTGCCATCAACTTGATAATATAGAACGATATTTTGGAGGTTATTTAATTTTCTAAAAACAAAAGTGAGCGATTGAAATCTGAATAATGGCCAAAATAATATTTGTAGAGGCCAAAATATTTATTTCTGTTTTTAGAGGGAGAAACGCTGGGCCAATTGTGCGCCGCCCCATGGGACTCCCAATCACGGTCGGATGTGATACATAATAATAATACTTTTTGTTGCATTATTTGTTTTGTCTTTTCTGGTGGATTAAACTGAAACTGAAACCAATCACTGCCGGTTGTGATACAGCCAACCTAACCAAGAAATACATTTCACGATAGAATTCTCCCCCTACCCTCCATCTAGGCAAGTCTATTGTCCAGTTACCTGCTAATAGCCATAATGGCGCTCTACAACGTGACTGTGTGTGTTTGAAAGTGTTTTCCAGTAAGCAACAAATGGTTTACCTTCATTGGACAACTTTGTTCTGATATTTCAGTAATTCAGTGATATTTATTCCCAAAGTAATTTGTTATGGACCCATAACTAAGTAAACGTTGGCATTTTGAAAGAGTATTTTTATCATTAACGAAAAGCATAAAGATGCCATTATTAGTTACATTGTTTTGAATGTTCAGACTGGCACTAAGAACAGCGGGAGCTCGTGGTGCTGAAATTAGGCATATTCAAGTAGGTATAATTCATTTAAACAGTCTTCATTTTAATTACACTTTACTAACAACAAGAGGCCTGTGTTATTCCTATTTAAGAAATAAGCTGTAGGTCTACAGCAGTGGCAGTCAGCGCTGTTTAAGATGAGGGAGGATTATTTTTTTTTTTATTCCTGAGCATGGCCTTATTTCTATTACAGCATTTTGGATGACTCATTCATATTCCATTCACCCAGTTAAATGTAACAGTGATAGGTTTCTTCAACCTAGCCTATTAATGAAAGTTTACAATTCAGGTGCACACAGGTCGAGAGAGAAATTTGAGGTCAATTACCACCTTGTAAACTTGCCTGCATCTAGCTGATAGGGTGTAATCATTAGTCCAACATATATATATATATATATATATACTGTAAACCTTATTTGCAAAATAGTGTGTTTTAATAAATTATTTGGTGACATGTGACTAGACTTAGTATAGTTTAATAAAATAAAATGGAAAAACATTGAAGTTATAAAATTCACTGAGGATGGTCCTCCCCTGTGGAGTCTCCACTGGTCTACAGATTAAATATAGGCTGCTATATCCATACATTTCTCTGGCAATTCCTCCACCCACCATGCACCCCTTAAATAGCCTATGGCTGTTAAGACTCAAATTCAGGGGGTATGCCATAGGTCTACTTTTTGTTAAAGAAAACAACAGATTTGTACCTTGTCAGCTCGGGGATTTGAACTTGCAACCTTCCGGTTACTAGTCCAACACTCTAACCACTAGGCTACCCTACCACCCCCCACGGTGGTCTACGAACCCACAACCTTCTAGCCCACAGCCCTGTGCAATATCAAAATTCCTGCATTGCCATGTAGCCTAATGCTTACAGGACAAAGAACCGTTTCTAAAACTGTATCTAAGGCTCTGGTCAGCCCAAGAAGTGAGGGTAAACGGTAGACATGTTCTCTGCTATCCACTTTATGTCTGAATTATTTGGGTGTAGGGGAGGGTCACTTTTTTTCCAAATCAAATCAAATTTTATTTGTCACATACACAACCAGCAGATGTTAGTGCGAGTGTAGCGAAATGCTTGTGCTTCTAGTTCCAACAATGCAGTAATAACCAACAAGTAATCTAGCTAACAATTCCAAAACCGTATAGACACAAGTGTAAGGGGATAAAGAATATGTACATAAAGATATATGAATGAGTACAGAGCGGCATAGGCAAGATACAGTAGATGGTATTGAGTGCAGTATATACATATGAGATGAGTATGTAAACAGAGTGGCATAGTTAAAGTGGCTAGTGATACATGTATTACATAAGGATGCAGTAGATGATATAGAGTACAGTATATACGTATACATATGGGATGAATAATGTAGGGTACGTAAACATTATATTAGGTAGCATTGTTAAAAGTGGATAGTGATATATTTTACATCATTTCCCATTATTAAAGTGGCTGGAGTTGAGTCAGTGTTTTGGCAGCAGCCACTCAATGTTAGTGGTGGCTGTTTAACAGTCTGATGGCCTTGAGATAGAAGCTGTTTTTCAGTCTCTCGGTCCCAGCTTTGATGCACCTGTACTGACCTCGCCTTCTGGATAATAGCGGGGTGAACAGGCAGTGGCTCGGGTGGTTGTTGTCCTTGATGATCTTTATGGCCTTCCTGTGACATCGGGTGGTGTAGGTGTCCTGGAGGGCAGGTAGTTTGCCCCGGTGATGTGTTGTGCAGACCTCACTACCCTCTGGAAAGCTTTACGGTTGTGGGCGGAGCAGTTGCCGTACCAGGCGGTGATTTTGTAAGTGCTTTTGGTGACAAGACGAATTTCTTCAGCCTCCTGAAACTCACCTCATAGGCCATGACAGCAGTCTTCTCCATCTCCTTTTGACATGATAAACCTGCAATGTGGCAGAAGTGTAACGTTAACTGCTAGCTATATGGATATAGGAACAGTCATATGGCTAGCAGGCTTTTTAGTGCAGGACATATATCTAACGTTAGCTAACTACAGAGAATATAACGACGTTGACATATTTTTAACGTTAGCTAGCTTATTTTGCTGTCAGTGACTATGGCGTTCGCTACAACATACTTAACTACAGTAGTTAGCTAGTTAACTGATAAGTCATGATAGTATTGACAGTCACGTTCTGCTCTGAGAACGTGCATAGTTGTGCTCAAAACGTCTGGGAAGAGGGGGGGGGGGACAGATCAGCTTAACCACTGTTCTTACCTTATAAGACCTCCAACATTAGCTTATTCCTTTAGCCAGCAAATAAATAGCTTAGCTAGCTGGCTAGCTAGCACGCGTTAGTTATCTAGCACTAACAAACAGGAGTAAAATTCGTCGAGCTCGCGAGAGGCCAAATTAAGTGTGACAGACTTAATTTACGAACTTGTCATTCAGAGGTTGATGAGCATCAAAATGTCTAAAACCTGGACAAACACTCATTATCGTAATTAAAACAGGTCATCCGTCTCGATCACAGTGTACAACAATTCCGAAAAAGCAACAGTTCAGTCGCCAGCTGTTGCTTCGTTGTTATTCGCGCGAGGAAATCGTAATAAGATGTAGAAGGAAGTGAGATTTTGGGGGTCCTAAGAAAAGTGAATATGAATATGCGTCCCCTGCTCGCAGGAATGGAAATACATTCAAAACCAACACGATTGCCCACTTATGTCATAGTTGTCTTCACGATCACTCTACAATGTAGAAATTTAGTAAAAATAAATAAAAAACCTTTGATGAGTAGGTGTCCAAAACTTTTGACTGGTGCTGTATGTGTACTTGAGCCCAAGATTCTGGACCTTTATGGAACAAGGGTTTGCTTTCTCTGTCAATGTATGTACTGTTGCTATACTCCACTCTGGTATAAAGTTTGACTTCTCTTATTGTACTGTACTTTATATTGTTATTCACTCTTCAGTTTAATTGGCAATAGACAGACATTCTGATGGAAAGAACATTGTGGGTTCCCTTTTATTCTTAAAATCTTATGTACAAGTGTAACTTTTATTTATGTACAGTTTATATAGAAAGCTTATATACGTCATAATACATCAAACATTTCCCAATTGCACTAGTCTTTCACAGATGTATAATCAAAGTCAGTTTCTTTCCAAATGTCTTCGCAGAGAAGCTCATTTCTGTTGGTAAAGGCAGTTATTTACCTATAAATATTTAAGTGCTTTTTGCATTCTGGAGAAGGAAAATGACATAGAAAAAGATTCTCAGCAGCTGCAGAAAAGGGCAACCTTCAAATAGATAGTGAGCAGAGCAAAGTATGGATCAAGATCATCATGGTGAGGGTAAGACAAACAGACAACGAATGCACACATATAGCCACTTCAAAAAGGGCAGTCTTAATTCACCATAATTCTTTGAGTTCCTTCTTACAATTATTTTTTTCAACCTTTTCCATACGACACCAAAACAACATACATTTATTAAATGTTTTCGATGCATGACTGGATGCCTCCTGTAAACAGGTGAGTGGAGATTAAAGTGTATCTTTTTTCAGTCAGTGATCACATGTCCAGGCCAGATAGAGTACCCTCCTTCAGGACTGGGGGGTGTGAGGATGTGTGTGACCAGGCAGGGTAGTGAGACCAGGCATGATGGAGGAAAGGAAGAAGAGAATGGAGTGCGAGACAGGTCCAAATTTTCATAGATCTTCAGTCTGTTTGTCTTTAAATCCACAAAAATTAAGAGTAAAAAATATATTCATATAAAAGTAAACTATGTGTTGTCTCATTGGAAGACACAAAGGAGCACAAAAACAGAAATCGAAGGTTGACGACAAGTTTTATAATTTGCTTTAAGATGGTTTTACGAAGACTGAGTGCTGTTTGGAGGGGGCGGGGGAAGGACCGTGACATTTTGAAGGTGTGGCGACGACGGGCATTTTGGGGACAGTCTGATGGCCCCTCTCCATCCTCCCTCTTTCGTGGAGCTGAGCAGTCTGAGCTGCAGCCTTGGAGCAGCAGATCAGTCTGGAGGGCTGAGCACTTCTCTCTCAGTCCACCTGTCAGTAAGTCTTTCAGCCTGAGTCTCCAATGTCATTGTCCACAGGGGGAGGAATGCTGGACAGCACTGTGGAGCCGGTTCCTGCTGTAAGGTAGCCAGCGACTCCTGGACCTGAAGGAGACAGCCAAACAAAAAGAGACAGGGGATGAGAGACTGAGGAATGCTCAAGGCTGACCACTGAAATTGAATGCAGAGTGGTAAGGACTGAGGTCAACACTAGATTATCTGTTGAAGATGTTACATTGTGTGGTTGTTATGTTACAGGGCTGGCGGTGTGAGAGGTGGTAGTGGAGATGGCATACGAGTATATGAACTATTGCTACTTAAACCATCAGCAAGCATATTGCCACTGTTGACTTTATTAAGGGCCACTGTTGACTTTATTAAGGGCCACTGTTGACTTTATTAAGGGCCACTGTTGACTTTATTAAGGGCCACTGTTGACTTTATTAAGGGCCACTGTTGACTTTATTAAGGGCTTCCCCATCACTGGTTCAAAGGATTCCCTCATTGACTTGTGCTACAGTGATCCAGCCATTGTGTTTTTCCAATCCATATCCGAAGATGAGATGTGTTTGGGAAAGTGGAAATGGAAAAACTGAGCAGTGGCACAAGCTGGAGGGCCACAAGGATAGGAGTAGAGGTGGAGGTTTGGGTGGGTGGGGGAGCAAGGACAAAGTCTACCTGCAGTCAGAGCAAAGAGAGGAGTCCTGGGAGAACCATGCATAGGAAACTACAGCCCGGTCCGCAGGGGGCTGCTGGCCGCCATGAGAGAGGGAGTGGACACACCTGAGTAAGAAGGAAACGTGGAGGAAGACAAAGGGAAAGAACAGGAGGAAGAGAGGAGAACAGAGAGGAAAAGTAGGGAGGGTATAAGGCTGCGAGGCACTAAGTGAGGAGTCAGCAGCCACAAAGTGCTCAATGGAAGCATAGTAGAACGAAGGGATTCAGATTGGGCTTGTACAATGCCCCCTCTTTGTAGTGCTTAATATACTGTGTGTGTCTCTGGATTACATCCCCACCTGTGATGTACCCTGCAGTCTGGGACTCTGAGATGAACAGGTCATGCTTCTGGTCTTTGAAGGCACTCCACACAGTGGACCGATTCAGGATTTCATTCACCTGCAACACAGGACCTCTCAGACTGATAGAAGTGTACAGTAGCAGTGAGGATAGGATAAGATCAATTTTAATGTCCCGAGGGGAAATGACACACAGTAAGTACTGCAATATATTGCTTATATACGGATTGATATATTGATTGACATAGTCGTGGTGCCGAACCTGTTCTCCATAGTGCAGACTGCGTGTCATGGACTTGAGAGCCTTGACGATCTGAGCCTTGGTGGCCGAGGGGTTGTCTAAGGTCTCCAGTCCAATTCCTTCCAATAGCAGCAGGAGGTACGGCACCAACTCCACTCGGAGGGCCTGTGTGTGCATGTAGGACCCCATCAAAACACTCAAATTACATGGAATAACAAGTAAAAAAGGGTTGAACGCAAGCACACCCTGTGTTTTCACCTAAGGAATAAACAGGGGGAAAAAATGTTGAGAAAATGGTACCCTAATCCCTATATAGTGCACTACTTCTGATCAGAGAACTATGGGCCCTGGCCAAAAGTAGTGCACTGCATAAAGAATAGTGTGTCATTTGGGACTCAACAAATGACAGATGAGCTACCTGAGACACGAGGTCTGTCTGCTCTCTCTGGAACATGCGGTTCAGCGCCTCACAGGCCAGTCCTGCCATGTCCGCCCTCATCTTCATCCCACTCATCAGCGGACCGATGGTCTCCAGAGACGCCATAGAGCGCACACATTGCTGCGTGCACACATACACGTGTACACAAACAGACACACAAAAACACAGCATTAGACTTGTCACCAAAAGCACTCACAAACTTCTACAGATGCACAATCGAGAGCATCCTGGCGGGCTGTATCACCGCCTGGTACGGCAACTGCTCCGCCCTCAACCGTAAGGCTCTCCAGAGGGTAGTGAGGACTGCACAACGCATCACCGGGGGCAAACTACCTGCCCTCCAGGACACCTACACCACCCGTTGTTACAGGAAGGCCATAAAGATCATCAAGGACATCAACCACCCGAACCACTGCCTGTTCACCCCGCTATCATCCAGAAGGCGAGGTCAGTACAGGTGCATCAAAGCTGGGACCGAGAGACTGAAAAACAGCTTCTATCTCAAGGCCATCAGACTGTTAAACAGCCACCACTAACATTGAGTGGCTGCCGCCAACACACTGTCATTGACACTGACCCAACTCCAGCCATTTTAATAATGGGAATTGATGGGAATTATGTAAATATATCACTAGCCACTTTAAACAATGCTACCTTATATAATGTTACTTACCCTACATTATTCATCTCATATGCATATGTATATACTGTACTCTACATCATCGACTGCATCCTTATGTAACACATGTATCACTAGCCACTTTAACTATGCCACTTTGTTTACTTTGTCTACACACTCATCTCATATGTATATACTGTACTCGATACCATCTACTGTATGCTGCTCTGTACCATCACTCATTCATATATCCTTATGTACATGTTCCTTATCCCCTTACACTGTGTATAAGACAGTAGTTTTGGAATTGTTAGTTAGATTACTTGTTGGTTATCACTGCATTGTCGGAACTAGAAGCACAAGCATTTCGCTACACTCGCATTTAACATCTGCTAACCATGTGTATGTGACAAATAAAATTTGATTTGATTTGATTTATACACTTCTAAGTTTGACAAGATTTAGTGTACATGGCAAGATTGTTGACCTCATTACAATCAAATCAAGACTATTGTAGACTCTATATGTAGTTAAAGTTCACTTGGTCGTAGTTATACAGCTACATTAATACATCAGCCAATCATAGCTTGCTAAACTAGGTCACCCTGTCTGTCATATAGAATATCATCTCATGTTGTGGAAAGCCACCATAGATTGATCTCACCTCATTATCTGAGAGCACGTGGATGAGGCGGATAGAGCTCTTGGGCACGGCATTATTCTTGTGGGTCAGTGCTGCCAGGATGCGGTGCAGGTGTCCCAGGGGAGGGACCTGATCACACAGCTGTGTCTGGGTGCTGAACAAACACACTGCCGCTGTGGTAACTGTCTCCAGGGCCTCACCCTGTTGGAAATGAGCAGTGATGGTTAGAAATTGAGATGTTAGCGTACAAGCATAGAAGTGGATATTCTGTACAGGGTCTTTTATGAAATGACAATAGATATTTTCCTGCTCAGTTACAGGAAATGTGTGTGTGTGAGAATTATGCTTTAATTCACTCACTCAGTGAGATAATTTCATGGTGGCAAAGATATGAATGTGTGGGTGTCCTCACATTGGGATTGTTAGTCTCAAATAGCTCAGTAATAGTCTCCAGGAGGGACACTAGAAACTCCCGGGGTTTGCGAAGCACCCAGCCCGGCTGAGCGATGAAGATACGCAGGAAGACTCCACCCACCGCCAGCTCACCCTGCCCGTCCCCGTACGCCACCGTGAACTCCTCTGGCAGCTGCAAACACAGTTAACATTGTATAATATTAACACACCGTGTAATTAATGTGATTACTGTTGTTTACGCTGATTCCTTTGGGCATTTATCAGGTCACCTTATTCACTGTTTACTACACAGCGAAAAGTATTAGTAGCAAATAAGATATCCATCACATTTACATGAACATGGCTCCATTTATTGAATTGAATGAACTTACTCTCCAGCTAACATCAGGATTATCCTTTTGCTGCTTAAAGTGCCTGCAGAGTAAAAGGGAGAAAAACATGAGATAAAAGATACAAATCACATGGTCAATAAGAGAGAAGCCCAGAAAGAAAGTTTGCATACTCGAGCATCACCTCCCGGACGGTAGTGGAGACGGTCTCCCGAGAGCTGTCGTTCCAGATGAGCTCGGGGTTCTCATGTGTCCCCTCAAAGATGTGCACCGCCGCCTCCGCGTTGTCCCGCATAGCGTCCATGAACACGCCGGGCAGGAAACGCATCAGAGTCAGACGCACCTGAGGGGGAGAGAGGGATAAGGATAAGGATGAGGGAGAAAGAAAACAGGGCCCTAGCCAAAAAGTAGTGCAATATATGGTGAATAAGGTGCCATTTGGGATGCAGAGCTAAAGTATTCTCTACAGAGTGATCGCTCTCTTCCTGTGGCAAGCCACGCAAGGATACTGACTGACCTTTGGCCCAACCAGCTTGTCTGAGGTCATCTTGGAGAAGAGCTCGGCCGTCTGGGAGCGCACCTGGGGGTGGGTGGAGTTACAGAAGAGGTCCAGTAGGTAGATCAATGCACCTGGAGGAAGACGGGGGAGAGCAGTGTTTGACATGAAAAATGGCTAAAAAAAGTAAAGCTCTTTCCTGGGATGATAAAAATAAATATGTCTATGGTTCAAAACGAACTCTGGGACAGTTCTGGGATGACACATCCAAAATTCATACAACCACATAAAAAAAAATATGTAAAAAAGCAATGAGGCTGATGAAACAGATCAGACCAGTTAGCTTAAAATGTTGATCAAGTTTTATTTCTTAATATTATAAGCGCAACAATGTGCACATGGCTGTAGGCTACACGCAAACGGTCCAAAATGCAATCAGAGGGAAAACACCATTCTCAAAAGCGCACCGCACGCATAAGCAGTTTCAGCTGACAGATGAAAATATATGTTCGAAATTAAGAAAGCGGGGAGATCTAAACATGAAGCATTGGTTAGGCCTACTAATATGACTAGGATTTATGCATTTGGCTGTTGGACAATAAAATAACGAGAACATGAGAAAAATGCTGGTTTTATGGGCATATTAAGTGTTTGTAAATAATTCCCTCCACGGTTCTATTTTGGCTAGGCTACTTTGAAACAAGGTAAGACATGCTTCATAATATGACATAACATTTCCAGGTTTTAAACAGTATGTTTAAATAGTTTCAAAACGCTGACTGCCTTTTGCTCAGATTCAATGTGGGTTATGTACTGTACGGTGCGCAACACCGTACATAACCGTTCTGTTGTGACCATTTTATCTGAACGAACCTTGCCTCAAATATGTCGATAGAATCAAGCCTTTACGATTAAAGTTGAACTATCCTTCATTATATTTGTAAAACATGACTAGCATATAGCCTTTATTTATGTCATTAAAGGTCTCAAAGTTTGGCTACATTTTCAGGAGTCTCCCTCCTGTCATTCTGACAACTTAAATCTATATTCTACTTGTCCAACATTTTTTTTTTTTTTTTTTTTTTTACTTGTCTTTGACAAGAGGAAAATCGTTAT